>NC_057818.1:28500000-29125000 GCF_910594005.1 Cervus elaphus
CTGCTGCTAAAGTGCTGCAATCAATATGCCAGAAAATTTGGAAAACTCAGCAGTGGCCATCGGACTGGAGAAGTTCAGTTTTCATTCCAGTCCCAAAGAAGGGCAATACTAAAGAATGTTCAAACTACTACACAATTGCACTCATCTCACATGCTAGTAAAGTAATGCTCATAGTTCTCCAAGCCAGGCTTCAACAGTGCATGAACTGTGAGCTTCCAGATGTTCAAGCTGGATTTAGAAAAGGCAGAGGAACCAGAGATCAAATTGCCAACATCCGTTGGGTCATCAAAAAAGCAAGAGAATTACAGAAAAACATCTACTTCTGCTTTATTGACTATGCCAAAGTCTTTGACTGTGTGGATCACAACAAACTGTGGAAAATTCTTCAAGCGATGGGAATATTAGACCACCTTACCTGCCTCCTGAGAAATCTGTATGCAGGTCAAGAAGCAACAGTTAGAACTGGACATGGAACAACAGACTGGTTCCAAATTGAGAAAGGAGTACGTCAAGGCTGTATATTGTCACCCTGCTCATTTAACTATATGTGGAGTACATCATGCGAAATGCTGGGCTGGAAGAAGCACAAGCTGGAATCAGTATTGCCAGGAGAAATATCAATAACCTCAGATATGCAGATGTCACCAACATTGTGGCAGACAGTGAAGAGGAACTAAAGAGCCTCTTGATGAAAGTGAAAGAGAAGAGTGAAAAAGCTGGCTTAAAACTCAACATTCAAAAAACTATGATCATGGCATCTGGTACCATCATTCCATGGCAAATAGATGGGGAAACAATGGAAACAGTGACAGACTTTATTTTCTTGGGCTCAAAAATCACTGGAGATGGTAACTGCAGCCATGAAACTAAAAGACGCTTACTCCTTGGAAGAAAAGCTGTGACCAACCTAGACAGCATATTAAAAAGCAAAGACATTACTTTGCCGACAAAGGTCCGTCTAGTCAAAGCTATGGTTTTTTTTAGTAGTCATGTGTGGATGTGAGAGTTGGACTGTATAGAAAGCTGAGCATTCTTCAGTAGTCATGTATGGATGTAAGAGTTGGAGTATAAAGAAAGCTGAGCATTCTTCAGAAGGCCGATGCTGAAACTCCAATACTTTGGCCACCTGATGTGAAGAACTGACTCCTTGGAAAAGACCCTGATGCTGGGAAAGATTGAAGGCGGGAGGAGAAGGGGACAGCAGAGGATGAGATGGTTGGATTCATCACCGACTCAGTGGACATGAGTTTGAGTAAACTCCGGGAGTTGGTGATGGACACGGAGGCCTGGAGTGCTGCAGTCCACGGGGTTGCAAAGAGTCAGACACGACTGAGTGACTGGACTGAACTGAAGATTGTTTCCTTATCTTGGCTGTTGGGAATAAGACTACCATGGACATGAGAGTACAGGTATCTTTGAGATCATTATTTCCATTCCTTCAGATATAAACCCAAAAGCGGAATTGCTGGAAGTATATGGTAGTTCTGTTTTTAAGTTTTTGAGGAAGTTCCATACTGTTTTTTTGTAGTGGCTATACCATTATGCATTCCCACCAAGGTGTGCTGGTGTTCCAATTTCTTCATGTCCTCTCTAACACTTAATTTTTAACAGCCACACTAACAGGTATGAGATGACATCTCACTGTTATCTATTTCCTTAGTTATTTATATTGAGTTGTGGTTAACATATAACATTAAATACTGGTTGCTGGTATACAACATGAAAATTTGATATACATATATATTATGAAATGATCACCATAATAAGTCCAGTAGTATCTGTTACCTCACATAGTTACTCATTTTTTTTTTTGTCATGAGAAATTTTAAGATTTACTTTCAGCACCTTTCAACTATACAACACAATATAATTAACTGTTGTCACCTTGCTATACATTGCATCTATAGAACATATTTATTTTATGACTAGTAGTTTGTACCTTTTGATCACCTCCACCCATTTTTCTGATCCCTGGCCCTGTACCTCTGGCAACCACCAGTCTGTTCTCTGTATCTATGAGTCTGGACTTTTTTTTTTGTCTTCTACATTCTATATGTAAGTGAGGTCATATGATACTTCTCTTTCTTTCTCTGATCTCGCTTTACCATAATTCCCTCAAGGTCCATACATGTTGTTGCAAATGGCAGGATTTCCTTTTAATGGCTTAATATTCCATTTATTCATTGTGTATATGTGTGTGTGTGTACACACATTTTCTTTATCTTTTAATGGAAACTTATGTCTTGGCTATTTTGAATAATTCTGCAATGGATATAGGGGTTCATACATCATTCTGAGTTAGTGCTTTTGCATTTTTGGATAAATACCCAGAAGCAGAATTGTTGGAGCCTATGGTAATTCTATTCTTACTTTTTTGAGAAACCTCCATATTGAGTACACCAACATACATTCCCATCAACAGTGCACAAGAATTGCCTTTTTCCTACATTCTTACCAACATTTTTGTCTTCTTCAGAAAAATGTTTATTCATATCCTCTGCCTGGTTTTAACATTGTTGTCTTACTATTGAGTTGTATGAGTTATTTATATTTGGATGTTAACTGCTGATCAGATATATGGTTTGCAAATATTTTCTCCCTTTTCATTTTGTTGATTTCCTTTCCAGTGAAAATGGTTTTAGTTTGATATAGTTTTAATTGTTTTAGTATTTGTTTGCTTTTGGTGTCAAATTCATAAAAGCAACTGTCAAGACTTGTTACGGGGCTTACCACCTATGTTCTAGGAACTTTATGATTTCAGTCATATGTTCAAGTCTTTAATCCATTTAGATTTTATTTCTGTGTGTTGTATAAGAAAATAGTCTGAAAAAAAAATAGTCTGGTTTTTTTCTTTTGTATGTAGCTGTGCAGTTTTCCCAATACCACTTATTGAAGAGACTGTCCTTTTCATGTTATATATTCTTGGCTCCTTTTTTGTAAATTGATTGTCTATGAATGGATATATTTTTGACCTCTTTATTCTGTTCCATTGATCTGTGTGTCTGCTTTTATGTCAATATCATACTATTTTGGTTACTATAGGTTTGTAATATACTTTGAGATTAGGATGTGTATGCTTCCAACTTTATTCTTTCTCAAAATTGTTTTGGTTATTCATAACCATTTGTGGTTCCATACAAATTTTAAGATTGTCACATAAATAATGCCATTAGAATTTTGATAGAAAGTATGTTGGATCTGTAGATTGCTTTGAATAGTATGGATTTGAACAATATTAATTCTTCCAATCCATGAGCATGGGATCATTTTCCACTTATTTTTTTTTTGTTCTTTAAAATTTCTGTTCCTTAAACTTGATAATTTCCATTTTTTCCATCTTCAGGTTGGCTAATTCATTCTCTCTACTTTGTCTAGTACATATTTCATTTCAATTATTGTAATTTTCAGCTTCAGAACTTCCTTTTGCTTTTTTTTTAAAGTTTCTATCTCATTACACATATTTCTATTTTGTTCATTGTTAGTTTTATCTACCCTTCCTTCAGTTATTTTAGCATGGTTTAGAAATTTCTGTGAAGTCTTTGCTTAAATTGCCATCAGTGCTTTCTGGGGCAGTTTCTGTTAATTTTTTTTTTCTTTTGAAAAAGTCATATTTTCCTGTTCCTGTTGATGGTTTGTAATTGTTGTGCAATTCTGGTCTTTGAATATATTAGGATAAATCTGTAAATAAGATTCTCTTACATCTCCAGTGGGTTTTTGTTGTTGTTGTTATTGCTTTCATTTATTATTGTTGTTGTGTGCTAATTTTAGGCTTGATTTTTTTCTATTTCCTTGTGGTATAAAATTAGTTTATTTGGAAACTTTTTTGTTCACGTAGGCATTTATCACCATAAGATTCCCTCTTAGAACTGCTTAGAACTACTTGTGCTGTGTTTGTCTCAAGACAAAGTTTTCTTTTTGTCTTTGACCCATTGATTATTCAGGACTGTGCTGTTTACACATTGATAAATTGTCTGACTTTCCCTCTCTTATTGTAGTTCTAGTTTTATCCCATTGTGTTCATAAAAGACACTCAGTATTGTTTAAAAAAATTTTTGAATTTGTAAAGACTTCTTTTCTGACCTAACATGATCTAACCTGGAGATTATCTTTTGCACTTGAAGAATGAGTATCCTGCTGCTGTTGGGTGAAATGTTCTATGTGTGTTTATGGTGTGTGTCCATTTGTTCTATAGTTTTGTTGAAGTCCTCTGTTTCCCTTTTTATTTTCTATCTGGATGTTCTATCCATTACTGAAAGTATAGTCTCTGCTATTGTATTGCTGTCTATCTTACCTTTCAGTTTTGTAAATGTTAGCTTTATATGTTTAGATTCTCTGATATTGGGCTCACATATTTGTAACTGTCATATCTTTCTCATGTGTTGCTTCTTTTACCACTGTCTAATGTCCTTCTTTGTCTCTTGTGTCAGTTTTTTGTTTTCTTTTTTAATTAATTAATTTATTTAAATTGGAGGCTAATTACTTTACAATATTGTAGTGGTTTTTGCCATACATTGACATGAATCAGCCATGTGTCCCGCATCCTGAAACCCCCTCCCATCTCCCTTCCCACCCCATCCCTCAGGATTGTCCCAGTGCCCCGGCCCTGAGCGCCCTATCTCACGCATTGAACCTGGACTGGCCATCTGTTTCACATATGGTAATATGCATGTTTCAGTGCTATTCTCTCAAATCATCCCACCCTCGCCTTCTCCCACAGAGTCCAAAAATCTGTTCTTTACATCTGTGTCTCTTTTGCTGTCTCGCATATAGGGTCATTGTTACCATCTTTCTAAATTCCATATATATGCATTAATATACCTTATTGGTGTTTTTCTTTCTGACTTACTTCACTCTATATAGTAGACTCTAGTTTCATCCACCTCATTAGAACAAACTCAAATGCTTTCTTTTTAATACATGAATAATATTCCATTGTGTATATGTACCACAACTTTCTTATCCACTTCTCTGCCAATGGACATCTAGGTTGCTTCCATGTCCTAGCTCTTGTAAACAGTGCTGTGATGAACATTGGGGTACATGTGTCCCTTTCAATTCTGGTTTCCTTGGTGTGTATGCCCAGCAGTGAGATTGCTGGGTCGTAGGCAGTTCTATTTCCAGTTTTTTAAAGAATCTCCGCACTGTTCTCCATAGCAGCTGTACTAGTTTGCATTCCCACCAACAGTGTAAGAGGGTTCCCTTTTCTCCGCACCCTCTCCCACATTTATTGCTTGTAGACTTTTGGATAGCAGCTATCCTGACTGGCGTGTAATGGTACCTCATTGTGGTTTTGATTTGCATTTCTCTGATAATGAGTGATGTTGAGCATCTTTTCATGTATTTGTTGGCCATCTATATGTCTTCCTTGGAGAAATGTCTGTTTAGTTCTTTGGCCCATGTTTTGATTGGGTTGTTTATTTTTTCTGGAATTAAGCTGCAAGAGCTGCTTGTATATTTTTGAGATAAGTTCTTTGTCAGTTTCTTCATTTGCTATTATTTTCTCCTATTCTGAAGGCTGTCTTTTCACCTTGCTTATAGTTTCCTTTGTTGTGCAAAAGCTTTTAAATTTAATTAGGTCCCATTTGTTTATTTTTGCTTTTATTTCCATTACTCTGGGAGGTGGGTCATAGAGGATCCTGCTGTGATTTATGCCAGAAAGTGTTTTGCCTATGTTTTCCTCTAGGAGTTTTATAGTTTCTGGCCTTACATTTAGATCTTTAATCCATTTTGAGTTTATTTTTGTGTATGGTGTTAGAAAGTGTTCTAATTTCATTCTTTTACAAGTGATTGACCAGTTTTCCCAGCACCACTTGTTAAAGAGATTGTCTTTTCTCCATTGTATATTCTTGCCTCCTTTGTTAAAGATAAGGTGTCCATAGGTGCGTGGATTTATCTCTGGACTTTCTATTCTGTTCCATTGATCTATATTTTTGTCTTTCTGCCAGTACCATACTGTCTTGGTTACTGTAGCTCTGTAGTAGAGTCTGAAGTCAGGCAGGTTGATTCCTCCAGTTCTGTTCTTCTTTCTCAAGATTGCTTTGACTCTTTGAGGTTTTTTTGTATTTCTGTACAAATTATTTGTTCTAGTTCTCTGAAAAATACCATTGGTATCTTGATAGGGATTGCATTGAACCTATAGATTGCTTAGGGTATTACACTCATTTTCACTATAGTGATTCTTCTGATCCATGAACATGGTATACTTCTCCATCTATTTGTGTCCTCTTTGATTTCTTTTATCAGTGTTTTATAGTTTTCTATATATCAGTCTTTTGTTTCTTTAGCTAGATTTACTCCTAAGTATTTTATTCCTTTTGTTGCAATGGTGAATGGAATTGTTTCCTTAATTTCTCTTTCTGTTTTCTCATTGTTATTGTATAGGAATGCAAGGGATTTTCTCTGTGTTAATTTTATATCATGCAACTTTACTATATTCATTGATTGGCTCTAGTAATTTTCTGGTGGTGTCTCTTTCTATGTAGAGGATCATGTCATCTGCAAACAGTGAGAGTTTTACTTCTTTTCCATCTGGATTCCTTTTATTTATTTTTCTTCCCTGATTGCTGTGGCTAAAACTTCCAAAACTATGTTGAATACTATTTCTGAGAGTGGGCACCATTGTCTTGTTCCTGGCTTTAGGGGAAATGCTTTCAATTTTTCACCATTGAGGATAATGTTTGCTGTGGGTTTATCATATATGGCTGTTATTATGTTGAGGTATGTTCCTTCTATACCCGCTTTCTGGAGGGTTTTTTTTTTTAATCATAAATGGATGTTGAATTTTTTCAAAGTCTTTCTCTGCATCTATTGAGATAATCATATGGTTTTTAGCCTTCAATTTGTTAATGTGGTGTATCACATTGATTTGTGAATATTGAAGAATCCTTGCATCCCTGAGACAAAGCCCACTTGGTCATGATGTATATTCTTTTTGATACATTATTGTACTCTGTTTGCTAGAATTTTGTTGAGGATTTTTTCATCTATGTTCATCAGTGATATTGGCCTGTAGTTTTCTTTTTTTTGTGTTGTCTTTGTCTGGTTTTGGTATTAGTGTGATGGTGGCCTCATAGAATGAGTTTGGCAGTTTACCTTCCTCTGCAATTTTCTGGAAGAGTTTGAGTAGGATAGGTGTTAGCTCTTCTCTAAATTTTTGATAGAATTCACCTGTGAAGCCATCTGGATAGATCAACTAAACAGGAAATTAGCAAGGAAACACAAACTTTAAATGATACAATGGACCAGTTAGACCTAATTGATATCTATAGGACATTTCACCCCAAAGCAATGATTTTCACCTTTTTCTCAAGTGCACACAGAACATTCTCCAGGATAGATCACATCCTGGGCCATAAATCTAGTCTTGGTAAATTCAGAAAAATTAAAATCAGTTCAAGCATCTTTTCTGATCACTACTCAGTAAGATTAGATGTCAACTGCAGGAAAAAAGCTATTAAAAATACAGACTTATGGAGGCTAAACAACACACTTCTGAATAACCAACAAATCACAGAAGAAATCAAAAAAGAAATCAAAATCTGCATAGAAACAAATAAAAATTAAAGCATCACAACCCAAAACCTATGGGATTCAATAAAAGCAGTGCTAAGGGGAAGGTTCATAACAATACAAGCTTACCTCAAGAAACAAGAGAAAACAAAATAGATAACCTAACTTTACACCTAAAGGAACTAGAAAAAGAATAAATGAAGAATCACAGGGTTAGTAGAAGGAAAGAAATCATAAAAATCAGGACAGAAATAAATGAATAAGAAACAAAGGAAACCATAGCAAAAATCAACAAAACTAAAAGCTGGTTCTTAAAGAAGATAAATAAAATAGACAAACCATTAGCCAGACCCATCAAGAAAAAAGGGAGAAGAGTCAAATCAACAAAATTCAAAATGAAAATGGAGAAATCACAACAGACAACACAGAAATATAAAGGATCATAAGAGGCTACTATCAGCAACTATATGACAATGAAATGGACAACTTGGAAGAAATGGATGAATTCTTAGAAAAGTATAATCTTCTGTCAGTTTTTGACTTAAATTCCATTTTGTCTGATATAAGTATAGTCACCCCAGCTCTCTTTTTGTTAGAATTCACATGGAATTTTTTTCTATCCCCCTTGCTTTCAGCCTATGTATTTCCTTAAATATAAAGAGAGTCTGTCATACATAGCACATTGTTAGGTCTTATTATTTTTATTCATTCAGCCAGTCTATGTCATCTGGCTGGAGTATTTATTATATTAAAGTAATTATTGATAGGGATGGACTTATTATTGCCAGTTATGTAGTTTCCTGTCTATCACAGTTATTTTGCTCCTATTTTCTTCCCTTGCTCTCTTCCTGCATGTTTTATTGATTATATTCATAGTGCTACTATGCTTAATTCCTTTATATTATTCTTTTGTCTGTCTTCTATAAGTAATTTCTTTGTGGTTGTCATGAAACTTACATAAAACATCTTATAGTTATACATCTTTCTAATATATTATTAGAGAATTTTATGATTTAAAATGTATTAGAAAGTGATTTTCTAAAAATAATAAAATATTATATTTTAAGCTGATTAAAAAGTTAACTTCAATAATATACAAAACTCTATTTTTACTTATTTTTACTTATTCCTCTACCTTTTATAATTAATGTCACAATTCACACATTTTATATTATGTATCCATTAACAATTTAAAAAATTTGACCATAATTTCATCTAATTGAATTAGATGATGACCATAATTTCATCTAATTGAATCATGTAATTAATAAAATGTGCAGATCTCAGAAAAATAGCCTCTGAGTAAATGTGAATGCTTACCTTTACCTTAAAATTTGTTATTGATAGTTTTATGTCATTATTACTATAATCAACCATTTTAAACAAATATTTGTAATTATAGTAATTCTTAAGACTTCTGTGTTTTAACATTTGTATAAAAATTAAGTGATTTTCACAATATCATAGTATTCTGTATTTGTCCATATACTTACCTTTCTAGAACGTTTTGTACTTTTATATATTTTACTTTTTAGTATCTTTTGTTTCAACCTGAACTTTAGCACTTGTAAGTTGTTGATATAGTCCCTTAGTTTTTGATTGTCTGTCCTTTCTCTTTCCTTCATTTTGAAGGACAGTTTTTCCAGGCATATTATTTTCAATTGATAGATTTTTGTTTTTCAGCACTGTGAATATATCATCCCATTTCCCTCTTCCCTTCAACTTTTATTCTTCCTAATCTGATGATAATCTTATGAGGGCTTCTTTGTATCTGAGTCACTTTTATCTTGTTGCTTTCAAAATTCTCTTTTTGTCTTTGACAATTTGATAATAAATGATGACTGTAGATTTCTTTCACTTTTTCCTTTTGGGAGTTATTTATGTTTCATGAATCTGCATGCCTATTTCTCTCCTAACTTTTGGGAAGTTTTCAGCCATTATTTCCCATTCGCTATTTATTTTACATACGGTAGTATATGTTTCCATGTTGCTCTCTCTATACACCCCGCCCTCTCCTTCCTCCCCCACCAACCATATATTTCCTTCCTATATGAGGATTTTTCCACATAGTTTACTTATTTTATAAGATTTTCTATATACTTCCATTTGGGGAAAAAAAGGGAACAAAGAAAGTCTTCTGAAAATGGGGTCCTCAATCAGCACAGAATTCATTCAATCAGAACTATGCTAAGTCCCCTTTAAAAGACTTTGTGGCTATTGGTCCTCAGACTTGAGAGAAAGAATGAACATATTTAGAGAAGGAATATGGAAGTTTCAAAATGATTTAGTCAGCAATAAGATCTTGAGAAATGAAGAGCAAGGAGAAAGCCATTTAATATTGTTCAATTCTGTCTGGTCAAGCCCCAGCAAGGGTAGAGGGAAAATTAACTCTTGGTTTATAAAAAATGAATTGCAACTATCAGGGCTGTCCATAATGTATAACTACATGAATAAGTCTATCCAACTTTTCCAATGGAAAACTACCTTAGCTCTAAAACAGGTTCACAATTATTGTTCTGATTATTATGTATCCAACCCTGGTGGCTCAGCAGTAAAGAATCCACCTGCCAAGTAGGAGACTTGAGTTCAATCCTGGGATTGGGAAGATCCCCTGGAGAAGGAAATGGCTACCCATTTCAGTATTCTTGCCTGGGAAATCCTATGGGCAGAGGAGCCTGGTGAGCTGCATCCATGGGGTCCCAAAAGAGTTGGACATTACTTAGCAACTAAGCAACAACAATCACATAGTATACCTTTCAACAAGGACATCCAACTCAACCAGAATTTAATCAAGCTCCTACCAAGTGTCAGGTGTTTTTTAGGGGATAGTTTCTTTACTCCGTACATAAAAACATTCTATTGCAGTGGACAATTAATTTTCTCATTATGCAGGAATAAATCTTGCTGATTTTGTTCATTGATTGCATACATTTGATGATTGAGCTGCTATTCCATTGCCTCTGGCCTCCCAATACACACACACACACACACACACACACACACACACACACACAATTGCTTTCTTTGAGTTGACAAAAGCATTGCTGAGCTTGCAAGACTAGATGGGACACTGAGCTGTGGTAATGAGTACAATGCCAGAGAAGGCTTTTGAAAGGTAGCCAACTGGCCTTTCCCAGTGACCGTCTCTGCATCAAGAGCACTTTCCCAGTGGAAGGCTTAGTGTTTGCATGAATTAGGGATTGGAAAAAGGGGGATATCAAATTGGGGGTTTGCTGCATTCAGAACAGTTCCCAGCATTTTCAAAATAAACCTATAATGTCTAGTGTTTAATTTTGATTCCTCCTTTCTGTTTGCCTACTTTTTTTTCAAAGTAAGTTCTGAAAAAAATTCCGTAAGTGAGCAGTACAATAAGATTCTGTCATATCAGTTACCTTTGTAACTTCTTCCTAGAACATCTTTTCTCCCCAATGTTCACCTCATTGATTCTCTCAAACTATACTTATTTCCTTTCAAAAGTTTTTCTCCTCAGGGAAGCCATCCCTCTCTATTCTCTCTGACATGGCATCTTTCTTCCTACTTTATCCCTTGACCTTATTTTATTTTTCTTAATAGTATTTATACACTATAATGCCAGATATCGATGCTTATTTGTATTTTATTTCTTTCCTAAAAATTTAAGCTCCTTAAGGACAGGGCCCTTGTCTAATTTCTTTTCTGTCTTCAATTCCATTACATGGCAGTCCTTCTTTTGAAACTATCTATTTTGCTTAAATCTGTTTTGGTTTATATTACCCAAAACAAATTTCAACTTACCTATTTTTATAAAGGTTGTCATCCAAGTTAATGTATATTAATTATATTTTACTTCTCAGAAAGACACTGTGATCCAAAAAGAGGACAGATTTTTTTTTTTTTAGTGAAAACATTTTCCAGTTAACACTGTATTGTATAATTGAAATTTATCAACTGTAGTTAACCGGTTGTGATATGGAACCTCAGATACCTTGTTTGTCTTATAACTGAAACCTTTTATCAATCTCCCCCTATTTACCTCACTCCCTTTTTTACTACTCTTCATTTCTATGAATGTTTTAATTAACTTGATGAGGGGGAATCCTTTCACAATGTGTACATATATCACATAATATTGTACACTTTAAATGTCTTACAATTTGTCAATTATTGTATTGATGATGCAATATTGTCAGTAATACCTTAATAAGGTATTGAAATAGCTTAATAAAATAAAATAAGAATATGAAAATATTTTTTGCCTCACTAGTAATTAAAAATGCTAATCTTTTTTTCACATAAAAGAAAAATAAAGGAAGTTATAAAGTAAGGCAGAATATCTGAGTTCATCTTGACCCAATTGACAATATACTACATAAGTCTGGATATGCCATTTTTTTCCAACTAGAATTTCTACTTTTCTGCTTTATTAAAAGGAATGATACTTCTCCTTACTACTTTGCCAAGTTTGTTGTGAAAATAAAGCTAGGTAGATTGTATAAAACACTGAAAAAAATTTAATGTAATGTTGCTGGGCTATTACTATTCCTGACCTAATCTGAGTTACTTTCTCTTGACATCTAAGAAACTTATAGAAAAAATATATGTCCTTATAGAAAAACATAATATATACATATATATGTTAGATATATAACATGTATATATAACCTTATATATATATGTATATAATCTTCATCTCAATCGTATCTCTCACTAGGTTTATTTTATTTTATTTTATTTTTTATTAGTTGGAGGCTAATTACTTCACAACATTTCAGTGGGTTTTGTCATACATTGATATGAATCAGCCATAGAGTTACACGTATTCCCCATCCCGATCCCCCCTCCCACCTCCCTCTCCACCCGATTCCTCTGGGTCTTCCCGGTGCACCAGGCCTGAGCACTTGTCTCATGCATCCCACCTGGGCTGGTGATCTGTTTCACCATAGACAGTATACATGCTGTTCTTTTGAAACATCCCACCCTCACATTCTCCCACAGAGTTCAAAAGTCTGTTCTGTATTTCTGTGTCTCTTTTTCTGTTTTGCATATAGGGTTATCGTTACCATCTTTCTAAATTCCATATATATGTGTTAGTATGCTGTAATGTTCTTTATCTTTCTGGCTTACTTCACTCTGTATAAGGGGCTCCAGTTTCATCCATCTCATTAGGACTGATTCAAATGAATTCTTTTTAACGGCTGAGTAATATTCCATGGTGTATATGTACCACAGCTTCCTTATCCATTCATCTGCTGATGGGCATCTAGGTTGCTTCCATGTCCTGGCTATTATAAACAGTGCTGCGATGAACATTGGGGTGCACATGTCTCTTTCAGATCTGGTTTCCTCAGTGTGTATGCCCAGAAGTGGGATTGCTGGGTCATATGGCAGTTCTATTTCCAGTTTTTTAAGAAATCTCCACACTGTTCTCCATAGTGGCTGTACTAGTTTGCATTCCCACCAACAGTGTAAGAGGATTCCCTTTTCTCCACACCCTCTCCAGCATTTATTGCTTGTAGACTTTTGGATAGCAGCCATCTTGACTGGCGTGTAATGGTACCTCATTGTGGTTTTGATTTGCATTTCTCTGAGAAAGAGTGATGTTGAGCATCTTTTCATGTGTTTGTTAGCCATCTGTATGTCTTCTTTGGAGAAATGTCTGTCTTCAGACTCTACTACAAAGCCACAGTCATCAAGACAGTATGGTAGTGGCACAAAGACAGAAATATAGATCAATGGAACAGAATAGAAAGCCCAGAGATAAATCCACGCACCTATGGACACCTTATCTTTGACAAAGGAGGCAAGGATATACAATGGAAAAAAGACAACCTCTTTAACAAGTGGTGCTGGGAAAACTGGTCAACCACTTGTAAAAGAATGAAACTAGAACACTTTCTAACACCATACACAAAAATAAACTCAAAATGGATTAAAGATCTAAGTGTAAGACCAGAAACTATAAAACTCCTAGAGGAGAACATAGGCAAAACACTCTCTGACATAAATCACAGCAAGATCCTCTATGACCCACCTCCCAGAATATTGGAAATAAAAGCAAAACTAAACAAATGGGACCTAATGAAACTTAAAAGCTTTTGCACTACAAAGGAAACTATAAGTAAGGTGAAAAGGCAGCCCTCAGATTGGGAGAAAATAATAGCAAATGAAGAAACAGACAAAGGATTAATCTCAAAAATATACAAGCAACTCCTGAAGCTCAATTCCAGAAAAATAAATGACCCAATCTCACTAGGTTTTTGTGGCTATTCACTAGTGTTTTTCTTTTTGCCTGTGTATGCCTGTTGTACTCCATTGAAACCTGAGAAGTACATATGAAATCACAAGTACATGAAGTTAGCTGACAATAAGTTCTAAATGATTTTCTCTTATGTGAAACAGCATCTTCACCTCCCTAAGTGGAGAATTAATTCCAACCTCAGAGATTTCCAGCCAGGTGTTTATTAAGGCTCCATGCTACTTCCAAACTCTGCAACAACAGATGCAAATTGAAGTCTTTATGTCATTGGTTTTTGGGGCAGCCCACAGAGAAATAAAAATGCGTTTGTAAACTCTGAACATAGGTGGGCATTTTTGAAAGCCTCTAGATATGACAGAATGATTTCCAAGTAAGAGTGCAGTATTGTTTATTACAACTTTGAGTGGCAGTCTAATATATTAAATCAGTTCAGAAGATTGTAAAATGCATTAGCATTAGCAATTTAATACCTTCAACAAATTTAACTGTCACTCAAAAGCATATCTGTCCTTGCTGTAAAAAAAAAAAAAAAAAGCCAAAACAAAACTCCTTCCCTGATAGACAGTTATGTTCAAGGAGACAAAAGCTTTTTCATGTACACAGCCACATACAGAAAGGATATACTGCATTTAGTAAAATAAAGTGGCACAAAATTAATATAAGCATTCGGCTATGGCTGGACAGCTTGAAGCTTTAAAAAAAAGTTTGACAAAATGATGAACTGAGCGCCACTTACCAACCAGGAAATCTTGCTCATGAAAATACATGGGAGGCTTCTCTCCATCAGATGATGGTTCTCTTGTTTCTATAGCCACCTGTCAACATTATACTTCTTCCATTAAGAAGGACGTTTATGAAGTGTTCCTAATAGCATGGTAAATGTTACTGCTCTGATGTTTATTGGAAACATCAGAATAAAACTCCTTACAAAGTATAATATTAATAATAGGAAATTATTATCAAAAGCCTATAAATGAATAATCACTGTCATTGAGCACTAAATGTCAGACACTGAAATAAGCACTTTATCATATACTATCTCATCAAAGCCTTTCACACAATTTCATGAAGAGTTATTTTACAGGTAGAAAAACTGAGGCCCAGTGAGTGAAAGTAACTTGCTTCATGAAGATACCCTAGACCCTAAGTAACAGAGCCAGTCTTTGACCTAAAGTCTATTAATTTTGTTAATCATAATCAATCTGCTAGCGTATCTGGGACATGCTACTTTATGGTGGGACTCTTGAATGTATTAGAGACATTAATCATCACAATCATACTGTAGACAATTATTATTTTTCTCATTGTACAGATGAGTTACCTATGAGTTTATAAGTAGCCAAGTTCTCATAGAGCCACGTACTTCCTAATCATACCATTATTCATCAACAATAAGACTAGTGAAAGAAATGTTAACAGTGAATATCATTTGGAGGCAAGAGAAATATTATTTCAGTATTTAAATTTTTTTAATGAGGAGTGTGTCTGTGTGTGTGTGTAGAAAGATAGCTGGATATAGCAGACTGGTAAATATTATCTACTCAGTAACTCATCAATCATATGCATACTCAGAATCATCTAGTCATTCAATAGCTGAATGGTGCATAGGAAAAAACCAGTCCTTACTTCCTCATGTCCATCAACTTTTAACTGAAATATTTTGTTCTTTTTTGTGCTTCTACCTTAGCCCATATCCTGGATAAAATGGAAGTTAATATTTCATTTTCACTTCCCACAGTTTCCAAGAGCATGGTAATTGCAATACCTTGTGTATCAGAAATGTGTTAATATATACCTGAGTCAGCTTAACATTGAAAAAGTGTCACAGTGCTTTTAATTCAAATTTAATTCAGTCATCTTCTTTCTTACTAATACACAATTTATTTTATGGCCTTAATATAAATAAAGCTTAATATAAAATTGAAATGATATCTACTTTGAGTTAATAGATGCAAATTTCCAAGCACAATTTCTGGAGTGTAATGAGTAATCAATAAATTGTTGCCTTCCTTACTTGGTTCCTGAAAGTCCTTGCTCGTTAAAATCATGGAAATCTTGAAGATTTCTTTATCTGTAGGAAAGTGGACAAAAACCCAAGCCCTCCTTTGTTTTTATTTAAAGATATTTGTCACAAAGAATTTGGAATATATACAAAATTAAAGAATTTAATAAATGTGATGTACTTGACACCATCTTGTTTCATATACATTGACCTTTCTTGAGACAGAAACTAATCCATGACTACACATATTCACTCTATCTTGAATTCCTTTCACTTTACAGCATGTCCTAAAAATCCTTGATCATTGTTTTCAATGATCGGCCTCATTTCCTGCTCAGGTATGCAGTATATTGATAGACCAGTATCCTCTATTTGTTTGTTGCAATTAAAAGCCTGATTCGAATCCTGTGTGTTTGCTACAATTAGTAGTTCAATTTGTATATTTGAAAAATAATTTGCCATTTTATTTCAAATTATTTACCTTCCTAGAAGTGTAATGGTTGTGTCAAATAGTAAATAATTATGTGATTTCTGTAGGTATTGCCCAATTTCTTCAGCAGTTTTAGAATTTTGCGTTCCCATCAGCAATGTATGAGAAGTTTATTTCCCTACAGCTTTGCAACCGGGTATGTTGTCAGGCTGTGGGAATTTTACTAATCTGACAGGTGAGAAAAGCTATCCTAGCAAAGTAGTTTGCGTTGATCTGTTAATGAGTTAAGTTAAGCATATTTTCAAACGGTTGAGAGATGTTTGTGGGTTTTTTTTTTTTTATTTGAACTGTACAGACTTTCTATAGCATGTTGGCACTTCTCTTCTGTATTCTCACCCTTTCTGCATTTCCTTGTATATTTGAGATATACATCCTTTGTGAGTGATATAAGTTGCAAATAGTTTTTCCTACCTTGTTATTTGCTATTTTACTTTGCTTATCTTATTAACTTTTAATTAAATTTATCAATCATCTTTCTTTTTTTTTAAAAAATCTGGTTTCTTTTGTTGACTTTAATGAAACCTATTTCTCATCTCTTGGGACTTCTTTAAGGTTTGGCTCAACCTCTCATAACATATCATTATGAATGGGGATTGTGATTGTTTCATGTCTATTCACTGAGAATGGGCTGAGATTTACTGAATGTTTTCCACTCGAGTCACTTTGTCTTTCCACAGACTTAATTTATACATACATATATATATATATATATATATATATATATATATATATATATAACTTATCTTTTCTAGCTTTCCCATAACACATACAAAGTGATGTGACTGGCATCTGACAACTTAAAGGTTTGTTCTAATTGTGTAGTCTTCCCAAAGAATGTGCTATTGTTTTGCTATAAGCAAGAATTGTGCTATGAAGAGATGTGTGATGTCACATGGAGAACTGCTATCTCTGAGACTCCTGAACAATGCTAACAGGCATTTGTGCGTGCCACCCTTGGGGAGGGGACAGTCTCAAGACTTCCAACTAGTCCCAAGCAAAGAATCATAGTCTGTATTTCTGCTCCATTGGCTGGATATATTTTTTGTGTTAATTGTCTTTATAATGTCATACACTTAGGACACCAAGTTTAATATTTTATTTCTCCTTTGCAAACAATTTTTTTTGTACTTGGAATTAAGGAAGCACAGTATGGAAGGCATAATTTATCACAAAGCAAAATATACATGTATTTTTATTTTAGTTGTATGATGCAAATATTGGAGAATTGCATAAATTTCTCCAAATGAAATGGTTATATACACTTGTGCTCAGTTCAGTTCAGTTCATTTGCTCAGTCATGTCCAACTCTTTGCGACCCCTTGGACTGCATCACACCAGGCCTCTCTGACCATCGCCAACTCCTGGAATTTACTCAAACTCATGTCTATTGAGTCGGTGATGCCATCCAGCCATCACATTCTTTGTCAGCCCCTTTTCCCACCTTCAATCTTTCCCAGCATCGGGGTCTTTTCAAATGAATCAGTTCTTCGCAACAGGTAGCCTAAGTATTGGAGTTTCAGCTTCAGCATCAGACCTTCCAATGAATATTCAGGACTGATTTCCTTTAGGGTGGACTGGTTGGATATCGTTGCAGTCCAAGGGACTCTCAAGTCTTCTCCAACACCACAGTTCAAAAGCATCAATTCTTCGGCACTCAGCTTTCTTTATAGTCCAACTCTCACATCCATATATGACTACTGGAAAAACCACAGCTTTGACTAGACAGATCTTTGTTGGCAAAATAATGTCTCTGCTTTCTAACATCCTGTCTAGGTTGGTCATCACTTTTCTTCCAAGGAGTAAGTGTCTTTTAATTTCATGGCTGCAGTCACCATCTGCAGTGATTTTGGAGCCCCAACAAATAAAGTCTGTGCACGACTTCTGTGCTCAGTCATGTCTAAATCTTTGTGACCCCACCTGGCTCCTCTGTCTATTGAATTTTTCAGGCAAGAATACTGGAATAGGTTGCCATTTCCAACTTTGGGGGATCTTTATGACCCAGGGATTGAACCTGCATTTCTTGTGTCTCCTGTGTCTCTCGCATTGGCAAGCGGATTCTTTCCCACTGAGGCATCAGGAAAACCCCCATACTACACTTGGTCTTAGTCAAAAGGCCGAGATTTACACACTTTAGCAAGATAAATTTCTCTACTCCTCTTCTTAAGGGAATTTGCAGTCTAGTGAGAGACACAGACAAATAATCTATTTTTGGATATCTTTTTCTTAGTATTCTAAATAGGAAAACCTAAAGGAATATTCACTATCTTAAGGTATCAGCATTTAGAAATTAGTTTTTGATTTTGTATTTGAGATAGCTGCATTCTCAAGCAGTTATAAGAAAACAGGTTTAGTTTTCAACTTGATGATAATGCTAAAAGTTGTAAAAGTAATCTACACCTTCCACAAAGGTGCTCTGCCTATTTGCCAATATTTTCCTTGGTCCAAGATTGACAGGTTATTGAAGTAGACTCTTCACGTAGTCCCAAACCTTCACAGATAAGTCTTATACCACTTTCATGAATTTCATTTTAAGTTTTTTTGATCTGAGGCAAACTGAGTGTCTAGTAAGTTGCGTTTTCTTTTTCTAGTTCATCTGGGCAAGCAAAGGTTGTTTCAAATGGTTAACTGGGAATTTTGTGTTGTATGCCTTTTAAACTCATTTTAACTCTTTAAAAGGATACATGATTATGATTTTTCTTGTTTACATTGCAATTTCCCTTTTGTTTATTGTACAATCTTGAATTTCTTAAAATGTATGCTTTCATACAACTGTTTTTCCATAATATTTGTTAATATAGGTATAGGTCACAAAAATTACTTATTTGGAAATAGCTGAATTTATGATACCTGAAGGCAGAATTTATTGTATCATTATTGCAATGTGACTAGTAAATGGACTGCCCAGGTGACACAGTGGTAAAGAACCCACTTGCCAATGCAGAAGACATGAGAGATGCAAGTTTGATCCCTGGATCAGGAAGAACCCCTGGAGGAGGGCATGGTAACCTATTCCAGTATTTTTTTTTTTTTAGTTCTATTTTTTTATTGATTAATTTATTTTAATTGAAGGATAATCACTTTACAATATTGTGGTGGTTTTTGCCATACATCAACATAAGTCGTGGGTGCACATTTGTCCTCCCATTCTGAATCCTCCTCCCACCTCCCTCCCACCCTATCCCTCTGGGGTTGTTCCAGAGCACTGGTTTTGAGTGCCCTGCTTCATGTGATGAACTTGCACTGGTCATCTATCTTACTTATGGTAATATACATGTTTCAATGCTCTTCTCTCATATCATCCCACCCTCGCCTTCTCCTGTATAATCCAAAGCCTGTTCCTTACATCTGTGTCTCTTTTGCTGCCTTTCACATAGGATTGTCATTACCGTCTTTCTAAACTCCATATATATGTGTTAATATACTGTTTTGGTGTTTCTCTTCCTGACTTACTTCACTCTGTATAATAGACTGCTCCAGTATTCTTGCCTGGGGAATCCCATGGACACAGGAGCCTGGTGAGCTACAGTCCATGGGGTCACAAAGAGTTGGGCACAGCTGAAGCAACTTAGCACTCATGTACAAGTAGTAAATACTAACAGTGTTGATCTAGAAATAACAGCATATAGTGATTGCTATATTCTAGATGCTATGCTAGATATTTTACTTCATCATACTTAATCTTCACAACTACTTAAAAAATATAACCAGTTTTCATTTTCATGGACTACATCTCAGAAATTATTCAAGTTTATATTCATACTAAATAGATGTTAGGAATTAACTGAAGGACTCTTTAGATCCAAATTCTCTGACTTAACTACAACACAAATCCGATTACCTTACTCTGAATCAATTAGTCCATTTTCTCATTCACATCCAAAATAAAATGTGTTTTTGAATTTTAATGATTTGTGAAAATATTCTGTAGATTATCACCACATACCCAAAGTCATTCAAAAAGTCAATCTACTGATAATGAGTATGGTTCTGAACAGAATAAATTAAGGCTTATATACTGCAGGATTATTTTGACAGAATGAACTATATTGGAATTAATTGTCAGTGAATAGAACTATGAACTGGAGAAGGCAATGGCACCGCACTCCAGTGCTCTTGCCTGGAAAATCCCATGGACGGAGGAGCCTGGTAGGCTGCAGTCTGTGGGGTCGCTAAGAGTCGGACACGACTGAGCGACTTCACTTTCACTTTTCACTTTCATGCATTGGAGAAGGAAATGGCAACCCACTCCAGTGTTCTTGCCTGGAGAATCCCAGGGACGGGGGAGCCTGGTGGGCTGCCGTCTATGGGGTCGCACAGAGTCAGACACGACTGGAGCGACATAGCAGCAGCAGCAGCAGAACTATGAAGGCAAGTTCATTAGCATATTTGAAGGAAGTAGCCAGACTCCAAGTCTCAGAAAGTCCCACTGTAAAAGTGGGTTTTCTATAATGAAACTATTTACTAGACTTTGAGTTTAATTCAGCATTTCAATGTCTTATTTTATGATCATCAAAATTCTGCAGGAAATAATGTGAATTTCACTAGTTTAAAAGTGAAAAAAGTGAAAACTTTGAGAGTATTAACATGTCAGATTTGCCCATTGTTCTATTTGCCAGGTTTGCACAAGGGCTCCCTTGTTATTAGAGCTCAGTTGAATCCAAATAAATAATTGATTTCTTATTAGTAACATTATTAATCCTCTTTTTGACTGATCCAAGATCTACCTGGCTTCTGTTCATTCTGACCCAGTCTTTCATTATTCATGTTGTATCCATTCTCTGGGCTCTACATGACAAAATTTTCAGTTAATCCTTTGAAATTTTCTAGTTCTGAACTTTGGATTACCACTTCTACCCTTGGAAATCCCACCCTAATGTTAGCACCATGACCAGAAGCCCTGCTAGTTTCACCATGTCAGAAACACCTTGATAGGTAGGAAGAATTATGAAAGGAATGTGTATCCTCAAACCAGAGATTCACTGCTGGTCTTGGTTCTTTTGTTGGTTTGTGTGTTTTTCCCTTAACTGATGAAGGCCTTTTTTAATAGAGGTAAATGACACTACTTAACTTATAGTGAAATGTATTGATTTTCTCTGCTTTCTCAAAGGTGACCTCCAGGCAATTTTAGACTCTAAATTATTGCAAGGCCAGCAGATATTATAGATTTAACTCAGCAGTTTGAAATCTATCAGCTAGTTAATTCCCACCTTCCTTTACAGTCCATTAAATACTCTGCTTTTAATTGCAGTTATAATATTTATTTTCTCACTCTCACCTGTTTGGGTATGCTGCATTTCTTTGGTAATTTCTCTAGAGATTTCTGCTTGGATGTACTTTTTTTTTTCTTTCTATTATCTTCAGTGCATTTGCCTTTTATTCCAAGTGCTTTTAAAATCTGTTTAAAGTTGATTTTTTAAAATTTGAAATGGACTTTTCTTAGAAAATGGAAAAAGACTTCATAACTTTGGGATAAGCACACTAAGATGATTCCTTGTTTTGCACAGGAAGTAAATGCATCAAAGGTGAAAAGGATAATATTGCAAACTATCTGATTCTAAGAGTCAGCTCACATAATGGAAGTGTTAGGATTTACTCTCATTATGAAAATTAAGTTTATTTAATTTTGGTAAGTATCTTCTAACATTATAATAAAATGATTATGCAGACTTTTGTAGAGAAGCAGAGTGATAATATTTGTAAGATAAATACTCATTCTCAATAATGAGTCTAGTAATTTCTAATTCTTAATAAATTAAGAAGTTTTGTTTTCTTTCATACTTTTTATGATCATGTTTTATTGTATGTGATTTGTGATTATAAAGGAAAATTACTTTTGGAGGTTTTTTTTTTTGTCACAATATAAGAATGTTCAGTTTGGTTTAGTTCAATTTCTTTTTTTTTTTTTTTTATTATTATTATTTTTTTTCCCAGTGGGTTTTGTCATACATTGATATGAATCAGCCATGGATTTACATGTATTCCCAGTCCCGATCCCCCCTCCCACCTCCCTCTTCACCCGATTCCTCTGGGTCTTCCCAGTGCACCAGGCCCGAGCACTTGTCTCATGCATCCCACCTGGGCTGGTGATCTGTTTCACCATAGATAGTATACATGCTGTTCTTTTGAAATATCCCACCCTCACATTCTCCCACAGAGTTCAAAAGTCTGTTCTGTATTTCTGTGTCTCTTTTTCTGTTTTGCATATAGGGTTATCGTTATCACCTTTCTAAATTCCATATATATGTGTTAGTATGCTGTAATGTTCTTTATCTTTCTGGCTTACTTCACTCTGTATAATGGGCTCCAGCTTCATCCATCTCATTAGGACTGGTTCAAATGAATTCTTTTTAATGGCTGAGTAATATTCCATGGTGTATATGTACCACAGCTTATTAGTTCAATTTCTAAACTGAGTCATGTGATGTGTTATAATCTTTAATGATACTATATCAGTGTTAGTCATATTACGTATTTATTCAGTAAGCCTTTTCCCAATCTCTTCTATGAGCCTGGCTCTTGTTCTTCAGCAGTAGGGATTTATTGTGGAGGAAGATAAACATAGTCCTTATACTCAAATGTTCTGAGTCTTGACAACCTGTTCATCAGTGAATTGGTGATATCATCATGATATTCTAGTCTTTAATGTGCAATTGCACATCTTATTTATTAGTACTTAATATTCAAATGCCTTGCACATGGGTAAGACATGATTGTGATTGATTTTGAACAGAAAATGGAAACATGAGTGGGAAAAATGAATAAATAAATGATTGGCCAAAACAGTTCCTCTTGGTAATCTAGAAAGAGTGGAGCAGATCTCTTGGATTTTTCCTACTCATATTTCTAGAGAGCTCTAAATAAAAATTCAGTCCACATCAATCTAATGATATTTATTTTTCATCTGTGTAATTGAGCTTACTGCTATAACCTTATATTAGATGTTATTTTAAATGCTGCACTCTCTGGAGTTACTCATGAAAACATGACAATTTGCTTAGAAATGTCCTGTTTTTCTTTTTATTGGCTTCATTTGACTTTCATTTATGACAGGATTCAAAGAAAAGAGATATTTGAAACATTGAATATGTATGATGAATAAGGGATGCAATTAATATTTAGCTTTTTATATGTATAACTTATAATTTTCACATAATTTCTTTAAAATTTTAGTATATAGCATGTCAACTATTTTTTAGTGTTAATTAGGGCTATTTAAATCAAACATCCCTTAATGTTTCTAAGTTCATCTTGTATCTGAATGTTTAATACACATATTTGAAAAATTTGAATAAGGAAAACAGAAGTCTGATTTCAGAGCAAATATCCAAAGTGAAGCTCCTTGGGAATAATTAAAAAGACCATCAAATATGTCAATTATAAATAAATTCCAGCTATAGTATAATGATAAATAGGTTGGCATTAAAATGAGTATATTTTGAAATATTTCTAAATGAAAATAAATATTAGAAATAACTTACTAACACCAGCATGGCTGAAGTGTGGATTACTGAAAAATGAACTGGCATAGATACCAGGAGACCTAGTTTTTAGGACTTATTCAGTCGTTGTGTGTTGGCAACTCATGCAAGCTCATCATTTTCATCTGAAAATGAGGATTTAGTGAATACATCCTATTTCCTTGGGGAATCTGCCTGCAATGCAGGAGACCTGGGTTCGATCCCTGGGTTGGGAAGATCCCCTGGAGAAGGGAAAGGCTACTCACTCCAGTATTCTGGCCTAGAGAATTCCATGGGGTAGCAGTGTTGGACACGAATGAGTCACTTTCCCTTTCACTTTCATATATCCTATCCAGCTCTATCAGTGCATGATTTGATGATTCCCACATTAAATATTAAGTAGCATTTATAGGAGTACATTTGTCTTACACTACCTATTTTGAGAAAAATGTATGAAGTAATAGACATGCTCTCTTGAAAAAAATACTAAAACTGTTGTGATCAGTTACAGAAATAACCCCACATTCTTTGTCTTCCTATATTTGTGCCCTTCCAAAGTGACTCCCCAGATCCTACTTGAAAAGGTTGAGTCTGTTTTCCAGTCCCTTGTGTCTGGGCTGTGATTCGTTTTAGCCAAGAAAATGAAGCAGAGACATATTGTACCAGTTTGCAGTTGAGGCCCCTGTGGCCCTGAAAACTTCTGGTTTCTTTATTGTGATCTTGAGAAATAACCTGGGATAGGCTGCCATTTGAATGAATGACCACATGGGTCAGGTAGTCAAGCATTCCAGGCAGGTGAGAGAGCCCGGTCAACACTGTTAGAACTGTCCAGGAAGGAGACTGCAGATGCTTGTATGGGCCCTGCAGGGACCAGAAGAATAAGCTATTTAGCTAAATGAAATCCCAGTTCCCAACCCCCCAGATTATAAGCTGAATAATTTCTTTGGTAAACCATTATTTTGGGCAATGCTCTGTTAAGCAGTAAAGGCAAACTGATTTAACTATAAAGCCCTAAACCTTCCAAGATAAAATAAATTACTGTTGAATAGATATAAATATAAATTAGAGACAGACTGTGCCCTTAGAATTTTATAATCCAATCACTGTTTTAGGAAGTAAGCTCAAAGAACTACTTTATAAAGTAATGAAGTAGTAAAGCTCCGTAAGAAAGGAGCAAGATATGAGCAGAAAGTTAAGAATAAAACTGAGGAAAAGGGTGGAGAATTTTTTAAGGTAGTAAAAATTATGGTAGCAATGCAAGCATAAAATGTGCAGAATGGGGTCTGTCATATATTAGGAACTAAAATGTTATGTGGAAAAATGATTGCCTTTTCTTATTTCTGAAATAATTTCTAATATGCTCATAGACATTTTAATATGAAATATTGAAATTTTGTGTACATGCTTTTATTTCACAAAAATGAAGCAAATTTTCCATAGCATAGCCCACATCCCACTGACACTATTGCATACTATGCCACCTCAGTAGTCAATTGCATACAGTAATATTTGGATGAAAGTCAAACTATCTTTCAGTCTGTCAATGTGCTACTGTTACATGTAAGCCAAAACAGAGTATGTAGAGAAGTATGTACAGATGTTCTACCAAAGTCACTTGATACTGTCAATTATTTGCACTGAAGTCTGATGAAATAGAAATTATCTCCTACTACTAATATATGGACAGACTATTTTTCTATTGCTAAAAAATAGATGAAATATCCAGTTGATGGGTTAAAAAAAGAAGTAAACCTCTCTGATTTTAGTTTTTCTGAATTTCAAGTTATTTCCCATAGTTCTCTAAGATGATGTATTACAAGATTTTGTATGGATATTCATCTTTTATGGCAAATATGGTTTGCTTTGAATTTTGGTTCTTTTTATATGTAGTCAGTAAAAGAACTTCTCTTCTAGTGTAATTCAATTCCATGAACCAGACTTGACAGATACTATCTTTCCTATGCAATAAAACTATATAAAAGACTGCCTAAAATTATGTTTAAAAATCCTTTACTTTTTATATCAGTGAAACCGTTCCAGGAACCAAGCATAAAATATGTGTTTTAATGTAGAAAATATGTAATCAAGTCTTTCTGAAGCTATTCTGTTTCTAAAAACTGTCCTGTTATACTCAGTATTCTTTTTAATTGTCAGACAATGTGTTTGGAAAGATAGAGTCATTCTATACTGTTGTATAACATTAAGATGAATATATGTGTATCTAAGAAAATATTTTTTTAAAATGAAGAAGTTGATAGGCAATAAGAAATTTAAGTTCAAAGCTTAGAAATTAGGTTATTGCCTGAGATGAAAATGATGCTTTATTAAACCCTTATAAGGGATTGAATGTAGCCTCCTCCAGGAGTTAGTATGGAGGATGGGGAAGAGGAGAGAAGAGGGGAATAGAAAAGAGAAGAAGAGCAGGAGAGGAAAAGGGGAGTGTGAGGTTAAAAGATTAGAAGGAAAATGTATAGAGGCCTGAGAAGCAGTGGCCACTGAAGCGGTCCAATGATGCAAGCAGATAAAACAGTGCAAAAAGAGAGTAAAAAGAGGCTAAAGTCAAGAGGAGAGATAAAAATGAAGTTGGAAACTTCTTTAATTGGGTTTGGCTGTAAAAGGGAATATAGTATGCTTGGAAGAAAAATAGAAAATAATTTCTATTTTGAAATTGAAATATAGAGGTTTACATCTTGTTGTATTACTTTTAAGTGTATAGCAAAGCTTCTTTTCCATTATAGATTATTGCAAGATAATAAGTATAGTTCTGTATCCTATACAGTAAGTCCTTCTTGTCTATTTTATATATAGTAGTGTGTATCTGTTAATCCCAAACTCCTGATTTATCCCTCTACTGGCCCCTCTTACTCTTTGGTTACCATAAGTTTGTTATCTGTCTGTGAGTCTATTTCTAAGGAAGCTTTTGGTTGGGTTATTTTAAACAGTGGAAGTCATCAGTGTCTACATTGCTGAAGGAATGATGCTGTAGAGAGAGAAAATTAAATCATGTAGGAGGAAGCAGGGGTGATTTGGCAACAAAGCAGAAAGGCCCTGGAATCCGATTTTGCTGACAGTTCTCCCAGCTCACAAAGTCATTTGTAGGTTTCCATGGAATCTAACAGCCTTTCTAATTGTGACCCCAGCACATTATGTAATCCCATTAAGAAAAATCATAACTCCAAGAAGAATGCATGGACACTAGTCCTTTCTGTCTGCATATCTTAAAAGAATTTCCGTTAGTTTTTTTTTTTTAATTTTGCATTTTCTCAGCTCTAAAAAATACTGCCTTTCTTAGGTGGCAGATGTGTTTTTAAAATATTCTAAATCTAATCCAAACTATTTCTTGTGTGTTGTCGACTACTTTCAGATTGTAGCTATAACAAATCATTACTTTAAGGGTTTTATCATCAAAAGTAGAGTGAAGCTAAGGTGAAAAATAAAGAAAAAATATACAATACAAAAATCAAGTGTCCTTTTGATACTGAGGATCAAAGACTGTTTTGACACTTTAGAAAACATGAATTGTTATAACTCATCCTTTTATAGTTGATATTTTTTGTTCTACAGTATACCTGCTGTTTTTGGACACCATGCAAACATTTGAACATGATGAGTAAAAGTGACCCATTTGGCCTAAAAATATTGTTTTGATCCTTTCCCTCCTCCTCAAATTTTCTAAAAATCTGAGTTTGATTTTTGGTTTTAAAATGATACCATCTATATTTTCTGCTGATATGTTTTTTCCAAGATATGACTGAATTTTTTTATATCCAGAGAAACTTAAGGTTGTACACATAAAAAAACTAGAAATCATTTAAAAATGAAAATTTGCCTCAGTGTACAGAGAAAAATTTATTTATTTAAAGAATGAAACATTATAGAATATGTGACTTAGAAGGTTTAAGTGTTTGGGTTTCAGATGACTATGATTTCCACTTTAATGTATTCATATCAAATATTGGTTGTATAGTCCTTGTTGAAATTAATGACTTTTTTATTATCCCTGTTATCCCGGTTGCCTTTTGGGCTTCCCTTGTGGCTCAGCTGGTAAAGAATCTGCCCACAAGGTGGGAGACCCCAGTTCGATTCCTGGAACAGGAAGATGGGATAGGCTACCCACTCTAATATTCATGGGCTTCCCTGGTGGCTCAGATGGTAAAGAATCCGCCAGCGACGCGGGAGACCCCGGGTCGATTCCTGGGTCAGGAGGATCCCCTGGAGAAGGTAAAAGCTACCCATGCCAGTATTCTGGCCTGGAGAATTCCAGGGGTCTCAAAGAGTTGGACACAACTAAGTGACTTTCACTTTCACTGTTGCCATTTCTTCTTCTGATTGTGTTGTAAGTCTTAAAGTGAACTGGAGGCAGCCATCAACAAAGCCAGTAAGAACATAAGCTCCACACCCTCTGCTCTACATCTGGGGACTTCTGCAGAAGTAATTCCAAAGTAATAAAAGGTATTGTTGATCAAAGCTAAAATTTGGATGAGTGTTAACACATAACTCTTAAGATTATATCCACAGAGTATTGTATTTGTTCCAAGGTAGCTCAAAACTCTTCAAAGTTCCCCTGAGGAAGTGGGACAAATAAGCAGTCACATTTTAATGATATATATATATAGCTGTGAACTAGAAAAATAGTTCAAAATTGTTCAAGTATAGTTCAAAATAGTTGGAAAAAAAATAGCGCAAAATTGTTATGGTCCTAGCCTCAGGTAGTTTAAAATTGAAGTCCATGCATACAAAAAACATTTGCAAGGCAGTATTAGAATAAGGGCAAGAAAAGTCAGCAGAAGGAATCCTTTAGATTTAGAGTTATGATTTACTTTTCAAATGGAGTTGACTCAACTCGTAGCAGTTTTGCTTCTAGAGTAAAGTGGTCTTGAGAAAGTCACTTCACTTTCTTCTATGTATTCATTTGTTATTTTTTTATAGACTATTCCATGTTCATACATCTCATCTCACCCTCATGATTTCATTGGTAACAGTGGCAATTTAGGAATACATCTTTGCAAGTAAAAAATGTCTTTGGGCTAAAATTCCTAAATGAAACTTTCTTGTTGACTGTTTTATATAGTTACCCAGGGTCTCAAAAGTCAATGAAAAGTTACAGGAACCCTAATGCAGAGAGAATATTTGAATCTTTAGACACAAATGCAATAAAATGTGTCAATAATTAATGTTGCATCCCTTGTAATTCTTTCCTTTTTTAATATATATTTAAAAATAAAATCCTTTGCTTAGCTTTTGTGCACACTAATTACACTGTTTTTCAGATATTGTTCATTTTTGGAACACAGGACTAATTAACAACAACCCTGTTAATGGGCTGAAATGAGGGCAGTATTTTCTTAATACAATATTGGCGAATTTCGGTAGGGATATTTTGATATGTTTGGTCATATACTAAATAAAATATTTTGTGATTTTTAAAGATTCCTGATAATCCTTCTCGACTCTCCCATGAGCCCTGAACATAATTCCCACGAGCCCTGAGCATAATTCTGATTTTATTTTTCAAAATGATCTTCGTCTCCCTTTGTTGGAAAATGTCACTTCATCAATCCTTTAGCAATAAACACCTGCTGTGGCTTGACCTCCCTCTGTACTTATGTGACTTTACAATTCATCCTTTAAGTGAAGCTGTCATTTTGGTATGATCCTTGGTTTAATCCTGTTAAACTCCTGCAAGCATCCCATTTTATGTATGTGGAACATTTAGTTGAAAGGTAAGACACGTTTACAATCTGTTTTTCATTTCTGAAGCTGCTGCTATAGAGCAGATATTCCATTCACTCTTAAACTGTGGGCTTTCCCAGAGATTGACATGCCTGAAATTGTATCATCATTCCTCTTATTCACTGTACCTGCCATCTCTTTCTCTTCCCATTCTTCTTGGTCCTAGCGTGCCCTGTACTTCACCTATGTTTCTTATACAGTAATAGAATTTCACCCCAAATTCTCAGGTGTGTGAGATCTTCTTCTATGTTGAAAGCAAATAGAACATTGTGTCTGAAATTCATAAACCTGGTTTTAATTCTGGCTTCATCACGTACCAGCTGTATGACATGAGACAATCACAATTCCCTTTATTAATAACTAATACTATCTACTTTAAATAACTGTCAATGATTCAGCAAGCCCAATGAGAGAAATGCACAAGGGCATGGCCACCATCTGTTGTACTATACTAAGTTTATCTGATGGAGTTTTAGAGAACTAAAATGTATTCAACACCTGATATATGTGAGGGGCAGAACTTTGTGTTTTACTTTTATTCAAGAATATTGCTCTCAAAGTTGCTTAAAAGAAAAAAATGTAAATTAGCCTTTGTTTATGTGTTGTATAGATCCATTTTGTACAAATATAACGCGTTGTCTTTAAGTCTCTGCAAGTTTCAATGTCTTTCTATGAAATTGTAAGTAATATACCTTTGTAGGTTTACTTTAAGGACTAATGAAATTAGGTAAAGGTTTTAGAAAAATATCTCACAGATAATGTGTTTAATAGAAGTTAATTAGTAGTGGTTTTTTGGTGTGGTAGTAGAGATAATTTCCAACTTGTTAATAACTTGTATACCCACAATGTTTCTAGTATTTCTACTGTTATATGCCTATAAAATGTATTTCATTTTAATCTTTTTTTTAAAAGATGATATTGTGATTAGATATTCAGGAAGGCCCACAAAACTCACTTAACTTCTAATAGCACCAGGTTGCTTGGTTCATAGTACTGTATAGTTCTCTTGTTCTGAAGTATCATCTCTGCACATTTCTGGTTTTACCATTGAGGGTTTCAGATCTTCCCAAGGAAACTGAATTGAACCAATTCTGACAATGTGTCCTAAAGAAAAAGATATATTTTATAATAGTACTGCAAAGTGACAATAACATAAAGTTATCGACATGTAGACATTATAATTGGAGAGTTTCTAGCATAACTTGTTGCCATGAGAAATGTCAAATCTCACGCTTCCTTCCCCAGTCCCAGAAACAAGGGTCCCACATCAATCTTTGAATTAGTTGTCTTAGGCTGCAATTGAAAAGTAAGGACTATTTTTATTACTTTTAATTCAAATAATCATTGGAAATATAGTTTTCTTACTTGTCAACCACAATTCCATTCCTGAATTTTTAAGTGTTTTTGTTTTTGGGTTCATGTTATGGTCTTTATTCAGGACATGTATTTTCTCAATAAGGTTGTCTTTAATGCATAGCAATTTATTTTTATTGAATCCTACTGAAATATCAGGTTAATTACTAATAACTTTTTTCATCTCACATGAATTGTCTAGAAAGAATATCAGAAGCTGACTTTAGATGATTTCAAGTAATACATAAACTTTCTTTAAAATTTATCTTTAACTTAATATGTATTAACAAATGCAAATTGATTTAAAATCCATTATATCACCAATAGTATTGCTTAGGTGATTACAAGAGGTTGTTAGATTTAATGTAGATGTAGATAAAAATTAATATATAGATGGTATGGGCTTTGAAAACTTGGTGAAAGCAGAACAGAATTTCACAGCTTTTGATGAAATCAGAGATTGTTGGGGAAACATGTTTTCAAACTCCCAATCAAGGTTGTGCTTGGTATGTTAAAAAAAAAAAGTTGTCATACAACCCTCTCGGAAAATGTGTGTGGCTGGAAGAAGATGAAAAAATACTATAACCTAAAGGGTGTGCTTTAGTATTTAACTTGTATTAGCAAATGCAGATTGTTCTCAAATTGACATGAGAGACAAATAATGGAGAATATTAATATGATGTTAATATATAGTATGTACACAAGGAAACAATAACAATGGATTTCATGACCGAATTAAATTAAGCAAGTTTCTTTGCTCTAGGTTTTCTTGTTATTGTTATAATATTGAATTGCTGTGTGAATCAACAAGAGTAGGCTAAAATATAAGCTATTTCCTAAATGTATTTAACCATGAAAACTTTCTCTTCAAAATTCTTTTTAATATTTCAAATAGGCAGAGTATTTGGGGTAGTATTTGCTGACTGTTAAAGAATAAGTTGTGAGAAAAGCACATTGAATAGATTTTTCTCTTGAACCTTTCAATGGTAGGAATTGAGTTTTACCCATCTCTACATTCCTAATATCTGGGCGGAGCAACTGTATGAATGCATAAGTCTAAAAATTCATCAAGTTTAAGATACTAGAAAGAACAGGATGGGGGATTATCATTTGTAAATTGAGTTATTCAGAAGACTACAAAGCAAATGTGGAAATTTGGAAAACTTTTGATCTCATCTGCCATCTTCATTTTTATAAATGTTTCCTGATTTTTGTTCTGAATTTAGAGCCAACTAAATACATTTAAATGACCCAAGTCTCCTCAGTTCAGTGCAGTAGCTCAGTCGTGTCTGACTCTTTGTGACCCCATGGACTGAAGCGTGCGAGGCATCCCTGTCCATCACCAACTCCTGAAACTGCTCAGACTCATGTCCATTGGGTCGATGATGCCATCCAGCCATCTCATCCTCTACTGTCCCCTTCTCCTCCGCCCCCAATCCCTCCCAGCATCAGGGTCTTTTCCAATGAGTCAGTTCTTCACATCAGGTGGCCAAAGTATTGGAGTTTCAGCTTCAGTATCAGTCCTTCCAATGAATATTCAGGGGTGATTTCCTACAGGATGGACTGGATTGATCTCCTTGCAGTTCAAGGGACTCTCAAGAGTCTTTTCCAACACCACAGTTCAAAAGCATCAATTCTTTGGTGCTCAGCTTTCTTTATAGTCCAACGCTCACATCCATACATGACTACTAGAAAAACCATAGCTTTGACTGGACAGACCTTTGTTGGCAAAGTAATGTCTCTGCTTTTTAATGTGCTGTCTAAGTTGGTCATAGCTTTTCTTCCAAGGAGCAAGTGTCTTTTAATATCATGGCTTCAGTCACCATCTGCAGTGATTTTGGAGCACCCCCCCCCAAAAAAGTAATCTCTTACCATTTCCATTGTTTCCCCATCTATTTGCCATGAAGTGATGGGACCGGATGTCATGATCTTAGTTTTCTGAATGTTGAGTTTTATGCCAGCTTTTTCACTCTCCTCTTTCACTTTCATCAAGAGGCTCTTTAGTTCTTCTTTGCTTTCTGCCATATTGGTGGTGTCATCTGCCCTTCCTCAAGTCCAAGACAAAACTATCCACATCAAACTTGTTTCTTCTCTTGCATTACTTATATCAATGAATTATTCCTGGATTCACAAGCTTTAGAAACAGTCATTAATTTTTCTTCTTTCTTCATGCAATGCCATTATCTTTTCCTCCACTCTCTTCTACTCTTAGTATGCTTGGAATATTATATTGTGTATTTGTATATTGTGTATTTGTCAAAGTTCTCAATATATTATTCTATTCATAGGATAAATGAATAATTAACCAATTCCAAATTATCCTAAATGGCTTAGCTTAGACTTTCTTTTGTCCAGAAAAATCTTTCCTCAACCCCTGATATTTGTTTAATAGCCCTTATTTGTATGTATTTCCATAGCTCCCTCTACTTACTCATTTATAGAACTTTTGATAGATTATAGTAGTCATCATGTAAATTACTCTATCAAAATTCTTTGTGTTACTTGTGCTGAATTTGCCCCAGGCACATTGGCACATATGAGTCCAATAAATATTTGGTGAATGAATAATTGAGACTTTATCAACAATTATTTTTCAAAGAAAACCCACTCAGCCTAAATAAAATTGTCCATCCAATGTAGCACCCCTGTAATATGATAGTCTAGGAATGTTATGTTTACACCTATGTAAGCTATAGTAACACAAGTGTTGTAATAGTGTGAAATAATTATTGGTACTCATTTAAGTTTAATGGTATTAAGACAAGTTTTGGCTGGTTATTATCTCTATGACTTCTCTCTATACATCTTTTCCACATGTTATTTAACACCTTTCTACACATTATACATGCACTGCATTTAATTTTCTGTAGAGCTGGAGGTGGAGATGGTTGCAGAGAGGGAGAATACTCATGAGAGAATTGCCTGGGAAAGCACAGGTGACATTAGAGATTTCTGTGCTGTCAACAGAACGTGTGACATAGGAATATCTTAAAAGAGTGACATAATGCTTATGGGGTGGCCACCAAGAACAGGAAGTGCTCTGTTTCTGGATGGATGCTGGAGGCTGCAATGTGGAAGGATTTTATATGCTTTTCCAAGGACCCACATTAACAGGAGAAACAATGTTAGAATGGCCTAGAGTGGAAAAAGTGCAGAAGGAATGATCTGGCTGAATATCCAAAGGTTGGAATAGTTGGCAAGGAGAAATACATGGTCCATTTCTATCAAGTTCCTCAACAATTTGATGTGTGCTAAAAGTTTTAGTGAAATAATGAATATTTTAGGAAATTAGACTATTAGAGATGATCGATAGCACTCCTTACTATGTATTCCCAGAAATATTTTTCATATATTTGTCGAATAGTTACTTTGCATCAATTATACAGCAGGAACAAGGTCCTTTGTTACAAATGTGAACATGATTAGTACCTTCCTAAAACTAACAATTATGTAGTTTAAAAAGAAGAAGTAATTAAAATTTTAGTTAATATCTGTCATTTCTGTCAGATCAAAATTCTAGACAATGGGAATTTTCTGATTTGTTCACCACTCAACACACAGTACTTGGCATATCATAGGTGTTCTATAAATGCTTATTAAAATTTGGAAAGACAGATGGATCTATTTCAGCACACTCAAATGTAACAGAGTTCTAGTTATAACTTTTTCATGCTGATAAGTTCCACCCAGCATATAGCAGAGTAGTAGCAAAGTAGAAAAATGTATAGCACTTCACATTATTTATTGACAATATTTCCCTCTTTTTCAGAGAGAAATGTTGTGTAAAGGAAAACAGTCACTGGAATCGACACTGAGATCTCTTAATTTCAGATGTACTGATAAATGCAGCTCTGCCCCCAAATAGTTAGGCAATATACATGAAATCTGAAATTCCTCTGCAGATTCACAAAGAACTTTTTCTGTGTTATGGCAGGTCATGCTCTAATAAATGAAGCCTAAATTTTTGAATCATTTTGAAATTCCAAAAGTGTTGTCCATAATATTGGAATTGTTTAGGGGGCCCTCTAATTTGGGCAGAAAAATCAGCAAATGGCTAGTGGTAGTCTCACTCCCAAAAGGTCAGATGAAATTTTAAATAAGTTTCACTCAGACTTGTATATGGATTCTAGAATATCCCGTGGTCCTCTGTATTTTTTGATTGGAGGGGAGATGATTCATTTTCCTTAGTGTGTTTTTTTTTTTCCCCAAAGCAAATCTGAAATTGTTGGGGAGATATTGAGCAGGTATGTTGGACCTTTTATCAAGACAAACCCATTATGGTTAGGAGGGTTTTAACAACCACTGTCAATTTTGTCATTGCTCCTGTATTAGAAACTCTGAAGTTAATCCTCCCCACCACAGGAAATCAGCACGTCTTGTGTTGCAAGATAAATGATCCAAGTGTGAAGTGAAGTCAGTTTTACTGCTGCCTGTGTTTGTCTATGTATCCTTAAGAGCTTATAAAGGGCAAAAGCATATGCTTAGAAGCCTTTGGTCCCCAAGGCTGATGGATCACCTCTGTCAAGAGAGGAAACCAAAGGAACTCATTGAAATGATGAATGCTCAGATAGGGAGCAACCCTTTTGGGATTTTTACACAGGGCTCCCAAACTGTCTTTTTAAAAATCACTTTCATAGAGTTATCTAGTCCATGAATGAGTTTTCTGTTGCACAACACATACTACTTATGAGAAAGTCCATTCAAATATTGGGCAGAAATAATTATTTGAAATTTTCTCATTAAGGCAATCTGTGGCCTGCCTATTCATAACTTTTCATTACCTATTCTGTTGAAATTATTTTCATCTACAACTGGAAAGTTTAACTTTCTTACATGTCTTTGTTTGAGTATCTTGCCTTATCACCATTATAACAAAAGCCATTATTAGCCCTATGACTATAATAACTGATATTTAGTGGTTGATATATACTAGATAATTGTTCTGTGGGAAATATGTGCATTATCTCATTAAGTACTCACAACAATCTGATAAATTAGGTAAAGCTGAATTTCTTTTTTTGATTTAATTTTTTTAATTTTTAAGATCAAAATTAAACAGAAAAGTATAGGTTGAGAATACCCACTAACTTCTATCTTTTTAAAAAGAAATTACTGGAGTATAGATGGTTTATAATGTTGTGTTACTTTCAGTTATACGGCAAAGTGATTCAGTTATCAGTTCAGTTCCGTTGCTCAGTCGTGTCCAACTCTGCGACCGCATGAACTGCAGCACACCAGGCTTCCCTATCCATCACCAACTCTGGAGCTTGCTCAAATTCATGTCCATCGAGTCAGTGATGCCATCCAACCATCTCATCCTTTGTCGTCCCCTTCTCCTGTCTTTAATTTTCCCCAGCATCAGAATCTCTTCCAGTCAGTCAATCTTCGCCTCAAGTGGCCAAAGTATTGAAGTTTCAGCTTCAGCATCAGTCTTTCCAATGAATATTCAGGAGTGATTTCCTTTAGGATGGACTAATTGGATCTCGTTGCAGTCCAAGGGACTCCCAAGAGTCTCTCCAACACCACAGTTCAAAAGCATCAATTCTTCAGCTCTCAGCTTTCTTTATAGTCTGACTCTCACATCCGTACATGACTACTGGAAAAACCAAAGCTTTGACTAGACGGACCTTTGTTGGCAAAGTAAATGTCTCTGCTTTTTAATGTGCTGTCTAGGTTGTTCATAGCTTGTCTTCTAGGAGCAAGAGTCTTTTAATTTCATGGCTGCAGCCACCATCTGCAGTGATTTTGGAGCCTCCCAAAATAAATTCACTTATACATGTATGCATATTCATTCTACTCCAGATTCTTTTCTCATATAGGTTATTACAGAATACTAAGTAGATTTCCCTTTGCTATACAGTAGGTCTTTGTTGATTATCATATACATGGTAGTGTGTATATGTTCATCCCAAGCTTCTGATTTATTCCTTCCTCCCCAACCCCACATTTCCCCTTTAGTAGCCATAAATTTGTTTTTGTTCCTTTTATGGGACCAAATCAAATCAATTTATTTCATTTAAAGCTGAGCATCAGTTAAAAGATATATAACATAGATATTTCATTTTAACTTAATATATGAATAAATGCACCCTGTATTTGCTAATCTCTCCAGATAGGGTCATATAGTCTTTTCTTTCAGTATGTTCCCATTGACTTGAAGCCATGCAGTCTTTTTTATTACGTGATACTCTCATAGCAAATTATCTGTAATGTCTAATTTCAGTAGAAAAAGCACTTCAAGGGGACCTAGAAGGGAATTTGGATTCAGGCCCTTTTCACAGATACCTCTTACACCTAATTCATCAGAGTTTTTCTCCTTTGTGGATCAAAGATAGCAATTTTTTCAAACACACTCAACATGGAAGAAAGAAGTTCTTTATGTCAGTAGTTACATTTCAACCATTTATGGATTGCAAAATAAATGATCCAAGGGTGAAGTCAGTTTTACTGCTGCCTGTGTATCCTTAAGAGCTTATTATTATTCAGTTATTCAAATTTCATAAATATAATAGCAGGTACAATTGTCACACATGTTTTTTGAGGGAAACAGGATTTTTTTCCCTCTCCATTTGAATCTTGTGAGAACTAAACTGTTGGGGACAGAGGTGGGAGCATAGGATAGGTTGCTTCCATAATCACCAGCAGTTACACAGGTTACCATGGACATAAAACTGCACCTTAGAAGGGGATAAAGAATTAACTGTAAGTCCATCCAGTCAGTGAGGATAACTTATATTACCCAAGGTCACAGGCTGGTTAGTGGGGAGACCAAGATGCAAACCAAGGCTGTCAGACTTCAGACACCATCTTTGAACCATGACACTATGCTGAGACTGACAATTGTTTTCTTTCCTCACAATCCTCGTAAAATTGAAGCAAAATTTCTCATAAATTTTATGAGAACGCAAATTGTACTTCCTAGACCTTTCATTCTTCCTTTTCTACTTGCTTTGGAACTCGTTATAGATAATAATTTGGTTCTCTTTTTTTATCAAATTCTTCTTTTTCCTGTTTCTCGCTTCTCAGGACCCAGGGTCTTCTGTGGTCTTTATGACACTGCAAAGATCATACATTGCTGCTAGTATTGCAAAAATGTCTTCTACTAGTTCTCATCTGGATTATAACATTCCTCTGTGATACATACCTTAAAACAAGGAGCCTAGAAGCTCGGCATACACGAGCGTCATCCAGCCTGCTCAGCTCCTCCTCATGTGTGTCGTTTGCTACTTTGCATACCTCCTCCATTCTTTAATACAAACTTTGAAAATGAAAGTTAGTTTCTCAGTTATGTCCCACTCTTTGCCACCCCACAGACTGTAGCCTGCCAGGCTCCTTTGTCCATGGAATTCTCCAGGATAGAATACTGGAGTGGGTTGCTATTTCCTCCTCCAAGGGATCTTCCCAACCCAGGGTTTGAACCCAGGTCTCCTGCATTGCAGGCAGATGCTTTACCTGAGCCACCAGGGAAGCCCAGTACAAACTTAACTTGTTCGCATGTGCCCTTATATTAGGTACCTGTTGTGAAAATTTACTTCTGTAGTGTGTGGAAGTGATTCAGACTGGTTTATAGTTCACTATTTGGGAGTTAATCATAATTTGTCTCTGAACTACTCTCCTAAAAATCCAAATAAAGATAGATACCTATTCAACAGATATAAATACAAATACAGACACACACACACACACACCCCTGACACAGTATCTAGGACACAGTAAATGAAAAATACACGCACAGATTTTTAGCATCATCACTGGGGATTATATATTGTTGACTGACAATCTTAGAGTGTTTTTCCCTTCAAGTCTGTTATGATTTTTGTTGTCTGGTTACTTAGTGATTCTGACTCATTTCCTTAAACCAGCATGGATTCTGATCTACTCTGATACAAATTTAGCTACATTTATGCCTTTTAAGTAAGCCCTGAAATCACAATAGCTAAAACATGGAAGCATCCAGCGTCCACTGACAAATGAATGTATAGATAAATATGTTATGCCATCTGGTGGAATATTATTCAGCATTAAAAAAGGAGGAAATCTCTGACACACACTGAAACATGGAAAAACCTTGAGGGCATTATGCTAATTGAAATAAACCAGTTATGATATGCTAATTATTGTATGATTCCACTTAGATGAAGTACTTAATCAAAATCATAGAGGCAAAAGTTATAATCATGGTTACCAGGAGCTGAGCAGAAAGACAAATTATTGTTTAATGGGTATATTATAGGATGAAAAGCTACATAAATGGATGGTGGTGATGGTTGCACATTATTAATGTAAATGATACCACTGAACTATATCCTTGAAAATGGCTAAGACTGTATTATATGCATTTTACCACAATAAATTAAAGAAGAAAGAGTGATGCTTCTTAAGACATGATATTTCTATACTTAATATGGTATAGTAGATCTATATCTGATCTTATTCACTGCACTTTACCTTAAATTAATTTTGATAAGAACTTATGCTCCCCCCAACTTTTCTAAATGATGGAGAATCTGCCAAGGTGAACTTAATTCTCAACTTTGGGTAGAAAACTATGTCTTAAGGCATCTGCCATTTCCAATAATATGACATGTATTCACGTAAGACATAAGTTTTTCTCTAAGCGGAAGAGTTGTTTTGTCTAGAATTAACTAGTATGAGAAGTCTCTCCCTTCTGGTGTCGACATAGTAAGATTTATCTATGGATCCAGTCGCATTCCAGAGGGGAAAGTTGTTTCTAGAGGACAGATGCTCTCTTACACAAACTGTCACTCTCTGGCTTTCCTGGAGCCAGGAGTAACCCAGCTGCTAATTAAACTGGGATGAATTAAGGTAAATTGAATTTGCCTGCACATCTGCTCCAGGTCTGCAAACAGGACCAGGGAGCAGAGCAGGCACAGTTCACTTGACAAGAGGCTGCTTCTACTTCCAGAACAGTCCCAGAGCATCTCAGCACTTCAGTTCATGGAATCCTGAGGCAAGAAAGAAAGAAGGAGGGAGAAAAATAATATTCTTCTTGTGCCTGTCTGGACCTAGAGGGAAGTGTGCAAAACATAAATTTCATGTTTATAGAATGACCAGATGTCTCTCAAAGTTAATCCATTCTGAGAAACTATGCACACCTATAGACTTAAATTATTACACTAGGCTTGAACCAGAAATTCCTTGATTACTCTCAGAAACAGTTTAAAAGAATGTTCTATAATATATAATTTTTAGTTGCTCCTTAAATAAGTTTATAATTAAACTTAATTAAGTCAATAGGTTCATTATTTAATGGCATGGAGCGATGGCTGTGTGGCGCAGGAGTGACTGTGAGGGGGTACCCCATATCCAAGGGCAAAGCAGAAGCCCCAGCAACACACCTTGTCTAACTCAGTGAAACTATGAGCCATGTCGTGTGGGGCCACCCAAGATGAATGTGTCATGGTGGAGAGTTCTGACAAAACGTGGTCCACTGGAGAAGGGAATGGCAAACCACTTAAGTATTCTTGCCTTGAGAACCCCATGAATAGCATGAAGAGGCAAAAAGATAGGATACTGAAAGATGAACTCCCCAGGTCGGTAGGTGCCCAATATGCTACTGGAGATCAGTGGAGAAATAACTCCAGAAAGAATGAAGAGACAGAGCCGAAGCAAAAGCAACACCCAGGTGGTGTGGATGTGACTGGTGACGGAAGTAAAGTCTGATGCTGTAAAGAGTAAATTGCATAGGAACCTGGAATGTTAGGTTGCCATGAATCAAGGCAAATTGCAAGTAGTCAAACAGGAGATGGCAAGAGTAAACACTGACATTTTAGGAATCAGAGAACTAATGGAATGGGTGAATTTAACTCAGAAGACCATTATATCTACTACTGTGGGCAAGAATCCCTTAGAAGAAATGGAGTAGCCATCATAGTCAACAAAAGAGTCTGAAATGCAGTACTTGGATGCAATCTCAAAAACGACCGGTCTCTGTTTCCAAGGCAAACCATTCACTATCACAGTAATCCAAGTCTATGCCCCAACCAGTAATGCTGAAGAAGCTGAGGTTGAATGGTTCTATGAAGACCTACAAGACGTTCTAAAACTAACACCCAAAAAAGATGTCCTTTTCATTATAGGGGACTGGAATGCAAAAGTAGGAACTCAAAAGATACCTGAAGCAACAGGCAAATTTGGCCTTGGAGTACAGAATGAAGCAGGGCAAAGGCTAATAGAGTTTTGTCAAGAGAACACACTGGTCATAGCAAACACCCTTTTCCAACCACACAAGAGAAGACTCTACACATAGAAATCATCAGATGGTGAACACCAAAATCAGATTGATTATATTCTTTGTAGTCAAAGATGGAGAAGCTCTATACAGTGAGCAAAAAGAAGACCAGGAGCTGACTCAGATCGTGGCTCAGATCACGAACTCCTTATTGCCAAATTCAGACTTAAATTGAAGACAGTAGGGAAAGCCACCAGACCATTCAGGTATGACCTAAATCAAATCCCTTGCAATTATACAGAAGAAGTAACAAATAGATTTAAGGAATTAGGTCTGATAGAGTGCCTGAAGAATTATGGACGCAGGTTTGGGACGTTGTACAGGAGGCAGTGATCAAGACCATCCCCAAGAAAAAGAAATGCAAAAAGGCAAAATGGTTGTTTGAAGAGGCCTTACAAATAGCTGTGAAAAGAAGAGAAGTGAAAAGCAAAGGAGAAAAGGAAAGATACACCCATTTGAATGCAGAGTTCCAAAGAATAACAAGGAGAGATAAGAAAGCCTTCCTCAGCGATCAATGCAAAGAAATAGAGGAAAACAACAGAATGGGAAAGACTAGAGATCTCTTCAAGAAAATTAGATATGCCGAGGGAATATTTCATGTAAAGATAGGCACAATAAAGGACAGAAATGGTATGGACCTAACAGAAGCAGAAGATATTAAGAAGAGGTGGCAAGAATACACAGAAGAACTGTACAAAAAAGATCTTCACACTCCAGATAATCATGGTGGTGTGATCACTCACCTAGAGCCAGACATCCTGGAGTTCGAAGTCAAGTGGCACTTAGGAAGCATCACTGTGAACAAACCTATTGGAGGTGATGAAATTCCAGTTGAACTATTTCAAATCCTGAAAGATGATGCTGTGAAAGTGCTGCACTCAATATGCCAGCAAATTTGGAAAACTCAGCAGTGGCCACAGGACTGGAAAAGGTCAGTTTTCATTCCAATCCCAAAGAAAGGCAATGCCAAAGAATGCTCAAACTACCATGCAGTTGCACTCATCTCACACGCTAGCAAAGTAATGTTCAAAGTTCTCCAAACTAGGCTACAACAGTACATGAACCGTGAACTTCCAGATGTTCAAGCTGGATTTAGAAAAGGCAGAGGAACCAGAGATCAAATTGCTGACATCCACTGGATCATCGAAAAAGCTAGACAGTTCCAGAAAAACATCTACTTCTGCTTTATTGACTATGCCAAAGTCATTGACTGTGTGGATCACAACAAACTGTGGAAAATTCTGAAAGAAATGGGAATACCAGACCACCTGACCTGCCTCTTGAGAAATCTGTATGCAGGTAAATAAGCAACAGTTAGAACTGGACATGAAACAACAGACTGACACCAAATCCAGAAAGGAGTACATGAAGGCTGTATATTGTCACCCTGCTTATTTAATTTATATGCAGAGTACATCATGAGTAACCCTGGACTGGATGAAGCAGAAGCTGGAATCAAGATTGCCGGGAGAAATATCAATAACCTCAGATATGCAAATGACACCACACTTATGGCAGAAAGCAAAGAACTAAAGAGCCTCTTGATAAAAGTGAAAGAGGAGAGTGAAAAAGTTAGCTTAAAACTCAGCATTCAGAATACTAATATCATGGCATCCAGTCCCATCACTTCATGGCAAATAGATGGGGAAACAATGGAAACAGTGAGAGACTTTCTTTTTTGGGGCTCCAAAATCACTGCAGATGGTGACTGCAGCCATGAAATTAAAAGACACTTACTCCTTGAAAGAAAAGTTGTAACCAACCTAGACAGCATATTAAAAAGCAGAGACATTACTTTGTCAACAAAGGTCCATCTAGTCAAGGCTATGGTTTTTCCAGTAGTTATGTATGGATGTGAGAGTTAGATTATAAAGAAAGCTGAGCACTGAAGAATTAAAGCTTCTGAACTGTGGAATTTGAGAAGACTCTTGAGATTCCCTTGGACTGCAAGGAGATCCAACCAGTCCATCCTGTAGGAAATCACTCCTGAATATTCATTGGAAGGACTGATGCTGAAACTGAAACTCCAATACTTTGGCCACCTTATGTGAAGAACTGACTCATTGGAAAACACCCTGATGCTGGGAAAGATTGAAGGCAAGAGGAGAAGGGGACAGTAGAGGATGAGATGGTTGGGTGGCCTCACCAACTCGGTGGACATGAGTTTGAGCAAGTCCAGGAGGTGGTGGTGGACAGGGTAGCCTGGGGTACTGCAGTCCATGGGGTTGCTAAGAGTCGGACATGACTGAGTGTCTGGACTGAACTGAATTCAACTGAGTAAGATTCTTTCATTTGATAAGATTTCTGATAGCTCTGTGAAATTCAAACTGGCTTAAGATCATTTTTTTAAAAAATTGAAGTATAGCTGACTTTAGTATTATAATAATTTCAGGTGTACAAGATAGTGATTCGGTGTTTTTATGAAGTACACTCAATTTAAAATTATTGCAAAATAATGGCTATATTTCCCTGTGCTGTACAATATATCCTTGTGGTTCATATGTTTTTTACATAGTAGTTTGTGTCTCTTAATCCCATATTTCTATCTCTCCCTTTCCTCATTGGTAATCACTAGTGTATTCTCTGTGAGTCTTTTTCTGTTTTATTATATACATTCATTTGTTTTACTTTTTAGATTCCACAGATAAGTGATAACATAGACAATTTATCTTTCTCTGACTTATTTCACTAAGCATAATACTTTCTAGGTCCATCCATGTAGTTGCAAATGGCAGAATTTCAGTTCTTTATTCATGACTAATATTCTATTGTGTGTATATATGTATATAATATATATTGTATTGTGTGTGTGTGTGTGTATCTGACGTGTTTATTTGTTCATCACTTAGATAGCTTCCATGCTTTGGCTATTATAAATAATGCTATAGAAACATTGGTGAGCATGTATCTTTTTGAATTAGTGTTTTTCTTTACTTTGGGTGTATATCCAGGAATGGAATCACTGGATCATATGGTACTTTTATTTTTTGTATTTTGAGTTATTTCCATACTGTTTTTCATAGTGGCTGCACCAATCTACAATCCTACCAACCAACCATTTATTAGGTCTCCCTTTTCTTAAAACCCTCACCAATATTTATTATTTGTAGTCTTCTTGATGAGAGCCATTTTAAAAGGTGTTAGATGATATCTCATTGTTGTTTTGATTTGCATTTTTCTGATGATTAGTAATATTGAACATGTTTTTTGTGTGTGCTATTGGACATGAGTTTGAATAAACTCTGGGAGTTGGTGATGGATAGGGAGGCCTGGCATGCTGCAAGCAGTCCATGGGGTCACAAAGAGTCAGACACAACTGAGCAACTGAACTCGACTGATTGGCCATCTGTATATCTTCTTTGGAAAAAATGTCTGTTCAGGTCTTCTGCGCACTTAAAAATTCGGTCTTTGCTTTTTAATATTGAGTTGTATGCACTCTTTATACGCTTTGGATAGTGACACTTTGTGGGTCATATCATTTGTAAATATTTTCTCTCATTCAGCAGGTAGTCTTTTCCTTTAGTCTGAAACAATATTTTTATGACTATATAAAATATCCATAGCATGTAATACTACCATGCATATAACAAATGCTGTATTGTTGGAAAACACTGAAGTCTTCATTTCCCCCCTCATTACAAGTAAAGCAACAAATATGTTCCATATATAGAGAAATATTTGCACACTTGTATTTATTTATGTGAATTAAATTTCTAGAACTGTAATTTTGGGCATCAAATTTTATGCTGTTTTCCATTTGTGTATATATCATTAAGTTGCCAGGAGTCTATTTTTTCTGTTGTGTGAAGTTCACAAATATGTCTTTCTTTTCCTTTCTCTCCTTCTCTTTCTCCTCCTCCCCCTTCTCTCTCTCTTTTTCTGTTATTATTACATGCTATACTCTCCCATAGTGGGTTCACAGAAGTAAAATTTGAAATATGTAAAGGTAATAAATTTACATTGATCATCTTTAATTTTGGAAAAAAATGCTAATCACATCTCATAGGAAACCTGGTACATTTTCAGACAAAAGAATGCTTGTTCTTCTACTTAATAAATGATAAACATTTTTCATAAAAATGAAATAAGCTTGATTATGTTGTCTAGAAAATTAGAGACACAAGCAGTGAGAAAGAAGAAATATGAGGAATAAGAGTAATCTTCAGCTTGACTATGGGTATAGCTATATCAGTTGATTCAATTATTCTAGTAATCAAGAACGAATGGCTGTGCTAGGTGATGTGTTTGATATGAAAAAGACATAAAGATAGTTCTGCATCAAAATGATTTTTTCACTTGTCAGTGTTCCCTCTGGAACAGAGTCTGAAGGCATTCAAAAGCATTCCTTGTTCAAGGAATAGGATTAGTTTTGTGTGGTCAAAGCATGAAAAGTGCTATGAGGAGTGAGAGGTAATATGAATGGAAGAGTAAATTATACTAGATAGCAGACACTTTTCAAGTCCAAGCTAAGAAATTCACAGTATAAATTTCACAGAACACCTAGTAGCCATATTTGTCTCTCAAAAATGTCATCTATCAATATGTATAAAATCAGAAGATTTTTGACTATATGTCTTCCTCTTGGGCAAATGAAACACATACTTACTGCTAAGAAGATCTAAGGATTCTTTTGGTAAGAAATCTGCTTACCTTGACTTAACCCAGCATTTCCTAAACCTATTTGACCAGGAAAACTTTTTCTATGTAACTCCAGAAGATGCCCCACAGAACGGTTTGGGAAGTATTCTTCTAGGCAGTAAGAAGCTTCTGTAGGTTTTTCACAAGGATGTGATGTTATTCCATCTTGAATATAAAGACATTGAATGAGATGCAGGAGACATCCAAGTTCAGTTTTTCAAAGAAAAACACAGTGGGGAAATACACCAAAAGTGAACTCCTGGAACTTTGGGATTTCCAAACTATTTGGGGAGACTGATCTAGTTGGTTAGATTCTCTGCCTGGAGTGGGAAGGATAGAGCTGGAGTGACCCTTGCCAGACACCTGGGTGCTTTTGGACATGACCTCAGTTTTGGACGATACTCAGAACAGACAGCTTTCCTCTCCTTTTCAACCCCTGTCCACTTGGTACTAGGCGTTGAATGTAGTGCAGAAATAAATGACTAGGTGCTTCCAATGTTACGTAGAGACAAAAACATCAAGATTAAGGTTGATCTAGATTCTGAAAATGATCTTGCTCCATATTCTAAAAATTAGGAATCTTTCCAATGTCAAATAAGTTTTTTAAGTGATACCATCTTGTATAGAAATCATACACTCCAAAGACTGTGCTTGAATTTGAGGTTAAAAGTTGGAAAAATTATATGTAATCCAAAACTAGTTAAATGATCATCTCTTTTAAATATCTAAGAGAAAGATTTGCTGTTTCTCAGATGCTAACAAAATATTAAACAGAATTGACAGGGATAAGAATAACTTAATTATTGAATTGTATTTTAATTCTACTAATATTAATTATATATTAGCCAATGCTTTTATTTTTCATGATTCAGTAATAATTATTGAATAATTATTATTGAAACTTCTTTTTTTTTTCCTACATGGCATGGTGAATCATGGAGAGGCTGCAGGTATGAGGATGAAAGTACAAAAGTACACTCCTGTTAGTTCTCCCCATCCCTCCTCACATTTCCAAATCCCCTTCACCAGTTCTCTTGAAAACTTTTTCATCTTTTGTGGTCAAAAACTCCTCAGGATATGTTACAGTTTAAAAGTTTAGGATACTAACCCCACCACCCCACTCACTGAAGTAGTATATTTGAGGTTTTCATTATGTATTATCTAAAATAACTGCAACATTATTTTTTTCCCATTGTTCTCAAGTGCTATGCTAAGCTAAGCACTTCCTAGCGTTACATTGCATTATCTCACTTGACCCCTACAGGAAATTCATGAGTGTAATTCAATATCATCTCTGTTTAAGGCAAGTGAAAAATAAGGCTCAGAGGTTGAGTGACTTGTTAAGATTTCAGAGCTAGGGAGTAGCAGAGACAGGACTCAGACCATGAGTTCAGGCTACTTTCAATTCTCTCCAAGCTTCTTTGACTTACATGACCTTTTATGATCTGACAGCCTCTCACTGCCCATCACTTCTCTGATTTAATCTTTGTTCCATTGCTAGGTCATTCCCCTCCTGAGGTTTCCTTGCTGTTCTTGCAGTATGTCAAGCATGCTTGTGCCTTGGGGACCCTGTACTTGTTCTGACTGAAATGCCTTCTCCCCAGAAATTTGTATCGTTTGCATTTCTCACCTCCCTTAGTTTATTTCATTGACTGATTAAATGTCACACCACTGTTACGATTTTCTCCAGAAGTTCCTCTCCTCTTTCACCTGCTGAATGTCTGCCAATGTACACATAACCGATACACTTCAATTTTACCTGCTTATTTTCCCCACTTTCTCTCTAAGAGAGTGTAAGTTCCCTGAAGGCAGGGACTTCACATATTTTTATTCACTATTGCCCTCTAAGCACTTAGAACAGGGTTTGGCAAATAACAAATGTTTAGGAAGTAAATAGTGTTTGGCAAATAGTAAATACTTAATATGGCAGATAGTAAATATTTGAGTGGATTCATGCATTTCTCTTACCTTTTTCCTCTATTTCATTTTCCCCCTGTAGTGTCATGATTTTTGAAGCTTATTTTTCATCTCTATAGCCTTGCTATAGTAAGAAAATCAGTCTTTAAGTACTAAACAATAATATGTGACAAATGATCAGATCTGATTGTATTAGGCATAAAATGAGACACGTCAGCAGCATGAGATAAAGCAGATGTGTTCCAATTAGGCAATCACATGTAATCCTACAAAGCATGTAATCAGAGCCTGCTTCTTCTCCATCCCACCCCCTCTATGTGAATAATTATAAAAATTTATTGGAATTTAGATGCAAAAATGTAGAAATTTTATATTAAGTTAAGACATTTTGAAAAATGATAATTTTAAGTGAAGATGAATTGTATTAAAGAAATAAAAAATGAATGAATACACTTCCAAGGGTTATGTCTAGAGGTAAATGTGAAAGGAATGCACAAGCCCAGTGTACATGTACCATAAAACAAGGGTCCCTAACCCACAGGATCTCTTAGGAACTGGGCCCAACAGCAGGAGGTGAGCACTAGACTAGTGAGTGAGGTTTCATCTGCCTCTCCCAATCGCTCCCGTCACACACACTATCGCCTGAACCATCCACCCCCGCCACTCCCTGGTCTGTGGAAAAATCGTCTTCCATAAAACTGGTGCCAAAAAGTTTGGGGATTGCTGCCATAGAGGCTCAGGGCAAGTTAAATAGAAAGGAATCTCTAATTTACTCTGCCTTATATCAGCAGTGATTGGATTTCTTTATAAACACACAAGCACAAGTGCTTCTTTGTTGTTAAAATACCTGTGAATCATATTCTTACCATGTGTTTCCTCTACTGTGGCATACCAGATTTTCTGCACTTTATCTTTGGTTGAGTCACTTCCTTTTTCCCTAAAAAAGAAAAATTAGTTGTGCATTTCCATTTTGTATATGCTCATGAATGCTGACTGTATTTGGGTTTTGTCACCTTTGATGTAGAATATCTTAAAAATCTATTAATTGTTTTTCCAATCATTTGTTTCTTGACTTCCACTTTGTCCTCTGAATACCATCAGAAATGTCCTTATAAAGCTCAATATCTTTAAGGGTCTCCTTTTACCTATGGAGAATTCCAAGCATAATATTCAAAAATCTTTTTGACCCAGCTCTATCTCATTTCTCACTTTACCCCACAGGTTATATAGACTGATTACTCCATGCCTAGTGTCCTTCCTAAAAAGAGGCTATGAAGTTAGTTCATATGATTCTTTTTTTTTTTTTGGAATGTTATGGTCTACTTCTAATTCTCTCAAAGTATTACTTATTCATTTTCCGTTTTTAAGAACTCACTTGAAAGAAACTGCCTTCTTTGTTGGATTCCTTCTAGAATCAGAAATAATAATGTACGTCTTTTTCTTTGTAGATTTGTGTTCAGGGACCACAATGACTTTCAGCTTTGTTTTCTCCACAGTGTTTAGAATTGTGCCTTACATACTTTCATAGTTCAGGAACAACTTCGTATTTCTCTCCATTATTTTGCTGCATGCCAAAGCACAAAAAAATGACTAGCTTAAAACAACCCACTTATCATGTCCAAAGAATTCCGAGGTCAGGAATTCGAGCAGTGGACACAGTAGAGCCCATCTGTGTTGAAAATGTTTGGGTCCTCAGCAGGGAAGATTCCAGGTCTGGGCAGCTACATTCAGTCACATGTCTGGATTCTGGGCGGGAGTGACTTCAAAGATAAGGCTTCTCCACCAAAGCGCCCCTGTTGACTTGGCTTCCTTATAGCATGGTGGCTCCAGGGAAGTCCAACTTCTGACTTTTGTTCAGGTTATAAGTGTGTTTCAGGAAACATGAAAGTGAAGTGAAAGTATTAGTTGCTCAGTTGTTTCCAGCTCTTTGTGACCCCATGAACTATATAGCCTGACAGACTCATCTGTCCATGGACTTCTCCAGGCAAGAATACTGGGATGGGTTGCTATTGTCTTCTCCAGTAGATCTCCATGAGCCAGGGATTGAACCTAGGTCTCCTGCATTGCACACAGGTTCTTCTGAGCCACCGCTGAAACCCTTCAGGAAACATGGAGGAATCTAGGCGCCTTTATGACCCTTCTCAGAAATCATTTAGCATCGCTTCTGTCGTTCACTATGGCTTGAAGTAGTCATAACCCCACCCAGGTTCAAGGAGAGAACATACAGACCCTTCTTTTGATGAGAGATGCATCAAAGAACATGGTAATCCATACTGCCACTCTACACATAGCTACCTTTTGTGTATAAATATGAATTTCTCTGAAGCAGCCTTGGACAAGTTTCTGCAAATCCAGCCATGAGACTCTTTGCTCTAAATTGCTCTTATGTCTGCAGTGCAGGAGAAGTAGAACAACATAAATTTTGATGGAGGATAAGCCTGGGTTCAAACCCTGCCCGTGCAGTTTGCCGGTATATGGGATTGGGCAAATGTATCAACCCACCTAAGCTTCTGACCCCTCAGTTATGCAATGAATGTGATCATGTCTCCAAAACTCAAGGTGAGGTTTCAATAAGGTAAGGTACCCAAAGTGAAATGTCTGAAACATAACCAGCTCTTGGTAAATATTAGTTCCTTCTGACCGTTCCTTCTTCAAGTGAAACCTGCTGTTATCTTGACATATATTAGGATAAACATCTTCCAGTAAGGAATATGTGCATTTACTGGAGTAGACATGGAATTCACAGGACTGTGAGGCAAAGATACCACCTGAGGTCTAAAAGTATCCTCTGGATAAAGAAACTCAAGGTGGAGAAGAAGAGATGAGCTGTGGGCACACGTACAGTTTAAACTCTGGGAGATGGTAAAGGACAGAGAAGCCTGGCGTGCTGCAGTCTGTGGGGTTGTAAAGTGTAGGGCATGACTTAGCAATTGAACCACAACAAACGTCCTCTTATTTTTCACTTTTCCTGAAATTATCCCAATACATGATGATTTCTACTGTGTTTAATAGGAATCCTTATAGTCCTCACTAGAGGTATAATATGGCAGAGGATCTTCTCAGTAGCCACGACACCAAATCGTTGAGTTTTCTCTTTGTTCTATTAGATCCTCCCTGTCAGAAGTCTGTGGGAAAGAGCGACTACAGGATGCACTGAAAATTAATCTCAGATAAGCAAGCTGATCAGGGAACGAATATGCTACCTAGAGACACCCAGGAGAAAAATGACTCCAATTAATGTGAGAGCTTATGATTATTCATGTTATTCTTTTTGTTTTTTTATTTCTTTTAAAGGGATTGATAACTTCATTTCAAAGTAGAAGCAGATAATTCGGCCTGTAAGGGAAGAAGTGATTCATGATTTTGGAAGATGTATTTCAAGTGATGCCAAGAGAGCTTTTAATTATTCAGGGTTGGAGTTATCATGGAGCACCCAGTGAGGCCCTGCTTAACTCCCCACAGGAGGGAGATTGCCTTTTAATGGGAGTAGTCAACATCATCACCAAAATCACCTTGTCTACTCATTATGCTGTGTGCACATAATAATTAATACCCTACCTACATAGTATTCAACAAAATATGTGGATGATTTTTTATCCATATATATATATACACACACATATGTATGTGTGTGTGTGTTGGTGATGTGTGGTTAATAAAAGGTTGACAGAATATGTGAAGATAATGCAAATGCTGATACAGTCCTTATTCCTAAGCTCTATATTTGCATTTATTAACACATTCAATCCTCAGAATAACTCTTAGAGGCAGGTAAAATCGACATCCCCCCCCTTTGTTTTTGCCATCCCTTTTTAAGGAAAAAATAAGAAAACTGAGGCTCAACGAGGTTAAGTAACCTGTTCATGGTCATCCAGATCATAAGCGGCAGAGCTGAGATTCAAACACAAGTAGTCTGGTTCCAAAAAGGAGGGCATCTCTGAATAGTAATTCTCTAATTAAGAATTCTTAATTGCATAATTAATAATTCTGTAATAACAAATTAACACATAAATATGTGTATTTCATACACATACATATATGTACATCTGTGTGCATATGTGTATGTGTATGTTGGTTTGTTGGTTGCATGAGAAATAAATATGTACCAAGGTAGAGAGAGATGCAAATAAAGTTAGATTTGCAAGTACAGATGTGACTGTTAGGATGCATTCCCTTTGCTTCCATGACCTTAGTGTACGGGGGTAACTTAGAATAGACATTTGAGATAGATCACTGAACCAGAAGATTTTTAATGATATTTTATTGGCCATATACATTTAATGTGCCCCATGAGTCAAGCAATGAATTAGTTCAAGCTTGAAGTAAAGACAGAATAAAGAAAACATTTTACAGAGATTTGATGGTCTCTGGGATGAAAATAAATTTCCATCATTTTACTCTAGTTGCCCCTCCTTTCACCCTTTCAATCATTTAGAAAAATACAAGAGAAGATCCTGAGGCTACCTACTTTGATTTCTTTTTCAAGATTTACACCACTGCCAGTAAGTTCAGCATTATGATTTATAGAAGAAAGCTTCCTAATGTTTATACATCTTTGACATTCATTCCTCTCATAGGGTCATAAAATGCCATGGTTAGTTAACTGGCATGTCCATATACTCTGCATGAAGGCAGTGATGCCAGACAGTCCTGGAGGGAGGGCATGGGGAGAGAGTAAACATAAAAATTTTCCATTTGATTTGTTCAGCTTCTTTGGGACCTATTTCTTTAAAATTATCAACAGTGTAGTACAACAGATACTGTGGTTAAAAAAAAAATTCCTTAGCATCATTCCACTTGAGGGGAGAGGAATTGGGAATATTTGTCCATCAACTGTCTACTGGCTGAGGGATATTCTCTGGGAGATCAGATTCCATCATCCTGGTGTCCCTGTCACTAGCCAGGCATGCCAGAGAATTTCCTCTCGGGCTTGCTTTAGGAAGCTGCAGTAAGCCAGGGGGTTGGTGAGTCCTGAAGAGACATGGGTGAGGCACTAATCATATCTGCTATCAACCTTCTATAACATAATCTTTCCATTTTCTGAATAATGCTCAGTTATCACAAAGACTGTTTCAAGGAAACATTTGCCCTCACTTTAGAGTATTACCTCATTAAGATTACTATCTTACATGTGCAATGCACTTTTTCATGCATGAGCTCATATAATTTTTTAATTAATTAATTTTTTTGGGGCTGTATTGGGTTTTCTTCGCTGCGCCATGGGCTTTCTCTAGTTGTGGTGCCTGGGGGCTACCCCAGCATGTGTGATTCCACGTGTTTCTCATTGCAGTGGGTCTTCTTGTTGCAGAGCACCGGCTCTAGACATGCAGGCTTCAGTAGTTGGGGCACATGGGTTTAGTTGCCCATTTGCATGTGAGATTTTCCTGGACTGGGATCAAACTTGTGTCCCCTGCATTGGCAGGTGAATTCCCAACCAGTGAACTGCCAGGGAAGTCCAGCTCATATAATTCTTACAGGAATCATATACCTATTCCTATCTTAGACCTGGAAACTGAATGGCTTAACTGTGTTTCCAAAGACAAAACAGCCAGTGAAAAATTAGAAGGATGATTACTCAAATAGAGGGTGCCCACACAACACTTCTTCGCTGGCAATTAAGTAGTGTTCTTCAGGTTAAATTGAACAAAGACTTTATCTCCTCAACCAGGAAAGGTGGAAGTCATCCTTGTAGAGTCCAAAAATGTCAGAGCCTTAATCTAAGGCTGTCTTCAAAGTTTAGAGGGTTTCTTGGTGGAGAAGATTCTCCAAAGCAACAGCAACAGCTTTTTCAGGGAAGTTCCATGGAAAGAAGTATTTAATTAACTGGTGGATGTTAATGAAGGGGCTCTGGTATAAAGGCAGTGGGGTGGGGTGGAGGAGCCAGAGACCTGGTTCTAATACGGTCTCTACCGCCAACCAGCTGTGGATTAACTCACTTGCCCTCATGGAGCCTCAGTTTCCCCATCTGTAAATGGAACTTAAGGTGTATTTTGAGATTCTGAGGAGAGATGTGGCATTACGTTTAAGTAATCAATTGCTTTACAAATATGGATGATTATAGGTATTTTGAGAGAACGCAGTACTTTGAAGTATTAGTGTAGAAAGCTTTGGGTTGTCAGATGTTCCTCTGACATTAAATACCACTTTCCTAATTTCTCTACATCTCTGCCTCTCTCTTCCCCACACTATCCTTCCTCATGTTCCTTCTCTCCCTAGCTGAACTTCTCTGTTTTCTGGTTCTTTACCGGTTATTGAGAACCACACTACTGTCTTCTTACCACCTTTGGCCAACCTAATGACCTTTTTTTTCAAAGAAAATGATTGCTCACCCAATTAAAGTGAACACTTGGAGGAAATAATAGCTGAAATGCTCAGTAATTTTTGGTTATGGTGGGGAAAAATGATTTGAGTTTTTCTTCAGATCATGTATTTGAAAAGGAATAATGCTTAATGGGTTCAGTCAATGTCAGCGTGGCAATTTGCTCATAATCTATTGTCAGGCAGTAAATTATAGAAGTAGTTGATCATTGCACAGATTCATCAGCTTACCAATGCAGAGAAACCAATGACAATTTAGAGGGAAAGTAACAAAAATATATATCACATTTATTCTATTCAGAACAAAACTGTTTTTTCACATTTATTTTCTTCCCCCTAGTTAAGTTTCAATTTATTTGAGAGTCTGTCAGGATGACAGAAACTCATTTACAATCTAGGAAAACAGCTGACAGAATGTGCATTAAAAATTAGATTTTTGAATTCAAAGAATGAAAGCTTTTAAATCACTACAGTCAAGTCAATGGGACAAGATTGATACCAGATGCTGTTTTACTCATGTTGTTAAGGAAGCATTCCAGCCTTGAAGAGACCTTGTCACTACATAGCTTCTGTCTATGTAAATAAGAACAAAGGCAATATATCTGTTGTCAATGATTAAAAAAAAAAAAAAAATCCAGTCCCTCAGAGCAATAAGCTGGATCATATAAGGAGGACACCAAATGTTGGAAGATACATTAGAGGTCATGTATACCTTTTTTCTCACTGTATATGTGGGAGAACTGAACTCCCTTGGGAGAAGGTTAGCAATATGTTATAACTGTATAGAATCTAACTTAAATCAAGTAGTCTGAGTCAAGGCTCAGCTATTAATATTACCTGGGTAGGTGACTTTGGGAAAGATACTGGGGCACTTTAGCCATCATTACAGAGGATATTCATCTCCTGTGTATATTTAGTCTGGTTAGCATCCTTCCCACTTTCCTTCAGCATCTCCCTTCATTTTTGGAGAAATTGTCTTTCCCGTTGCATGTGTTCTTTTTTAAAATTAATTAATTAAGCTGCTCAAGATCTTAGTTACAGCATGTGGGATCTCTAGTTGCTGCCTGAGAGCTCTTAGCTGTGGTATGTGGGGTGTAGTTCCCTGATCAGGATTGACCCTGGGTCCCTTGCATTGGGAGACTGGAATCTTAGCCACCGGACCACGAGGGAAATCCCCAGTGCATGTGTGCTGTTAACGGGGCTTTCCAATTGAGTAATTCTGCTGTCTTGAGGAACAGAAGGTGAGTTCTTTGCACAAACTAAGTCAACCAGTCTCTTCCAATAGGTAAATGAAATCCCAAGCAAAGGGATGCACCTACAGGGAAGATTTAGAACTGATGTATTCTGTTAGAATCTTCCTGAAAGTATTATCTATTTGTCCTGATTGCCCAAAACTCACCTGGATTTTCTTCTTCCAGTGTCTGATATTTTATGTTCTCCTTCACTTTTATGAGCTGCCTGATAACTTTTCACTAACTTCTATTTTTAATTTAATTGTAGTTTCTATTTTTAATTTAACTGTAGTGATCTCTGTTGCTTGCAACCAAAAAACTTTGATATATTTGTGCATATAAAATGGGAGCAATTATACTTTAATCACAAAGGTGGTATCATCATGTTTTTAAATAAAGTAATGTATATTACAGTTACTGGTTTGGAGAATAAAATCTAAGGAACCCAATAAATATTGTTTGCTTGATTTTAAGTTCTTTTCTGTATAAGCTCATCTTTATCCTTCCATGGAGATTTTTGAGGGGATCCATGAGTCACAGGCTTCATCTTTTCAAAGAACCCTCTGTGTGAGGAGGGGATGCTCTCACCTTTTGATCATTTTGAGGCATCAGGTAGTGAGTATCCAACCACATCCATGGCTTTCTGTTCAGAGCATACTTCGCTAACAGTGAATTTCCTAGTTTTAGCATCTTTTGCAATCTGGATAGTCTGAGAATCTCCTGAATCATTAAGACGTGGTTTCTTTTTGTTTACCAGTTCTTTCTCAATTTATCTCTTTCCTCTTACATTTTTTTATTATCAACAAAAACAAATCTGGCCACACCTTCAACACATGGCTTGGAACTCTTAGGTAAATACTCAAGTTAATCCGTTACAAGATCCACTTTCTTCACAGCTGTGCTGGGCTGGGCTGAGTTGCTCAGTCATGTCCAACTCTTTGCAACTCTGTTCAGGGGGATTCTCCAGGCAAGAATATTGGACTGGGTTGCCATGCCCTCCTCCAGGGGTTGAACCCAGGTCTCCCACATTGCAGGCAGATTCTTTACCATCTGAGCCACCAGGGAAGCCCTTCCTCATTCTGGAGGGCAGAATCCAGCCAGGCTTTCTGTCGCTGTGTAACAAGGGTACTCTTTCCTCCCACTCCCAGAATCATGTTCCTCATTTCCCTCTGAGGTCCCAGAAGCAGTGCTTTTAACATTCATGCTTCTACCAACATTCTGTTTATGATAAGCTAAGTATTCTCTAAGATAGCATAGACTTCCACGCTCTTAGCTTCTTTCTGAGCCCTCACCAGTAGAGCCTTTCATGCCCATATTCCTACCAGCAGTTTAAGTCAGCTGTTTCTAACCTGTACCTCAAAATTCTTTGAGCCTCTATTCATTACCTGATTCCAAAGCCACTTCTAAATCTTCAGGTATTTGTTATAGCAACACCCCATTCTCAGGTACTGAAATCTGTATTAGTTTCCTTTGCCTGCTGTGACAAATTTCCATAAAGTTGGTGGCTTAAAACCACAGACATTTATTTTAAGATAGAGACGAGAAGTCTGAGATGCAGTGTAAGTGGGTTGAAGCCTAGGTGCTGGTAGGGTTTCACTCTGAAGCTCTAAGACAGAACCTGTTTCTGCCTCACCAAGCGTCCAGTGGCAGCCGGCCTTCCTTGGCTTCTGGCCGCATGCTTCAGGTCTCTGTCTCTGTGGCCACGTGCTCCTTTCCTTCTGTGTTAAATCTACTTCTGACTTTCTTCCCCATGTGTCTGACGCTTTGCAGCACCATGGACTTATACAGTCCATAGAATTCTCCAGGCCAGAATACTGGAATGGGTAGCCGTTCCCTTCTCCAGGGGCTCTGCCCAACCCAGGAATCAAACCCAGATCTCCCACATTGCAGGCAGATTCTTTACCATCTGAGCCACCAGGAAAGCCCAAATACAGTCAAGGCCCACCTGAATTACCCAGGATAATTTCCCCATTTCAGAATCTTGAATTACATTTGCAAAGTCCTTTTTTTTTTTTTCCACAGAAGGTAACATTCACAGATTCCAGGTATTAGAGTGTCAGCATCTTTTAGGAGGCCATTATTCTACTTATGGCATGCTTGCCCTAACCTTCGTGGTTATTCCACCTATTCCAATAACCTGCCTATTCCAATTCTCTACCAAGTTACGTAACTGGCCCCCGTGTGACACTTTGTAACATCTAAAACTTAGTTGACTGAAAGAATTTCATATAGGAGAATACATGACATTTAAATTCTAAATTTTGTTAAGGTTCCTTTTCTTTTTCAAACTCAAAGTAACTCTTGTTAATAGGGACCCAGAGAGTGATTCAACACACACATACACACACACACACACCTGCCTAAATTGGCACATTGTAAATCTTCCTCACTATTAAAATTTTCCAAAATAAGTTAAGGACACACATTAATCGGTTAAACTTTGCAGAAGTTCTTTGATACAAACTTTTCTTGAAGTTGACAATATTTTATTTAATTGGCAATCAACTTAACCAATCTGTACAATGGGGATGACATAAGATTTTTATCATCCCATACAATTGAACATTATCATTCAATTACAATAAGGAAGTGAATTCTGACATCTTTCCAATTTCTTTTTTCTAGGTAATCAATGTAAAGTCTTAAACTATCCAGCTATTATTTTTCTACTTTAATCTGAGGTTTTCTTTTTTTTTCTTTCTATACACAATCTGAACATCTGAGTTTCTTGTCTCACAATTTTAAGTACAAGGTGGGTTAGCTTCCTATTGCTATTATATCAAATTACCACAAACATGGTTCCATAAAGTAAAACATCTGAGAATTCTGGAGATCAGAAATCTAACTGGATTAACAAGTTGTTCTCCTTTTGAAGGCTTGGGGGGACAATCCATTTCTTTGTCTTTTCTAGTTTATAGAGGCTCCTGCCTTTCTTGGCTTGTGGTCCCATCCTTCTCCCAAGAGCACGCCATCCTCCGATCACTTTCTCTACCTCTCTGCCCCTGTCATGACTTTGCTTTTATTCTGACTGTGACCCTCCCTTCCCCTTTTAAAAGAACTTTGTCATTATATTAGGCTCATGTAGATAATCCAGGGCAATCTCTATCTCGTAATCCATAACTGAATTATACTTAAAAAGCCTCTTTCACATATGTTATTGTTCAGTTGCTCAGTCATGTCCAGCTGTTTGCGACCCCCATGGACTGCAGAATGCCAGATTTACCTGTCCTTTACTATCTCCAGGAGTTTGCTCAAACTCATGTCCATTGAATTGGTGATGCCATCCAACCATCTCATCCTCTGTCTTCCCCTTCTCCTCCTGCCCTCAATCTTGCCCAGCATCAGGGTCTTTTCCAATGAGTTGGTTAGTTGCATCAGGTGGCCAAAGCATTGGAGCTTCAGCTTCAGCATCAGTCCTTCCAATGAATATTACTAGAAAAGTAACACATTTCCAGGTTCTAGGGATTCTGGTGTATCCATTTGGGGGAGAGAAGGCACTATTTATCCTACCACATGGGGCTTATCAAATTTTAAGAATCCATGTCTTGAGAATTCCCCAGTGGTTGAGTGGATAGGACTCCATGCTTCCCCTACTGAGGGCCTGGATTTGATCCCTGGTCAGGGAACTACGTGTGGCCAAAAAAATATATTGCTATTTTCAAAAAAAAATTCTCATTTTCTGCTAACTAACAATTGGTCAAAATTGCATTTAAATGGACAAGGGTATTTTTTTTAAATTTAATCTAGTGAAAATTACAACTTTCAAATAGAATCTGAGACACAAATAGAAATTCTTCATTTAATGTGTATACAGTACAGACTTTGTGACTGTACTCAGTTCAGTTCAGTCACTCAGTCGTGTCCGACTCTTTGCGACCCCATGAATCGCAGCACGCCAGGCCTCCCTGTCCATCACCAACTCCCGGAATTGACTCAAACTCGTGCCCATCGAGTCAGTGATGCCATCCAGCCATCTCATCCTCTGTCATCCCCTTCTCCTCCTGCCCCCAATCCCTCCCAGCATCAGGGTCTTTTCCAGTGAGTCAACTCTTTGCATGAGGTGGCCAAAGTACTGGAGTTTCAGCTTCAGCATCAGTCCTTCCAATGAACACCCAGGACTGATCTCCTTTAGGATGGACTGGTTGGATCTCCTTGCAGTCCAAGGGACTCTCAAGAGTCTTCTCCAACACCACAGTTCAAAAGCATCAATTCTTCGGTGCTCAACTTTCTTCACAGTCCAACTCTCACATCCATACATGACCACTGGAAAAACCATAGCCTTGACCAGATGGATCTTTGTTGGCAAAGTAATTTCTCTGCTTTTTAATATGCTATCTAGGTTGGTCATAACTTTCCTTCCAAGGAGTAAGTGTCTTTTAATTTCATGGCTGCAGTCACCATCTGCAGTGATTTTGGAGCCCAAAAAATAAAGTCTGACACTGTTTCCACTGTTTCCCCATCTATTTCCCATGAGGTGATGGGACCAGATGCCATGATCTTAGTTTTCTGAATGTTGAGCTTTAAGCCAATTTTTTCACTCTCCTCTTTCACTTTCATCAAGAGGCTTTTTAGTTCCTCTTCACTTTCTGCCATAAGGGTGGTATCATCTGCATATCTGAGGTTATTGATATTTCTCCCAGCAATCTTGATTCCAGCTTGTGCTTCTTCCAGCCCAGCGTTTCTCATGATGTACTCTGTATATAAGTTAAATAAGCAGGGTGACAATATATATCCTTGAGGTACTCCTTTTCCTATTTGGAACCAGTCTGTTGTTCCATGTCCAGTTCTAGCTATTGCTTCCTGACCTGCATACAGGTTTCTCAAGAAGCAGGTCAGGTGGTCTGATATTCCCATCTCTTTCAGAATTTTCCACAGATTATTGTGATCCACACAGTCAAAGGCTTTGGCATAGTCAATAAAGCAGGAATAGATGTTTTTCTGTAATTCTCTTGCTTTTCCGATGATCCAGAGGATATTGGCAATTTGATCTCTAGTTCCTCTGCCTTTTCTTAAGCCAGCTTGAACATCTGGAAGTTCACGGTTCATGTATTGCTGAAGCCTGGCTTGGAGAATTTTGAGCATTACTTTACTAGTGTGTGAGATGAGTGCAATTGTGTGATAGTTTGAGCATTCTTTGGGATTGCCTTTCTTAGGGATTGGAATGAAAACTGACCTTTTCCAGTCCTGTGGCCACTGCTGAGTTTTCCAAATTTGCTGGCATATTGAGTGCAGCACTTTCACAGCATCATCTTTCAGGATTTGAAATAGCTCAACTGGAATTCCATCCACTAGCCTTGTTCGTAGTGATGCTTCCTAAGGCCCACTTGAGTTCCCATTCCAGGATGTCTGGCTCTAGGTGAGTGATCACACCATTGTGATTATCTGGCTTCTGAAGATCTTTTTTGTGCAGTTCTTCTGTGTATTCTTGCCACCTCTTCTTAATATCTTCTGCTTCTGTTAGGTCCATATCATTTCTGTACTTTATCGAACACATCTTTGCCTGAAATATTCCCTTGGTATCTCTAATTTTCTTGACGAGATCTCTAGTCTTTCCCATTCTGTTGTTTTCCTCTATTTCTTTGCATTGATCGTTGAGGAAGTCTTTCTTATCTCTCCTGGCTATTCTTTGGAACTCTGCATTCAAATGGGTATATCTTTCCTTTTCTCCTTTGCTTTTCACTTCTCTTCTTTTCACAGCTATTTGTAAGGCCTCCTCAGACAACCATTTTGCCTTTTTGCATATCTTTTCCTTGGGGATGATCTTGATCCCTGCCTCCCGTACAATGTCATGAACCTCAGTCCATAGTTCATCAGGCTCTCTGTCTATCAGATCTAGTCCCTTAAATCTATTTCTCACTTACACTGTATAGTCACAAGGGATTTGATTTAGGTCATACCTGAATGGTCTAGTGGTTTTCCCTACTTTCTTTAGTTTAAGTCTGAATTTGACAATAAGGAGTTCATGATCTGAGCCACAGTTAGATCCCGGTCTTGTTTTTGTTGACTGTATAGAACTTCTCCATCTTTGGCTGCAAAGAATATAATCAATCTGATTACGGTGTTGACCATCTGGTGATGTCCATGTGTAGAGTCTTCTCTTGTGTTGTTGGAAGAGGTCAGGGGCCCGGCCCGAGAGGAGATACCCCACGCCCAAGGTCAGGGGCGGTGGCTGGGAGGAGCAAGCCCACCTCCAAGGAGCAGCTGCTGTGGGGCACAGGAGGGCTGAGAGGAGCTATCCCACATTCAAGATCAGGAGGGGTGGTCATGAGAGACACCCCTCGTCCAAGGTAAGGAGCAGCAGCTGCACTTTGTTGGAGCAGCTGTGAAGAGATACCCCCTGTCTGATGTAAGAGAAACCCAAGTAAGACGGTAGGTGTTGCGAGAAGGCATCAGAGGGCAGACATAGTAAAACGGTAATCACAGAAAACCAGCCAGTCTGATCACAGGACCACAGTCTTGTCTAACTCAATGAAACTAAGCCATGCCATGTGAGGCCACCCAAGACGGTCGGGTCATGGTGGAGAGGTCTGACAGAACGTGGTCCACTGGAGAAGGGAATGGCAAACCACTTCAGTATTCTTGCCTTGAGAACCCCATGACCAGTACGTGACTGTACTAGTATAGTATAATTAAACATGCATCTTAACTTCAAGAAGTTTCTGACTTCTCTTTCACAACCACATGATCAGTGTTGTGGGAGCTATCCAGAGCTTTCTTGTGAGAGGCAGAAGGGAAAGGAGGGCTCTGTTGAGAGCAGAGGGGTCTCCTGCCTTGGGTAAGTTGAAAAGAGATGAACAATGAACATAGAGCAAGATCATGAAAGATGGTCCTGCCTAGCCTTAAACTAACAGCAGAGAAGATACTGCATTTATTTAGGGGTGGGATGAATATAGTGCTGAAAGTTTGTAAGGTGGAGATTTCATAGTATTCCATGCCATTAGCAAGCTGGTGACACTGGTCTGCTCACATCACCTCTCTGGGCCATAAAGAGTTCAGCTTGTTAACCTCTAATGTCTTAACCAGAACTAACCCTGAAGGATTAGCATTGACATTAACTTCTGTAACTTAATCATTTACACTAAAAGAAATATTGGTTGTAAGTACTGGGGGAAGAATATATTTTAACAAGTAAGCATTGCTACTTCTGAGGAAGTGGTGGAGAGGTGTTTATCAAAAGCATCTCACTTACAGCAATAGGAAATGTCAATAGAGGAAAAAATTAAACAGATAAGTACTTTGTAATCTGAGGCTGAAAGATGCTGGCTGAGTAGAGATTATTCAAATGAAGGTGAAATTCTTCTTTGTCCAAATCTCATCAGACAACATTACGTATTATGCACCGATTTTTGCTGTTTATGCAACTATATTTAATGGAAAATGTCCAATTACTGGAAAAGACTGAATGATTTAGGGCTTACTGATATGTGTTCTATGGTAACAATAAGAAATTTACAAAAAGCAATGCCTTAAACTGTGGGTAAAAATCATTACAGTGTTGCCAGTTCTAAAGTGTCATTGAACAACATTTTAAATGAACATTTATTTGTTTCATCTCATTCATTCCTCTGTTTAATCAGCCAGCAAGTATTTGTTGAATAGATACACTATAGGCTACAGTGAATATTAAACAAGTTACCAAGATGAATTAGATGTAAACTTTGTACTTCAGGATGCTACCATCTAATTCAGAGAAATAAGATATAACCACAACTAGTGTGAAAACAAGGTGCACTGGACTATTTGCCATATGAATCATGCAGAGGTACAGGATAAATGATGGTATTTGCAGCTAACTGCTAGAATTTAAATCCTAACTCTGCACTCCTCAGTAACTGTATTACTTTGAGTAAGTTATTTAGTTTCTGTCTATGCCTAGAATGGTTGTGAATGTTAAATAAATTACCTACAAAGAACTTAAAGGAATAGCTGCCTGAAACTAGTGCATGCTCTTAGAAATCAGAATAAGTTATTTTGGGGGATAGAGACAGGAAATTTTCTTTTCTTTTCTTTTTTTTTAAAGGAGTTTCTGTTATTTTGGTCGTGTTCTGTTTTTTGGTTACAAATGTATGTTTCCTCTGTAGAAATTCATCAAGTGGTATACTTATGTTTTTGCTTTCTTGAATGTATTTTTTTCTCCAATAAAAATATTGTAAAATGCAGTCTCCATCATGGTATGTTCAAGCCAAATATTAATGATGCTGAGATCACAAACCATAAAAACTCAAAGATAGGGAGCAGTCCCTTCTGCCTGGGACAGTGGGCAATGATTTCAGGCAGTAGAACATTTGAACTAGATCCTAAAGATTGGTTACATAACATGTTACTATGTTATTTAGTCACTAAGATGTGTCTGACTCATTTGCCACCCCATGGAATGTAGCCCACCAGGTTCCTCTGTCCATGAAATTTCCCAGGGAAGAATACTGTAGTGGGTTGCCATTTCCTTCTCCAGGTGATCTTGCTGACCCAGGAATCAAACCCACGTCTCCTGCTTTGGCAGGCGATTCTTTACCACTGAGCCACCAGGGAAGCCCATAAATTATATTATGGACATGTATAAATAAGTAAAGAAGTTTCATTAGGCAAAAAGAACACCAGGTATTCAGGAAAGCATAATGATTTAGGGTGTGGACTGATCTCTGTTTGAATATCAGCTCCACAGTTTAATACCTGTTTATTTTTATGCAAGCTCTTAGAAGCAGTTTCCTCATCTCTGAAAGTCACTACTTCCCTGGATTGTTGTGAAGTCTTAATGAGATGATATATACAATGCCTTTTTCCTAGAGATAAGTGCATTAGAAAGCTCGAGAAAAGTTGTGGTAATGACATCTGCCTAAACTGAGAACTGCGGAGTTTGCATAGGGTAGCACCAAATGTCAGTTTGCCATAAAGGGATTTAATTCAAGTGGTTTATAGTTCTTTGTTGCGATTACACTTTTAAAAAATTTTTATTTATAATATTTATTAACAGGTTACCTCTTTTTCATTTGAAGACTCTCATCGTGCAGGTTGTCACTCCACTCTGAGACTGGGATAAACACCATAGTATGAAACAGAGGGCAACATAAAATAATAGAAAATGGGAGATAAGAAGGTTCCACTTTCTTGTTCTGAGTTACAGATAAGAGTTCTCCATTCAGTCCTTGAGAAGTCTCTTGTGCCCAATGAATATGCCAGCTTAGGAGTATTGCAGCCATGTCTCTGCAGCACATTTTGAAGAATAAATAGTGTGTTAAAGCCTTGTATTGCAATGTAGCACATCTTTATTTATCTCACTTTCATTTTTTCCTTACCATTACTGCCTTGGTCTGTACCTCTTAAAAACAACAACAACAACAACAAAAAACTGTTAGCTCTTTAATCCTTGCTTCAATCTCCACTTTCTGGGAAATTCAGTCTAAATCGGAGCCATATTTGATACATTTATTGGCCTTTTTAAGAAAATTCTCTTTCTACTAGTTTGCAATATCTGTAGAATGCAAACTTTGTGCTATATTGTAGAGAAAGTGTGAGAAGAAAGTCAACAGAAACACATAGACATAAAAGATAGTGATAGATTCCTGAGGATATTATTCAAGGATATGGATATAGCTTTGATTGATACAAACTTGGATTTTTCAGTTACGTGAACCAGGGAAATGCCCTTTCCAAATGTTTTGTTTGAGATTTTTTTTTCTCTTTTCTGATAATAACAAAATCCTGTGTATGCATTTAATTGTAAGAGTAAGAGATCGGTGTAGCTCAGATGAAACTCCCCTGTTTATAGTATTATTTATAGTATTACTGTTGAGATATTAGATTAAGAACGTTGGCTAAAACCAAGAGTTGAATTGTGCTGGATATCAAGTTAAAACTTGACTTACTTTCTTTAAGGTGTAAGGATACAAGGGAGGTATTTGAAGAAAAGAAAGGTGGATTGTAGAGAGAGATCTTTGGGAAAAAGGATTAACAGAAATCTATATTAGCTTTCTATTGCTAACATAAATCACAAACTCAATGGCCTAAAGTAACAAAGCATTATTATCTGAACAGTTGCAGAGGTCAGAAGCTCAAAAGTCTCTTACATATTATTTTTGTTAGAATCATTGGATCCTTTCTACAAATACCAGGGATACACCAAGAAAGCTGGTAACTTGTGTCATAGGTCAAATTTTGCTTCTCCCCATATGGGAACTTAGTGGAGCCAATATTCACTCAACATTTTCCTAGGATAGGGCTAAGTAAAAGCAAAATACATAACAAAATAAAAAATAGCAGCAAATTGATGGGTATGGGTATTCTAATTATCCAAACATTATAGACAATGGATTTAGATGAAGGTAGATGTTAGATGAGTTGCCTCTGTTGACTTGCATAGTAAGTGTTACATTAGGAATTTGGGATTGAATTTGATTTGAAAGTTAGTGAAGTTTAAAGAGTACCACATAACTTTAACTCCCACCATTTTAGAATAATGAGTTATATGTGGTCAGCAGAGCTCACACATTAATGTCTAAACTAGGGAGTAGATTTTTTTCATAATATAGCTTTAATACATTCTACTTCAGCATCTTTTTGAACTGTAGTAAAATTTGTAATATAAGTCAAAAGGCGACAAGCCAAATTGGTTATATGAGTGCATTTCAGGGATTTTTAGATTTATGAGGCAAAAATGACCTGTACAGATATTAGAATATTTAATAGTAGTTTTACTGTTTTGAGCCTCCTACTTGAAAACTATATAAAAATAATTGCAATCTCCTTTTCTATGGATAGAAACAAATTATTACAAATTTATTAAAATTATTATACCAAATGATTTTAGAACCGTTGGTAAGTCTTGATGGAGATTTGAAAATTGACATTTTGTTCAACCAGTATTAAATACTACAGGTTTATACTTTGGAAGTAGCAAATATATACTTCATTCCATGCAAAAGACAGAACTGCTTCAAAGATAGCACACAAAATATCACATTTCCCCCCTGAGGATTTTCTTTTTCTTTTTTTTTTTTAATTTATCTTGTAATTGCTGTTTGCCATGATCGGTCAATACGCAGTCTTTGAAAAAAAGAACATTAGCTTGTTGAACTATAATTCAAAATAAGTCTCAATTTAATCTTATTTTAAAAACACTCTAGTTAATTGTAATTAATGTTTGACAGTTTGAAAGACATCTGTTATATTAACATAATGGTGTTATTGCACATGAAGTGCAATAGCTCAGTAGAATTGAATTATGGGTATTTTGTAAATAAAAGAAAATCTTCAACAAAAATATATGATTCTTTCCACCATTTGCTAAATAGGACTTTTTCCCTGTTGAAATAGTCGTTAATGAGACAGACATGTTTTTTTTAAAAGGGAAATATACTTCCCACTGTCTGTTTGTAAGCTTGGTCATTCTGGAGACAGTTTGTTTCTATATTTTAAAATTTGGAAAGTCATAGACATACTTTGTAATTTCATGTGCTTACTCATTGTCAGCTGTGAGGTCATTTAGACTCTTAGCTTATTCCATGCTGTTGGCAAAAGCATTGTCAATAAACGAATAAATGAAACATTTTGCCAAATAGTTAATTCCTTAAATCAGAGGTTCTGCACCTAGGGGACATTTGACAACATCTGGAAATATTCTTGGCTGTGGCAGTTGGGAGAGAGGGGATACCGGAGGCCAGGGATACCACTAAACAATCTGCAGGAAAACCTCCTAACCATCTAATCCAAAATGTCAATAGTGACAGGGTTGAGCAACCCTTTCTTAAATCAATAGTAAAAATCAAAAAGGAGGTTTTAAAATATTGACACAGTAGGGAGTAACTGATGCATGAAAGGAGCAGAGGCAAACTTTATAAATGCAAACAAATTTTTTTTAGAGTCTCTTTTCTGTTCAGTCTATAAATTTGTGATTATGAAAAGTTGGTTTTGAATAGAGCTTTGTGACTCACATTCTAAAGCCAAGGAATGTAGGAGTGACTGCTTTTGTAAAGGATTTTTTTCTCTATGTGTTGGTTTCTCCTTATTAAAAAAGAGAGAAAGCTGAAATAAAGTCACTCATTTAGTGTATTAGAAAAAGAAAAGGGTTGTAGTAGGAGAATAACTTTATGCTGGGACAATGTTAATACACAAAGAGGTATGCTTGCTAGAATTGGGCAGAATGTTTTTATTTTAGCTTCCTGTTGGGAAATGTAAAAAGGGAAGCTTGCTGAATTGCAACATTTTCAGGGTCCATAAATTTAATGTTACCTATAGTTGCTCCTCCGTTCCCTAAGCATTATTTAATACAGTGCCTGAAATATAGAAGTTCCTCAATGAATATTTTCTGAATTATTCAGTTTCTTTGGCCATGAATGTGACAATAATAAAAATTCTTTGTAAAACTACAAATCACTTTTCAGATGCATAGGCAAATATGCCAATTCTGTATTTATGCTTCTGCTTTTCTAGATGTTTCTTTTCCCACTTTCTGTGCTTCAGCTCACGTGCATGAGTGTACATGCACATAAACAGTACAGAATCATTCTGATAGGTAAACATAACAAATCAAACTCTAAACTTGGCATCCAATGCTAATAGCTAATAATTAGTACATAGTATGTACTGTTTTAAGTATTTATATTTGTCGATTGAATCTTAACAATCAGTCTATGATATAAGAGCTACATATTCTCAGTTAAGATGTGAAAACTGAAAAACAGATGTCAGAACCTTACCACACTCATCCAAATACTTTGACTGGGATTTAATTTATGGTTTTAAGATGCTCCATATGTATAACAGTGTCCACAAAGAGCTTCCAACATTAACTGTGGTATGGTTCTTTCCATTCAATTTCTGATTCTCCTTAAAGGACCATATCAAAAGCCATCCATTTACAGAAAAAAAAAAAAAAATCCTATTCTCTTAGCTATAGGAGTTATTTTCCTCTCTCTTCTTAATTAAAATTTGTGGGAAAGATGTTGAAAGTACCAGATAAATTTTCTTGTATAAATGTCAACCCCTGAACTTAATTGCTTAAAGCAGTCACTAAATATTAGCTTTTGGTTTCGTGAGTTAGCAATTCGAACTGCGCTCAGCTAGATGGCCGTTTGGTCTTGGCTGTGTTTGCGCATGCATCTGTGGCTCCGTTTTGGTTGGTTGTTGGCTGGGGTGATGGGGCAACTGGGCTCCGTGTCTCTCATCACCCAGCAAGCTAGCCAATTAATTAATGGCCCCTAAGCTAGTTTCCAAGAACAGGCTGATAATACCAGCTCAGAACTGGCACAACATCATTCATGTCCCATTCTATTTGTCAAAACAAGACACAGGGACAGTGCAGACTTAAGGTGGTAGGAGATAAACTGTACCTCTTGATTGGAGGAGCCACACTGTTGCACTTCAAAAGGTCCTGTACACAGGTAAAGGAAAATTGTGGCCAAAATTGCAGTCAATCTATCCAGCCCAAAAGATGTCATATCATCTCCTTAAAGTCAAGCACATCGTTATGTCATTTTGTACACAGGGTCTAACGTGTAGTAAAGGTTTGAATTTTATTTTTAGATATGTTATTATTTGTGTGACTTTATTTACTTAGTAAATACAAACTTCAGCTTTTTCATTGACCCATGATGTGTCACTTAGCTATCAGTTCAGTTCAGTTCAGTTGTGTACGACTCTTTGTAACCCCGTGGCCTGAAGCATGCCAGGCCTCCCTGTCCATCACCAACTCCAGGAGCTTGCTCAAACCCATGTGCATCGAGTCGGTGATGCCATCCAACCATCACATCCTCTGTCATCCCCTTCTCCTCCTGCCCTCAATCTTTCCCAGCATCAGGGTCTTTTCCAAGGAGTCAGTTCTTCGCATCAGGTGGCCAAAGTATTGGAGTTTCAGTTTCAGCATCAGTCCTTCCAATGAATATTCAGGACTGATTGCCTTTAGGATTGATAATAATAATGGTAAATGAGACAGTGCTAAAGGTACCTAACACTGAGTACATAGTACATTGAACCTAAAAGTTAATTAAAAATTGCAATGCAGTATTTTGAACATTAATATTTTAAAATCACTTTAAATTTATAAGTACCAAAGCAGATTTTTTTAAACTAAAATAAATACAAACAACTTAAATAAAATACATCACAATTTAAAACTGTTCAGTCAAATTCAGGGTAAACTTTCAAATAATAATGTATTGTTTCCTTAGAGAATAGTGATTGTATTGAAGTCTTAAATAAGTGCTCTTTCAAGGTCCCTCACATTAAAATTCTCTTGAATAATTTTGGTGTTAATCTGTTCCTTCTTTTCCTGACACTTATAATTTCTTAGCATCTTTAGTGTGCCTATATCTAGTAACTAACATTTAAATTTGATGTTGAAAGCATTTAGAATCTAAAAAACCAAATGACACATTTCTGAGTGAATATCCAAGAGACTCCCCTTTAAGAAAGTGTGAGATAATCGAAAATATTCATACTGGTCTCTGCTCCCAGATCCTGGCACAAGTTTTTAAAACTTTTGTAAATCCCTTTTTTAAAATGTTTTCATTTTTTATTATGGTTGTTTGAAAATGTTGTGTTAGTTTCAAGAGTGCAGCAAAGAGGTTCAGTTATATACGTATGTATATATCTCTTTTCCCATTGAGATTATTACAGAGTATGGAGCAGAGTTCCCTGGGCTATCAAGTATATCCTTGATAGTTACCTGTTTTAAATATAGCAGTGTGTACATGTCAACCCCAAACTCCCAATCTACTCCCCTGCCATACCTTTCTCTCCTAATAACCATAAATTTGTTCTGAGTCTGTTTCTGTTTTGTAAATAAGGTCATTTGCATCATGTTTTAAAGATTCTGCATATAAGCAATATCATATATTAGTCTTCCTCTCTGATTTTTTTCACTTAGTATGATTATCTCCAGGTTCATCGATGTTGCTACAAAATGCATTTCTTCATTCGTTTTCTACAGCTGAGTAGTATTCCATTGCATATACTGACCACATTTTTATCCATTCATCTGTCAGTGGATGTTTAGGCTGTTTCCATGTCTTTGCTATTGTAAACAACACTGCAGTGAACATTGGGATGCATGTATCCTTTCAAATCTCATTTTTCTTTGGATTTATGCCCAGGAATGAAGTTGCTGGATCATATGGTAGCTCTGTTTTTAGTTTCTTAAGAAACCTAAAGAAACTAAGCGTCCTGTTCTCTGTAATCCCATCGTAGCTGTATGGATTTACAGTCTCATCAACAGTGTAGGAGGGTTTCCTTCTCTCTACATCTTCTCTAGCATTTATTATTCTTAGACTTTTTGATGATGGCCATTCTAACTGGTGTGAGGTGATATCTCATTGCAATTTTAGGTTGTATTCCTCTAATAATTAGTGATGTTGAGCATCTTTTCATGTACCTCTTGGCCATCTGTATTTGGAGAAATGTCTATTTAAGTCTTCTACATGTTTTTAAAAATGTTGAGCCACATAAGCTGTTTGTAAATTTGGGAGATCAATCCCATGTTGGTTGCATTGTTTGCAAATATTTTCTCCCATTGTGTGGGTTTTCTTTTTTTTTATGGTTTTCTTTGCTGTGCAAAAGCTTTTGAGTTTAATTTGGCCCCATTTATTCTTGTTTTTATTTCTATTACTCTAGAAGATGGATCCAAATAGATATTGCTGTGATTTATATGAAGAGTGTTCTGCCTGTGCTTTCCTCTAAGAGTTTTATAGTACCCAGTGTTTTATTTAGATCTTTATTCCATTTTGAGTTTATTTTTGTGTATGCTGTTAAACAATGTTCTAATTTCTTTCTTTTTAGCATGTAGCTGTCCAGTTTTACCAGCACCGTTTATTTATTGTCTTTTCTCCATTGTATGTTCTTGTCTCTTTTGTTGCAGATTGACCATAGGTCAGTCAGTCTGTCAGTTCAGTCGCTTAGTTGTGTCCGACTCTTTGCAACCCCGTGGAATATACAGATCAGGCATCCCTGCCCATCACCAACTCCTGGACCATAGATACATAGGTTTATTTCTGGGCTCCCTATCTGATACTTAGTCTTTGACCCCAGTTCCTGACACAGCATTCCTGAAACCCTTGTAATTTCCTGGGTGCTAGGAGTGGTGTTTGTTCTAATGAGGCAGCTCTGGGTGGACTCCTGGAGGAGGGCTGGTCACAGGAAAGACCAATCCACGATTAGATGCTTAAAACTTTCAGCCCTACAACCCTCCACTTCTCTAAAGAAGACAGGATCAGGGAATGAAGCTAATATTTGATCATGCCTTTGTGAGCAAGCCTACGTAAAAATCCCAATGGTATGGATTTCAAAGAGCTTCTAGGTGAGTGAGCACATCCACACACTAGGGGAGTGACATACCCCAACTCCATGGGGACAAAAGCACCTGCTCTTGAGACTTAGTCCTCCTAGACTCAACCCTATGGACCTCTTCATCTGGCTGTTCATCTGTATCTTTTTCATAGCCTTTGGTCTACCAGTAAGCATAAGAATTTTCCTCGAGTTCTGTGACCCACTCTAGCAAATTAATCAAACCCAAGGAGGAGGACAGGTGACAACCTGGATTTGTTATTGGCATCTGAAGTGGGGTGGGAGCAATTGTGTCCAAGCCCTTAACCTGTGGGTTCTGATACTATCTTGGGTAGACTGTGTCAGAATTGAGATAAACTGTAGGACACCCAACTGGGATTGCAGATAATTTCTTGGTCAGACAAAACCCTCATGCATCTTGAGCCAGGAGTGTTGCGAATGTGATAGTACTGTGAAAGTTAAAAAATAGTAATAAAAGATGGAAAACTGATTTTCTAGTATAGTAAGTATACTCAACCTTGATGTATGCCCACTGCAACATAGATTTCAGAAATCATGCTTTCTCCTTGTTCAGTTGTAGCTAGAGGAAATGAACATACTTTTGAGCAAGAAGATATTCATTGAGTGAATTTTTAACAGAGTTGACAGAAACATTGCATTTCATGAGGCATTTTAGAGTCTTGACATTTGTGACTGAAGAGCAAAGGGGAAAAAACATGAGAGAACTGGGTGATTTTTAACATATCCAAAGCATTGTTCTTTTCTGAAGGATATTTTCCTGTCTTAATATGGTGGAAAATGGAGCTAATTAATCATCTTCTATGCCTGGTTTAGAAGTTATATATAATAGTATTTCCCTGGCTAAATGATGTATTTATTTATTTATAAAAGCTGTTATGAGGAAGTTAAAAGACACTTTTTCAACCTTGTCTGTATGTAAAGAAAATATATCGTTCCCTTAATACTTTCTCCCAAATTGTCTGGATCATTCAGTGCACTTAAAATTTAATGTATAGAGATCACCATGAAGCTAAAATGAAAGAATAAAGATATCTTCAGGAAAGAGATTTCTGAATCAATGTTGATCTTCATGGGGCACTTAAGACTATTTATAACTTAGAAGAGCATAGAGGATTTAAAAATTACTGTGAACTGGCCAGAATTATCCTAAATTGCAGATAAAGGAGCAAAGTTTATTATCAAATGGTGTTCATATGTTCCCATTATTTTTCTTGGAAATACAATTCTGGTATTTTAGAGAGGATGATTTGTCTGGATTTGAGACCCTTGGGAAAGAGGAGTAATAAACATAGCATAGTACATTTTACTTCTCTATTACACCCTCCTAGTGGCCGTGCCATTGTATAACAGGTATCACATTTCTAAGATGTAATTTGTGGAAAGGATTGCATGTTTTTTTAACCAAGCATGTCAGATCGTGTAACTGTAGAGAGCCTCATGCTGAGAAGAAATGTGAGGAGTAAATGGAGTCAGTGGGAAATAGCATCTTAGAGGAGATTTGGGAATAAAATGGTGGCAGAATTGTATGCAAACAGTAAACTTCACTTCTGTGACTTTTAGATCCTTTATATCCCACAAGCCTGTCTTTGGATACAGCAAGTATAAAAGTAACTATGAGACTATGTTTGTATATACTATACAAATATAAGGAATAATCACACTTATTATTACTGTTTCTACTCTTCTGATATGTGGAAAACAGTTAGTCCTCCTGATACCCTTGTGTTAAATTTGTAAGACTAAATATCTTGTTTACCTGGTCCTCGTTGGAGGAAGCAATTAAAACAAGCACCAGTTTCTATAAGAATCTTTCATACTGGATCCTTATTTATACCTCCATTATACTACTTAATAGGGCTTCCCTAGTAGCCCAGCTGGTGAAGAATTCACCTGTGCTGCAGGGGACCCCAGTTTGATTCCTAGGTTGGGAAGATCCTCTGGAGAAGGGATAGGCTATGCACTCCAGTATTCTTGGGTTTCCCTGGTGGCTCAGTTGGTAAAGAATCCACCTGCAGTGTGGAAGAGTTCAGTTTGATCCCTGGGTTGGAAAGATCCCCTGGAGGAGGTCATGGCAACCCACTCCAGTATTCTTGTCTGGAGAATCCCCGTGGACAGAGGAGCCTGGTGGGCTACAGTCCATGGGGAAAGAGTCGAACGAATGAGCACAGCACATATATGCTATTTAATGTAATAATACGCTTTTTTTATTTTTTTGAGGAACTTTCAGACAATTCCAAATGAAAATGAGTTCCTTAGGAAGCAGTTCTCTCTTGTTGACTTGGATATCACCTTCATGTGCAATACATTCTCAAAAAATGAATGAAGAAATTATTACAGGGAAAATGAAAAGATGGAGGGAAGGGACAAGAAAGGAGGAGGAAGGAGGGCAGGAGGAAGGAAGAGTAGAGAATGAATCGAGGCAAATTCCATTGGAAAAGCTGAAAGCAAGTGATGAACAACTACATTTCCCGTGTTTGTGAAGTGTGGGTCTTGTAGCATTAACTTTGCCTTTCTACCGTTGATAGGAGATGAGATCTGAGGTCAGAAGTGCTGCAGTGGATTAAAAGGTAATGCTGCATATGCTAATGTCGTATGCTTCACTGCTTGTCTGGTTACTCACTCTTGCCCCCATCATCAGAGAGCAAATCAGTGAGACATTCGATGTCTTGCTTTTGTGTGGTCATCATTGTTTATTTGGAAGCAATGTTCACTTTCTCTTTGGCTAAGCTCAAAGGACACTTTTACTACAGAGAACAGCTTATTACACAGCTTCTTGGATAGAGTGAATGTGGAATGAACATTGATAGTGGGTAAGCAGAGAAGCTGGGATCTTGGGAAGAAGATGAGAATGTAGAATAATGGTGTTTAAGAACTCAAAAGATTGATGTCCAAAGCATGGGTTGGCATACTTTCTCTGTAAAAGGCCAGATAATAAATATTTTGCAGGCCATACTCTGTCCCCATTATTCAACTCAGCCATTGTAATATGAAAATGGCCATAGAAGATACATTTTTAAAAGTGTTCCCATAAAACTTTATAAATAGAAACAGTGGCTAGCCCAGAAGCTGTTGTAGACAACAACAGTGTAACATTTAAATATTGCTATTAATCCCTTAAGACAAAATCACTGTTCGTTAATCATTCAGTTTTTCTTTGAATTCTTTGACTATCTCACTACCACTAGTTCAAACTTTTCTAAATAGTGAGGTATGTGTTTTTATGTGTGTAATGTTACTGTTTTTGTTGTCATTTCTTTTTTGCTTTGACTCAACATCTGGACTGTGATCACACACTAGATTAAATCATGTCTGGGAAATTGCTGTGACGAAGCCAACAGTTTTCATCTGAGATCTCCAATATATTAAAATGACAGCCATATTCTTTTATTTTTGAGCAAACTTTTAAATTTAGAACAGTTTTATGTTCACAAAATTATTATAAAGATATTACAGACTTCTATACACTTCAAGATTGGTTCTCTAATTATTCAAATTTAATTTCTTCATCTTATATTAGTATAATACATTTGACACAATTAATGAACCAACATTGATACATTGTTATTAACATAAGCCCATATATTATTCAGATTTCCTCACTTTTTTAAAAGTCCCCTTTCTGTTCCAAGATACTATTCAGGATACCAAATTACATTTACTTGTTAAGTTTTCTTAGGTTTATCTTTGATCATGGCATCTGGTCCCATTACTTCATGGCAAATAAATGGGGAAACAGTGGAAACAATGACAGACTTTATTTTTTAAGGCTCCAAAATCACTGCAGATGGTGACTGCAGCCATAAAATTAAAAGGCACTTGCTCCTTGGAAGAAAGGTTATGACCAACCTAGAGAGCATATTAAAAAGCAGACACATTACTTTGCCAACAAAGGTCTGTCTGGTCAAAGCTATGGTTTTTCTGGTAGTCATGTATGGATGTGAGAGTTGGATTATAGAGAAATCTGAGCGCTGAAGAATTAAAGCTTCTGAACTGTGGCATTTGAGAAGACTCTTGAGAGTCCCTTGGACTGCAAGGAGATCCAACCAGTCCATCCTAAAGGAAATCAGCCCTGAATATTCATTGGAAGGACTGATGTTGAAGCTGAAACTCCAGTACTTTGGCCACCTGATGTGAAGAGCTGACTCATTTGAAAAGATCCTGATGCTGGGAAAGGTTGAAGGTGGAAGGAGAAGGGGCCGACAGAGGATGAAATGGTTGGATGGCATCACTGACTCAATGGACATGAGTAAACTCAGCTTGAGTAAACTCCGGGAGTTGTTGATGGACAGGAAGGCCTGGCGTGCTGCAGTCCACGGGGTGGCAAAGAGTTGGACACGACTGAGCGGCTGAACTGAACTGATCTTTGATGTGACAATTTCTCAGACATTTCGTGTTATGATGACAGTTTTGGGGATTTTGGTCAGGTATTTTGTTGAATGGACTTTGAGGATTTGATGATATTTTACTCATAATTAGATGGAAGTTATGGATCTTTCAAGGAAGACCATAGAGGTAAAATCTCATTCTCATTCATCATATCAAGAGTACTGTGCTGGTTAATTTTACGTGTCAACTTGACTGGGCTAAGGGATGCCTAGAGAGCTGGTAGAACATGAAATTTCTGGGTGTATTTAGGGTGTTTCCTGAACAGATTAACAAATGAATCAGTAAATTGAATAAAAACAAATACTACCCTCAGTAAAACAGGTAAGCTTCCAATCCATTGAGGACTTGAATAGAACCAAAAGCTCAAGGAAGGACAAATTTGATGAGACATCCATTTTCTGCTGCCTTTGAACGTCAGCAACCCTGGTTCTTGGGCCTTCAGACTCTAACTGGGATTTACACCATTAGCTCCCCTCATTATCAGGTTTTCAAACAGGCTAAATTATATCACTGGTTTTCCTGGTTGTCCGGCCTACAGATGGAGAATTGTAGAACATCCTGGCCTCTATAATTGCAGGAGTCAATTTCTATAATCATCTATCTAATCTTCTATTGGTTCTGTTTCTCTGGAGAAGCCTGATACATGTACGTACTTTCACCGTGACTTATTACGGTTGATTTTAACATTGATCACCTGTCTGTCGGTGTTTGTCAGGTTTCTCCACTGAAAAGTCATTCTCTTTTTCTTCCTTTTCATATTGTACTTTTTGGAAGGCAATTGTTATGTGCAGTCAGCTCTTAGTAAGTGGTTTAAAGGTGAAAGGTCTACAAGATTGGAATTGTGTGTAGATGGGAGATTTGTAAATACGAGATTTGTCTCTCTACCATTTACTCAGTTAATTATATTAGTAGAGTCTCATATTTATCAGTTGGCTTATAGCCAGTTAGTGCTTTATTGTGTTGCTCATATTTTCCATCCTTGGTCATTGGGAGTTCTTTCTGTTTATTCCTATGTTTCTTTGACATACCTCAATTATTCTGTATGCATGTATTACTTCCTTCCTTTTTGACACTACAAGATTCTCCAGGCTTGTCTTATATGTTTCCTGCCCCAGTCTTACTTAGAATAAGCCTGCAAGGACCTCTTGTTCTTTTTATTGCATAGTGGCATTGCAAACCATGTTCTGATTATTAGGTGAGCTCATTGATAATGGGATACTTTCACTTCTAGCACCTCTCAGCTGACAAGTCATAGAATTATATGTGTATATATGAATCCGTGTACATACAAATATCTACAAGTAATTCTTTACCTATTTTGAGCTAAGCATGAATTCATTTTGATATCTCTAACTCTAATCCTTTACTACATGGATCATTCTTGTCATCTTTTCTTGATTATTTGGAATATCCAACTGTGAAAAAACTAGCTCCCACTATTTTCCAGTCATTTACTTTATTGGTTAATTCTAGTGTTGTGCACCATGGTTTTAGAATGTTTAACCCATATGTCTATAGAAACAACTTAGTCAACTAAAATACAGTGCTTAGTTTTTTGGTTTTTTTTTTCTTTAGTCTTACAGACTCCATTCATTTTCAAAGTTCCTTGTGTCAGTCACTTATTCTACTCTTCTTTTCAGTGAAGTTGTTTCATGTATGTATAATGAATTTTTTTCACGTTGTGCATTCCATCCTGGAATTTCCCAGCCTTTTGATTTTTTTTAATCTGCATATAACAAGGTTTACTGTTTGTTCTGTAAAGTTCTATAGGTTTTCACAAATGCTAGATGACTTACATTCATGATTGTAGTGTTATGCCACGTGTTTACCACCATCAAAATCCCTACTGCTGCTGCTGCTAAGTCGTGTCCGACTCTGTGCGACCCCATCCCTGGGATTCTCCAGGCAAGAACACTGGAGTGGGTTGCCATTTCCTTCTCCAATGCATAAAAGTGAAAAGTGAAAGTGAAGTCGCTCAGTCATGTCTGACTCTTCGCGACCCCATGGACTGCAGCCTACCAGGCTCCTCCGTCCACGGGATTTTCCAGGCAAGAGTACTGGAGTGGGGTGCCATTAATCCCTAGTGGTTAATTTATTCAACCTTCCACTCCCTTCACCCATCCACTGTCTCTGTTGCCATCACTGACCTCTTTATGATCTCTATAGTTTTGTCTTTTTCAGAATGTCATAACTGAAATCATACCGTTTGTGGACTTTTTCATGCTAGACTATTTCGCTTAGCAATATGCGTTGGAAATTTACTTATACCATTTCCCCATGGCTCTGTCCTCCATCCTGAGCCACGTGGGGACTTTTCTCAGATCTTCAGCAGAGAACCTAGTGAGGTTTCCCCTTTGAAAAGATGGGGACCTCCCTAAGACTAGTCTATCCTCAAGCACTTTATCAAAATTACCACTTAAAGTGTTACTACCCATTTTTGACTCCAGCACCTTAAGATCCAGGTAACCAGATCTTGAATTGATCGATTCTCTAGATTTTCCTATCTCCCTAGACTTCTGAGTATAGTAGTTTGTCTTAAGTTCTGTTTACAAATGGCCTCAACTTAGGTCAATGATTTTCATTTTGCATAATTTTTTCTTCTGATTAGGATGGGATGATGACTTTCAAGCTCTTTACATGTTGGGGCTTAAACTGGTAGTCTTTCATGTCCTTTTGAGACTTTGTTTTACCTTTGTCAGGCTAAATGTCAGTTATTGCAAACGTGTTTTATTATTCATGATTTTCAGGTCCTTTGAAAACATTTAAAGGGCGGTCAAGAAATAGTCACTTTCTAAATTTGGGATTAGCCCAAGTAGTATACAATATTCCAGGGGTACCCTAAGCAATATAGAAAATAATCACCCCGCTTATTTACATGGCTTGAAATAATCTTTTTTGGTGGGTTTTTATAATGTCTTCATTTTCTTCATTGCTGACTGCAGAAGTAGAAATGTCCTAGAAACACAATAAATGCTGTTCCTGCCTGATTTTATATAGCATCCTATAAAAAGAAATACTTCCCTGGTGGCTCAGTCAGTAAAGAATTCACCTGCAATGTGGGAGACCTGGGTTCAACCCCTGGTTTGGGAAGATCCCCTGGAGAAGGGCATGGCAACCCACTCCAGTATTCTTGCCTGGAGAATCCCATGGACAGATAAGTTTGGTTGGGCTGCATTCCATGGGGTTGCAAAGAGTCGGACATGACTGAGTGACTAAGCACATAAAAAGAAAAAAAATTCTTGTCTGTGTGTAGAAAAATCATGAGCTGTTTCATCAGATCTTTCTGGAGTAGGATTAATGTAGATTAGGTAATTCTTACAAAACATAATATCAGTATTTTTGAATAATACTTTTACCTGTTTGAAATAATAATTATTGAATAATAATAATTCTTTTGAAAAAATAATAACCCTTTCCCTGTTTGAAAAAATGTAAAGAGCAAATATCAATATTTCTAGACGTCTAAACTTGATCCTGTTGGATACAGGCATGAGTTCCTTTCAGGAAAAAGTATTTTGCAAGTGTAAACTAGTCTAGATTTTCTAAAACTCACAGAGTGAGAACCTCTACGTCCCCACAAGCCTGAGTGTGCTCCCGGTGGGAGAGGACATTCAGCTTCAGCCACATGGCAGTGCAGCCCTTAATTAAATGATGCAGCAGCATATGGGAATTAGCAAAGAGATTAAGAGACTAATAGAGCAGAACACAGTAATGTTGATGTAAATGGAGAGGAGCTCCATGCTGCAAACTGAAAAAAAAAAAAATTGTGATGAAGTATAGAATCATAGAAAAAGGATCTGAGCATTGAGTGGCAATAGGACCCTAAAGGTCACTTAGCCTGATCAGATTCTGTATTCTATTTGCTGAGAACTTTCGGTGAGGAGGTTACAGAGCTGCTTTGAAAAGCTCAAGTGGGGACTTCCCCGGAGTTCCAGTGCTTAAGACTTTGCCTTCAAAGGCAGGTAATATGGGTTCATTCCCTGGTAGGGGAACTAAGATTCCACATGCCTTGTAGCCAAAAATTCAAAACATAAAACAGCAGCAATATTGTAACAAATTCAATAAAAACTTTAAAAATGGTCCACATTAAAAAAAAAACACACCTTTTTATTTAAAAGAAAAAGAAAAGCTCAAGTGAGTGGAAAGATAAATGGTTATCTTGTATCATGCATTTTATTTACTCAGCCAATTCTGCCTTACTTTGATCAACAGAAATCTACTGAAGCTTATGTAAGCCCTTGCTGTCCTTGGCCTAGTGTATATGAGGGGAAAAAAACAGACATGGTCCCTGGAAATGATGCCATGATGCCATGGAAATCATGATCTTGACTAAAATAATTACTTATATTAAGATACAATGAGTGCTTCTAATATTCTTGAATATTTTTTAAACTTCTAAAGTATTTTAATTTCTGGCTTTGTGAGATTTTGTCAAATAGTTAAAGATATGCATTGTGTTCTAGACTGTCTTCCACCTTCATGGCTGAAAGTTCCTTTTTCCAAAATACCAGATTATCTTTTCTTTGGATTCCCAACAAAGGCACTCTGCTATCCAGATAATGTAAGAAGGAATAAAAGGGGAAGGATCCGTCTTTATTGCATTTCTACCATGTACCAATCCTTGGATCACCCCATACATCTAGAACGTGAGGTCCATGAGGGTACAGATCTTATTTGTACTTCACGACTGTATCCCAGTGCCTCAGAGGCATCAGGAGTATGGTATGCATTCAGAACATACTTTGAAGAATAAAAGAACCATTATTGATTAGTAATAAAAGAACCATATATTGATTAGCACCATAATACAATATTACAGCCCATCTTCAGATGGGAAAACTCATCTGATGTTTGAACAGTATTCTCCCAATGGTAAGTTTACAGAACATACTTAAACTTGTATAAACCAGGTGCTTCTACTACAAGTTTTCCTATTAGCAATAAAAGCTATTATTATTGAATAGATCTTAGAAATGAGGAGTGACATAGTTGAACTTGAGTGTTCAAAGAATGTATTCAGAGCTCTTTTGTTTTTTCTGTCATAGCTCAGCTTGCCTTTTGACACTGGGCTTTTGTTTCTTTTCCTAAAAACAGGACCTCTGCTAAGCAACACACGGGGCTTAGGCGGCTCTAGGCTTACTATATGCACCTGGTGTGAGTCTCTGTTGTTGCACAGTGTCTGATCTTTGAACAATTCATTGAATTGATGCACTCATGAAAAATATTACTAATGCTTTATAGTTTTTATTATTTTTACTGGAGAAGTGACACCTACCATGCAAGATGTAAGTCATTTGATTCTAGAACGGTGGTATAACCCAAACATTCCGAAGACATAAAACCTCAGATTATAATGTTTGGAGGAAAATATAAGACCAGGGATATTATTGCTCTGATTGAATCATCCTTTCTGTGGAAAAAAAAAAAAGAAAAGAAAGTCAATATTCCTTGAGTTTAATGAGGCCTGAGAGTCGGACAGAACTGATGCCAAATGGGGTCAAAGAATTGGCAACTTAGTCTTAAATTAGAGTGGCACAGAGCCACAATATTCCAGTTAAGATACTAATAATTGAACTGATCCTAATGTAGGAGGTTTCATGTATTTTTTTCTGTGTGATATATATAATATGGTGATAGAATGAAAAAGATCTATTAATAACATTTATTGAACACTTTGTGCCAAGTATTACTTTAAATCATTTTGATGTATATATCTTTAGAATCTTTACACAAACTATGTGAAATTGATAATTCTTATTTTCATTTTTATGTATATAAATAAAAGACACAGATAGGTTTAGAAATTTACCCACAATTCTACAACAGATACAATAAAGCCACAGTTTGCAAGCTGACAATTTGACTTCTGAACCCATGTGGTTAAACTTTACAGTGTACAGTGTGAAAATACACTCTTGATACCGAGTTAATGTAGAGAAAATTCTGATTGCTATGTAGCAGTGTGCTTCTTAGAGTAGTTGGGTTTCAAAGGATAAACAGAAGATGAGAAGGGAAGGGATATCAGATAAAACATGCAAAAGGCACGGTGTGTTTGGACAACTGTAGATGGTTGGTATTCCTTACTTGTAATGAGTGTGGAGGAAAATGATGGAAGAATATGTAGGAGAACCCAGCACATTCACATCACAGCCTCCCTTTGTGCCATGCTAGTAAAGAAAACCCGACTGAAGTCAACTGTATACTACCTCCAACCTCAAGGATCCCAATGTCTGCCTCACTCTATATGCCTCACTCCTCATTGTTCAGTCACTAAGTTATGTGTGACTCTATGCAAACCCATGGACTGCGGCATGCCAGGCTTCCCTGTCCTTCACTATCTGCTGGAGTTTGCTCAAACTCATGTCCACTGAGTTGGTGATGCCATCCAACCATCTCATCCTCTGCCACCCCCTTCTCCTCCTGCCCTCGATCTTTCCCAGCATCAGGGGCTTTGCCAGTGACTTGCTTCTTTGCATCATGTAGCCAAAGTACTGGAGCTTCAGGTTCAGCATCAGTCCTTCCTCATTTAAAACAAATGAGACATTTATTAGTGTAACCTTTATTCTGTGGATGATTTAAGCCATTTCAAAAGTAACTAGAAGAGGAACACTATTTTCCTTACACTTGAGGCTTCCCTGTGCCCCCACCAGTCTATGAAATGCTTCAGTAATTTTAATGCACTGTACATCTTTTGAAATACCTACATAAATAATCTATTGTTCTAAAGGTCACAAAGGTAGAAGATCACTTTGAAATGTCAGGGAAGTAAATGAATTGGTAATGGGGTGTCATAAGTTTGGATATGTCCATTAGCTCCTCATCCTTAGATACTGTTGCACATTGGAAAACCCGAGGAGGTGACCTGGGAAGCATGAAAGCCTTCAAGTACTGGAAGGAACAGATAAATGGCTAAAAGCATGTGGGCTCTGACATAGCCTAACCTTTTCTCCCTCAGGACAGAAATCATCAAGTGTCGAGCAGATATGGCATTTTTGCTGGCCTTCCTAGCCTCTGTTCAAATGGGATGAAACTTCATTAAAATGCCAAGTCTCAAAGACACAGTTCAGCTACACATCTCTTTCAAGTTAAAGGCCACCTCGTTAACATGGCCCTAAGAGTTCGCTTGCAACTTTCAAACATCCTATAAATTTGCAGTTAATAGAAAGGTTGATAAATTCTCTCTCGTTTTAACTGTTGTTCAGAGCTATCATCCTTCTTGATAGATGTCGCTGCCTGAAAGGAATTCCTACACATCTAAATGTCACCACAGGGATGAGCATCCAAAATTATTTTTGCATATTACCTGGGAAACTTAAAAAAAAAATCTTACCAGACATAGGACACGTTAGAGTTGGACAGATAGTAGAGACCTCAGAGACAGATATGGACTTCAAGCCTTTCATTTTACAGTGAGCTGAGGGCAGGTAGAGATGAGGTACGTAATAAGGGACTCGAAACTGGGATAGGAACCACAAGTTCTTTCTGGAAATTCTGTGTTCTTTCCAAGATTATAGAAGTGCCACTCTTCTGCCTTGCAAATCGACTACTTTCCCATGTATGTTGGCACCTGGGAGGCTAAATGTCCTAAATGAGGTCCTCTGCTGCTGCTGCTAAGTTGCTTCAGTCGTGTCCGACTCTGTGCAAACCCATAGATGGCAGCCCACCAGGCTCCCCCGTCCCTGGTACTCTCCAGGCAAGAACACTGGAGTGGGTTGCCATTTCCTTCTCCAATCAGTTCAGTTCAGTTCAGTCGCTCAGTCGTGTCCAACTCTGCAACCCCATGAATCTCAGCACACCAGGCCTCCCTGTCCACCACCAACTCCTGGAGTTTACTCAAACCCATGTGCATCGAGTCAGTGATGCCATCCAACCATCTCATCCTCTGTCGTCCCCTTCTGCTTCCACCTTCAATCTTTCCCAGCATCAGGGTCTTTTCCAATGAGTCAACTCTTCGCATGAGGTGGCCAGAGTATTGGAGTTTCAGCTTCAACACCAGTCCTTCCAATGAACACCCAGGACTGATCTCCTTTAGGATGGACTGGTGGGATCTCCTTGCAGTCCAAGGGACTCTCAAGAGTCTTCGCCAACACCACAGTTCAAAAGCATCAATTTTTTGGCGCTCAGCTTTCTTCACAGTCCAACTCTCACATCCATACATGACCACTGGAAAAACCATAGCCTTGACCAGACGGACCTTTGTTGGCAAAGTAATGCCTCTGCTTTTTAATATAGCCCTCTCCAATAGCTGTGAGTAAGTACATTTTACAAACATTTCTGGCTGTGCTGGATCTTCACACTGCAAGGGCTTTTCTCTAGTTGTGGTGAGCGGGGTGTGCTCTGTAGCTGGGGTACATGAGCTTCTCATTGAAGTGGCTTCTTGTGTCATGGAGTATGGGGTCTAGGTTGCATGGGCTTAATAGTTGTGGTGAGTGGGCTTAATTGCCTTGCAGCATGTAGAATCTGCCTAGACCAGGGATCAAACCTATGTCCCCTGCATTGGTAGATGAATTATTAACCACTGAACCACCAGGAAAGTCCAGTAAATATATTTTTCAAAAGTGAAAGATTCCTGACAACACCATCTGTCAAAAGTGAGCTATGGCCAGGTCTAGGACTATAAGGACAAGGTTTATTGCTACCATAGAAAGCCCTGTCTCCATTTGGTCCTATGAATTCACTGCTCATTTCTCAAGCTGGTACTAATCTTTCTGTCTCAGGTTTTGATCAAGATATTTTGTCCAACACTGGCCATATTAAATACACATTTCTCCAGGTGGTGAAAGATAATCAAGGGTGATCACAGGATACTCAATCATTTCCGTTGGTCAGCCTTTTTTATCCCCAATTCAAACAAATCTTTATAGTAACTCATGATCAAACCATGCCTGTCACTCATACTCATTGAAAAATAGCAGGTTTACAACAAGAATAGAGAGTTCTGGAACACCTACTATGTGTCACGCAGTGTGCTAGCTCATTAACAGTGGCTTTGATATTAATAGTCCCATGACTCAGAGGAAAAAGGGGAAGTTAAATAATTTGTCCAAGTTACATAGACTCACATTTGAATCTATGACCATCTGACCCATGAGTGGAAATTTACTGTTGAGCTGGAGAAGAATCTCAGTTTTAAAAAGCAGACCAAGCACTGCCTAAAAATATAGCTTGACAATTTTACCTTTAGTTTAGCCCACCTATTTATAAAATGCACAGAAGGAAATTCTCCACAACAGAAGTAATCTATAAGTCACCCTCTAAGGACTTTAAATGTATATTGTAGTGAAAAACATAATAATGTGAAATAGTGAATGATTTTTAGTCTCAGAATAAAGAGCCTTGTTTTTTCATCTTTTCTTGGAGAGTGTGGCCAAAAAATAAGAGTCACACTTGTGTTTCTTGTGGAGCAGTGTGCTCTCATTACAGAAATGAAATCATGGCTTATCTTTGCTGGAAAGCTTTCAAAGGAATCCCGAAATAGTGAAATAGAATCTGGGTCCTCATCAAGTCATGCATCCACTTGCCATCTTCTTCACATTCATGTCTTCCCACTCTTACTCTCACTGAATCCTTGCTGGCCACACCAGGCTTGGTGCTACTTATTACAGTGAATAATAAAAGACTAATTGTTGGGAGCATGCCAGAAAAAGCAAAGATGGCAAACCAACAATGTAAAAATGTTTAATGTTTTCTCATCCATTTAGGCAGACATTTAACCCATGATCTCGCAATTTCACTCCTAGATATTTACCTTTGGAAATGAAAATATAATAGACACAAAATACTGTGCAAGAATAGTCTTAGAAGTTTTAATCAGTAATATTGGAAAACTAAGATATCCCCAATCCCCATCAACAGATGAAGGCACAAACATGTGTAGTGTGTTCCTCCAGTGGAGTACTACTCAGCAATTAGGAGTTATGCACAGGTATGCACAATAGCATGCATTCATCTAAAATATGATTTTTAGATAAAAGGCAGAAAGACACAGAAGAACACATACTGAATAATTTTCATTTAAAAGGAAGTTCAAGAATACGAAAAGCAAAGCTAGGAGAGTAGAACAATGTTTTTTTCTAAAGGATTAAATACAAAGGGTCATGAGGATGGTTTTCTCTGTTTACTCCAGTGAATGGCAGCTTAGGGATGGAGAGTTAACTCTGACGGTTCTGGAGTTGGTATGAGTAGGTGAAAAATTGAGTAGTCACCTCTTTCACTACTTCTGCTGTTACAGGATCAGAAAATTACAGCATGCATTCATTCAGCCAGTTAGGTACTCATTTAGTCATTTATTCATTCACCTATTTAATTTTTTCAATGATGTAATATGAAACAGAAGCATTACTTCAAACATTTAAAAAGAATAGTTTTAGTAATCCTAGACAGGGAAGAGGTGTACAAAGATCCTCTAATTCTGCTTTGGCTGCAATGAAGTAGTACTAACTTTGTAAAAGGAATCCCCTGGCATTGCTCATAAAAACATGAAATTTTCAGAATGCCGATACTCAATGTAAAAAAGCCAAAGACAGCTGGAGGTTCTAGAGAATACAGCCTTTGGACAGATCTTAAAACAAAGAGACGGTATTGTCTCAAAGGTGAGAATATTACAATGATTATGTCAAGCCCGTGGGTAATCGCTCAGTCAATGCCTCCTCTAAAAGTTCTGCCAGCGGTCTTAATGTCTGCAACGAGCCTTGTTTGTTCTTGGGTCTGAAGTACTAACAAGGCTTCTTAACAATTAATTACACCCTGTTTTACAAGTGTGAATGTTTTGATTTGTGAACTTTGAGGAGAACTTCAGGGAAATTTAAAATTCCTTCCAACAACTACCCAGTTCACTGCCCTGTATGATGCAAATTTGATATTAAATGATCAAATATGAACTCCAAACCCCGCAAGGTCATGGAACCTTTTGATTTGGGACCAGGTGTATAGAGATATTCAATTATTAAATAATTAGTTTGAAAACAATAACTAGTGTAGTTTAATTCTCTTGCTGATTTCCTAATGTTTATTAATTTAAGCACCTGTGTCTTCCAGTAATACTTTCCTGCAGAATACTTACCAGGATATGCATAGCATGTAAATTTACAGTGAATATAATTACCTTTTTCCAGCTCACTCCAGGTGCCTAAGTGAGTAGAAATGAGTTATGACTTTAATTGCCAGAAAGGTTTCAGTATTCTGAATCTAATTACTTAAAAATTGTTTAAATTTCTAGCTAAGCAATAATGTGTTGGTATTAATTAAAACACCAAAATATGATATTTTTTAGGATAACCAAATGGCCCATTAAAGAAGATTCAGAGGAATAATTATGTGGCGAGGAGAAGCAATTGTCTTAGCATAACTAATTTGTTCTCAGAATATTTCAAGGATGGCTGAAGTTGGAGACACACTTTCTAGTCTTCAGAAAAATCCCTAGTTCTTTTCTTTGACCTTCCCCATTTTTCTTGGGAGTCAGAGAATATTAGTCTTTGCAGAAAAATATTCCATTGATACTTTAAATTCATGTTCAAAATTGAACTCATTATCTTCATCTAAAACTATCTTGATTTTTCAGCTGTATTATTTAACTCAATAATAGCGTCACCATATCCCATCTAATTAAATCAGAATATGGGAATTATTCTAGATTTCTCTGTCTCCCTTAAGCCCCACTTTTAATAGTTAGCAAATTCTTGGTCATTTTTCTTTAGATACCTCACTGAATTATCAGCATTATTCCTTTAGCTTCTCTTATCTGACTTAATCCATCCCCGTAGTCTTTCCCTAATGAGTAGCACTACCCTTTCTCCAAGACCCTTGCCCCCAGCCCCAGGCTTCAGACTGTCCTCTGCACATCGGAGTTATTTTCCTGAAGTGCAGTTTAGAAGGAGAGAAAGAAAAATATGCCTAGTGAGGCATATTTATCTACCTGATAAGAATGGGAGATGATTTTAAAAGATTTTATCTCAGAGATCAACTCTTTATGAAATCTGCTTAACCAGAAAATTCAACCAGTCATTCATTTCTATGTGTGTGAAGTTAATATGTTTAATGAATCCTAACAGTTGTACCGCTGCTGCCTAGTCGCTAAGTCATGTCCAACTCTGTGCGAGCCCATGGACTGGGAACTTGGACCATGGAACTTCCATGTTCCTCTGTCCTTGGAATTTCCCAGGCAAGAATACTGGAGTGGGTTCACATTTCCTTCTCTAGGTGATCTTCCCAACCCAGGGATCGAACCCATGTCTCCTGCATTGCAGGTGGATTCTTTACCACTGAGCCACCTGAGAAGTCCACTAACAGTGGTAACAACAAGGTAAAAAGTGAAACACCTTCCTTTTAAATTTTTTTAAATTTATTTATTTTGATTGAAGGATAATTACAATATTGTTGTGGGTTTTGCCATACATTGACATGAATCAGCCATGGGTGTACATGAGTTCCCCATCCTGAACCCCCCTCCCACCTCCCTCCCCATCCCATCCCTCTGGGTCATCCCAGTGCACCAGCCCTGAGCACCCTGTCTCATGCTTCAAACCTGGACTGGCGATCTGGTGAAACACCTTCCTAACATTAAAATACTCATGCAATTCCCACATAACACTCATGTAATTTTACTCGTATAAGTGTCTATAAAATTCTCAATTATATGCCCATCCAGAGGTAGTAAAAGGTATACAGTCTTATGGCATGATTATGAGCTGGTCAGCCTTGATCATTCTTTCACAGTTTTATCCTGGACCCCTACATTCAGATAGTGGGTATATACATAAGAAGGTACATTTGTGAAAGTGCCCTATTAGCACAAATTGATTTTATAGACTGACTGCATTTTGACCAAAATAGAAGAATGTGTGAAATGATCTTTTAAAAATTCCATTACTTCGATGGGAGTTCGGCAGGAGTACCATATTATGTGGTATAACATATAGTATTATTCCATGCATAAGAGTGTGTGTTAAAATGACAGGAAATAAACAGCAGGACTGAAATAAGAATGAGGTTGCCTGCATATAGCATTTCTTAGAAAGCATAATTACTGCATCATTGAAGCATGAAGGTAGCCGCACATATTTGCAGCCGCTGTAATTGGCCTGCCATTTCCTCTGCTCACCCGCCTTCAGTTAAGATATTAGGAGTGTTTCTGTGGAAATGATACAGTGAATGCCCATTTGCTTTCTTCATGCTGTTAAATCATGTTGTTCATCTCCTCTGCTCACATCGCTACAATATCATAAGGCATCATTTTCAGAAGTACATGCAACTGTGAGACTTAAGGGTTTTCTGTCAGAATAAATAGAGTCCATAAAACAAAGAAAGGAACCAAGATATGTTTTCATTGGTGTTTTTCTTTCAGCACTTCTGAGTTCACTTACAAATGTTCACCTGTTTAATTCCACTCTGCCTGCGCACCTTGGTTGTTTGTGACAGTATTAGTATTCTAGAGGATTGGGCAGAAATACTATGGAAGTATGAAAGACTATTTAGGGGTGAGGAAAATTTTTTGTGTGTAGTTAGCCTTAATTGGAAGGACTGATGCTGAAGCTGAAACTCCAATACTTTGGCCACCTTATGCGAAGAGTTGACTCATTGGAAAAGACCCTGATGCTGGGAGGGATTGGGGGCAGGAGGAGAAGGGTGTGACAGAGGATGAGATGGCTGGATGGCATCACCGACTCGATGGGCATGAGTTTGAGTAAGGTTCGGGAGTTGGTGGTGGACAGGGAGGCCTGGCATGCTGCGATTCATGGGGTCTCAAAGAGTCGGACACGACTGAGCGACTGAACTGAACTGAACTGAGCCTTAATAATTAAAAAAAAAAAAAAAGCCAAAATCCTTTCTATAAAACTCAGGTCTTCAAGTTGCTCTTTTATAGCTGAGGTAGATCAGATTTCTCCAGTTGAGCTGGTTGTTCTCCTTATAGAAAATTCTGACCTCAATTCAGAGAGGCCACAGAAAATCAGACTTTCAGATCAAGATTCTGAATCTGAAGAATTAGAAATAAACTCATGAGATGAAGGCAGTAGCACACTATGGCAACCATAGCCCTTTGTCTTCTGGAACTGCTAGTCAGATCTCTTAGGATATACAATAATCTAACTTCCATCATGTTAATTATTCTAGGTTAGTGGAGTGAAGACAATCTTTTAAGGATAATCTCATTGGAGTAGAAGTGGAAAATAAACATGTATTTCCCCAATTTATGTCTCCTCAGACCAATAAGGTCTTAGTTCTTTAAATAGCCAATCACCAATAATAGTTTATAACAGAATCAACTGATGTTATAGTTACTAGCCATTGTGAGTCTTTTGTACTTCATAGAACATGATCACTCTATTTTACTTCAGATAACTATTATTTATTTCATTTATTTTGTGCTTGGCCTCTAAGTAAAATATTATGAGTTTAAAAAATTCATTTAATCTTTGAATTTATTCATGTACTGAAAAATGTCCCCATTTTGCAGATAACAGCATTAGAGTTTGAGGAAGATCTTAACTGAGATCTTACAAGGAACTTGAAGGGCAAGGCATGAGCCCAGTTGCCCCTCTTCAAACCTCAGACTCAAATGTAGTTATACACTCTCTGTCATCATGTTCTGTTCATGTTATAAAAGAAATGGTGAGTCATAGGTGGTTTACCCAAGAACATACAAATACCCAAGGACCACTAAGACCTATATTCAGATATTTCATATTTAATCATTAAGTATTTTTCCTACTTCATAGCATCTTCTTAGATAATTGGTCACATATAATCAAGATTGCTGAAAGAAATATCAATAACCTCAGATATGCAGATGACACCACCATTATGGCAGAAAGGGAAGAGGAACTAAAAAGCCTCTTGATGAAAGTGAAAGAGGAGAGTGAAAAAGTTGGCTTAAAGCTCAACATTCAGAAAACTAAGATCATGGCATCTGGTCCCATCACTTCATGGCAAATAGATGGGGAAACAGTGGAAACAGTGGCAGACTTTATTTTTTGGGGCTCCAAAATCCCTGCAGATGGTGACTGCAGCAATGAAATTAAAAGACGCTTACTCCTTTGAAGGAAAGTTATGACCAACCTAGATAGCATATTAAAAAGCAGAGAAATTACTTTGCCAACAAAGATCCATCTGGTCAAGGCTATGGTTTTTCCAGTGGTCATGTATGGATGTGAGAGTTGGACTGTGAAGAAAGCTGAGCGCCAAAAAATTGATGCTTTTGAACTATGGTATTGGAGAAGACTCTTGAGAGTCCCTTGGATTGCAAGGAGATCCAACCAGTCCACCCTAAAGGAGATCAGTCCTGGGTGTTCATTGGAAGGACTGATGCTGAAGCTGAAACTCCAATACTTCGGCCACCTCATGCGAAGAGTTGACTCATTGGAAAAGACCCTGATGCTGGGAGGGATTGGGGCAGGAGGAGAAGGGGACGACACAGGATGAGATGGCTGGATGGCATCACCGACTCCATGGACATGGGTTTGGGAGAACTCTGGAAGTTGGTGATGGACAGGGAGGCCTGGCGTGCTGTGATTCATGGGGTCGCCAAGAGTCGGACACGACTGAGTGACTGAACTGAACTGAACTGAAGCAAGTATAAGACATATTTTTCAGTTCCCATTTCTTTCTGAAATTTGTAAATATTCCTGTCTCAGAAAGGCCTTCAGTTTATACTTTTTGCATAAATTGTGAGTGAAATATAGAGTTCATGAACATGTATGTACACACACACACACATATATATGTATAATTACTGCAAAGTGATTGTTCTATTTGGGGAAGAGTCTAGAGTTGAGTAAGTAATGAGTATAATGATTTCACATATAATTTTAATCTAAGATCAGATACTTCATAGGAAGTAAATTAGGTGTCAAACTTCTAGATAATTCAAGAAAAAAAGCAACAGTCAAAAGTACTATTTTTGCAGCTTTATCAAATTGGCCTTTTTTGGCATTGTGGCAGATTTTTTGTTTCCAAAAGAGAAATGACAATGTGTGGATAAATCCAGAGGTGAAGCTGTGACACCATGGAGAATGCCCCCAGCCTGAAATCAGAATGCCTGGAGGTTGAGAGTTTTAAATCTCACTGATGTTGGGAATGTGGCTAATCTTGTTTTCATTTTTCTCATCTGGTAATTGGAATCCTAAGGCCTACTCTATTTGGCTATTTTGAAAACTGCATGCTATGGTGTACAGGAAAACACTCACTTTCCTTACTATGTGAAATTACAGTTATGTGGATGAATTAGAAATTGAGAGGAGTTGGTTTTTGTGTTTTTGTTCTTCATGGATTGCCTGGTTGAAATCTGCACATCTTAGAGGGATGGGTTGCCACTCTTCATTCATAGCTACAGTTCATACCACTCTTAAGCCTTCTCTGTGTTAGCCCAACTTGAGGGTCAATGACTTTGCTGCCTCCAGTGTGACAGTCACAAGAATAACATCTTGGGCTTAGTGTGTGCTTATTGAGTGTATCTTGCTTCATGGTGCTCTAATTATTATGTCTCTATTCATCAAAACTACTGCAAGAGTTAAATGAGAGTAAGACTATCTGACAGCTGAAGAAATGGACACTCTCTGAGGTTTTGTAATTTACCTAGAATCTCATAACCTGTATGCGATTTGGAATTCAAACCCAAGGCTATCTGATTCCAAAGTCAAACTCCTTTCTGCTGTATCAGGATGTCTTTCCTTTTTTCTCACATTACTCAAGAATTTCTCCCCTCTTTGAAAATCATGATATGTAGATCTGTTCTTTTCTATCTAGCTATCCATCATCTATCCACCTATCCTCTATCTCCATCATTACATGTATCAGAAATGATGCAGTCAAGCATATCCATTTTTAAGCTAGGTTAGGTATGTCTGTTCATTCATCAAAAATAAATTTTAACTGAGATACTGCCATTGCACATGTATAAATGCATACAATTTAGTAGCCTCTTTTTCTCTCTTTTCTGAGATCTTTTGAGTACAAAATCTCAACATTTATCAAGAACTGATCAGCACAAATATCTAACAGAAGGAGAGCCTGCGACAGAGATTTGTGTTCACGTAACAATTGACTGAATGCAGTGTAGTTTCCTCCTCCTGAGTCATTTGCAGGAGGTGGGGACAAAACTTACGGAGCTTGTCAGAGCCATTGTGAAGGTGGTGTGCCAGGTCCACAAGGGAGGCACCACACGTCAGGTGAAGTTGGTTTAATACGGAATCCATTGAAAAATAAGCTTGATCAGTTCAGGACTTTGACTGGCTGAGGTCTGGAGCCATATGGAATCTGAAATTTAGAGGTGTTAGTATAATCATTTCTGAGGATCTAAATATCAATTGATTACCCTTTGCCTCCTACTTTTGATGGTGAGTGTGTGTGTGTGTGTTTGTGTATATAAAACAAAAGTGTGCTTTCACACATCCACAGATTCAAGCTATGTCTGGAAAATTTCACATCAGTGTTGAACTGACTTTCTGAGATAATATATGACCTGTTTGAGATGTCAGTAGTCTGGTTCAGAAATTTGGCAGGCTGTCCTCCAGATGGTATATTTCTAGTCTTTTTCTACTCAGTTTTGCTTTGTATTCCTCCTGTAAATTCTCCACATGCTTCCCCGCATGGATGTAATTATTGTGTATAGTAAGCTCAGTAAATGACTATACCAGGATTCTACATCTACCTTTGTTGATTGCTAAAGTGATGGAATGTCTCCCAAAGCAGTAACCAACTCAAAAAATATGGTTGAATAAAACAAGTTATAGATCTAGAACAGTTCAAAGCATTTTTCTGTTGTTTATTGTATCCTCTGAAGAATTATATGTCCGTGAAAGAGTACATGATAAGAAAGGAGAAAGGTACATTCTTTGTTCTTAATTTTTTTTTTTTTTAACCACAGAACAGACATTGTTACAACAAAATGTGGAAAGAAAGTGAAATCATGCGTTAAGAAATTCATCTTCTTTTCATCTTCCTTTCTTAACTATAATATTGAAAATGATGGACCACCTCTGTATGGATTTATTGACTTAGTGATCATTGAATTTAACAAAAACAAGGCAAAATTTTCTCTTCCACGGAATATGTTTTTAAAAAAAATGCAGAAGTTTTGCCTCTACTAAATTATTATGTGGATTATGAAAATGCTTTTAAGGAAGAAGCAAAAATTTCTTGATCTTCTGTAGGGGAAATCCATACAATGTTTTAAATGTATTACAGAAAAAAAAGGAGTATTATGCAGGATACAAAAAGCTTCATGCTACAATTATCTAATGGTCATAACTGTACATGATACTGAAAATGCATATTTTACATTAAGTCTCAAAAACTCTGGGTTTGCTGCAGGCAATTTAAAGAGGATTTCCTCCCTTCTTCCCTAGGGGAGATGGGTGGGGGCTGTCTCACACAGGCCTGCCTCCTCACCATCCATCATTTCAAAGAGACATATATCCCCTCCAAAGTGCTTCAAGGCAGCTGCAAGCAAATGTCACTTTGAGTTAAATGCATTATTAAACTGTTGGGAAATTTCACATCATGGGTCATTTATCTATGCTAAATTGGGTCAAAAGCCTCAGCACATGCCTAGATAAATGAGAGAGAAGCGCAAAATTCTCCCATGGGAAGTGGTACTTTGACAAGCTTTATGAGTGTGGCTTATTTATTTATTGAGTCGCCGTGGGGAAAGGAGGCTTTCTTGTTGTGTGTGTGTGTGTTTGTGTAGTTATTTAAGATGTACTCAAACACTGTATAGGAATCCTCTGATAAATACAGTTAGGTATTCACCATCTCTCTAGAATTAGAGGTTGTACAAAACACATATCATTAAATATTCATTCATTTGATAAAGTGTTTGAGTCTGTTCTGTGTGTCATGTACTATGAAGAAAAGAGTGCAAAAATGATTTCTTTTAGGCATGACTCTACTGTGGAGACCTTTCTAGCATGGTGTATCCAAATTTTCTTTTTTAATAAGGACAGCAGTCAGATTGGATTAGGGCCCATCTAACTGCCCAATTTAACTTAACCATATATTTACAGCCATATCTCCAAATTTAGTGTCTTTTGGGCTTCAACAAATTAGCTGGGGAGGGACACAATTGATCCCATTGCAAGGGCTGTGGGAAGAGGCATTGTCTTGTATCACCTCTGATGCAGGAAAGGAGGCTCAAGCTGCCAGTGTGAGACCTATGACCGAGAAACACAGATGTCCCAGCAGGATGTCAGATCAGTGTTCAGTGTACCTGCGAGAGCACAAGGACATGGGCGGGGCGACAACGATATCTACTGCATGTGCGGACAAAATGATAAGCATTCTGACGGGCCTTACCGATTCATAACGGCACAGGACACTTGTCAAAAAAATAACCACCACACACGTGTGCACCTTGAAATAAGTACATCTAGTTACATTCTATGTTGGTGCTGGTATATAAAACAAAATGAGACATGCAAGGAGAACATAATCTATTGGGGCATATGATAAAAAATGTAACATAAAAGGATGATTAATGGGATATGGTGCCACGGAAGAAGATGGGAAAATATTAAGCTGGACATAGGACTCTCCAAATAATGAAGGCCTTCATGATGTGACGACCCCTGAGATGAATTTTGGAAAATGGATAGAAATGAATCAATTTGGCAAGAAGATTGAGACAGAGAATGGAAAGAAATTTGGATATTGAGTGAGGCACAATGGAGATAGATAAACATATTTAAATATTAGGATGGTGTATTAATGTACTTAAATTTCAGTGAACTGGCGTCTCTCAGTAGATATTCTTGTAGACAAGGCAGCTCCAGTCTTCACCTCTTAGAGGTTCAGTTCAATTCAGTCACTCAGTCATGTCCGATTCTGCGACCCCATAGATGCCAGGCTTCCCTGTCCTTCACTAGCTCCCGGAACTTGCTCAAACTCATGTTCATTGAGTCAGTGACGCCATTCAACCATCTCATCCTCTGTCGTCCTTCTTTTTCTCATGTATTTTATCTCAGCAATGCATTTAGAGATATGCATTCCCCCTTATTCTTTTTCCTCCTCATGTAGTCACAGAAGAGTAAAGTGCCCAAAAAGGCAAATCAAGGTTTTCTCTGCAATTAGGAAAGAGCAGTTCAAGCAAGTTTTATTTTTCTTTTCTTTTTTCCCCCTTCTCTCTCTCTCTCTCTCTCTGGAGAAGCCAAAGCTTCTGGCAGCTGTGAAAAGCCACGCAGAAGATTTTTGATGCCAAGCTGGCTCGAATCCGAACCATGCATATTCCTTCCAAGAGAGGTTTTGACTCCAGGCTAAGAAATCAGACTCTGTTAGAGGGAATATCCTCTTCAAAGTTTGAGCATTTGCATTTAATTCTCCATTTTGTTCCACACCAAGATAGCTTTTGCAGTTATTAAAAAAATGTAACTCTGTATTCCCCTGAGAAAGACAAAAAGACTCATCCATTTGCCTTTTGAGACTTAAAATAATGTGATTCCTTAATTACCACAGGCTTGGTTGGAACCAGCTCCCGGATGACAAGCGATTCTGTTTACTTGCAGTGTGTACATGTATGGGTGTACTTGTCTGCTCTAAAACAGAAATAAGCAATGAAAAATGGGAACATCCAGAAGTACATGAGCATTAACATTTGTAGGATCAGTCCTAATTGTCCCAGAGAGTAACATCTTCATTTGTAAAGAAAATGAGAAAAAAAATATAAAGGGTTTGGAAAATTCTTGTTAATCTCTACCAACAATATCACTAGACTAAGCAATATGTCTCTGATCCCATAATGCATGGCACGTACTTTTACTAAAAAATACTCATTGTTATCTGAAATTCAGGTTTAACTGTGTGTTCTGTATTTTTATTTACTAAATATGGCACTGCTAACTCAATGTAATTGAAAGTACCAGAACTCAAGCCACACTATTAAAAAGCTTAAACTGAAGCACTGCACAATATTTTGCATATATATATATGTGTGTGTGTGTATAAAAATATATACACATGAACAGTATTGCACATAATATCTTATATATAATGTATATAAAATGTTCTTATAGTTCAGTCTGATGAACATTGATGGCTCAATGAACATGAGTTCGAGCAAACTCCAGGAGCTGGTGATGGACAGGGAAGCTGGGCATGCTGCAGTCCATGGGGTTGCAAAGACTCGGACACAACTGAGTGCCTGAACTGAACTGAACTACAAAAACATTTTGTATACATTATAGATAATATTATGTGCAATATTGTTTGTGTGTGTATACACACACACACACACATATATATTATTGTGCAGTGCTTCAGTGTAAGCTTTTCAAACTAAACCAAATACTGAAGCAACATTTTCTTCCCTGTCCATCACCAACTTATAGTTAATGCACTGAATAAATCAACATTAGACCAAATACCCAGAGAAGGCAATGGCAACCCACTCCAGTACTCTTGCCTGGAAAATCCCATGGACGGAGGAGCCTGGTAGGCTGCAGTCCACGGGGTCACGAAGAGTCGGACATGACTGAGCGACTTCACTTTCACTTCTCACTTTTATGCATTGGAGAAGGAAATGGGAACCCACTCCAGTATTCTTGCCTGGAGAATCCCAGGGACGGGGGAACCTGGTGGGCTGCCGTCTATGGGGTCGTACAGAGTCGGACAGGACTGAAACGGCTTAGCAGCAGCAGCAGCAGACCAAATACCAAATCATATTTTTTTTTTCTTTTCTATGGGCAATACTGATGTGCCGATGAGCATTTGCTTATATTGTAGTACTTAAAAACTCAGTGTTCAGAATTCCTAACAGTTGGATTGGAATTTGTGCTCTTCCATTTGTGAGTTGAGCAACTTAGGTCCTGTTACTTTCTGAGTCTCAATTTTGTAATCTGTGAAATGGGGATGATTTTCCCTCTGCCAGTAATATGTTACTGGCTATGGCAACCCACTCCAGTATTCTTGCCTGTAGAATTTCACAGACAGAGGAGCATGGTGGGCTAGAGTCAATGGGGTTACAAATAGACACAGCTGAGTGACTAACACTTGCACTTTCACTACCGTTGTATAGAGCGGGTGTTATTATCCCTTTCTTTGGGTTGGCGGTGGGGGCAGTGTGTGGCAAGGAAACTGTGCTCATTTCATTCAGCTATTTGATGGCTAATTGAGAATTTGAACCCAGGTCATTATGACTCCAGAGCCTGCTCTGCCTCGTTGCCATCTAATTATATTTAAATGTTCCTTTGGCTGGCGCCTTCTATTGAACTATGGTAATGTGTCCAAGGTTACAGGGCAGAAATTCCAGAATCTAGGTTTTCCTGGCTATAGGTACATCCTGACTCTTATCTTATTCCAGATAAGTAACGGGGAAGTGTTATATCTATATTATAAAGTGTTATATCTCAGTAGCATCTTTTCTAGCTATGGTGCTTAAAAAAAAATCAGTCCTCAGTTTGGAAAGGGGCACTTTGCAAACTGTACTTGTGGAAAGGTGAAACTTAGGAGATGAGATGTGTCTGTGGGAATACTATACATTCTATTCTATCTTCTCTTATCTCCTCTAGAGTTTTTCCTAATATTCCTTCCTCTGTTTTTGAAGTAGGAACAGTAATTCATTCATTTCTTGATGAGTCCATGACGCATAGTATGTATCTCTTTTTAACATTGCTCACATGAGTCTGGAGTAATTTGTTTACCGGTCTGTGTTTGCTATTAGACCAAAAGCAAGTCTGTATTGCCATCTCAGTTTTCTCAAACAATAGGCTCTTAAAGTGTCCATCATAATTTAAAGATGGCTGACTGGTTAACTCTGGGAGTTGGTGATGGACAGGGAAGCCTGGGGTGCTGCCGTCCATGGGGTTGCAAAGAGCCGGACGTGACTGAGTGACTGAACTGAACTGACTGGTTAGCTCACATTGGATTGCTTCTAGTTGCAAGCACTTTTGTCTGTTTCATTGGAAAGGGAGAAAAAGAGGTAAAAGGTGGCATATCGTGGCATGCAGGGAGTCATGATGATGCTGGGTAGGGTGGTATCAAGCACTCCTAGCCCAAAAGTTTATAGGTGAGCTAACATTAAGTAGAATATGTAATGCTATTTATAAATAGGCTATTCAACTGCAGACATCTCTCCTGAATATAAGAGCATCATACTGATTCAGATGGCCCAGGGTACAGAATACTTGGTAGCATTAAACCTTTGATGTTTCCTGGGAAACAAAGAATGTGTTCAGTGAATATTCTTTCATGCATAGAATATGATCAATGTTATTCACCAGGTGACCCTTAAAATGGTACAGAAAGATGTGAGGCTTCTGAGGGAAACATTGCATCCAAAATTTTCCTTTGATTTGCTTAAGACACTTTGCAGGGAATCATTCAGAATGAGGAATGAAGTGGAAAGAAAAGAGGACACCAACTAAAATAAGAAGCAACTTGAATACCTTCACTGTTGAACATCATGAGGTATTTTACTAAGCGGCTTAAACAGAGAATATTTTTTAAAAAGGAAAAGGATGACAGGCATTATTGAGCTGAACTGGGGAAAGTGTTTTAGGTAAATCCTCAATGGTATTGTAGAAAGAAGTATTATCAACTCTTGGAATCATAACATGATGTCCATACATATTCAGGGCAAATTTTTCCTCAAATGTCAGCATATTACACTGCAAGTTCATATCTGATTTTCTGTCTGTTCTTATATCTGGGTCTCTTCAGGAATTCTTGATTTCCAACCATATTCCCACCCACCACACTGGGTAACACTGTGAATATTTGGGGCTCTAAGAAATCCAAACCCACAAGTTTTCAGTACTAAGGCAACTGCCTTATACGTGCCCTGAATATGAGTGTGATAGAGAAGCCTGCATTGGTTTTGTGTAGTTGGGATCTGTGTAATGGGAAGCAAAGATGAATGTGGAACTCTAACCACTACTGTTCATGTAAGAGGAAATGATTATAAATGGGAAGAACTACTATCAGAGTGTCTGTGGATAAGGAAGGGAGGCTGTCTAGCCCTTTTCGATTCTCAGCAAAGAAAAATAAAGCCAAATAACAAAATGTATCAGAATAGCACAGAAGAGATGACAGTAGAAAGATTTTCTGCATTATTAAAATATGCTAAGCGTTTGACAGATTAGTGCACAAAGTCTTCACTACCACATACGAAAAAATATTTTTAAAACTTTCTATTTTCTATTGGCCTATAGTTGGTTAACAACGTTGTGATAATCTCAGGTGTACGACAATATGATTCATTTATACATACATATGTTTCTATTCTTTTTCAAATTAATTTCCCATTTAGGTTGTTCTATAATATTGAGCAGAGTTCCCTGTGCTATACAGTAGGTCCTAGCTGCTTACCCATTTTAAATATAGCAGTGTGTACATGTCAATCCAAAACTCCCAATCTATCCATTATCATAATATTTTCATAAATGACTCAACTATATGTTGTTTTGTTTTATGTTTTTTTAATGGGCAGAGAAGAGAATGGATACACCAGACTGCAAATATCACAATGTCTGGAAGTATCATATTCAGCTGAAGTTATGTAGTTACAGAAACTCTGATATTTACTGGTGTGAATATACAAAATATTTGTAAAACAGCTGTCCAACTCACTAGCTGTGTGATCTCAGACAGGTGGCCATTTCTCCAAACTTTTCCTTGTTGTTTTTTAATTGGTGGAAAATTGATTTTTCCTTGTTATTAAAAGGAGAATACAGTACTTTTATAGAGTCATTTTGGGATCTTCCCAGGTGGAATAGTTGGTTAAGAATCTGCCTGCCAACGCAGGAGACATGGGTTTGATTCTTGGGTTGGGAAGATCCCCTGAAGTAGGAAATGTCAATCCATTCCAGTATTCCTGCCTGGAGAATTCCATGGACAGAGGAGATTGGAGGGCTACAGTCCATAGGGTCACAAAGAGTTGAACATGACTGAGCTTGCACGCACATACAGAGTCATTTTGAAGATTGGCTAAGTCAGGTATTTAGCATAAACTTAGAATGAATAAATGATAGTGGTGATGGTGGTGATGGTAATAGTACCTAACATATCTATGCAAGAGGGGAAGGGGAAAAATAAATTTCCCTTTCCCCTTTATAAAGGCTACTGTCAGCAAAAACTCACACTAAGGGAGGCTTATGTGTGAGTCAGGGGCTCTGAAAAGACAAAAGGGGTTGAGAGCAAGTGAAAACAACCCCAGGCTGGTGTGGGAAGTACACAAAGCCACAGGATATGAGTTAGGAATTGTGTTTATGTGACTTACAATTTTTTTTAAAGATAGTTTTATTTATTATTTTTTAAATTACTTTTTATTGGAGTATAGTTGCTTTACACGAATGACTTAACATTTAAATCTTTGCTAATCTGACACTGGAAGGAGAAGTTTATCAGTTTTAAATGTTCAGGACCATCAGTGAGAATTCTTCATTGTGTTGTGTCAGTGAAACTTCTTAACTGTGAACTAAAGTATGAAATGTTGGGGGACACACAGCATAATCTGGTTATAGCCTTTGGTGTGCTCTTTGTTGCCAGGGGTTGGTTGTGGTAGAAGTAGCAAGTATTAATCATGTCTGATTCTTTGCGACCCCATGGGCTATAGCCTGCCAGGTTCCTCTGTCCATGGAATTCTCCAGGCAAGAAAGCTGGAGCAGGTTGCCATTTCTTTCTCCAGGGGATCTTCCCCACCCAGGGCTCAAACCTGCATCTCCTGCAATATTAAGCTATATTGTTGTTCAGTGGCCAAGTTGTGTCCAACTTTTTGCGACCCCATGGACTGCAGCATACTTGGCTTCCCTGTCCTTCACTATCTCCCAGAGTTTACTCAAACTCATGTACATTGGGTTGGTGATAGCATCCAACCATCTCGTTCTCTATTGCCACCTTCTCCTCCTGCCCTCAATCTTTCCCAGCATCAGGGTCTTTTCCAATGAGTCAGCTCTTTGCATCAGGTGGCCAAAGTACTGGAGTTTCAGCTTCAGCATCAGTCCTTCCACTGAATACTCAGAACTGATTTCCTTTAGGATTGACTGGTTAGATCTCCTTTCTGTCCAAGGGGTTCTCAAGAGTCTTCTCCAAACATTTCTGAAGCATCAGTTCTTTGGCACTCAGCCTTCTTTATAGTCCATAAGATTATTCAGCCAAAAGATGAAAGTTTTAATTGACTGAGCTCTTTATTTTACATAATGTTTGTATTTTCAATGTACTAACCCCTCAAATAGACTGACTTTGATAACTACTAGCAAAGCACAGAGATGGGCAGAATGGAAACTATTACCACTGTAATTTTTTTTTTTTTTTACTAAGTAAGGGAATTTTACTCCTTCATTTTTTTCTTAAAGAAAGTGGTAAAATATCATCCCAATGTGTATCTTATGTTTTTCAAATATCTGTATTTTCCTGCTATGGTCTAATTAATCACTGCTGGATATTACAGACAGGTCAGGCATACTCTTCAAGTACCAAATGTGTAATACAGCTTTAGGTGATTTTTTTTTTTTTAATCCAAAGTAACAAAGAAGACCATGGCTTCATGGATAACACTAAATTCTTTATGTTTGTACAAGTCTGAAAGCTGGAAAATCAAGGTACACAATAGGAAATTCTGAACCATATAAATTCTCCCAGTCATTAGTGATAATAGTTTTCATTCAACAAAGTTTTGAGTTCCTACCCATTGGTAGGAATGTAGTAGGGGAAAAAAATCTTCATGATTGCCAGGAGGAGAGTGAAATGAAAGTATAGTCTTGCTGTCACCCAAGAGTGGGAAATCAGAATCCTCCAATGCTGTCTGCAGGATATATGAAATGGGCATGTCTATGGTGACGGGAGCATTTTATATGAATAATTGATTGGGGCCCATCTCTGACATTGGACTAGAGCGTCCCCTGAAGTAATGTGTCCAAACACTGGGCTGCACACAAAATCTACATTTGCGCCTATCTGTGTCTGTTTGACTCTGTTACTGTTCTTCTGGGGACTCACTCTCTTTGGGAAAATGAGGCGGTTCAGAAATGAACTCATTAGCACTCTCATGCATCTAATAAATGCTTTGATAACTACCAACTTCAATCTGTATTCCCCTGTAGAATAATTCTCGTCTTTCTAACCTGTCATCAGATAACATTAATGTCTCAGTGAAAAACAATTTTCTTTCCAAGTCGTCTTTCAGGTAGCTGAAAGTAAGAATTAGGCCACTTATTTATCTGATTTTCCTAACCAGGGATAATAAGCTCGTAAGGAAAATAAAATTTTGTAATTACACATATCAAATGTCTAGCATGTTCCCTGGAAAAGGAAATTATATGTTGTTACACAAACATACAATAGGCTGTATTTCTCAATTACTTTGTAATGAATATGCTGAGAGCAAAGAAGAAGAATTTGAAATTGTATTTATGATATCTTAGTATATGATACTCGGTTATCCTTAATTTAGAACCTCAAAATAAGCTTAAAATCATCTACTGTCCCCAGGCCTACATATATTGTGAGATAGGTTATTTCACAACTATGTCTGTTTCATAGGAATTCTAGAAAACCCTGCATTTGAATCTTATGGGAATGCCTTCAATGAATTATTTTTAATCTTTCAGTGATCACAAGGTATGATTCGTGACCACAGATAAATCATTTATAATTAATATTGGTAATTTATAAAATGGAGTTTTTAACATTGAGAGAAATTTATCAACTGTTGGCAAAGGATGATCAACATCTTTACCTGACTTAAAAAGTGTGTTATTGAAGTCCAAGTGTTACGTTAGGAGTGCTCTCCACAAAAAAGCATTTCAGCTAATGAAAATTAAAATTTAAGCCCATGAATGATGATACATACATAATCAGTGTGGATTTCTTAAGCCTTTCAGCAAGTATAAATCAAAGTACATTAAATGTTTAGGCTTTGAAATTCAGCTCAGCTTCAAGTTGGGCTTTGTGGTTGATTATCCTTTTCTAAACTGTTCAAAGACATCATCAATCAGATTTGAGAGTCCTGGAATGAGTATTTAAGTCAGTGTGTGAATAGATCAGAGTCCAGCAATGAGAAGAAATATATATTTTGATTTGTTTGATTAGGGTTGTTTGCTGAAGACATTACAGATTGCAGCACTGTTCTCTTGCATTAGCACGAACTGATCATTGTGCAGAAGTGGTGCTAATGATTGTATTTAATGGAGAATGTTTGCAATGGTAGATAGAGACCAAAACATGAATTCTGCACATCAATACGGTTCTGGCCATCTTGAAGTACTGCCCACGTTTGCTGGAGGCAGAACCTGCTCTCAGCCAAGGAAAATATATTAGCAAGAACATCCTGAGAATTAAATTACAAATGTCTATTATAGATTTTCAGTGTTTCACAATCAGCGATTTTTTGAATAGTTACTTCCTTGGCTTTGAACCATTACAGATTTCAGGTTGCTTTTTTCCTCTCTCCCAGTAGGGCAACCAGCTATGAAATGGAAAGCAGTGACTGTGAGCATATTTTATTTCTTTTCCTTTCTCTGCTTTCTAAATTGTTCCCAATGTCTCAATACAAACATGTCTTATTATGATAATATCAGTGGATGTCATTTTGTCAACTACTAATGCTAGGTGGTAGTGGTTTAGTCACAAAGTCATGTCCGACTCTTGCAACCCCATGGACTGTAGCCTGCCAGGCTCCTCTATCCACAGGATCCTCCAGGCAAGAATACTGGAGTGGGTTGCCATTTCCTTCTCCAGGGGATCTTCCCCACCCAGGGATTGAACCCATTGCAGGCAGACTCTTTATTGACTGAGTTACAAGGGAAGTCCCACTAATGCTAGGGTTGGGTCTCAAATCTAGAAAGGAATGGAACAAGTATTTTGGTCATCTGTGTAGTCTTATAAAATTTACTGTTGTTCAGTCATTAAGTCATCTCCAACTCTTTGCAACCCCATGGACTGCAGTATGCCAGGCTTCCCTGTCCTTCACTATCTCCCAGAGTTTGGTCAAACTCATGTCCATTGATTTGGTGATACCATCCAACCATTTTATCCTCTGTCGCCCCTTTCTCCTCCTGTCCTCAATCTTTCCCAGCATCAGGGTCTTTTCTAATGGGCTGGATCTTTGCATCAGGTGGCCAAAGTATTGGAGGTTCAACTTTAGCATCAGCCCTTCAATGAATATACAGGGTTGATTTCCTTTAGGATTGACTGGTTTGATCTCCTTGCTGTCCAAGGTACTCACAAAAGTGTTCTCCAGCACCATAATTCAAAAGCATCAATTCTTTGGTGGTCAGCCTTCTTTATGGTCCAACTCTCCCTTCCGTATATAACTATTGGAAAAACCATAGCTCTGACTATACAGACCTTTGTCAGCAAAGTAATGTCTTTGCTTTTTAAATAGATTCATTATAGCTTTTCTTCCAAGGAGCAAGCGTCTTTTAATTTCATGGCTACAGTCACCATCTGCAGTGATTTTGGATTTCAAGAAAATAAAATCTATTACTGTTTCCACATTTTCTCCATCCATTTGCCATGAAGTAATGGGGCCAGATGCCATGATCTTAGTTTTTTCAATGTTGACCTTTAATCAGCCTTTTGGAAAATCTTTATCTGGTCCCCAAAATTAATAGATACTTGACCTCTATTAAATTATGTAGCCTCAAGGCATATAATTGATTTTAGAATACATAAATGATAGTCTAAAATTTAGACCAATGCTAATCATAATAATACAACTTACAGTATTTGATTTCTTACCACAGGACATGCCATACTGATATACTCATTTGCCATGGATTATCTCAATTAATTATCATAATCTGGACAATAGTATAAGGCAGGTTTTAGAAATTGGGAAACTGAGGGTGAGGGAGGTGATGTAACTCACTCAAGGGGGCATGACTGGGAAGAGTCAGTATTGTGGTTCAGTTGTAGTCACCTGCCTTCAGGAAATGTGTTCATAACATCCCTTGAGCACAGGCCAGCTATTTGTGGGTCTGTGCAGAGGCATCACAGTCCGCAAAAATGCCACATGATGTTTCATCAAGCATACTTTGGTCTTGCCTAAAGCATCTGGGACCGATCAGGCAACATGGTGCCTGGTTGAATGAGTAAGATTGCAATGGGAAAGAAAGAATAAAAATGTCCTTTACTTTCATGTTGGAATACCAAAAATTCTGATCTATAGTGCAGATGTATGGTTGCAAGGTAGAAATGTTTAAAATTATCCAAAAATCATATAAAAATTATGAAGAGTATTTTCTCACTTCTTTCTAAGGGCCATTTGTTCTCACATTCTAGTATGTTAATTCACTAGAGTTGTTGGCATAAACAAAGGCAATTGATGTTATAGGCTAGTTTTAACACTATCTCATTCATAAGAATATTGAATTATTTTAGGCAAAGTGGTTGTGTCAAACTGAATAGAAATAAAGGAAAAGTGGTAATTAGACTATGTTAAAATATAACCTCCAAGGATATTAAATATGCAAGAGCTCATCCATGAAAAATTAGACTGCAAGAGGTTAAACCGTGCATTGGCTTATTTTGTAAGATATCAAATTACTTCTCATGAATAAATATGACTAGTAATGGTAACTCTATAATTTAATGCTATAATATTAAAAATACTTTTTGATTAAAAAACTGCTTATATATTTGATCCTTTTTAATTACCAAATCCTAACTGCACAAGTAATTAAATTAATATTTCTTGACTTAAATTTTGAGAGATTTTATACTTCAAACTCTATTAACAAACTATTTTTATAAATGCTACTTAAATGAATATTGAGATTTATTAAATTTTAAATGAGAAATAACACAAACTATTCTATCTCATGATAGTCATGTCCAGTGGCCTGAGAAATTAAAGTGTCTTTCTTATGCACCAGGTATTTTGCTAGGTGCCGAGGTTATAATGGTAAATATGAAAAGAGAAAAATAATTGCAAATGACTAATTGTATTAAAACATCTTACAATCTAATATTTAACTTAATAAGCAAGATCATTGGATATGATACTTTGTCATATTGACATGAATAACCGACAGAGGAAAATAAGCTAAGGTAAAAAAAAAATCTATAAAGTAGGCAGAAATGACTATAACTGGAAAGTGCTAACTATTCAACTCTGTCTTATTTTTTTTTCTTTTCAAATAACTTTTAGTTATGAGCATTTCATGAATACTAGAAGATGAATTATTATTTAAAAAAATTTTTTTTAAACTGAATGAATTCTGGATTTATTTATTTATTTTTTGGCTTAACAGACATTTATTTCTTACAGTTCTAGGGATAGAAGGCCAAGATCTTGGTGCCAAGACTCTGAGTATCTTATAATCTGAGTGTCAGTTTGGTTTGGAATTCTGTTTTCAGGTTTTTCATAGATTCTTTCCTATCTTAGTTTTTCCTCAGTAACATCTTCTTTGTCATTTTTGCCTGTGATACTGTTTATACAAAACTCTTGGTAGCCGAAAGAATCTTTGAAAATTTTCCAAATAAAAACTATATGCTAAGCACTGCTTGGACTCGGGGATGAATAGATAAAAATACTGGCACTCTGCCTTTTCTTAACTGTATTTAAGTCTATTGGGAAATACTCATAAAAGCAAATAATTCAAATACAGCATGGCATCAGTCCCAGGGTTTACAGAGTGAGATAAGAACCAAGAAGGAGAATGACAAGAATCAGTCAGGGTAAGTTTGGAACTTTTTCAAAGAAAGAAAAGCATTTAAACTGATTATTCAAAGTTGCATAGGCCTGTGAAAAGAAGCCAAGTATCACTAAGCCATCATGGGAGAAGAGAGCAGCACAGGAAAAGTGAAACGGGTATAGGGCAGCAGGAAACTTGGGGGAAATAAAATGATTGTAGTATTTCTGGAGCATTAAGCTTCATGTGTGTTGGACTCAACAATGGAGAGAGTTGAGTCTAGAGAATTACCTAGAATCAACTCTCTTTATTCCTGCAGAGAATGCAGTAAAAATCCAACTTTAGGACCGTGAGCACTGTTCAAACTTGCATTTACAATTGCCAGGTGGGCTAATATACCCTACATATCTACGGCATGATGTAAAACTTTCTCCCAAGTCTCCTTCATCTCACATGTTGGAAACATTTCTATGAAACTGATATGAAATTCTTAGCCACTCAGGTTTAAAGTCTCAGAATCATGTTGAAGGCTACAGCTCCCCAAGCCTGCATATTCCAGTGGTAATCATACTCTTTAAGATCTATACAGACTTTTATCCTGAGACTTCCCGATCTGAAAAACTGCAAATATATAAAAAAAGACTGCATACTGTTTCCCCTAGTCCTTTAACTATGCAGTTCTTTATGTCTGGAACAACTGCTCTGCCCATCACATCCCCCAGTCCAAAGCTGAATTCATAGACTTCATGTAATTTTTTTAAACAAATTTTCCAAGTTGATATCCCTCTCCCCAGACATTTATTGCTCTTTACATATGCTTCTCTTCATGATTTGTTGTGTTCTGATAGTGCTATCAGAGAAGGCAATGGCACCCCACTCCAGTACTCTTGCCTGGAATATCCCATGGATGGAGGAGCCTGGTAGGCTGCACTCCATGGGGTTGCAAAGAGTCGGACATGACTGAGCAACTTCACTTTGACTTTTCACTTTTATGCATTGGAGAAGGAAATGGCAGCCCACTCCAGTGGTCTTTCCTGGAGAATCCCAGGGATGGCGGAGCCTGGTGGGCTGCCGTCTATGGGGTCGCACAGAGTCGGATACGGCTGAAATGACTTAGCAGCAGCAGCTAGTTCTATATTTCAGTAAGAGAAATGTGCAGTTACAATTATAAGGTTATGAAGAAAAATACTGAGAGTCACCCATACATCTTGTTATTTCAGACAGCGCCTAACTTTTGTTAAATTAAAAACAAAAAACACATTAATCCAAATTACTAAATTTTAACTTTTAAAATCTATATCAGGATGGGAAATACATGTAAATCCATGGCTGATTCATGTCAATGTATGACAAAAACCACTACAATATTGTAAAGTAATTAGCCTCCAACTAATAAAAATAAATGAAGAAAAAAAATCTATATATCTATTTATAAAAACAAAGCCAGTTCTCTCTAAGAGTTGTCAGGATGTTCAAAAGTTATACTGATCTATTATAATGATCCTAGCTACCTGGATTGACACAGGGGATTAAACTTTCTTCTTGACTTCAGAGATTTAGAGCAATGGGAAATAGTACCACACTCTTGGGCTTCCGTTGTGGCTCAGACGCCTGCAATGTGGGAGACCCAGGTTCAATCCCTGGATCAGGAAGATCCCCTGGAGGAGGGCATGGCAACCCACTCCAGTATTATTGCCTGTAGAATTCCATGAACAGAGGAGCCTGGTGGGCTATAGTCAGTGGGGTCCCAAAGATTTGGACATGACAGAGTAACATTCACTTTTCACCACATCCTTACTTTCTTTTATTTATAGAATATACTAAAATACATCTTTACTTTGAAATCTCTTAATTTTCCTCTTTCATGTTCATTAACTCTATAGATTTCTGTAACCCAATCTCATGTATAACTCATTCCCTGTGGATCAGTGAGTGAACTTTGAAAAAATTGTCTTGCCCAAGAAATGATCAATATTAGCAAAATATTAGCCATAAAATCAGATATAACATGGTTATCACTTGATAAATTCCTATTTTGTGATATCTAGATAATATTGCTTCTAATTTTTTCCCAAATTCTTAATTATGCTACCTTAAGTAGACAGGTAAATTTATTCCTAAGACTTCTTTACCATATTATAATCTCTAGACTTTCCAATTCTTGGTCTGAAGTTAGGATCTATAATTTAAAATGAAAATAATATATTTGTGTTAATGCATTAGAGTAAAACAATACAAAGTTGTCTGTACAGTTTGTTGAACCCTAGCAAAGGGTTTCCTTTCTTAGGGTTTCCTCATCTTTCTCTGGATATCAGAATATATGTTCTAAGAGCATAATCTAGGAAGAGATAACAACAGGATTCATTTTTTTCTGGACTAACTAGTGGTTTGTGAACACAATTGCCATTTTAACCTCAGAGGTCAAACTATGTCGACTTCTGGGATTTCAGTATTGAGGAAGGATTGTGGGGAAGAAGGCACTTTTACTATGCCAAATTGATAACTATGATTATAATCCTCCTGCCCTCATGTAAGGAATTTAGGAAGTGATTTTGTAATCTCCTCACGATAAAGTGTTACTTTGTCTCCAGCCATCCTAATATATTAATCACTCATATACTGATTTTCTGCAGAGAAAATGGAGCTCTCCTAAGGAAAAATAACTTGCACTAAGTTACCAGAAAAATTTACTGTAGATCTGAGATTTAAACTGAAACTTCCATCCACCATACTGCCCTACCTCAGTACCAGTGTGATGAAATAAACTGTGCACTAGACTATCTTATAGTCTGGATATATTTATTTTTTAAGTGCACTTCTTTTATTAGGTTGAATCATATGAAGTTGGTGATATTTGATTGTTTTTAACCTATAAACATGTGATTTCATCTTCAAACCTAACATATATAAGAGATTGTTGTTGTTCAGTTGCTCAGTCATGTCCAACTCTTTGTGACCCCATAGACTGCAGCACACCAGGCTTCCCTGTTCTTCACTATCTCCTGGAGTTTGATCAAAATCATGCCCATTGAGTTGGTGATGCCATCCAACCATCTCATCCTCTGCACCCCCTTCTCCTCCTGCCCTGAATCTTTCCCTCAGGGTCTTTCCTGATGAGTCAGCTCTTTGCATCAGGCGGTGAAAAAATTGGAGCTTCAATTTCAGCATCAGTCCTTCCAATGAATATTAAGGGTTAATTTCCTTTAGGACTGACTGGTTTGATCTCCTTGCTGCCCAGGGGACTCTCAAAAGTCTTCTCCAGCACCATAATTTGAAAGCATCAGTGGTTATATTATTATTTTTAAAAAATAGAATTTTAATCATAAAAATTATCAAAAAAGAAAGAAATTACTTTCTTGGCAAAAAAAGAAAGAAATTACTTCTCATTTATATGGTAATAGTTTATAAAATGTCTCTACATAGATATTTCATTTAAATTCAAGGTATGCACACAATTAAGTCTCAAATCATATTTAGAGTTTCTTTCCTACAAGTTTTTCAAACCACTTTATAAGCTAAGTAAGATGGTCAATCTCAATTATATTTTGCTTTTGATCCTCAAGGTATGTATTTATCTTTTACCAATTAAATTTATTATTTTTTAAAATGATGTGTTTTATTGACATATAGTTGATTCTAGATTTATTCTTTTCTTTAGTTTTTTTTTTTTCTTTTAGATTTACTCTTAATGATTCTTTTCCTCATGTACACTCTGGACACTATCTCCAAGTGAATGTTACTGTGCTAGGGGGTCTGTATACTTTATCCCATCAATACGTATTTTAAAAATGCTTTCTTAAAGAGCTCTCAAATCTATCTACTTATCTCTGTTCAACTATATATAACTGTTCCCTTTCTCCAAAATACGGTAATTTTCATCTAGACTAATGCAGGGGCTTCCTTATTGGTTTTATTATATCCCTGGGACCATCTCAAGTCTTTTCCTGTTATCCTGCCTGCTCTCATTCATGTCTACAAAAAAAAAAAAAGAAAAAAACAAACAAACAAAAAACTTCAGTGGATTCCCATAGCTCTGAGGAAAAAAAGTCCTTAACAAAAGTCAGAGAACTGGTCCTGTCTACCTCTCAAGCCTAATCCCACATCCCTTTGTCCATCATACTTTGTACTTGTGCTACATATGAGTTTATTTTAACTCTGAATCAGCTGCTGAGGCTCTGAAATCAATCTGTCAATTGATTGATCCATCACGTGTGAATTCCTCTCCTGTCACTTCAGTGGTGTGGGGATTGTCACCCTGGATAATTCTTTAACTTCTTTGTGCCTCGATTTTATTATTATACAGTGGGGGCTGATGACAGCAACTATTCCACGTAGTTGTGAGAACTAAATGAAATAATATAGAAAAAATGCTCAGTGCCAAAGATACAGCACTTGCGTTTATTTATTTATTTAATTCTCAGCCCCTGATGGGATTGAGATTTTAAGTTAAATGACACCAGGTACTCTATCTAATGGCTTCCCTGGTGGCTCAGCTGGTGAGGAATCCATCTAACTGGTTCAACTTTAACCTCCAACATTAAAATAAAATCACCTTGCAGTTTCCTTCCTTCTTTGTTACACAGGAATAAATCTAGGATTTTAAATATTAGCATTAGCTTTTGGAATTAAGGAAAAACAAACCTATAAGTCTTGAGGGGTCTCCAGCTAAGGATAAGGATTTTAAAATAATAATTCCAATAAATAAATCAGTCATTTCATCAGATTCAACTTTTGGTGAACTGATTAACACCAAAATAAAGAGGGATGCTACGGAAGAATGAAAGAAAAAATCTTTTGTCAATCCTCAGATTCATCAGGTGTGGTACAGGGGAAATGTAGTGATATAAGGGAACTGAGAACTATCCAATAAAAAGATGACAGAAGTTTCCTATTTAACCTATTTCACCTTTTAAACTCACTAATCAGAGAAGCTTTAAATGGGGCCAACAGTCTCAACAGTTGCAGTTGCAATAATTTTGCAAAAGATCACATGACTAAGAAAACACGTTCAACAAACACATTTTTAATTTAAGCTGAAATGCTTTCCAGAGGAGCTAAATACTGGCATGACCAATGCTAGAGAGGTTCAAGGAGAGAGTGATGAATTCCAAAATAGGAGAAGATGAACTTGAGTGTGGTCTTAAATAATAGATTTTAGAATTTTCGAGAACTTGGGAAAAGTTAAAATAATGGTAAAGGCGCATACCTTGTTTTTGTTTTTGTTTTTTTTAATTTCCTCACCGCTACTGTATTTCAGTTCGTTCATTCTAATAGCAAATGCTGTTTATTTAGTGGGCCAAACTCTGTGCGCTCTGGGACCTCAGAGGCATCTTTATTTCTCTTTGTCTCCCTTTTCCTGTCTGTAGGTCTCAACTAAATACTATTACCTCAACAAAGTCATTGCTGACATTTAAAAAAAAAACACTTTGCCTTTTATTATTTATATTCCTCACTCACCTCCAATTTCTATCATTACATTTTTTTTTTTTTTAACTTTTCAGGGTTTTTTACCTTTCTTCTACAGGGAACACCATAGTATCCTCACTACTTCATGGAATGAATGAATGAATACACCAATGTCTCCTTTAACTACTTTGCAAATTCTTAGAAGGAAGTGAACTTCCATAATTTTTCCTTTCGTGTTAATACTCTGCTTTCAGAACAGAGGTTTATAAAAACATATTAAATGTTACAGAGGTAACTACAGAGCATTGTAAGACAAAGGTCTCAGCAGGAATTTTCTAGTACTCCAGAAAATATAAAACGGTTTCAAAGAGGCAGTGATCTATATGTTGGACCTCAAAAAAAAAAAAAAAAAAAAAAGAGGTATTTACTTGGCAGACAAAGGATCACAGACAACCCAATCAGTTTGCATCCAGCCATTCATTCACTCATCTGATGTACACTTATAAATCAATACTCTAAGGACTTACCTACAGATTGAAAGCAATCTCAGCTGAGGCTTTCTTTGTTGGGCGACAGTCCATGTGATCACAAACAGTCATACACAACTTAGTGACAACACAACAAGAAGAGATTTAAACCATGTCGTTAGACTTTTATGGGCATGAGGAATATTATGTGATGATAGCACTCTAGTTTTTAATAAAGAATGTGTTACACAGGTAGTTCATGTTCAGATTCAGTGAACACGTGTTAAGAATGGTACATTTCTTTGTATTTAAATTTTACAACAATAAAAGTACACTCAGAAAGCAATAGAACATTTTAAGAACCAGCCAAAATATTCTGTGTTGGGAATTTTCAAGAACAAAATATTGTTAAACAACACAAGCAAAGTTCAAAGTAACTTCTTGGAAGAGAGCCCTCCTTCCTTAGGGTACATTTCTGACCTCTCTTAAGATTTTTTTTTGCAGTTAGACATTTTATATAGAGAATGAGGTACAGAGAAATTGTAGCTGGTCCAAGGAATATCAACAAAAAGATTAAAGGAATGGAAAATAGTGCTGGTGAGGAAAGATAAAAGAAACTTGGGTTATTTTGTGTAATTTCCAGAACAGAAGCTGAGAGGTTGTTTAACTGCCATCTTCCCCATTTATAAAGGAAATGCCTTGTGTTCACTGAAACCCCTGAAACTGTTGAGAACTTTTAGGTCATCTAATTCAGGCTTCTCTTTTACAAGTGAAAAATCCAGGCTTCTCTTTTACAAGTGAAAACCTTGATGCCCAGAGATCAGATGTGACTTGTTGAAGGTCCTGCCACTCAGTAATCGTTGGGGTTGAGAACAGGACTCAGCGTGGTTGTGTCTCTAGATACCAAGTTAAAAATATCAAGGCATGTTAGTCCTGCAAATGGGAGAAGTCATAATAAAGTCCTAGAAAATGTTGTTCTATTAATATAACATATGTCTACCTGAAGTATATAATTCACCTATATTTCTAGTCCTCCATTTCCTCCTATCTGTTCTGAACAAAAGTTAGAGTTAAAGTTAAAAGTCAAAATCAAAGTTACTCTAGTTCTTGGGCAAGGGCCATGATTGGAATTAATGGGTTAATCATACCCTACTTGTGACAGTTTCTGATTCAGTTAATGTTAGTGAACTGCCATGATGACTTCCCATAGATATACTGAGTGATTTCAATTGTAGCTCAACTATGAGGAATGTTAACACTTTCCCTCAGAATCTTGAACATGGTAAGCTCCGTTTGGACATTGTGGAACACCAACATCAAGTTTGCTACTGCTACTGTTGAGTCACTTCAGTCGTGTCCAACTTTGTGTGACCCCCATAGACGGCAGCCCACCAGGCTCCGCTGTCCCTGGGATTCTCCAGGCAAGAACACTGGAGTGGGCTGCCATTTCCTTCTCCGATGCATAAAAGTGAGAAGTGAAAGTGAAGTCGCTCAGTCATGTCCAACTCTTCACAACCCCATGGACTGCAGCCTACCAGGCTCCTCCGTCCATGGGATATTCCAGGCAAGAGTACTGGAGTGGGGTGCCATTGCCTTCTCCAACATCAAGTTTAGGGCATCTATAAGCCATTTTCAACCATCAGGGAGGCCACTTTGAGCATTCAGTTTAAAAATGGAAATATCTTTGCACCAAGAATATGGCAAAAAGAAAAAAAAAATCACAACCTTGATCACATTATAAGCAAACTCATTCTGAATACCGTAAATTACATGATCCATTAAATTTTCTGCAGTGTTTGTTAAACTATGCTTCACTGAGTTCTCTGAATGTTTACAACCGAAGGCATTGGAAATAGTATTAGTCAGAAGAAATACTTCTCTTTAAGAATAGATTACTGAGTTATTTCTTCCTAACACCTCAATTACTGAAATAGGTAACTCGTATTTATTGTAAAGTGCTATGCCCTGCATCCATTATCATGTTTAATCCTGACAACAACCCTCTGAGGTAAGTCATACTATATTTCACAAATAAGAGAAGTCATGGAATGCTTAATAATGCTATAAAAATATTTACTGTGGATTGTGCTTCAGTTCAAACAGTCAAAATGTGACAGAGTTGAGACTGGTTCAGATCAATCTGATTTAGGGCCATTGGTAAACTTCACATATTCATTGAATGGTAGTAGGTTTAGTACAAAGCAGTCATTGAATGCCATTCAGATACTTGAAGTCCCACTTAAGTTTTGGATGCTCCCAGCTTCCAGAGCACCTTCATTTCATACAAGAAGAAAAGAATGGAGAAGAAAGCAGAAAAAACAAAATAAACTCTATATCTTCTTTTGTGTCAAGGAGGTTTCTATCTCCTTTGATAGAAAGAAAACATGTTTTCTAGCCTTTAGAAGTACTGGGGACACAATGAACATATTTACTGGGGACCCATAGTTACTTACCCTGTTTGTCAGGGTAAGTATGTCAGACTGCCCCATACTCCTATCCAACCTCATCTCTTGGCATCACTTTACTGGTGGGTGCACTTCCCACTGAGAAGCATGAAGAACTTCCATTTCAAACCACTGTTTGGATAATGAAATGCCTGCCCTTCTTCCTGTGATGCCTTGCCAATAGATTGGACCCCATGGGGAACTGCTTGTGAAATCCAAAGTTGTAACACTCAAGGAAACATCCACTCATTGGATGATTCACTTGATTCACAGCCACAGAAAGTAAATAATTCAGCTTACCTGACTTGTTTCAATTTCAACCATCTGAGATCTTTATACTTTTAAGACTAAGACTTCAAAGGTTGATTATGGGGAAGCACAGATATTTCAGGATTTTAGTATCTGTGATGAAGACAGTTTTCTAAAAATAACTGTTATTAGATGAATTGAAAAATGAGTAAAAGTTAATTTAAACAAGGTAGAATTAATGATATACAACTGCATTTTACCTCAACATTCTTTTTTTTTTTTAACATAATAAGGATTCTAATACTTTTCTTTGCTTTATTCCAGTGATGTCCTATAAGTTTCTATGGATTCTATACAGTTATTTCATAACTGAGCTCTGTAATGTACCAGCTACTTTTGAATATAACTTTAGTTCCTTCTCTATGGTTTTCCTGGCAGACAGATATGCGTATCATCTGTAAAGAATAATGATTTTTATCTCCTTTACAAATTTTATCCTTTTTATTTTGATCACTTTTTGCTTTTGCTGAGCATGTTGTATGCAATCTCAAAAACATAGCTTAATGGTAGATCCATAAAAATCTTAAGTCATGTGCCTGATTTTAATAAGACACTCTACTGCTGAGCTTCCCAGGTTCGTCAGTGGTAGAGAATCCACCTGCAATGCAGGAGACTTGGGTTAGATCCATGGTTTGGGAATATCCCTTGAAGAAGGAAACGGCAACCCACTCCAGTATTGTCGCCTGAGAAATCCCCTGGACAGAGGAGCCTGGCAAGCTATAGTCCATGGGGTCACAAAAGAGTTGGACATGACTTAGCAACTAAACTAAGAACAAGTTACTCGAACTAGGCTTCCTCCTAAAAGTTATGCTATTATTGTAACATATGTGTATGTATGTGTATGTTCTGTAACTATTTGGGAAAGAATAAAAGGTGTCAGTTTATAGTTTGCAGAAAAATAATTTGGAAAATCAACAAGTCTGGATCAGAATGTAGACATTCAGTGACAATGTATCTGAGTCAGTTACTCATTCTTTCCCAATACCAATGTCATTATCAGAGTTATTAATAGTAGTATCTACCTCTTGGGCTTATATTTAGCATGAAAAGGGAGATATGAAGCCCTTAGCATTAAACTCGGCCCATATAAAAGGCTACATATTAAATATTATCATTAATATTAGAATATTATATTTGGCACTATTTTTTCTCCTCTTGTTAATAGTAGTCATGTCTCTGAGTTTTCTTGGATTTAAAGCAGTATAAGTCAAGGGGTAGTGACCTAATTAACTGAATTGGGTGAAAGAGACTGATGTTACTTTGAATAAAGGAATGTATCCTCTGACTTTTTAAAAATTACTAGTTCTGCCAGTCCCTGACCAGGATAACTATGAAGTTGTACAGAGATATTCATTTATTTATTTTTTTTCATTTATTTTTATTAGTTGGAGGCTAATTACTTTACAATATTGTAGTGGTTTTTGTCATACATTGACATGAATCAGCCATGGATTTACATGTATTCCCCATCCCGATCCCCTCTCCCACCTCCCTCTCTACCCGATCCCTCTGGGTCTTCCCAGTGCACCAGGCCCGAGCATTTATTTTTAATTAAACAAATATAGTTAGATCATAAAGAATCTGCCTGCAATGCAGGAGACCTGGGTTCGATCCCTGGGTCTGGAAGATCCCCTGGAAAAGAGAATGACTACCCACTCCAGTATTCTTACTGGAGAATTCCATGGACAGAGGGGCCTGGTGGGCTATGGCCCATGGGGTCGCAAGCAGTTGCACACAATTGAGTGATTAACACACACAAATACAGATACAACCTAAACAGTTCCAGGTTGGCCTGGAAGGAAGGAGTGCATGAAGGGAGCTGAAGTTTGGAGTATTCACTATAATGAAAGGTCTTAGGACACAAAGTTTATTTAGTTCTTACAATAAAAGAATCCTGCAAAATATGTATTTCAATAAATGCCTCTTTGTAAATATGTAAGGATGTACATAAGCAAATACACAAAATATAATCAACTTTTTCTGCCACTGCCCACCCCCTCAATCCTCCAGAAACCTAGCAGGCCAAAGAGGAGGTTCCCATGGCAAAGAGGAGAGTTCATACCTACCTACGTACTTGGTAAGGCTTGATGCTTTTAAAAGTCTAAATACTACATAATTTATTTTTCCTGTAAAATTCCTTTTGGCTTTAAAGATGATTACTTGTGCAAATTATTTTTTAATGGAGAAAAGTGATAGTGTAATTAATGCATCCTTGTTTTTATATCAATTTCCTATCTCAAAGTAAAATTTAAGTTCTTGAGGCCTTCAGTGTTAATGAGTATTTATTCCTCTTTTCCTTATATAAAAAAGGTGAGCATTTTTAGCATGATTAAAATTGATGACAATTTCATTTACATAATTATAATGTATAGCTTATAAAAATGTATCAAAAATAAAGTTCTGTGTATGGTATATGTATTTTTTTTTACAAAGGAAAAAACATGGAAATTTGTTTGGAAAAGACAGACTTTCATTGCCTGATATCTTTCTATGGGAAATCAGACATAGGTGATATATATGGATATATTCAGTCCTATGACCCTCAGCTTCCTTGTCTGCTGTATGCAATTGATGATACCTCCTCGACAAGGTTGCTGTGATGATCAAATAAGATAATGATAGAAAAGAGAAACATTAGCAAGAGCAGAATTGCAATAATATTTTGCATAATGTTTATAATTTTCAAAAAATAAAATGATGCAGTGGTTGAGAGCTCAGGCGCTGACCCACAGTGGGGCTTATGTTTGAATCTCGACCTCACTGACCTCGTGATCGAACAGTGGGGCTTATGTTTGAATCTCGACCTCACTGACCTCGTGATCGAACGAATTGTGCAAGCTCTGCAACTGTTCCTTCATCTGTAAAATGGAGTAACAATAGTCCCGACATCATAAGATTTTAGTAAGCCAATATATTAAAATACTGGGCACAGTGCCTGGATCTTGTGCGCACACGCATGTGTGTGTGTGTGTGGGCACATGTGTGCTCATGTGTGCTCAGCCTTGTCCCACTCTTCAAAACCCCAGGGACAGTAGCCCACCAGGCTCCTCTGTCTATGGAGTTTTCCAAACAAGAATCCTGGAGCGGGTTGTCATTTCCCTTTCCAGGGGCTCTTCCCCACCCAGGATTCAAACCCGCTTCTCTTGTGTCTACCTGCATTGGTAGGCAGGCTCGTTACCAGGGAAGTCCCCTGGACTTCGTAAGCTCTGACGCATACTGTCGTTATTGACTGTATTGTTGAATAGAGCAACTGAAGAGACAGTGCTTTGAACCTGGGTCCTTTCTGTGTCCTTTCTGTCTCAGTTTTCTGAAACCCTGAACCTCTGTCCTTTTACCAATGGGTCTGAGTAATATGAAGGGACCAGCTGGTTTGACTGGATCTTCTCTGTTAGTGTTTCCAGTGTCTGCAATGACTGAACCCCGAATTGTAGAATCAGTGTAAAAAAAATAAATAACTTACTGGGACTTCTTTGGTAGTCCAGTGGTTAGGACTCTGTACCTCCACCATTGGGAGAGCGGGTTTGATCCCTGGTCAGGGAACTAACTCCAACATGCCATATGGCGTGGCCAAAAAACAACAACAACAAAAAATTCTTAACTTACTGAGTTTGACATTCCAAATAACTCACAATAAACATCTGGTTAAAATATTTCACATGGGTAATCTGGTTTCACCATGGATTTTACCAACATGTGCCAGATGTTTCCTCACTAACATAAGTCTGAGTAAAGTATATGAGTCCCTCTAGGATATTTGTAGCTTTTGTGGTTTAACCATCAGCTCATAACATTCTAAATTACCTCTATAGTCCTAGTTCAATCCAACAAACTTGGAGAGAGACACAAAACTCGGCATCAAGTGGCACAGATAGAGCATTTACACCTCAGCCCACACCTCTGTCATTGAAACAGCTGAGTCTTTTCACTCTTAAAATTCAAGTCCCCTGAATTCCAAGGCTGAATAGAGTAATGGCTATGACCATGAACTTTGGTGCTATATATAGATATGAGTTTGAGTTTCTTGCTTCCCGTCTACTGGCTGAGGGATCTTGAATTAGTTGTTTCGTCTGACTGTCTTCATCAGTAAGACTAGGATAATGATTCCTACATCATAAGCTGTTACAAGGATTCACTTAGATCATGGATGTTAAATCCTTTCCACACAATAAGTCACCAATAAATGGTGAATTTTATCCTGTCTCAGCCTTAGTTATGCTAAGTTCAAATATGGTGTCATATGTGAATAAATTTTATTCTGCATTCCCCATCACTGATATTCTAAAAAATTACCTAAAATATACATTATGCCAGATTTGTTATTATTATTTATCTTAAAATGTGGGTCAACTTTTAGACATATGATGAATAATTTGAATGTAATTAACAGAATCCCTATATTGATTACTTGTTGTTATAATTTATCATTTCTTACAAAAGTCATTCTTTCGATAAGCTTGGTAATTTATCTTTAAAATTTTGACAAACGCTTCCTTCAGACAGATTCATCCCATTTAAACCAGATGATTGAAAGAGTTTAAGAATTTGCTGTCATTTTTTCTTAATAAAAAATCAGTATGCACACCATCAAAGTTACTAGGCAATCATAATTTTTATCAATAAAGGATTTTTAATTCTATCATGTCCTGAAGGTAATTTTGTAATTTAGACATTTTTCTGGACATCTTTGTTTACTTGCCTGTTGTGTTTAATTTTTCCAATCAAAATTATCACCTCTGATCATACTTGTATATATGAAGGGCTTATGGCTGTTGATATGGCATAAAATTCCATAAACAGAACCTTCAGTTCATTTATTTATGTGAAATCATTATGTCATTAAATACATACATATCACACGTGGGAGTCATTCTGTCAGCACAAATCTCTTAAGGTTTTAGTATAAACTCTTGAAAAGTTATATTTTTAGATAGCATAGTATGTAACACCTTTAATAATTTCAATGTGGTTTTTTTTTCATCTGCATTAATAATACTGTATTTTTTCTCTCCAAGAATTTCTACATGAAAGATATTATCTTCATTTAACTACAGGGAGCTTGTAATTGATACAAAGTCACATGGTTAATAAAGGGTAGGGTATAATCTTTTGCTCAAGCTTTTTGATGTTTATGTTCAATGCCATTCTACCTAAACATCCATTACAAATAATATCTTCCAGTGTACATTTCTGTATCTTTGAGTGTTCATTCAGATGTAACAGTGGACTCAATGCAAAAGGAAAAAAAATGCAATTGTATCTCATAACAAGAAGCCCTAACATAAATACAGGTTAACACTAGTTAATCAGAGGTTCCATGTCAGTAAGTATCCGTTTTTTGATCTTACTGCTCTGTCATGCTCTAGAAATGACTTTGTTCCCCAGGCCAGTCCCTTTCAAGATCAAAAGGTATCCAGCAGAGATGTAAGAAAAAGCCTTCATTCCAAAGGAACAGCTGATCCTGAAAGCAAATCTCTAAGATTTTTGTAAACAACATCAGTTCAGTCCAGTCAACACTGGGAGTTTAAATCCAGTCATATTGGGAAGATTTAATTAAGTGAAGTTCCTTCCACAGACAGATTTTTAAATGACATAACCTGATTCTAAAACCAATAAAATATACAAAGCCAAAAACATTTTTTTCCCCATTTATTCACATCATAAAAACAGATGCAATAACTGTTGGGACCATCTGAAGATATTTTACAAGCTGGTCCGTCTGCCTTGTTGGCATTCTACCCAAGTAGCGTGGGTGTTCTGAGTTCTGAGTTATCTCTATCTAACACTTGCATAACTTGGCCTGGGATGGAACCATTTTATTTTACTTATTTTTTAATGGCCTGGAGTGGCTTGGAGGAGGACACCTCCAAGTTTTGTTTTGTTTTCACCTCTAAGTCAAGGGTGGGGGGAAGAGTTCTTTTTCATGTATATTTGTTCAGTGTGTCACAGTGCCTTGCCTGGTAATTTCCTCAAAAGGTGGTTTCAGCAGTTCCCTGAGGGTGAGAGAGAAGCTGTAATCTGTTGTTTGCTTGCCAGCATGAATCCTTTGGCTGGTTATGTCCATGGACTTATATATATCTTCCACTTGCTATCTGCCTTATATATTAGGAGTAAAATATCTGCTGATATTTACCAGCATGAAAAAACATGATTTCTCATCTAATATGTACATTCTCTTCAAGGAAAATTGTGTGCATTGTATTTCACCCAGAAAACAACTTTTGACTCTGCGTTATCTAAGGACATGAGAAATGGGCATGGATTCAGGCTTAGGCAAAATTAGGAGCTTATATGAGTCATCTTTAGGTAATCTTACAGTTTTTAAACCCTTGCTCTGTGATTTCATTTTTCCCTGCATTTGTGCTGAGAAGTAGGTTAGAGAAGATATTAACATTTCTATATTTCAAATGGAAATTTTGATTCCTGGAGATGTCAAGTAATTTGTCCAAAGTACAAATTTTGGACATGCAAATAGAATCTAATTTTTACACTGTGTCACTTAGACAAGCATGGTAAAGAATCTAACACAAGAGTCTAGAGTTTATGTAGAGATCTCCCTTTAGGATTGGCACACTCCTTCTCCCAGCTACCTGCAGGGGTGTCAGACTGTTGAATTTGTCTCTGAGAATTTGCCCTCAGCCCAAGAGATGGGATTTCATGGTCATACCCATTCTCCAGGGACACTCTACTGATTGGCCATTATGGGAGTGAAAATGCCTGGTAAAAATTGCCTTAAGGCATGAAAATGCTGAAAGCTCATCCCAACTCTAGTGCTCCTCATGGAATCAACTGATACTTTTGCTGTGAATACATTGCTCCTAACTTCTGTCTGAGCATACTTTCATCATCTACTGGTAAACTTCCTGCACATAAATTTTCTTAGAATCTGTCTCCCAAAACCTGACCTGAGGCAGGTGGTATCAAGAAGAATAAGGCTCTGACAAAGGATTTTGAAGCTGGACCCAACAATTGTCAATAATCAGCCCATCACTAGTGGCACGTGCAGAATGGATAGTTCTTTAGCATATAGCACATATGCATAGAATACGTGGTGTATAATACCATAGAGCTTGAGCAATAGTTGTGCATTTACAGGGAATTTCAATTGTGGTAAAAGTGGATAAGCTATTAGTGAAAGAAAATGTGCTGGCAAGTGCTTGTCTCAGGTATTTGAAAAATTGGAGGACAGAGGGGGCAAATATAGGACAATGGAATTAGATAAAGGACTAAGTCTGAATCCAGAAAACGTTGTTAGCATGATATTGAGAAACTTTCATCTCATGCAAAGAGCAGAAAACAATTCGGGTCAAGCCTAAGACTTAATTAGTAGAATAGCAGAATGTTAGAGGAAGCTAATCTCTAGTTCTGAAAGTCTATTATGCCAGGATCGTATCAGGGTCTTAACTTGGAAGACGAGGATGCTCTCAAGATACAGGATGAAGTATATTGGTTAATGCAGCCCAAAATCTTGGATCTCCAGATGACATACAATGCTCTGGACTTATAGAAATTTATAGAAATGATCTGCTATGGTCTGTTAAGGAAAGAGTTGCACTCTTTCATGACAAAATTGCAGAGGACTTTGCCATCAGGACCATAAAAGTAATACATATAAGGGTCTACTCTAACTTTCCTCTTGACCTCCAGACCAATGTTAACTGGATTATGTCACAACATAATTTTGCTGGATAAGTCTTGGCCCTGTTAGGGTAAGAAAGAGGATATATCCAGACCTAGCCAGGATGCACCAACAGAAAAAGAAAGAGTTTTATGGGACTAGATCTTGAGATGCTAGAATTAAGATTATAGGGTGGTGTAAGAGATGGTCTAATATCTCATGATAAACATTTTGTCATTCATCTTTATAGTTTCCTAATGTGGAAGCTTAGCATATTGATTTTAGATCTTTCTTTACTAGTGTATGCATTTAATGTTATAAATAGCCTTCCTTTTCTTAACAGCTTTATTAATGTGTAATTAATACACAACGTTTGTACATATGTTATATATAGTCGGGGGGTTTAGTTATATGCAAACACTAATTATACTGTCAATATAATCAAGGTAATGGACATATCTAACACCTCTCAAAGTGTCCTTGTATCTCTTTTTTGTTTATTTAACAGTAAGAACATTTATCTGAGATCTATTCTCTTAACAAATTTTGAATTTCATAATACAATATTGTTAGCTATATTCAGTATGTTGCACAACACATATCTAACACTTATTCGTGTGGGCTAACTGAAACTGTACCTATTGAACAACAATTTCTCATTTCCCCCAAACCCTTGCCCTGGCAACCACTATTATATCCTCAGCTCCTGTGGATTTCACTGTTTTAGATACTTTGTAGAAGTGGAGTAATGCAATATTGGTCCTTTCACAACTGGCTTATTTCACTAGCACTGTGTCCTCTAAGTTCATTCATATTGTAGCAAATTCAGAATTTTTCATGGCTGAGTAATATTCTGTTGTCTGTATATATCCATTCATCTGTTCATGAATACTTAGGTTGTTTTTGTATCTTTGCTATTGTGAATAAAGCTGTAATGATCATGGGAGTGAAGATATCCCTTTGAGATTCTGGTTTCAATTTTTTGATGACATAACCAGGTGTGACATTGCTGGATCATGTGATGGTTTTATTTTAATTCTTTGGAGGAAGCTCTATGCTAGTTTCCATAGCTGCTGCACCATTTCACATTCCCACTAACAGGTTACTAGGGTTTCAATTTCTTCAAATCCTTTCCAGTGCTTTTTATTTCTTTGAATAGTAGTCATCCTAAAAGATGTGCAGTGATATCTCTTTGTGGTTTTGATTTGCATTTCCCTGATAACAATTTTGAGTATTTTTATTATCCTGTTGGTCATTTGTATGTCTTCTTTGGGGAAATGTTTGTTGAAGACCCAAATTAATCAGCAGTGAAAGAGGGGCAGGTTGTAACAAATGCCACAGAAATGAAAAGGATCAAAAAATCCCCCAATAATAAAAGCCCAGGACTGGATGGCTTTACTGGTGAATTACATCAAATGTTTAAAGAATTAATTCCAGTCCTTATCAAAGTCTTTCAAAAAATTGAAAGGAATGGGGCACGTCCAAACTCATTCTATGAGACTGGTATTACTCTAACATCAAAACAAAACTAAGTATAAGAAAACAAATTACAGGCTAATACCCATAGCAGACACAGATTCAGAAAGTGAAAGTGAAGTTGCTCAGCTGTGTCCGACTCTTTGCAACCCCGTGGACTGTAGCCTACTAGGCTTCTCCGTCCATGGGATTTTCCCAGCATGGGTACTGGAGTGGGTTGCCATTTTCTTCCTCAACAAAATACCAACAAACTGAATTCAGCAGCAGATTAAAAGGATATACACTATGATCAAGTGGGATTTATCCCTGGAATAAAAAGTGTGGGTCAGTATATACTGACCAATAAATGTGAAACACCACATTAACAGAATGAAGGATAAATTTTCTTCTAAGCTCTGCTTTCTCTGTAGCTGTCAAATTTTTATAATTTATATTTTATTTTCACTTGTTTAAAATATTTAAAAAATTTTTCTCAGTACTTCTTTTTTGATCCATTTGTTATTTCAGTGTGCTGTTTAATCTCCAAATATTTTAGTGTTTTTGTAGTTATCTTTGTGACTCAATTCCTAGTTTACATAATTGTCTGAAAGCATACTTTATGCAATTTCTATTCCCTTAAATGTGTTCAATTATGTTTTATAGCCTACTGAATCTGGCCTATGTTGATGAAATCTTTTCTGTGTGAACTGAAAAAAAGAAAAAAGTGGGTTCTGCTGCTGTTGGAGGAAGTATTCTGTAGGTGTCAGTTCAAGCTGATTATCAGTGATACTCAACTCTTCCGTATCCTTGTTGATATTCTGTGTACTGATTCTGCCAAATACCAACAGAGAGGTATTTAATTCTGACTATAGGACTACAGAGAGTTCATCTATTTTTCTTTACAGTTCTATCAGTTTTTGTCCTATATGTTTTGATGCTGTACTATTGACTGCAGACGTATTAAGGATTGTTTTGTCTTCTTGGAGAATTGACCTCTTTATCATCGTATAATGTTCCCCTATCTTTGATAATGTTCAGAGCCTCAGAGTTCACTTTGTCTGAAATTAATATACCTACTGCCGCTTTCTTTTGATTAATATCAGAATGGTTTAGCTTCTCTTCACTTTTTAGTCCATTTGAGTCTTATATTTAAAGTAAGTTTCAAAAAATAAACTTTGTTATACATAATGTGCAGTTGTATTTTTTTAAAAAAATCCATTCTGAGAGATTCTTAATCAGTGTGTTTATTCCATTGATATTTAAAGTTTTTAGTTATATAATATCAGCTTTATTTTTTTTATGGTTTTCTATTCATTGCATTGTTACTTTTTTGTTTTCCACTTATTTTCCACCATCTCTGGTTTTAGTAAATATCTTATGCAATCTCTTTTTTTCTCCTTTCTTATCACATCAGTTATACTTCTTATTTTTGTGCTTACCCTTGACTTTCTAGTTTGTATTTACAACTATCATCTTTCAGTAACACTATAGCACTTCTATGTATAATGCAAGTGCTTTGTAACAGTATTCTGAATTCCTGTCCCTTATAAATTTTATGGCATTTATTTCACTTACACATAAGGTATACTTTCTTATTATTCTTTAAACAAATTGTAATATATTAGCTCAACTAAGAACAATAAAAAATAGAATATTTTACCTTCATTTATTCCTTCTCCAGTGCTTTTACTTTTTTTATGTAGATCCAAGTTTCTGACTTATGTTATTTTCCTTATTTCTATAAAGCCTCTTTTAACATTTCTTGCCAAGGTAAGTCTACTGGTGACAAATCCTCTAAATTTTTGTTTTCTGAAAAGCTCTTCATTTCCCTCTTCACTTTTGAAGGATACTTTTACTGGATATTGAATTTTGGATTTTTTTTCTTTCAATTTAAATATTTAACGCCACCCTCTCATTTCCATGGCTTCTAAAGAAAGGTCCAAAGTAATTATTATCTTTTTTCCTCTATAGGTAAAGTTCTGTTCTGTCTTTCCTTTAGCTTCTTTCAAGATTAGCTCTTTGATTTATTGCAATATGAATATGATATGCCTAGATGTGGTTATTTTAGTACATATACTTCTTGATGTTCTCTGAGCCTCCTAGATTTGTGGCTTGGTTTCTATCCTTTGGTAATTTGTTCCCTAGCCCTTGGTTATTTGGTTCTCTCTTTTATGTTTTTTTTTTTTTTTTCCTCTTTGTATTTCAGTTTGGGAAATTTCTGGTGAAGTTTCTTCAAGCTCACTGATTCTTTCCTCTGACATGTTGAGTCTCTTAAGGCACTCATCAAAGGTGCTCTTCCATTATGTTACAGTATTTTTTATTTCTGGTGTTTCCTTTTGATTCGGTTTTAGGCTTTCTGTGTCTCAGTGTCAGTATCCATCTGTTTTTCCATGGTGCATACTTTTTCCATTACAGCTCTTAGCATATTAGTCAAATTTTTTTCAGCTTCCCAGTATGACGATTTCTTTATCTCTACCATATCTGAGTCTGGTGCTGACTCTTCTTGTCTTTTCAAACTGTATTTTTGTTTTTACTTTTTTGTTGAAAGTTACACATGTTAGACCAAAGGATCTGAGATAAGTAAATCTATAGTGTGAGAATTTCTATTTATTTGGCTAGGAATTAGGCTGCTTTTACTGTTTACATAACTATAAAGATCAGAAACTAACATTTCCTCTGTCCCTGATTTTTGTCTCCCCTATTGTACAGAAGCTCTATTGATGTGGCAGGTGTGTGTGTGTGTGTGTGTGTGTGTGTGTAGCAGGAGGACACATTTTAGTTTTAGGATCAGGTTTTGGTCTTGAACTTGTACCTTTGCCCTTGGGTTATAATCCCCTTAAATGCTTCCCACCCCCTTATCATGATAGGAAGTCTAGTGGGAATTGAAGTCTAATTCTCTTCCCCAAAGTTGATTAGGCTCTGGTAAAATACGTTGTAATTCAAAATGATGACTCATGTCCTCATCTTTCAGATCTTTACTATGAGAACCTGGTAAGGCTTATGGAGTAAAACTCAGAACAGTGTAGGGACTCTTCCGAGACTGGACTGCTGGTGTTTCTTTTTTAACTCTCAAGCTTGCACACATTGAGTCTCTCACAATTGGGAAATTGATGGTGTCACTTTCTCTACTCCAGTAATGGTTCCTATGCAAATTTATACTCTTAAACTTTTACTCTAGTAAGTTTTGATTCTCTACATCCACCAGTTTGGGGGGCATCAGTTTTCCTTGTGGCATCAGGTCATTGCTGGACCTCAGAAGAGTTGTTGATTTTCAGTTTGTTCAACTTTTTTTCTTGTTAGAACACAAGTGATGACTTCTAGTATCCTTACAATGCCAGACTGCAAATTGCAGATGTCTTAATACTAAGTACTAAGAAATTCAGTGCTTCCTTCATTGACTCTTTTGGGGTTTATTTTTATAAGCAATGCAGTGCTTTTAGTGTAGCTTTTTTTTTAACCAGTAGGTGCTCAGAGGCAAGTTTTTGTTAATTGAACAATTGAATCACATCTTGTAATCAGCCTGTTGTATATTGACTTTACACTTGCTTTGTTCAGTTTTACTTTATCTTTATTACTTTATTTTCTTTGTATTAATGTTTACACCTGTGCATAATGCTTCAAGTTTTATAATAATGTTTGCATTTCATCTCTTGTTAATAGTTAATAGAAAGGACTGAGTTTCCTATAAATGAGACAGAGAGAGAGCAAAAAGTATATGTACATGGAATTTTGAAGACTTCTGTGTAAATCCTGAGCTTGCTCATCCGACATTAGACAGTTCAAATCACTTCTCTGCATAGCAGTTTCTTTGCCTACAAAATGAAGAGTTAAGTTATAAGGGACTTCAGGGATCCAGTCTGGAGTTCTTACTCCTTCATTTGACTGAATGTTTTACAAAAGATGAAGTATAATGATCAGTCACCAAATTCCATCATACACCTGATTTCCACAACATCACAGTATTGCTTACGGCAATAACTGTGTCCATTAACTCTTGATCTAAGCCTTTATTCAGGAAATGCAATTTTTATTACAGGAACTCAGGTTATACTTTCTCACTTTTCTTAAAATAAAAAGTAAATCACATATCCAACAGATCTTTTTGTATTTCCCTATCACTCTAGACATCCTCTTAAGTTTTAAATAAAAACACCAAGTTGTATATCCCAGAATTCAAGCAATGGATAAATACCATAGAATCATTAAACTAAAATCATTAAAGTTTGAAAATGAGACTCACTTTTGATGTATGTATTGTAGGGGAGGGGATTATGGCTAGGAAAAATATATTCTACTAATTATGTCTGTTTAGTTACATACCTTAAACTTTGTAACATGAGTGCATTTGATTAATGCAAATAATACATGCAATACCCATTTCTGAGTGGTATTCAACATGGAAAGATTTGGGAGCAGCCCTGTTTGTTGTTGGGTTTTTTTTTTTCCCCTTTTTTCACCCAAGAAATTCCTGGGGCACTAAGAAAAAAGCACTTGGGTCTAATTCAATTTCCAGGTAGTTAAGCAATATCAGAAATGCCAAACTGCTGAACTTCAACTTAACTTAAAAACCATGCCCTGAACGCTGAGTAGGCTAATGGTCTGCTTCACTCTTTTCATAGCAGAGTGCCCATTTACCTTTCTATGCCTTTACAAAGCAACATTTCTTCTAGGTGAGCACCCCTGCAAGGGCAGGCAGGGAGAGCAGCCTCATCTATTAAGGTGACACAGTTAATCGCCTTTGACAATACTCATTTGTGGCTGAAATGAAGCATTTCCAGACCAGAAATGACACTTTGATATTATGGTGCTATTAACACCTAGATCCACAAATGCCGAGATTTTTGCCAAGGATGCTGAATACCGTGTCGAAATAAATCATTTGACACCTGGGTTGGATAACTCTTGATCAAACATTAACAGACTTTTTGGGGCACGTATAAATACAAATAAAGTTCTGCAAAGTCCTTCCTTAAAGGAGTAGGAAGTAGAAAAGGTATGAGCAACCAGAGTGAGGATTATAAGCATTCGGTTTATTTTTTTTTTTTCCGGTTTATTTTTAACACAATGTGATCCAGATTAAAATAGTTTTTTCTCACTGCTGCCTTCAGACTGTAAGTGGGACATTTAAATAATTTCCACATATCCACAGACAAATGTTTAGAATTATGAAAAACTTGCAGAGCATTGCAGTGCATCACACACAGCACTTAGCCCAGGCTGAGGGGATCATGACATGCTTCTTAGAGAAGATGGGCTCTAGGCTGAATGGTGAAGAGTACGGAGTAACTATTCAAATGGAGACGTGAGGATAGAGCACTTTAATGTGGGGATATGCAATAAAACCATGAGAAATGGAACCAGTGGAATATCTGGAGGAATACAAAAATTTTAAATGATGGGATATGGATGCTGGAATTAAAAAAAATAGGGGCCAACTCATAGAAAACTTGGGGTATTACACTGAGATGCTTAGATTTTATCTGGAAAGGATGAGGTTTATGCAGTTTGAAAGAAGTGAGTGAAATGATTGCTGATGAAGTTCTACATGTCCCAAAGCATATGGCCAAACTCTGATAATTGATCCTCCTTCCAAAGTAATACAATTATAAGGATGCTTGGGGATCTATAAATACCATCCTCCTCCTTTACAGATGAAGAAAATGAAATGCAGAGAAGAGGGGGTGTGATTTGCCTTAAGTCACACAGTGAAACACTGGTTAAAATTGAAATCTAGAATCTCACCCTAGGATAATTTTCATCCAAATGAGCGCTTTCTCATAATCAATTCAAATCTAATGCAAGTGTTATAGTCTATGCCAACTCGATGCAGGTTGTGTGCTGTGCTGAGTCACTCAGCTGTGTTCAACTCTTTGCGACCCCATGGACTGTAGCCCACCAGGCTCCTCTGTCCATGGGATTCTCCAGGCAAGAGTACTGGAGTGGGTTGCCATGCCCTCCTCCAGGGGATCTTCCCAACCCAGGGATTGAACCCGGGTCTCTCACATTGCAGGCAGATTCTTTACTGTCTGAGCCACTAGGAAAGCCCAAGAATACTGGAGTGGGGAGCCTATCCCTTCTCCAGGGGAACTGCCCAACCCAAGAATTGAAGCGGGATCTCCTGCATTGCAGGCAAATTCTTTACCAACTGAGCTACCCAGGAAGCCCAAGGTTACTGTTCTCTAATTTGAAATAATATGAAATTTGGTGAATTAGCTAAACACTTTGAAAGTGTTAATTCTTTGAAAGAACCAAGAAGCACACGTTATATTTCTTTGCTTCAAAAGATGTGAAACATCTAGCAGGAAGCCATCTTGAACATCAGAAAAGAGGAGTTTTTTATGGTAGCTAAATGAGAGATCTTAGGTAATGAGTTGCCTTCTGCTTTGGTTTTCTAATCTATAAAATAAAATTAATTCTAGACCATCAGTATTGTCAAACCTCATAGAGATTATCAGGATGATATGTGATAATAAATGTGAAACTATTTATTTATAATTTTATTTAGGGCTTTCCTGGTTACTCAGATGCAATGCAGGAGACCTGGGTTCAATCCCAGCGCTGGGAAGATCCCCTGGAGAAGGAAATGGCAACCCACTCTAGTATTTCTTGTCTGGAGAATCCCATGTACAGAGGAGCCTGGTGAGGTACAGTCCACGGGATCACAAAGAGCTGGATGCAACTGAGTGACTGATACCTTCACTAATAAATAATTCCTTTTTATTTAGTTGTTTTTGGCTGCCCTGGGTCTTGGTTGCTGTGTACGGGTTTTCTCTAGTTGCAGAGAGCAGAGTCTGCTGTTCGGTGCGGCATGCAGCCCTCTCAATGTGGTGTTTTGTGGAGCGCAGGCTCGGTGGCGCGTGGACCCAGTGGTTATGGTGCACAGGAATAGTTGCTCTGTGGCATGAAGGATCTGTCCAGAGAAGGGATTTAACCAGTGTCCTCTGCCTTGTGGGGTGAACTCTTAACTGCTGAGCCATCAGGGAAGCCTGAAAACTATATTTAACATGCAATGTTCCATGTCAGTGTTTCTTAGCATGTTGCATGCCCTTCTGGGACTACATGAGATGATCTTAGATAATAGGGGAAAACATGTGCACAAGTTATTACATTGCCTGTCAGCTCCAAATCTACCTTTCTTTGCCCTGATTTATTCAGCTAGAACCTCTATTTCTCCAGTGCCGAGTGGTACAATGTCGGACTCTTTCCATAGAGGATGCTAGATGGATGCTGGAAGGCATAGCAGAGAAAACCTTTTCGTTTTGACTCTTTTTTTCATCCTCTGTGGCTGTCATGATGTGCAGGACCCATGGCGCTAGCTTTTCAAGAAGCTTGTTAGGCCCCCTAGGGAACAGCTTCCTGTGGGCTAAATGCAGTCTGCTTATCACCTCATATGCCGGCTTCCTGTGGATATGCTCGGCCCCCATAATACCAGCAAACATTTCCATCTTCTAGGAGGCTTCCTGCAAGGAGATCGTGTGAGGAGTCCTTGGAAGCCAGAACTCAGACCTTGCTTAGCTCCTTCCTAGAAATGGGAGCTTCTCTTTATAGTTGCTATTAGGATACTTTTTTAAAAACAATTAAAAAGTCTCTTTTAGTAGTTAACTACTTTTACTAGTTGATATTTCTTTACATTTTCTTTTCTGTGAAAATTTCCAGGGTGGTTTCTGTCTTCTGACTGGACTTTAACTAATACAGAATATATTTAATATTTGTGTTACTATATACATTTATTATGAAATTGTGACAAGGTGGAAATTCATAATTTCATGATAGAAGTACAAAGTTTCTCCTACCTTCTAACAGCCCACTTTTAAAATTTAAATAAATTGACTTACAGAATACTTCATAAATAAGAGTGAACGTAGCTCATGGATATGGCAAAATCATGACAGTTATATGAATGGCTAAAGTTAAGGAAAATCTCAACTATTTAAGAAAATGAAATATCTCAGGCATTTAATAGTAGTTCTTTGATTTATAAATGAAGCTGACTATTAAGCAATTATTAAATACATTACAACAGTGTTTATTTAAGCACATAATCTTGATTTATCCTTACAGCAATGCTGGACAGTTATTCCACTCTCCAAATTATATCTAAAATAAAGTAAGATTCATATTGGTTAAGAAAATTGCCTGAAAAGATGGCCTAGGAAAGTGAAAGATACAGGACTCAGATCTTGATTTATCTAATTTCAATGTCTGTGCATATAATTTGTAACAGCAAAATGATGAAAACAAGCTGCATATGCCATTGAAGGAGGGTAGTAGTTAAATTGTAGTTCACCAAAAAATGGAATAAAGTGAAGTGAATTTGCTCAGTCATGTCCGACTCTTTGCGACCCCATGGACTGTAGCTTACCGGGCTCCTCCATCCATGGGATTTTCCAGGCAAGAGTACTGGAGTGGGTTGCCATCTCCTTCTCCGGAGGATCTTCCTGACCCAGGGATCGAACCCAGGTCTCCCACATTGTAGGCAGAAGCTTTACCGTCTGAGCCACCAGGGAAGTTATAATAAGAAAGAGTTATAAATACTTTTAGCCAGGAAATATAGCCATGATATATTATGAGCTAAAAAACAACAACTTGCTGAAATATGTGAATAGAGTAATTGTATTTTTTTAGAACAAAAAAACCAGATATGTATGTATGTGTATACATGTGTTTATGAGGGCATGAGAAATACAAGAAAGGCTGAGTGTGCATTAGACCATAGGAGCTGGAACTTTTAAGTGAAAGGATGTGATTTCTTTTTATTAACACATAAAATTGTAAATAGTTAAGTTATGAGTGACCTTTGCTTTCTGTTTAGTTTGTTTTTTTTTTAGTTATTGTTAGTGCATTTTGAAGTACCCTGTATCCTTACCACTATGTCAACTGTCTAATTTCAATGACATTCCAGTAATATGAAACTTTGCAGATGGCTTCACTGGAGGCACCAATCACAGAATGTGATCTAAGGAAGTTATTCTTTGCAAGGAATATTCGCAGAAAGCCCAAACTAGCGTGTGGCTCCTCTCCAAACTCCCCTTCCAAGTATGCTCTGGACTTTTACTGCCAATCAGAATGAAAAGCCTTCTCACCATAGTAGCTAAGCTAGTCTGACCTAGGGAATCTCCTCAAAATACAGATATTCCCTGTTAACCTCTTCAGCCATGAAGATCTCAGCTATATTCATAGAAGTTGCTGGTTCTGAATGTAAAAAGTTCAAAGGATGGCATGGTTCTCTAATTGCCTTCTAGTCACTCCCTTGGTGAAGAAGGGCTTCTTGTCTTGGCATTAGGCAGAGAGCTGGACAGATGAGGTGTTGTGTTGTTAGCTCCATGTCTTCAGAGCCTGGGGAAGGAGGATACCTCCCGCCATGCAGGGCCACACAAGGGCTGCCCTTGGGAATAGAGTGAACAACTAGGGGCTGTGTGAGGCCGACTCTGTAGTATCAGAAGGGCTCAGTGCCCTCCGGCTCCTGCAGGGAGGATGTGATTGGTTTGGTTGAATAATTCTGTGGACTGCGAAGGCTAGAGCCTCATGTTTAGGGATTGCACTTGGTTCTTTGATAAAGAGGATTTTTTTGGCTAAAGCGTCTTATTTACTGGAGCAGAGTGGGAAGGGAAATTTATAGTTAAGCCATTTGAGAACTTTTCAGTTTCACCATATGTGAAACATGGCATTTAATATTGGAACTTAATTTTTTTTCCATTTATTTTTATTACTTGGAGGCTAATTACTTTACAATATTGTAGTGGTTTTTGCCATACATTGACATGAATCAGTCATGGATTTACATGTATTCCCCATCCCCCCTTCCACCTCCCTCCCCATCCCATCCCTCTGGGTCTTCCCCGTGCACCAGCCCTGAGCACTTGTCTCATGCATCCAGCCTGGGCTGGTGATCTGTTTCACCCTTGATAGTATACTTGGTTCAATGCTATTCTCTCAGAACATCCCACCCTCGCCTTCTCCCACAGAGTCCAAAAGTCTGTTCTATACATCTGTGTCTCTTTTTCTGTTTTGCATATAGGGTTATCGTTACCATCTTTTTAAATTCCATGTATATGTGTTAGTATACTGTAATGGTCTTTATCTTTCTGGCTTACTTCACTCTGTATGATGGGCTCCAGTTTCATCCATCTCATTAGAACTGATTCAAATGAATTCTTTTTAATGGCTGAGTAATATTCCATGGTGTATATGTACCACAGCTTCCTTATCCATTCATCTGCTGATGGGCATCTAGGTTGCTTCCATGTCCTGGCTATTATAAACAGTGCTGCGATGAACATTGGGGTGCACGTGTCTCTTTCAGATCTAGTTTCCTCGGTGTGTATGCCCAGGAGTGGGATTGCTGAGTCATATGGCAGTTCCATTTCCAGTTTTTTAAGGAATCTCCACGCTGTTCTCCGTAGTGGCTGTACTAGTTTGCATTCCCACCAACAGTGTAAGAGGGTTCCCTTTTCTCCACACCGTCTCCAGCATTTATTGCTTGTAGACTTTTGGATAGCAGCCATCCTGACTGGCGTGTAATGGTACCTCATTGTGGTTTTGATTTGCATTTCTCTGATAATGAGTGATGTTGAGAATATTGGAACTTAATTTTTTTAAGTCTTCACCACATATGGTGAAAACAGGGGCTGACCTCAAATATTAATAGATCACACTTGGTACTAAACTTTACTAGTTTCCTAAATACAGCAGCTCTCTTAGTTCAGGGCTTGTGTGGTAATATTTTTTTTTAATGAATTTGTTGACTTCTTAAAACAATGTCACATGTATTTTAGGAAAAATAATAAGTTTTTTTTTTTATCTTTGTTAGGTTCCATAAATTATCCCCAACTTCACACCACAAAATTAATTTCTGTCCTTGAGTTAGAACTAGGGAATTTTCAATGAGGAGATTTTTCTCATATAAAAGAAAAAGAACAACCTTTTTATGTCATCCAGCATTTTTTTTTTCTTATTTTTTTCTTCCATCCAGCATTTTTGATAACTGACTTAAATATGATTTTAGAACAGCACTCATAAGAACATAAACATGGGCATTATAATTAATCTACAGCTCGGCCAAGAAATAAACAACTGTACAGGGAACTGATTGTGCAAATAAGTACATTCTATTAAGAGGCCAGACAGATAGTAGCATGTAGGTTGAACTACCAAGGCACTGTAGGAAAAGCATATTGTCAGTAATAACTAGAAAAAAGTCATAAAAGTTTATAACTACTGAAAACAACTCAGTTCAATGAACATAAAGGCCAAGCATCCTATTTTTTAAAGGATACTGTGTAAGGATTTCTTAGGAGAAATGAGACTTTGTCACAGAGGGATCAGGGTTACCTCTGAGGCAGGCCAGGATGAATCCTACCAACCTCTCACTGGCTTAATCAGTATGAGATTCTACTGACTCATGTGGAAAACGGGAAAAATAATGAAGCTTCTGTCGTGGCTTTTCTATGAAAAGTAAACGAGCTTCTGCATAGCAGATGCTTTGCGGAACACTGGGTATATATTAAGTGTTCAATGAATAGTGGTCTCCTTTTTCATACTGCCCCAGCAATGATTTAGGCTTTTAGAAAAGCTGAGGAATTATATGTGACCTAAATTCTTTCTGAATTATTCACATTGATTATCCAGAAGTGGAACTCTAAAGTCTACATAGGAGTCACCTGGGAAATTACTGGAATGCCTTGCTTTTGACCCCCAATTTTTTTATTTGAATCTGCATTTATGTGTAGTGGGGCCATGACTGTTCTGATTAAACAAGTACTTTAAGTAATTCTTAAGTATACTTTGAGATGACTAGTGTTTTCAATCTGAATAAGCAAATGTTTCCCAAATGTCTTCTTTGTACTTACCAAGTTTTCTTTAAATAAGCACTAGTCATATTCATGTTCTAGTGAACAAGAAAAAAAAAAGAGCAAAGAACAAATATTTGTATTACAAATAAGTAGTTCCTTTTAATAACAGATAATCACAATGTGAAGTGAACTTTTATCAGTGAGATATGCTATCTAGAAGGAAAAATTACTGAAAGGTTTTTTGCAGGGACAGCAAGATTCAAAAAATGTGTTTGTTGTTCTCTTGGGGATTGTTATCATTTGTTGTTCAGTTGCTCAGTTGTGTCCAGCTCTTTGTGACCCCATGGACTACAGCACATTGGGCTTCCCTGTCCTTCACTATCTCCTGGAGTTTGCTGAAACTCATGTCCATTAAGTTGGTGATGCCGTCCAACCATCTCATCCTCTGTGGTCCCCTTCTCCTGCCTTCAATCTTTCCCAGCATCAGGGTCTTTCCTAATAAATTGGTTGTTCGCATCAGGTGGCCATAGTTTTGGAGCTTTAGTTTCATCATCAGTCCTTCCAGTGAATATTCAGATACACAAAATTATTCTCTGCTCCTTGCAAGAATCCTGCTGTGGAAACAGCAGTCCTTCCCTAGTGACCTCCAAGAATGGATGGGCTGGGTTCACCAAGGGCCAGACATCTGTTCAAATTGCAGTACTCTTGGGGAATATAAGACAACAAACATTCCTGAGTTTATTTTGATCCTTAATCCCAGTGGGTAGAGAAGTCCTGCCGAAGCTAGAGGTCAGTGCTTTGTGAAAAATGAGGCACATTTGGGATACAGAAGGATGTACAGGAAACAGGAGAACTCAGAGCAATGCACCGTGCTCCTGATGACTTGGGAGTAATGCCACGAAAGGAAAGAGGGGTGGCACAGAGAGAAAGCTCCAGTGGAACCTGTATGTCTGCGGGGAGGAAACTGTTTCTCTTCACCTCGTCTCTGTCTTCCTTAAGAATGCAAGTGTCCATACTACTCTTTAATTCCCATGGTGATCCTAAGGGGCAGAAATTCTTATCCCAATCTAGAAGAGGTTTAGAAAGTTTAAAGTCATCTAGCTAGAAAGTCATAGAAATGGAGTTAGAAACCTTGTCTATGTAGAGATGAGGCTGTCTGTTTCAAACACATCTCACTATCTTAGAATTACTAGCAAACAATGACTGTTGTTCAGTCGCTCAGTGGTGTCCCACCCTGAAACCTCATGAACTGTAGCACGCCAGGCTTCCCTGTCCTTCACCATCGCCTGGAGCTTGCTCAAACTCATGTCCATTGAGTCCTTGATGCCATCTAAGCATCTCATTCTCTGTCGTGCCTTCCTCCTCCTGTCTTCAATCTTTCCAGCTTCAGGGTCTTTTCCAATGAGTCAGCTCTTTGCATCAGTTCAGTTCAATCTCTCAGTCATATCTGACTCTTTGCAACGCCATGAACCACAGCATGCCAGGCCTCTCTGTCCATCACCAACTCCTGGAGTCTATCCAAACCCATGTCCATTGAGTCAGTGATGCCATTCAACCATCTCATCCTCTGTCATCCCCTTCTCCTCCTGCCCTCAATCTTTCCCAGCATCAGGGTCTTTTCAGATGAGTCAACTCTTCTCATCAGGTGGCCAAAGTACTGGAGTTTCGGCTTCAGCATCAGTCCTTCCAATGAACACCCAGGACTGATCTCCTTTAGGATGGACTGGTTGGATCTCCTTGCAGTCCAAGGGACTCTCAAGAGTCATCTCCAACACCACAGTTCAAAAGCATCAATTCTTTGGTGCTCAACTTTCTTTATAGTCCAATTCTCACATCAGTACCTGACTGAAAAACCATCGCTTTGACTATACAGACCTTTGTTAGTAAAGTAATAGACAATGTGATCAACAACAAAAAAACCTTCCTCTTTCCTACTAGCATAAGAGTGTGAGTAGTGAGAGTGAGATGAAGCAAAATGGACCTTCCCTGGAAGTAAGATAGACCAGTTCCAACATTTTATAAACTGAGCTCATGGCAGTAATGGACAATCTCCCTTTCTTTCATCCTCCCTCCATTCTTCTTTTTTTTTCTTCCAGTTTTATTGGGATATAATTGACATATAGCACTGTATAAGTTTAAGGTGTACAGCATAATGATTCAACATAAATACATCATGAAATGGTTATCACATTCTTCTTTCATTCCTTCCTCAGAGCATCCCATCAGTAACCATTATGTATCAGTCTTTGCTACAAAATGTGTGTAGGAGATTGTCTCTGCCTCTTGCTCTCCTGCACCTGCTGTATTCCAGATATGTGAACATTCTTACTGTTCTTCAAACATATTCATCAATTGTCAATTACTTTCCCATGTGCTGCATACCTTAATTTTATTTCATTTTCAGGGTTTCCCTGTGATACTCAGATTTCTCTCAATATCACAAAGATATTATTTGATACTGAATATCAAAGACAAAAGTCAGGAACTTTTGACTTTGGAGGGTTTAATCCAAGCAAATAAGGTAGTGGCAAAGGTGGGGAATTGTAGCCTTTGTAAGACAAAATTGGGGCTAACGATGATGATTTGAAATCCTGTAACTCCTAAGCAGCAGTCCCCCAAGGCCCTTTTCAGCCTTCAGCACAAATAAGCATTGACTCCTATAGCATGTGTTAAATTTATAATCACGGTTTACAAATATCTTCAGCCTGTAGCAAATTGCTGCAACTATTTCTTGTTTCTATCCCAAGGCGATATGTGATGAGTACTTAAACACATACGCACACTACTCTATATATTATTTGAAAAAAAAATGATGCATATTTTCTTTATCCCTCAAGCAACCTTCCATCAGTACATGCGATGCTATACTCTGGTGGACATAATAGACCTGGTGGACAAAAACTCTCCAAATGACTGGATAAATTTGGCAGCTACAGACCAAATGGATGGAAATTGCTAGGTCATAAATAGCCCATTAAATTGAACCTGTAAGCACACAGTTTTAAAAGGCACACACTGGAGAAATGATTGGGGCTTCTCTCATGGAGTAACTCCTTGGTGTTGCCAATCTACCATGAAACAGCCCACACACTGCTATTCTTGGAGGTAATGGCCCCAAAGACAAATTAGGTATCAGTACACTTCTCCCTGGGGGTTCCCAGGTGGCTCAGGGGTTAAGAGTCTGCCTGCAGTGCAGGAAATGCAGGTTTGATCCCTGGGTTGGAAAGATGCCCTGGAGAAGAATGTGGCAACCTGCTCTAGTCTTCTTGCCTGGGAAACCCCATGGACAGAGGAGTCTGGCGTGCTATAGTCCATGGGGTCAGAGAGTCAGACATGACTGAGCAGCAGCTACAGACGTCTCCCTATTTAATACTATCATTGCTCTGAACTTGCTAGAAGTGGCCTGTAAAGAGACAAGTAGGACAACCTCCCAAATAGCACATCTCACATTGCTTTGTTGCTTAATTACAGATGCATCAATGCCAAGTGGTCCATAGAGCATGGGCCTCTGAGTTTTAATTGAGTGTTTTTCTGTTTCACAATTCCCTGCTGGTCCCTCTCTTGTCTCCACGCTGCTCCTTTCCTTGCCTATTAATGGGAGAGAGTCCCAGGTCTCACTGGGCTTTGCTCCCCTTTCCTGTAGCTCCCGTGCAATTATGTGAACATACTGGTCATCTTGTTGCCATGCATTTGTTTTCAAAGGAATCTCTGAAATGACTCCTTGATGGAACTTGTTGGAATCTAAAATAAATCCTCTTTTACTTGGGCATGGTAAACATAAAAACTTCAAGGAAAACAAAAACACTGACAGTGAAAAAATCAATAGATCCTTATATATTATTTTTATTAGGGACCTTGTCAAAGTAAAATAACAACTTTCTTTTTCTCTGGCACTGAACACACTGTTTTATGGGCAGAACAAAATGGCCTTTATTTTCCCCTTTGGGGGCTGGTGGATGCATGGCTGCATAGAGGGGAGAAGTAATGTGTTATAGTTCCCTGTGTCCAGGCAGCTGATGGATTCTCCCTTGCTTCGAAGCAGTCATGGTGTCTGTGTTTCCAGCCCAGGGCTGAGATGAATAAGGACTCCATTCATTTTGTGATGGAGTCTGTCCTCTAGCCAGGTAAACTTCTCTGAAAATTACCCCGGATGCCTGAATATTTACTGAGAACTTTCTACATTCCAACCATGCTGCTAAGTACTTCATATGCATCCTCTTCCTTGTATTTGTCATCACCTAGTATTTTCCTATATTTATTATATCTGTGTGTGCACTCAGTTGCTTCAGTCATGTCCAACTCTTTGGGACTTCATGGACCATAGCCCGCCAGGCTCCTCTGTCCGTGGGATTTTCTGGGCAAGAATACTGGAGTAAGTTGCCGCGCCCTCCTCTAGGGGATCTTCTCGACCCAGGGATTGAATCCTCATCTCCTGTGTCTCCTGCATTGCAGGCAGATTCTTTACTTGCTGAACCTTTGGGGAAGCCCAATCTAATTTATTATAGAATAGTATATATTTTAGGGCTTTCCTGATGGCTCAGTTGGTAAAGAATCCACCTGCAATGCAGGAGGCCCTGGTTTGATTCCTGGGTTGCGAAGATCCCCTGGAGAAGAGATAGGCTACTCACTCCAGATTTTGCTTCCTTTTAACAGACTGTAAGCTTCAATGGCACAAGAGTTGTGTCTGTTTTGTTCACTGCTGCATTACCAGCCCATCGAGCAATGTCTAGTCAGAACAGAAACACAATAAATACTTAGAAAATAAGTGACTAATCTGTGTGAAGTCTGTGAAATAAATCTTGTTCTTAGCCCCTAATAACTTCTAGATATTAAGCAATAACCCTGCAAAGCTATATAACGTACTCCAGTCTGGACAGGTAATGAAACCCAAGATTTGGATTCACAGTATTTGACGTTAAAATCCACACTGTTCAACTGCATAGTAGTGGTGGTTACTGGCTTTGTTTGTTCAGAGATGAAGGCCCCTTGGACTAGAACAATTGGAGATATTCCTCTTCTCCTATGTCCATAAACCCCAGTTTTGGGCAACAAGTTCTATTATTTCAGAAAGCAAAGCATGCCAATCTAGTACTCAACTTGACCTTAGTTGTGGGTGTTGGAAAAGTATTGGAGACTGCTGAGTAGGAAGAGAAAAGAATTCAGGGGAGACAGGGAGACTGAAAGAGAAAGGAAAAGCAAAAAAGAAGGGGACAAAGAAGAACATGACAGGAAAAAGGAAGCATATTTTCTGTCTGAAGATTCATCTGTCTCCTGAGAAGTCAAAACCTCTTTTCTGCGGCGCTCAGTCTCTGAACAGGGTTGAGTGGTTTACATTGTTGTGCGTACATTAGAGGTGATTTGCGGCAGACCAATTTAGAGGTCACTTAGGCATGAAAACAGTGAGCTGGAAATTGTATTCCTAATGAAACAATATCAGTAATAGCATATTTAAATGAACAGCATCAGTAATAGCATACTCTAAATGTGTCATTAAGTCTGAATTGTTAGAATCAGAGTATTGCTGTTTAATAGATTTTATTTTCTTTGACAAGTATTTTTATATTGGTCACATTGTGTCTCTTTACTGAAGTTAGAAAGCTCTCAAAAGTTACACTTTTTCTATGTTCATGTGTTTTATTTTTTACAGTAACATTGTAGTCGGGCATCTCTTTTTAAACTTTCTATTACTATTTAACACAAAAGGAAGGACATTTTTAAAAAGCAAGTTAAGTTCACATGTCAACAGAGTATATAATAAAATTTTAGACATTTTCACATTTCAAGTACCTTTAAAAATAAGGTTGGCAGTTCAGTCTAATTTTATATTTCTAACAGCATGTTGTGAGAAAAAAGTACTATTATCAACTAGTATTAGATCTGCTTTCATTTCAAGATTACCAAGTAACAATACGAGACCTTCAGAGAACATAATGGGAATAGTTTTATATTCTTAAAACATTTTTTTTCATATTTATTGACTGCATTCAAGTTGTCTTCCTGAGTCACTCTTATGTTTACACAAAGAGATGGGGAAACATTTGAGAAGTTTTCAATCAAGTTAATTAGTGCTGAAAAGTACTTTTGGCTGTTCAGGCAAGGCTTTCGATGTATTCTTAGAAATACTTTCATCGTGGCCCCATGCCTGTTTACACAAAGCCCTGTAATCTATCTCCTGTTCCCTGGGACAAATGCTGACAGACGAGACACACAGTGTGGGATTCTAGCCATCAGCCTGCGATGGTGCCAGTTGCTTTCTTCTCTGGACACTTAATCTCTCTTAATGCTCACAAGATTACTCTAAGTAAGACACACGTTTCACAGTGCAGAAACCTGGCATAAAGAGGCACCAACTGCAGACATGGTAGAATTGAAACGCAGGTCACTGACTCTGTGGTTTTTTAATTCTTTAGGATTTAACTCTGCAAAAGCCTTCATAATGATTCCACCCAGCACTCTATTTTCCTTCTTGCTGCAGTAGAATTTTGGTTAAGCAAGCCTGTGTTGGAACTTACCCAAGTAAGCCAAACCATTGATTCATTTCCATGATTTTATTAAGAAGTGCCTCACGTACAAGGCAGTCTGATGTCCTGAATGTTGTGGACAACATTTTAGTGAATCAAAAAAATTTTTTTACATGTATGGATGTGAGAGTTGGACTATGAAGAAAGCTGAGCGCTGAAAAATTGATGCTTTTAAACTGTGGTGTTGGAGAAGACTCTTGAGAGTCCCTTGGACTGCAAGGAGATCCAACCAGTCCATCCTAAAGGAGATCAGTCCTGGGTGTTTATTAGAAGGACTGATGCTGAAGCTGGGACTCCAATACTTTGGCCACCTCATGCGAAGCGTTGACTCATTGGAAAAGACCCTGATGCTGGGAGGGATTGGGGCCAGGAGAAGGGGACGACAGAGGATGAGATGGCTGGATGGCATCACCGACTCGATGGACATGAGTTTGAGTAAACTCCGGGAGTTGGTGATGGACAGGGAGGCCTGGCGTGCTGCGATTCATGGGGTTGCAAAGAGTCGGACATGGCTGAGCTACTGAAGTGAACTGAACTGAAGGCAATCAATACAAGAGCTTTTGCTTACCAGCAAAAGCTTTTAAAGGACAGGTTTCCTTGGGCAAGAATAAAATGACAAAAAGTGATGTTACCATGCTAGCTGAAAACAGAGTTATACAAGTTAAAACCAAAGGCTAGGAAAAGATCTTGTCTTTGCCGTTTTAGCTCCTTGGTTTGTCTTCTTTCTCTTTTCTCTCCTACAGATGCCATTATCTTCCATGAGTGCAGCTGTTTATTGCAGTCCCTTGCTCTCCTCTGGGCTCCAATGTTTCAAATTATTGAGGGAGTTCTTTTTGCTTTCTCCATGAATCCCTCATGTACAAGTTTCCACAATAAGGTTATCACTTTCTCTTCAAAACAGCTTTTCCTCTTTATTCTTGTTCAAAATCCAGACTTGAAACATTGAAACTATCTTTCATTCCACAGTTGGCTTTGGTAGAGGAACAGAGTTAGCAGAATTCTACAGCTCACCACAATAGAGTAGATTCTGCAAGTAGAACAGCATTTAGCTTCATGTGAGTTATGGAAGAAACTCTGTAAGTTGGGCATTTCTAAGTTCTGGGCACCCCTACTGGGATATTTTAGAGATACAATGTACATTTCTTAGAGATGAAACTTTGGTATAAGATGACATCCTTAGAAAATTCTTTCAAGTTGGTGGTCTTGATCCTGTTTTTCATATAATCAAACTGAGGTTTGATACTATTAGATAAGTTTCTTAAAATGCTACAAGGAGGGTGGGATTCAAAGATTTTCCATTTCTCCTTAACGAGACATTTCCTAAGAACATGACCAACTATTGCATCTCTATTAGAATACTTTATAATTTGTCTTCAAGTGCAAAATGTGATTGGATATGCTTAGAGGTGGTCAAATTCTGATTATATTTTGAAGATAGAGTCAACATGATTTACCCAGTACAGGATAATTAAAATTCTCAGTGTCTCTAGACATTGAAGTGGTGTTTGTGTTAAGTAGGCCATTGGATGGACAAATTTGGAGTTTAGGATAGAAGGTTTTGCTGGGGTAAGTAAGAGAGTTACTGGATATTATGGAATTTTAAGGAAGTGTGTAAAAGTGAAAGTGAAAGTTGCTCAGTCTTGCCTGACAATATAGTCCATGGAATTCTCCAGGCCAGAATACTGGAATGGGTAGCCTTTCTCTTCTCCAGGGAATCTTCCCAACCCAGGAATCGAACCCAGGACTCCTGCATTGCAGGCAGATTCTTTACCAGTTGAGCCACAAGGGAAGGAAATGTGTGCTGTGTGCTTAATCACCCAATCATGTCCAGCTCTTTGCAGTCCTATGGACTGTAGCCTGCCAGGTTCCTCTGTCCATGGGGATTTTCCAGGCAAGAATACTGGAGTGGGTTGCCATGCCCTCCTCCAGGGGATCTTCCCAACCCAGGGATTGAACTCAGGTCTCCCTCATTGCAGGCAGATTCTTTACCATCTGAGAAACCAGGAGAGCAGGTGAGCTTATCCTGGAAATAAGCATAGGTAAAAAAGAGAAGATAACCAAGGATTGATTCTCAAACACTTTATACTGTGAAATTGGAGACAGAAATAGGGATGATTAAAGTAGACAGAGAGGGATGATCAGTGAGACGAGCAGAAAACTAAGAGTATTCGTTGTTTTGAAAGCCAAGTAATGAGAGTTCATCAGGGTGGTCAAAGCAGCTATATCAGGTAATTGGTTAAAAAAAAAAAAAAAGATTAAAAAAATGGGCAGATTCCATATATATGTGTTAGTATGCTGTAATGTTCTTTATCTTTCTGGCTTACTTCACTCTGTATAAGGGGCTCCAGTTTCATCCATCTCATTAGGACTGGTTCAAATGAATTCTTTTTGACGGCTGAGTAATATTCCATGGTGTATATGTACCACCCTATATGCAAAACAGAAAAAGAGACACAGAAATACAGAACAGACTTTTGAACTCTGTGGGAGAAGGTGAGGGTGGGATGTTTCAAAAGAACAGCATGTATACTATCTATGGTGAAACAGATCACCAGCCCAGGTGGGATGCATGAGACAAGTGCTTGGGCCTGGTACACTGGGAAGACCCAGAGGAATCGGGTGGAGAGGGAGGTGGGAGGGGGGATCGGGATGGGGAATAAGTGTAAATCTATGGCTGATTCATATCAATGTATGACAAAACCCACTGAAATGTTGTGAAGTAATTAGCCTCCAACTAATTAAAAAATTAAAAAAAAAAAAAATGGGCAGAGGAACAAAGTAGATATTTTTTCCAAAGAAGACAAACGAGCAACATCTCAGTAATTATCAGGGAGGCAATAAAAAAATGCAACAGAATATTGTAACTTCACACCTGTTAGAATGGCTATTATCAAATAGACTAGAGACAACAAATGTTGGTGAGGATGTGAAAAAGAGAACACTTGTGTACTGTTGGTGGGAATGTAAATTGGTACTGCCATTATGGGAATCAGTATGAAGAGCCCTCAAAAATTAAAAAATTGAACTACCATATGACTCAGGAATGCCACTTCTGGGAATATATGCAAAGGAGATGAAATCACTATAACAAAGACCGATCTGAACCCCCATGTTCATTGCAGCATGACTCCCGATAACCAAGGCATTGAAAGAATCTAAGCATTCACTGATGGTTGATTGGATAAAGAAAGTGTGATGTGTGTGTGTTTGTACATGTGAGGTGAGTGTGTATGTGTGATGGAATATTATTCAGCCATACAATAGGAAATTTTGTCTTTTGCAATAACATGGATAAATTTGGGGGGAATATGCTAAGTGAAATGTCAGAGAAACATACAATGTGTTCTCACTTATTTTTGGAAACTGAGAGTCTGAACTTACAAAAATAGAGAGTAGAATGATGGCCTCCGGATACTGGGGAGTGAGGGACATGGGGAGATGCTGATCAAAGGGTACACATTTGCAGCCATAAAATGAATAAGTGCTAGGGATCTAATATACAGAGTAGTGGCTATAATTAACAATACTGTTTTATATACTTGGAAGTTATGAGTATAAATGTTCAATGTTATCAGATACACTTTTCTAGCTACTTATGAGAGAACTTGGATATGTTACATAAGTTACTATCATAATTATTTCACACAATAAACTATCAAATCATCACATTTTATACCCTAAGCTTCCATATGTTTGTTGTTGTTCACTTGCTAAGTTGTGTCCAATTCTTTGCAAACCCATGGACTACATACAGCACGCCAGGCCTCCCTGTCCTTCACTATCTCCTGGAGTTTGTTCAAATTCATGTCCATGTGTTGTATGCCAATAATATTTCAATAAAGCTAGAAAAAATAACCACTTGTTCTGATTTAGGTAGAAAGGATACTTTATTATAAGAGTACAATAGTTTGACTAGGATTTTAAGGCAGATCAAAGCTAGGGAAAGGAATAAGTTGAAATCATACTGCACATTTGTTTTACTTTTATTTCTTGCTGCAAACTGACACTTGCTGTTTCTTAGTTCACATGGAGAGCATATATGGCTTTACATTTCTGGTAATCTCATTCACAAGGGCTTCATCCTTATAACTAGATTATGTCCCGAAAGTCCCATCTGCTAATAGCATCACATTAAGGATTAGGACTTAAATGTATAAATTCTGGAGGGCACACATATTCAACGCATGATGGTCACATATTAACTCTTCAGGAAGCTGAGTCAAGGACATATAAGAACTCTTCATAAAATGTTAACTCTTCTATGAATGTAAAGTTATTTCAAAATAAAATATTTTTTAAAAGTTATTTGTAAGGGAATATATAAAAGTCTATTTATATATGAATTTTACTTATAGACAAATGTAATCTATGGTGACAAATCAGAACAGTGAAAAAACATACATACACACACATATATTTTGTTTTTTGAGGAAAGGGCAATGAACTTTCTGGTGTTATGGATAGCTAAATGAGTATATACATTTTCTAAAACCCATAGAACTGCACACGTAAGAGTGTGTGTATGCATACACACACACACACACACACACACACACACACATATGTGACTTTTCTTTCATCATAGACAGTACATTTCCCAATTAGTTAGGGTAACACCAGCTATTGAAACAAATAGCCTGAAAAGGCACAAGGATTGAACACAATGGAAACTTACTGTTTTTAGGTATACAGGTCTATCTCTTTGTCTTTGGGAGACTCTATTTTATGGAGTGATACATAGACCCAGGTTCCTTCTATTTTGTATCTGCTGACTTTCACCTTCCACAACATTGTAATTAGTTGCTTCCATACTAAAAAATCCAAGAAATGGATTTTTAAAAATGTATGGAGAAAATACATCTTCTTACATAATCTTGACTGGAAATGGCATAAATAAATTCTTCTAATCTCTTCACAGTTATAACATGGACTTACCTAGATAAAAGAGAAGCTAGAAAGTGTAATAACTGGGTCAACAGTCACTTAGCAATGACAACTCTTTCCTATAGAAGAGAGAAGCACAAAATTTGGTGATTGTCTTAAGATCTCTAATGCAACATGGCATTGCTCCCAATTTTTCTCATGAATACCATACTGTGCTTTCCCATGTTAGTGATATTTTTGCTTTCAAAAGATATTAGTTTTCAAAATTTCCACCCTTGTATTATACCATCATTTATTCAAATAACCCTCTTTTAACACATTTCTGTTACTTCTTTTACATTTTTTCAAAAATTTGTTAGACTTTATCATTAACATATTAAGAAATAATATTTCTACAAATCTAATTTTCCCTAAAAATCAAGGATAGTAAACATGTATTTTTTGTTGTTGTTCAATCACTCAGTCATGTCTGACTCTTTGCAACCCCATGGACTGAAGCTCACCAGGCTTCCCTGTCCATCATCTCCCGCAGCTTGCTCAAACTCATGTCCATTGAGTCGGTGATACCATTCAACCATCTCATCCTCTGTCATCCTCTTCTCCTCTTGCCTTGCCTTCAATCTTCCCCAGCATCAGGGTCGTTTCTAATGATTTGGCTCTTTGCATCAGGTAGCCAAAGTATTAGAGCTTCAATTTCAGCATCAGTCCTTTCAATGAATATTCAGGATTGATTTCCTTTAGAATTGACTGGTGTGATCTTCTTGCCATCCAAGAGACTCTCAAGAGTCTTCTCCAATACCACAATTCAAAAGCATTAATTCTTCGGCGCTCAGCTTTCCTTATAGTCCAACTCTCACATTCATACATGCCTGCTGGAAAAACCATAGCTTTGACTAGATGGACCTTTGTTGGCAAAGTAATGCCTCTGCTTTTTAATATGCTGTCTAGATTGAAATGTGGTATCACTACTAGTTTTTTTAAGGCTGTTGATAGACATTGACTTCTGAAGAGATTATGCTTATTCCATCAGTGAATGATACTGTCAAATAAACCTCACCTTTGCCAGCACTTGGTATTACCACTGTAATGAAATGTCAGTTTGATATATAGAAGATAATTATAGAGTGCTGATTTATATACGCATCTGTACTACTGTGGAGAGGCGAGTCAAGGCAACTGCATTTCTCCTGTTCCCACTTTCGTCTTTCTATCTAGCTGTTTGCTTGAGGATGGGTAAACACTTTGCAAAAAGAACACAAAGATTTGGGAGGGGACAGGTAAAGTAAATTTGTCTATGAGTGTATTTGATTTGTATTTATCTGTTGAATTCAACATTTATGTTAGAAGAGATACAGTCAGATTGGCCTTTGGTTTACATACTGAATGAAACTTATGCTTCAGAGTTTTACCTCTTAGGTATAAGGACAGTTTTGTGTCAGAACTGTGCTCTTATGACCAAGAACAACATTTTCCTTTTTTGTGTGAAAGCATCAATTTTTATGCAGTAGAACACCTGAGGTAAAATATTAGCCACACCTCATGGCTGATCAAGGTTTACCCTATGATTATTTATCTTCTAGGAGCCACAAATATGTTTTGAAAATTTCTCCAGCATTTGTATCACAGCTGTCCTTTTAGAGGAAATAAAAGAATGTTTTCCACTATGCCACCTGCTCTCTTCATCCTCCAATAACATTCTCAGGAAAGAATATTCCTTACTCTTGTATGGAAAACACAGTTGTTATTTCCCTTATGAACTTGAACTCCATAACTCTACTAGAAAAGAAGGATGGAAAGAGAGGTCTTCTATTTTTCTCTTTAAATGTACCAGGTTTATTCTCTCTGTTGGATCTTTTCACTTAGTTTGTTCTCCCTCAAAAACTCCTAATCCCCCCATATCCTTAATTTAGCTGGCTTAGCTGTCTCCTTCTTATCATTAGGGATTCAGTTTAAACCAACCTAAATTAACTTATCCCTCCCCTTTCGGCACATTGCACCGTCTTGTTTTCTTCTTAAGATTTATCACCAGCTGACACTATCTTAATAGCTATCTTAATAGTTTAAGCTCCTCCAGGACAGAAATTTTTGTCTATTTTATTCTCTGCTATAACCCTAATTCCTAGAACAGAACCTCATAATAAATGAATGCTGAGTGAATTGTTGGGATTCATTCAATAAACTAATAGGTGATTAAAGTTTATAGGGTGGATTACTTTGGGGCATTTCACTGAAATATATTCTACCATTTGTTTATTGTTTTGAAAACTACAAAACTCATTCACATGCATTGCTCATGAGGAAACAGAAAATCAGCAGGAATGCTGAACGCAGATTTGAAGGAGTGGTTCCACAGGACACAGTTCATATTGGGTTGGCCAAAAATTTCACTGGAGTTCTTCCCGTAACACCTTGTGGAAAACTGGAATCAACTTTTTGGCCACCCAGTGTATCTTCTCCAACTTTCTCAGCTCCCTCTGTCCACCCCTCCCCACCCCAGTCTGTGTATTCATGAGTGTACACACACATATACTGCACACACAAACATATTTAATTCCTCAATATTAGGCACTTATCCCAGAGTTGACTTGTTTATTGAGAACACCAGCTATCTCAGCAGCTCCAGTAGGAGGGCCAGGTTTTGGGGTGACCGTCATTGGACACCAGAGTAGCAGCTGCAAGGGCTTTCACTCCCATATCTACCCCAAATGTTTCTAGGAAGGCGATAGATATTCCCTCCACTCTTAGTTTCAGATGAAGAACTAATCAGTGGGGCTTGAGAAATGGATTTCCCAGAGTCAGTTCTGGAGAAGTCAGGTTGTCAGGTCCAAAACTTTGGGAACTTTAATTCTCTGGGGGTTTACTGGGACAGATGAATTACAGAAGATGGCAGATAGCTGAAAGATGCATTCTTCTTTCTTTCTTTTTCCAATAGACTGTGAGGCCCAGTGTGATTCCACATACAGCTGAAGTTATCCTGCTGTTGTTAAGTCAGTAATGGACCACTTTGCACTTGCTTTACCTCTTCCTCAACTGAGTGCATTTTCCTCTTTTTCTTGCTAGCCTGGGGTTATAATCCAGACCCTATTTTACCTGAAGCTTGGCTTCAGGCTCCTTTCCCCTCCTCCCCCTAGGAAATCTGGGCTGAGAAAGCTGGTCTTTGACTTTTCAAAGCCCTTGAAATAGTATTTTTTTTTTTTCCTTTCCAATCCATGTTACAGCATACTTTAATGAAAAGATCACATTGACTTAATTTTCTATTGAATCAGAAGAGATAGAATATGGTAAACTAAAAAGTAAAGCCTAATTACCAGGTTCAGTGTCTTCAAGAATGTCCTGGCTACCCTGGAAGAGATTTTTTTTTTAAAATGAGTTGTACTATGTAAGTACTAATTAAGTACTAATCCTAAGTACTTAATTTAGGATTAGCTAAGTACTGACTAAGAAGAGTCTTTGGGGTCAGAGAGACCCTGTGCGCTCAGTCATCTCCAACTCTTTGTAACCACATGGACTGTCACCTGCCAGACTTCTCTATCCATGGGATTTTTATAGGCAAGAATACTCAAGTGGGTTGCCATTCCCTTCTCCGGAAAATCTTCCCAACCCTGGGATTGAATTCACGTCTCTTGCATCTCCTGCAGTGACAGTCAGATTCTTTACCACTAGACATGGTTTTAAATATCAGCAAATCTGATCTCTCATGATATCATAGATAGGAAGTTACCAAACCTGTCCCATTTTAAGTGTTACCCATCATAGACTTCAAAAATACTCCCAATCTGAAAGTTGAGAGTTAAGTTTTATTCAGCAGGAATTTTTAGGACTTCAAGCCTGGGAGGCAGCACCTCAAGTAACCCTGAGAAAACAGCTCTGAGAAAGAGGGGGAGCCAGGTTATATGTAAAATGTTTTGCAACAGAAAGCATCAGATAGTCTGAATGTCAAAAGATTGTTGTGAATTAAAGGAAAACCAGATATCTCAAGTTAAGGAATTTAGCACTTTTCTATATATGGGAAGATGCAGGAGTCTGGGCCCACTGAAATAATTCCTTTGATGTGCACTACACCAATCTGGGGCCAGTACCCTGTGTTTTCACATCCTGAATTTCTTCACAGCTCACCATAGGGAGTGGTTGCAGTCTAATGGCTGCTAGATGGCAGGTATTCTTTCCTCCTGGAGTTCCCTCAGGTCTCACCAGCTCACCATGGGTGGTGGCTGCTATTGCTGATGACTGTGACATCCTTTGTTTACTGATACAGCAGGAACTATTCCATTTCTCTCCACATTTTAATAAAGATGTCATAACTACCTCGCTTGACTATTGCGAGGATTAAATTAGATGATATAAATGAGGCATCTAGCATGGTTTCTAGCTCTATACTAAGAGAAGGCTCATTTTACCCGTGAAAGTTTGGCTATCTTAAAATTGCTCCTCTCACAACATCTGAAGTGGCACTTTTGCCCCACCATAACTTAGAAAGCAACTGAGCATCTATACATTTATTTCTGATATAACAGAAAAATTGGGAATTTGGAGGGTATATACAAAATGGTTAGAGATCATGGAGCTGTTGATGTAGGAGTTAAGAAGGGAGTGGGTTCAAATGAATGGAGATTATTTTTTTCTTTCTTGAACATTTTATATAGAATCTCACTTGTTAAGAAAGTGGCAGTGCTCACAGAAAAAAGGGCATGGGAGAATCTCCTGTATTTGTATTCTCATAATTCTTTCTGGTTTCAGCTTGGGATAAAATCCTATCAAAAAAAGAAAATCAGGAAACCCACCAAACAAAGCAATTTAGCTCTCTCCTCTTGGTATTCAAGAATAATAATTGAAAAATTATTTTATTTATTATTTTCATTTTAAGTTTATTATAGTTCAAGGGAGTTCATGAAAGTCTAAATATTTTCAAGGTACAATCCTTCTCAACAAGGATTGATATTAACAAGAAATACTTTACTGCAGAAAGTAGACTACTGCTATAGAAGTTTACCACCTTTTGTGCATGGGGATAAATGTTATGCCTTTCTTATTTTGTGGAAATAAAGGAAAACAACCCAAATAAGAACAGACAAATGAAACTCTGCAGAGCTTATTATAGCAAGGGAGTCCTTTTTTTTGGCTTGAATTTGTCAGAGTCTCAAAACCAGGCAGGAATGTGGGATAATTTTATAGCAAAAAACAGGGAAGAAATTCAGGTGGTAAGTTGTTGGCATGAGGAAGCTGAAGGTGGGTTACCTAGAAATGAGCAAATTGTATGATTAATTTAGAAAGAAAATTTGGCTTTCTTTGGTTGATCCTATGCTGAAAGCAGAGGGAAAAATAGGGAAGTATGAACTTAACACTAATTTCTAACCATTCTGGTTGATGGTGAAGATGTGGTGGTTTGGCCTTTGGGAACGATGGCTGCAGAGGTCGTAAGTCAGAGTTCTGTTGTCACATGTTGTCGGGTCATGGTTTCCATGCTCAGTTTCTCATTTTATTCAAAGATACTAGAAAGAGTCTGTTTGCGTGAAGGAGGAGCTTGGGCCCATCTACTAATCATCTCTTACTTTCTGTCCTTATATCCTTTTCTGATTTTTGTAATTAAAGGAAACATTGAATAAACCTTTTGCCTTCTTCTCTGAGAGAAGTTCCAGTATCCTCCAACCCCAATCCCCTTGGCTGTTTTAGACATTTATCATGCAAAGAAATAGAGATTCATGAGATTGTTAACCTTGGTAATATCTCACCAATTTACTATCTATCCATACTTTAAAGGCTTTTTTTTTAAACAGTTTTATTGAGATGTAATTTAAAAAAATATTTATTGGAGTGTAGTTGATTTATACTATTGCATTAGTTTCAGATGTGCAGCAAATTGTACAAAGGTGTACATTTGTAAAGACTTTTTTCCCATATAGGTCTTACAGAGTATTGGGTAGAGTTTCCTGTGCTATAAAGCAGGTTCTTATTAGTTACCTAGTTTGCTTCAGTAGCGAGAAAGCCTAAAAATCCCTTTCGTGGGGGTCAGGGGCAGAAAGTAGTTTTACTTGCTTTTAAAAAATGGTTTCTTCCTTTAAAAAAGACAGTTTAGCAAGGGGATAATAACTATGGTCTGTGGTGATGATAAAAAATAAAACACACTTAAAAAGTCAGTTCTAACCAACAGCTGCAGTTGTACTCTCCTCCAGTCCTTCTCTTTCTCTGTAATGCAGACTTGATAATTTTATCTGTTCTTTGAGGTGGAAATGAACAGAATCCAACCTTTTGGACTTCTTTATTCTGGTTTGCATGGGCATTTAAAGCAGATTAAAAATGATTTATCTAATTGTTCCAGTCTGTATCACAAGCGTTCTTCCCTAGGCTGTGGGGACAGAATGTCAACCAGTAATAAAGTTTTCCCCTGCCTTGCTTCCTCCTTTGTGTATACATCTCCCTACAAGAACTCAAGAGAGGGGATACTGGCCAAATGCCATCTCAATTTCATCTCACTATTATTTCCCAAAGAGCAAAGCAGATAACATTTTAACTCCCAGTAAGGAAACTAATTTATGCAGAATGCAAATGACCTTAGGCCAATGAGAAAAAAGTTTTTAAAGGCATTTTTGCAACCTAGTTTTGAAAGTCCTTTTCTTTATATCTTCCTTTCCCACATCTATTTGTTAGTCCCTACCCACCATATGCTAGGCATAATTCTATGGGTAACTGATAGTAAAGGGCAACACAAATGTATTCTCTTACTTGTTAGAGGATGCTGAAAATTAGACAAGTTAACAATAATTTAATATAGTGATATGTTCTTCAAAGCAAATAAATCTGCAGAGTGGTTTTGCAGTAAGAAAGATCTCTTAATTTAATCTTCTTAAAATTTATTTCTTAACTTCTTTAAATTTTTTTTGGCTATGACCTGAGGCATGTGGGATCCTTATTCCCTGATAAGGGATTGAACCCTCACCCCTGCATTGGAAGCATGGAGTCTTAACCACTGGATCCCCAGGGAAGTCCTCTATTAATTTAATCTTACTCTCTCCCTTTCATCCCCTGGGTTCTCAGGTGGAACAGTGGTAAAGAATCAGCCTGTCCATGCAAGAGACATGGGTTGCATCCCTGCGTCAGAAAAATCCCTTGGAGAAGGGCATGGCAACCCCTTGCAGTACTCTTGCCTGGAGAATCCCTGGGGACAGAGGAGCCTGGTAGGCTACAGTCCATGGGGTCACAGAAGAGTCAGACATTACTGAGCGACTAAGCTCCCAGCGTAGCATTTTGCAACATCTTGGCAGGTCTGTGTGTATGTCTATCCTGTATAAGTTCTTTGAGGTTTTTGGATCTGTGTGCTTATAAATTTTATCACACTTGGAAATTTTTTAGTCACTATGATTTTGAATATTTTTGATGTCTTCCTAGTCGCTCTGCTTCTTCTAGGAGATCAATTTTATGTATGTCAGACTATGTAAGTTGTCTCACAGTTCATAGAGGCTTTTGTAATTCTCTTTTTTTTTTCGGTCCTGGTTCATTTGGTTTGGTTCTACTGCTACGTGTTAAAGTTCACTTATATTTTTATTCTGCAGCATCTAATCTGTTGTTAATCCCATCTAGCAATATCTTAATTTTATATTGTTCTAATCTATAGAAGCCCATTTTTAAAAACCTCAATTTTCTCTCCATGTTTTTAATGAAATACTTGCTCATAACAAGTGCTTGACATCCTTGTCTGTAATCACTTCTGCCACTTCTTTGTCTTCCATTGAATGATTTTATTCTTGGCTAGTTATTTACTTTTTTCTGCTTCTTGGTATGTATGAAATATTTGATATGAGGCTTGATCTTATGAACACTATGCTATTGTTTAAGCAGTGCATTTTGACAATTATTATGGGTACATGTCATGAACATGGCCCAGTTTTTAAGATTTCTTATGGTGTTTCTAGAGTAAACTTCATTCTAGTCATGTTGCCGTTTAGTCACTATGTCATGTCGAACTCTTTTGCAGCCCCGTGGAGTATAGCCTGTCTCTGTCCATGAGATTTCCCAGGCAAGAATACTGGAGTGAATTGCCATTTCCTTCTCCAGGGGATCTTCCTGACCCAGAGATTGAATATGGCCCAGGGATAGAACCTGTGTCTCCTGCACTGGCAAGTGGATTCTTTACCACTGAGCCACCGGGATGAGGAAGCTCTTTTTCTAAGATATAACTCCCCTGAGGTCTCCAACAATATAACTCTCCTGAGGTCTCCAACAATATAACTCTCCTGAGGTCTCCAACAATATAACTCTCCTGAGGTCTCCACGAGGCCTAACTGATCACCAAGGATTCTTTTGTGTTGGCTAGACGTTAAATAACTTCGTGCCTTACGTGAGTTTTACAGGTTTTTGTTTTTTCAGCTTGTTAGTATTTTTGCCCAAGCCTTGTGAGATTTTACTTGATGTGCATACAGCTAAGTTTTCAGCAAAGACTTAAGGGAGACTTTGTATAGATGTCTAGAACTGAACTTCTGCATAGGTCCTTTCTGAGCTCTGTCCTGCTCCTTCCAGTCTCATACGTCTCTGGTCTCCAGTGACTGAACTCACTGAGGTTGCCAGGCTCTAGTTTGTGTTCTTCCCTGTCTGTGAATAACAGTCTAGACAATGCATCCAGGCAATAAATTGGGACAGCAGTAGATCTTAACTACTTTCCTTTCCTTTCAGAACCAGAATTCAATGCTACCTATTGTCTCATGTGTGGAGCCAGTTGTTTTATGTATAATATACAGTTTTCTAGTTGTTTACAGTGGGAGATTAAGTTCATTTGTGTTCCTTGTTTGTCTAGAATCAGTTAATGCAACTCCTGTGTTTGTGTTCTTCTAGTGACTTAAAACAGAAAACAGCATCAATAACAAACATACACAAAAATAAACATTGCCTTGGCTTGCAAGGGCCTATTGTCTGGCTTTGGTTCTCTTTCTAATTGTGTATTCCAACATTTTCTTCCTCACGTCCTTAGCCATCACAAGAACACAGACCCTAATTGTTCCTTGAACAATAAACCTACTGTTGTTCAGTCACTCAGCCCTATCCAACTCTTTGCAACCCCATGGCCTGCAGCATGCCAGGCTTCCCTGTCCTTCACTATCTCCAGGAGTCTGCTCAAACTCATGTCCATTGAGTTAGTGATGCCATCCAACCATCTCATCCTTTGTTGTCCTCTTTTCCTGCCCTCAATCTTTCCCAGCATCAGGGTCTTTTCCAATGAGTCAGCTCTTTGCATCAGGTGGCCAATGTGTTGTAGCTTCAGCATCAGTCCTTCCAATGAATATTCAGGGTTAATTTCCTTTATGATTGACTGGTTTGATCTCCTTGATATCCAAGGGATTCTCAAGAGTCTTCTCCAGCTGACAGTTCAAAAGCATCAATTCTTCCATGCTCAACCTTCTTTAAGGTTCAACTCTCACCTCCATACATGACTACTGGAAAAACCATAGCTTTGACTAGATGAAACTTTGTTGGCAAAGTGATGTCTCTGCTTTCTAATATGCTGTCTAGGTTTCTTATAGCATTTCTTTAAAGGAGCAAGTGTCTTTTAATTTCATGGCTGCAGTCACCATCTGCAATGATTTTGGAGCCCGAGAAAATAAAGTTTGTCACTGTTTCCATTTTTTCCCCATTTGCCATGAAATGATGGAACTGGATGCCATGATCTTCATTTTTTATATGTTCAGTTTTAAGCCATCTTTTTCACTGACCTCTTTTACCTTCATCAAGAGGTTCTTTAGGTACTTTTCACTTTCTGCCATTAGATTGGTATCATTTGGATATCTGAGATTCTTGATATTTCTTCCACAGTAGTGATACCAGCTTGTGATTCATCAAGTCCCTCATTTCACATGATACACCCTTCATAAAAGTTAAATAAGCAAGGTGACAATATACAGACTTGTACTCTTTTCCCAACTTTCAACCAGTCTGTTGTTCCATGTCCGGTTCTAACTGTTGCTTCTTAACCCATATACAGGTTTCTCAGGAGACAGGTAAGGTGGTCTGTTATCCCCATATCTTGAAGAATTTGCCAGTTTGTTGTGATCACAGAATTAAAGTCTCCAGTGTAGTCAATGAAGCAGAAGTAGATGTTTTCCTGGAATTCCCTTGCTTTTTCTATGATCCAGCGGATATTGGCAGTTTGATTTCTCGTTCCTCTGCCTTTTCTAAATCCAGCTTGTACATCTGGAAATTCTTGGTTTATGTACTGCTGGAGCTTAGCTTGAAGGATTTTGAACATAATCTTGCTAAAGTGTGAAATGAGCACAATTGTACAATAGTTTGAACATTTCTTGGCATTGTCCTTCTTTGGAATTGGAATGAAAACTGACCTTTTCCAATCCTGTGGCCACTGCTGAGTTTTTCAAATTTGCTGACATATTCAGTGCACCTCTTTAACAGCATCATCAGTTTAAATAGCCCCATGGGAATTCCATCACCTCCACTAGCTTTGTTCACAGTAATGCTTCCTAAGGCCCTTCATGGATCACGGCCTTGTCGTGGCAAAGGGGCTTGCATGACTCAGTGAGCTATGAGCCATGCCTTTCAGGGCCACCCAAGACAGATGGGTCATAGTGAAGGGTTCTAACAAAATGAGGTCCCCTGGAGAAGGAAATGGCAACCCACTCCAGTATGCTTGCCTGGAGAACCCCACAGACAGTATGAAAATGAAAAAAATTATGATGCTGGAAGATGATCCCCCAGGTTTTAAGGTGTCCAGTATGCTACTGGGGAAGAGCAGAGGACAATTACTAACAGCTCCAGTAAGGATGAAGCAGCTGGGCCAAAACAGAAATGATTCTCAACTGGGGATGTGTCTAGGGTGTAAGTAAAATCCGCTGCTGTAAAGAACAATATTGCATAGGAACCTGGAATGTTAAGCCCATGAATTGATGTATCATTTACGTTCCAGAGTTCCTCTGAAAAATTCGGCCAACACTATTCTAAAATGTACCATCTTTTGGCTTTTTTCCTTCTGTATTCACCCCCTTACCAGTTTCTCTTGGCAGGAATTTTTAGAAAAAACAGGTACGGATGAATTCCTATTTAGTCCAATAGGTGTATTTTTCAGAATTGGCTTAGGGTTTTGGAGCCTTGATAAAGAATTCTCTTCACAGTGACTTAATGTATGAGGTTTACTTATTCTTGATGTTACATGGTTATCATAAGCCAGGTAGATGAAAGAGGGATGCCATTTTCCTCCTGAAATTCTGGGCCACAGCCTGATTCTATAACTTAGGGGCCCAGGAGGAAACAGATGGGATGCTTGAATTAGTGTAGTTCCAAGAATGTTTAATAATAAGTCAATTTGCTAAGGTATTAGCCAGTATAAGGAAATCACTGGAGATAGTGCTGTACTGGCAGAGATGTTGCCCTCTTTTATCAACTCTATCAGAAATATGAGTCTTCTTTGAGTACTAGAACTTGGAAGAAGGTCTAATAAATCAAACATAGGCTTTTCAGTTCCTCAGCCTGAAATTATGTATGTCAAAATTGCTCACACTTTGTTGGCCAGATCTTATCGTATGGACCCACCCAACAGTGAAGGGACCAAGACTAGACATTTCCAACTTTCATGGTCTTACCTCTTTCAAATGCAATTTATACTGTTATGTTTAATATGCAAACTACAAAGTGGATTTCCTTCAGGCAGTTGGTACTTATTGTAGAAATTGTGTATATTTCAAACACACTTATCAACTTTTTGAACTTTTTTCAGTTTTAAAAGGTAGATGCCTTCAGCTGTCAAGTTGTCATAATCTCTATTTTTGATCAGTATAATTAAAAAAAATTTTTTTTGATTGGTGTCATAACCAAGAATGGCAGACAAGATTCTGGATAAAATCAAAAATTTAACATTTCAAAGTAAAAGATCTCATAAAGTAACTTTTTTATGTGATCAAAGTGGCAAGTTGTTGACAGATGACTGTTTCATGCCCTCCAGTCTAGTGAAATGATATTTTTAAAGGAAAATAGCGTATCATACATCACATCATTGTTTAATTATATGCACTCAACATTTTAATTTTTACTTTTGTGACATATTACTCCAGAAAATATTAACCATATATTTCTTCTTTTTTTCTAAGAAAAATGATAATAATAAGCATATCAGTCAGCATAAGTTAGATTATGCTGCTGTAACAAACAACTCTAAAAATATCCGTGGATTAAAACAACAGAAGATTGTTTCTTGCTCACCTAACAATACATGAATAGCACAGAGTGGCTGATGGGCTCAGCTCTACATCATCCTCATTCAGAGGCACAGTGTGAAGTAGATTAACTGTCTGGATGTGCTCTGGTTACTGCAAAGGTGGAAAAATTAAGTAGGAATGATTGCACATTAATTCCTAAAATTTCCACCTAGAAGTCATACATATTATTCCCACTCATATTTTCATTGACCAATGCTGGCTGCATGGCCCCTTGAGCTCCAAGAGGCGGGGAAATGCAGTCTCACTATTTGGCTGGAAAGAGAACCAGAAGTATGTGGTGAATGATGCGAATGCCTGCCACACTAAGGAATGAAGTTTATCTGAATATATTGGAGTACTTTGTCATTTCTGACCCCTGCAAAATTTATGTAAGTGCCAATATTCCTTTTTAAAAGTGGTTTAAATATATATTTCTAAAAAAATTTCTTCAGCTCTTGAACTGAGTATAAGAATGCTTTAGAGAATATTTTATCCTTTTTAAACATCTTGGGACTACATTTATTTATATCAATACTTTTGTCCTAATATAGGATAGCTCTGAAGACTAAATGGAAATGAGGTACAGATTGCTTTAGCAATTTTTGTGACTCTGAAAAGTTATTCTTTTGTTGAGACAAAATCAACCAATAAAATGACATGGGAATTTAGATAGAAAGACATTTACCTGTCTAGGGAAATCATGAATTGTTCATAGAGGGATAGATTTTGCATTTAAGCAATCAGAATTACAGTGGTGATTTTTTGTGACTGTCAACTTTTTGCTTTAATGTTTCACTTTTAAAACCACTTTATTGAGGTATTACTGGCATATAAAAAGCTGTACACATTTAATGTATACAATTTAATGAGTTTAGAGATAACTACCTCTTTGAATCCATCACTACAATCTATACCATCACCTCCAAGTGTTTCCTCCTGCCCTTTTTATTATCATTTTTGCATAATATTTTGATAATATTTACATAAGCTCTACCCTCTTAGCAAATTTTAATATATGTGTGTATTTTATCTATAGGTACTGTGCTATGTACTAGATCTCTATGACTCATTTAACTTGCATAACAAAGTTAGTACCATTTGACTAATATCTCCTTATTTCTCCCTCCCCCAACCTTCTGGAAATCACATTCTACTCTCTGCTTCAGCTAGTTTGACTACTTTAGATTCCTTATGTAAGTTTTATCATGCAGTATTTGTCTTTATTTGTCTGGCTTATTTCACCTAGCATAGTGTACTCCAAGTCTACCGACATTGTCTCAAACGCAGGATTTACTTTTTGAAGATGAAGAATGTTCCATTACATTTGTCTACTACATTTCTTCTCCCATTCGTCCGTCCATGGATGTTTAGGTTGCTACCGTGTCTTGGCTATAGTGAATAATGCAGCAATGACCAGGAGAGTACAGATATCTCCGAGATCCTGATTTCAGTTCCTTTGGGTATACACGTATCCCCTGCTTTGTGAAGGTTTGTTTCATGCCCTTTTAGTTTTCTGAAAAGATCTACATTTATACCAGTTTTTGCAAACTGAAAGAAATCTGAAGAGGATTTTCACTTTCATGCAAAAAGGTGAAAAGCGAAAATAGCTTTCAGAGATTGTTTCACAGCGAACTGTTACAGAGACAGCGCACACCTCAAACAGGGAGAGTGTCGCCAAGTTCCTTCCCCAAGAACCATACCTAGCATCTCAGTATTAAGGCACCATAGCTTTGAACCATGTGAGCGTGGGAAATTAACAAGCACTTTTATTAGTTCAGACATTTCTAGGTGCTTTTGAGGTCTAAGCACTTCTTGATACTATATGTGTTTGGATTACACCCAATAGAGGACTTACATATATATATATATATATACATATACATGTGTGTGTGTGTATATATATATATATATTTGTATCTATATGTATCTAGATCAATATCTAAAAAGAGACTTCCATTGATCAAAGCATTGAGCCAACTTGTATTTGTATTGATGTATGCTTGGAAAATTGACTCAAAGTGTTCACTGTTGATATATTTAGTATATCATTAAATTTGATAAAGGTTCTATTAGTCATTCTAATTATATCTCATAGTATTTAAAGGATATAAAAAATATAACACTTAATAAAAATAGTGAATAATTTTTATTTCATTTCACTAGAGTTACATTTCACTTAGAGTTATTTCACTTAGAGGTACATTTCACTTAGAGTTATTCAGAACTAACTGCCCATACCATTTTACAGTTGTCCAAGACCTTTCAAAATATTGATTAGCTGTACTGTTGATAACATAAAATGCAGTTTTAAGATCAAATACAAGCTTTGTTATTTGTCTGTTCGGTACCATCTAATTGATCACGATCTTGATTTGATTTGTTGCTATTTGATTCACTTGTTTAATCAAAAAATCCATGTTGCCTACTGGAACCTGGAGTTCCCAGGATTCTGTAGTGTTTATGCTGACAGAGAAACTACTAACAATTTTTACTAAAAAGGGTAGCCTTATGAAAATTTGTTAAAGATTCATTGAACTCAACTTGCATTTATCTCAATTGATCGATTGCACTTAGACCAGCAATTTTCACATTTGTTACAATACACACAGAAAAGAAAAATAGCTAAAGGTATAAATTAGTTCATATTTGCTCTAACTATAAACATGAAAGGGAGTACATTAAAGCTGATCTTCCTTCTATTACCTTGTCATTGCCACATTTTTACTGATACATGATGTGAAATGGAAAACAGTTTTGGGAACATGGTAATAATGGAGTGCATGAGTGATTAGCGTGTCTCTCCCGCTTGCTTCAGCATCCTGTCAGTGGGCTGTTTAGATCTCACTCTACACCATAGGATTTTGGCCTTTTATGAAGAAAAATAAAGCCTGGGATTTGAGAAATGGTGAATAATTGGACATATAAATGTTTAATAGTTTTAAAGACTGTCCTAATTTTATAAAGACCAGAAAGTCATCATTCAAATTGCACAAAACATTAACTGCTTAAGGGGTTGTATACTTATGTCAAAAGTTAAAAATGAAATAGCAACATCATTGGAAGGACTGATGCTGAAGCTGAAACTCCAATACTTTGGCCACCTCATGCGGAGAGTTGACTCATTGGAAAAGACCGTGATGCTGGGAGAGATTGGGAGCAGGAGGAGAAGGTGACGACAGAGGCTGAGATGGCTGGATGGCATCACTGACTTGATGGACATGAGTTTGAGTAAACTCCAGGAGCTGGTGATGGACAGGGAGGCCTGGCGTGCTGCGATTCATGGTTGCAAAGAGTTGGACACGACTGAGTGACTGAACTGAACTGAACTGAACAAAAATTATTAGAAGACTCTAATTTAATTGAAAATATTTGTATTAGTGTCAAACATCTTGGAGACATATTAACAATATTCTTAGGAATTTTTTTTCTGGTGGATGCAAGTTGGATGAGCTTTGTAGTAGGTGAGGTCAAGTTAATAATCAACAACCAGATCTCAATAGGACATTGAAAATAGATGGACTTTGGTTCTGAGTAAAGTGGGGAGATGTTGGAGGAACCTGTACAGAGAATTTCTGGGGTCTGATAGCATTTTTCATGGGGTACTTTGGATGCTGTGTTGAAAATGGAGTACAGATAGGGAAAGAGATAGGAACTGGCAGATCAATTAGAAGTTCTTGTTATTTAATTATGGTGACAGATAATAATGCCTCTGACATGGGAGGTAGAGGTTGGTGGTGAAGATTAGAATCTGGACAACCAAATTTATAGACCACAACATTTTTGGTGGATTTGGTTGCAGAATCAAATTCGGATTCTGTACATATGTATCTTCATTCAGGAACAGAAAGATCAGGCAGTAATCATATATACCTCATTAAATCTTCATGTGTACCCTATCAGCATCCTGGAAAGCCTATTTATCTATTACTATGAGTGTAAAAATCAGTGTCAGTTGATAAATTAAGGTAAATATAAAAATAAATACAAAAATCTATGTGATCACATTCTAATATGATAGTATTGTTTTGTGATGGTTTTGTGCCATATACCTACTTTTTGTTAGATTAAACAAGTTTTAGAATGATGTTTAGGACACACCAGCACCAAACTGAATCTTTCAGGGTATTCAAGAGGAGTGAAAGATGGATTAAAAGGAAAATGGCTTCTTACTATGGGATTTATTTTATTTTTCATTTTCCTATCTTACCACTTAAGATCATTTCAAATTCAAAATGTGGGACAAGTTCTGGTCCATGTGAATGAGTGTTCACAGCATCAATATTTAAGTATTTGCAGCTACAGAGTTCTCCACCTGTTCTGCTTTATGAATCTTGGTTAGAATTTATTAATGAATTGTGTAAAGATGTCTTTCAACTCCTTCCCTGGCCTTCTTAATCATCCAATTGTCCTTTGTTTCAGCATTAGTCCTTTTATATTTGCAGTCTCTTCACGGGTATCTGAATACATATATTGTTTACCCCTATACTTTAACCATACATAGTGTATAGTGAGGGATGATTATAAAACTATTTTTACTTAATAAGAATCTTGATTATTTACAATAGAACATTGTATAAGAGGTGATACATTTTTTGTAACTAGTAGTCAAATATAAAACTATGCTTTATCAGGACCTATCACCTAATATTTTTCTTATAACTTCAAAATACAGTCAGTCATGATTTCTCTTATTTTGGTTTACATATTTCCTGTCCCAAAGGCAAATATACACTGGTTTAGTGGCAGAGGACCAACAGAGTTTGCAGGGTTTTAATTACCAAGATACTGGACACTCTTGAAAAGAAGTGTATGAAATGAATATATGGACTCAATTTGAGATCTGCTGATACAAACCTTTTTTACTTACTATATTTAAAATTTGGCAATTTAATATTTACTAGTAACATTTCTCCTAAATTATTTTTGTATATTAATATAAAAATCACTTCATACTGATTAAATCATTTTGTTATGTTCATCATTCAGTAGATTACCTATTAAACTAAACTGCATTTCCATGCTATTTGAATCCATAAATTGGAGAAGATAATTGGGCATGTTAGAAAATGATGACTGGAAATATGTCACAAAAATACCAGAATTATTTTTAAAGTTTGTATTTTTTTCTCTAAACTAAAAAAATCCTTGAAGAGTAGTATATATTTGTTTGCTACTACTGCATCTGTAATAATTCATACTTAAACCTTGCACAAAGTGAAATTCAAGTCAAAGTTTATTGCCTGTGGTGAATAGTTCACTGGTTGAATGAATGAATACTTAAAGAATAGTTGGTGTGCTTTACACCAAATAATTTAAGGGAATATTTGCTTGCCTCCCGACCTTATCCAGATTGTATTACTTTTTGGGGGGTGGGGGGGAAGTATCACATAATGCTCATGATGTACTGAGTTTGCCAAAAAGATGGGTCTCTTTTAATCATTATCCATTTCTCCAGCCATGTGAAATTCCTTGCAATCAGTTCTTCATGGGTAAATTATTCCAGTTATCTACTTCTGTGTATGAAACTATGACAAAACAATAACTCTTTTATTGTATGTTGTGATTTTCTGGGTTGGAAATCTGGGCAGCGCTCAGTTGGGTGGTTCTTCTGTCCTACGTGGTGTGGCCAGATATCTTCCAGTGGTATTATCATGGTAAATGGTCCAAAGGGCCCAAGACAGCTTCATTCAAAGGTCTGGTTCCTAGGCAGGAAGGGCTCATCTGTTGATGTAGGCCGTCTCAGACTTCATGCACTTCCCATCTGGGGCTGAGGGCTTCAAATATGAATTTTCCAACAGATAAAGCAGAAGCTGCTTTGCCTTTTTAATGTAGCCTCAGAAGTCACATTGGGTCACTTCTGCTATACTTCAGTGATCAAAGCAGTCACAAACCTGTCCACATTCAAAGGGAGGAGACTTAACCACACATTAGGAGAAGCGTTTAAGAATTTACAGTTATATTGTAAAACTAGAAGTTTATCTCTAATGTTATATAGACCTTCTGTAATATATAATTATAAGTGCAGCAAAATATTATATGCCTACAAATGTAAAATGAAATTAGCCAAATTTGGGGTCAAGCTATCAACGATCTTTTATTTTTTAATTTATTTACTTATTTTTTGGCCATGCCACAGTGCTCATGGGATCTTAGTTCCCCAGCCAGGAATCAAACCCAGGCCCTTGACAGTGAAAGCGGAGTCCTAATCACTGGACCACCAGGGAATTCCCTGTCTTTAATCTTAAAAGTATGAAATGTCCAGTAGCATGAGTCTGACTTCTTCCCAGAGTGCCTGAATTCTGAAGATAAAGCTGAATACCAGTCTGTATGAAAGTAGGTCATGAGAAACCACATCATATTGTTGAGCTGTCCAGGGCTGCTGTGACTTGGGTTGTAAGCCAGATAAATCCCTAAGCAATCTCAGAGGGTGCTCCTGGGATTATTCAAGAAAGTTTTGCTGCCCATATCCTTGGGTAGGAGGCAGGGGAAAGCTTTGCCTATTTGTGGGTTTGGGTGGCTCAGCCTAGAAACATTTATATGGTTTCTGTATTTCAGCCTAAGGCATGAGAATAATATGCTTTGAGTAGACCTCCTGACTCAACAGAGCAAGCTGACCACTTTACAAGCTGAAACATTGTGAAGGGTTGAGGGGAGAGAGAAGGGCTACATTTGAAATGTTTGATGATATCAGAGGGTTGAGAACATTTTTCACGTTTGTAGCTCTTAGGGTAATAACATGACTCAAAAGGAGAAAAATACAATAATTACTTCTCTCATATGCCTATTAATGGAGACTTTAGTGTAGGATTAATGGTTTGGCCTCTGGAATCAGGGAAGCAGACAGCCTAATGTTCCACTAATGGGTCCAATTACTGTCACTGTGTCCTTGAGCAAGTTATATAACCCATCTGACCTTCATTTATCTCACCAATAGAACAGAGATGATCGTAGCATAAAACTGATCAGATTGTTGATGAAATAAATGGCCTAATATATGTACCAAGTAAGAGAAAAGCAGTCCTGGGCCTCTGGAGCTAGCCTGGGACCATCAGCGGGGCCTTGCTGTTGCTACTTGCTGTTCTTGCACTCACTGCCAGGCCCTGTTATTCAACTGTTGAACATAAGCAATTACACAGAATATCAACATCAGAGAAGACCACGCGGTGGTCATGATGGATCACACCAATAACAAGATCACTCCACAGTCAAGTCTAAAAACTGACCAATTATGAATATTGTTCAAGGCACAAGGTACCAACAACCCTTTCTCCTAGTTGATATGAGTGGCTGCTTCTGTTTTATCAAATACAGCTTTTGTCTTTTGTTGGTTCACCTTTCCAGCAAATAAGATTTATTGAGATATGCAGTTATGGAACTATACCTGCTTTCTGACATCGCCCAAACCAGTGTAAATCTCCACTTCTTTGGACCCACCCCCAACTCAACCAGAGCCTAAGTCCTATAATTATTAGTGTTAGTCACTCAGTCCTGTTCAGTTCTCTGGCACCCCATGGACTATAGCCCACCAGGCTCCTCTGTCCATGGAATTTCCCAGGCAAGAATACTGGAGTGGGTTGCCATTTTCTTCTCCAGGGGATCTTCATGACCCAGGGATCAAACCCAGGTCTCCTGCATTGCAGGCAGATTCTTTATCATCTGAGTGACCTGGGAAGCCCAAATCCTATAACAAGTCCTTCCTAATCCCAAAGATTCGGACTCAACTGAGTGACTGAGCGTGCACACACAGATACTCAGTATGCTTTACTGAGATATCCCATGGTTTCCTATGGTGGGCATTCTCCTGTGCTATGAGTAATAAACTCACTTTTTCAACTGCAGGCATTGTTCCTGGTGGTTAGACTGGGGTTTCACTGGCAATATTACTGTATGTAACATGATTAATGGAATAAGTATCAATAAATGTTAACTGCTATTATTACTAGCAGTAGAATTACTGTTCTTAATATACTGTATCTTCCTCTTTCTTCCCTTCTTTCCATGAGAGTAAAGCATACACTTCTTTGTAGCTCAGTCAGTAAAGAACTGAGAGAGTCATTTCCTAGGTAGGTTGATAAGAAGTCTAGGGGTCCCCAAGGAGAGAGAGGTCTGGAATACTCAAGGAAGAAGAAAGGACAAACTTTTAACTTTTTTTCCTCTACATTCCTTAGGATTATATAACAATGATGTATCCTGCTTGAGGACAGTCTGTGGATTAAACCTGGCTAATCCTGTTATCTTAAAATGTAAATTATGGGAGTAGGTCTGGTCTTTGCAAGGATTATATAACAATAATGTATCCTGCCTGAGGACAGTCTCTGGATTAAATCCTCTGGCTAATTCTGTTATCTTAAAATGTAAATTATGGGAGTAGGTCTGGTGAGATCTTTACAACCTCCAGACATTCTTTGGATTCATTGGACAGTATATAACTCCATTGCGGACACTAGCAAGGGGATATCTTTCTACCCCCTTCTGATGTCTATGTCAGAAGCTTTCTCTATCTCCTTTACACTTTAATAAAACTTTATTACACAAAAGCTCTGAGTGATCAAGCCTCGTCTCTGGCCCCAGATTGAATTCTTCTCCTCTGGAGGCCAAGAACCCCAGCGTCTTTGCGTGATTCAACAACAACCTTTCAGAATCTGTCTGCAGTACAGGAGACCCACGTTTGATCCCTGGGTTGGGAAGATCCCTTGGAGAAGGAAATTGCAACCCACTCCAGTATCCCTGCCTGGAAAATCTCATGGACACAGGGGCCTGGTGGACTGCACTCCATAGGGTTGCAGAGTCAGGCATGACTGAGCGACTAACACTTACTTACTTACTTAAAGCATACACATTGTGTACCATGGCCTGTAGTTACAAGAAAGACATGTTTTAAGGATGTGATGCTTGATCATTGTAGTACACGTTGAGAGATATGCCTTACTAGGACAGAAATGGTGAGGAATAGGGATGTATATCAGGCCTGGAATATGCGTATAATGTGTAGTAGTGACCCGGGAAGTATGCTGTAGATAATTTTAATGGAAAAATTTCAACAGAAAGATGTCATCTGAAATATTAAGAACACTGACTGTAGTCAGTGAATTACAAATAACTACATAGATGAAATGATAGTATCTGTTGCCTTTTCTAGAAACAAAGTTAGTTCAAATTAAAAATTTATGGTAATTTATGTTTGGGGAATTTTAAGGCAATTCAAAGTCAATGGCAATTTATCCTACTACATGATCAGTATCATTGATTATGTAATCAGCATATTAGCAAATGCATTCAAAATCTTCTAATATTCATGCAGCCTTAAAGCTACTAAAAGGCATAGTTAAATTACATTGAAAAGAATAGCATGTTCTTAATAGGGCCATTCCAGTGACTGTACTAGATGGCATAGTTAGATTTTCAAATAGTTTGCCGAGGTTAAGCAATTCAAAACATGTTGAACACTAAGCCAGCACAACTTTGATGAAGAGTAAAATAGAATACAGCATATTTATAATAGCACATGTGAGGCAGGGGTAGAGAGCTGATATGATTTGTAAAGCCCCCCATTTGATTTTCATTCTGACTGACCACTTACAAATCCTTTAATATTAAATTTGTGGAAAAATAGGAGACTGGACTCAAACCTACTTGAATCTTTAACCCTGAGTCTATTACTTATTCTTCAGTCATTTCTTAAAACTCTCTGTATCTTATGTGCATGATGGTCATGCAAAGTGAGAAAAATAAAGCTGTATTCTCAGGTCTTAATATTGTTCAGTTAAAGGCTATCTTCCTTTCTCTAAAAATACAAGCATGTGAGATTCCAAGATTAAACATCATTATTGCATTTCATCAATGCACATCCATATTTCCCCTTGTCTTGGTACCAGAAATATTGAGCTAAATGACTCTCTGATATCTAACAGGTTCCTACATAGGAAAGTCAGTATATCCTTGCAGGCCCAGAAATCCAGAATCAAGACATCTCATTACAAACTGTAAAGTCATTTTTATAATATAGTAAGCTTATCAGTGGCAAGGAATGAACTTTTATATCACTAGCAGTTAGTTTAGTGCATTGTTCATTGTTGACAATCTGTTTTTTTAAGCACAAAATCACCAGCATTAGGTCAGGTTTGAATCTGTCTACTCTACTCACTTGGACAGCAAGGAGATCCAACCAGTCCATCCTAAAGGAGATCAGTCCTGAGTGTTCATTGGAAGGACTGATGTTGAAGCTGAAACTCCAATACTTTGGCCACCTCATGTGAAGAGTTGACTCATTGGAAAAGACCCTGATGCTGGGAGGGATTGGGGGCAGGAGAAGGGGATGACAGAGGATGAGATGGCTGGGTGGCATCACCGACTTGATGGACATGAGTTTGAGTAAACACCGGGAGTTGGTGATGGACAGGGAGGCCTGGCATGCTGCGATTCATGGGGTCACAAAGAGTTGGACACGACTGAGCGACTGAACTGACTGAACTGACTGACTGACCGACTACTCACATTATTACTACCAGATTGCTTTGTTTCTTTTCCATTTTTTTTGGTGGGGGGAGGGGAGGGGAGCTTTATTGGCCTGTTTAATTAAGACAGTTAACACAAAAAAGATTTTGATTTTTTCTGACTGAAGAGTTTGAAGAGGTCTTTTAACACCAAGTAAAATCACCATTTTTTTCAAGTATAAATCAGCAAGTTTTAGAGCCCAGCTCCACTTTGAATTACAGCAGTAGTATTTAGGAGCTAGAGGGGTCCTTAGAAATGTATCCTCTTCTTTTCAGAAATGAAGAACCAAGTTTCAGAGACATGAAATAGCTTAGTCAAAGTAAAAAAGACAACCTCTTCAATAAATGGTGCTGAGTAAACTGGACAGCTACATGTAAAAGAATGAAATTAGAACACTTCCTATGCACAAAAATAAACTCAAAATAGATTAAAGACTTAAATGTAAGGCCAGACACTATAAAACTCATAGAGGAAAACATAGGCATAACATTCATTGACATAAATTGCAACAAGATCCTTTTATTCATTTTTTTTTCAGTTTTATTTATTTATTTACTTTACAATATTGTATTGATTTTGCCATACATTGACATGAATCCACCATGGGTGTACATGTGTTCCCCATCCTGAATCCCCTTCCCCCCTCCCCCGCCATCCCATCCCTCTGGGTCATCCCAGTGCACCAGCCCCGAGCACACTGTCTTATGCATTGAACCTGGACTGGCGATCTGTTTCACATATGATAATTTACAGGTTTCAATGCCATTCTCCCATAGCATCCCGCCCTCACCTTCTCTCACAAAGTCCAAAAGACTGTTCTATATATCTATGTCTCTTTTGCTCTCACATACAGGGTTATTGTTACCATCTTTCTAAATTCTATATATATGCATTAGTATACTGTATTGGTGTTTTTCTTTCTGGCTTACTTCACTCTGTATAATAGGCTCCAGTTTCATCCACCTCATTAGAACTGATTCAAATATATTCTTCTTAATGGCTGAGTATGTGTATATGTACCACAGCTTCCTTATCCATTCGTCTGCTGATGGGCATCTAGGTTGCTTCCATGTCCTGGCTATTATAAACAGTGCTGCGATGAACATTGGGGTGCACGTGTCTCTTTCAGATCTGGTTTCCTTGGTGTGTATGCCCAGCAGTGGGATTGCTGAGTCATTTTTTAAATTGAAGTATTGTTAACTTACACTGTTGTGTTAGTTTCAAGTATACAGCAAAGTGAACTGATTTATTCACACACACACACACACACACACACACATTCTTTTTCAGATTCTTTTCTGTTATAGATTATTACAAGGTACTGAGTATGATTTCCTGCACTATTTAGCAGGTCCTTGTTACTTATTTTATACATAATAGTGTATATGTGTTAATCTCAATCTCCTAATTTATCCTGTCCACTCCAGCGGTTATCCCATTTGGTAACCATAAGTTTTTGTTTTCTATGTTTATGAATCTATTTCTATTTTATAAATAAGTTCATTTAAAATCACCATGTTAGATCCCTTTTGAATCATCTGCTCTAATCACCTTATTATTACCAGACTGACTTTCTTGATCTCTCTAAACTTCCAATTTCTAGTTGCTCATATTTTTCCAGTATTCTGGGAAAATTTCCTCTCTCCTTCACTGATGTGGTATGAACAGAGTTACAGGTACAGCACTGCCTACTACAGTGGGTCCATGGACTAGAGATGAGTGTAAAGTCTAGTGAAATCAACGCCAGAGTCATGTATTGCAATCTACAGGAGATGTTTGTTAGCTATTTACAAAGTTTGGGGGTGAACTGTTTGAGGACCCATTTTCTTAGCAGCTGCTTGAAAGGCTACCCACTCCAATATTCTGGCCTAGAGAATCCTTTGGACTCTATGAGTTGGACATGACTGAGTGACGTTCACTTCTTGTTTGAAATGCAAGTCATTTTTCAAAAAGAAACTTTGAAACTTCTTTATAAATGGTCCTCAGCAAAAATGGCAACTGTGTTCCCTTGTTCCACTCCACAAACTCAAGTTGTCTAACATTGTTCAGTTTTGAAAGCCAGTGACTAACATGAATTTGCTGTTTCCTCCCCTAGACTGATTTTTGTTCTTGTGAAACATCTGCTTAGCTTTTAATCTCCTGGACTAACAGGTCATTACTCATTTGTTTATGAACCAAATGATTCACATCAGTGTAAGTAAGTCCTATAATATTGTTCTCTCAATTGAATGAGTCGTCAACAAAGCAATAATGAGTAGGATGTGTAACTTCCACTGATCATGTTCATTGTTTCTGGACCATGTCAACAGTGTCAGTTGATTAAGGTTTCTGACAGGAAAACAGAACTTGCAGCCTTCCAACTGCAGATAAGCTTACATTCTTAAGCATCTTGGGGTGGGGGGGTGTGTGTGTATGTGTGTGTGTATGTGTGTGTGTTAGTCGCTCAGTTGTGTCTGACTCTATGGCCCCATGGACTATAGCCCACCAGGATTCTTTGTCCATGAAATTCTCCGGGCAAGAATACTGGAGTGCATTGACATTTCCCTCTCCAGGGGATCTGCCCAACCCAAGGATTGAACCCTGGTCTCCTGCATTGCAGGCAGATTCGTTATCATCTGAGCCAACAGGGAAGCCCAAACATTTTGGTAGGCATATTTAAATATAATCCTCAAAACTACTAGTAATTCCTAAAAATTTTATATTTCTAATCTGATTTTGGAAATTATAGCTAGATTGTAGCTAGATTCCACTATCCTGTTGGACCAAAGGAGCTGTACTCTGCCCAACAATCCTGGTTTTAAGTAAGACTCCGTAATGAAAAGCAGTAAGCTTTATATTTCCAGATATGATGTTAATTCTACTTTTTAACCCAAAGAAATTTAAGGCTCTCTTATACCCTTACATTCCTTCATTTTAGAAAAGTATATTTATTCTATTTTCAAGATCAATATTGATTTTTATTATTTAAATTTAAAAAATATGTTAATCAGAATTGCAAAGGAGAATAAAGTAATTTTGTTCACTCTAGTATTTCTACTACAAAAACTTGCAAACTGGGTCCACCGATAATCAATTAGATATAAAGCTCTAAATTGTTTTAAAGTGTTAAGAGAATAATGTTACCATATCTATTTCAAACTATCTGATACTCCTGTATGACTTCAGTTATTAGAAATATTGGAATAGAGGCTTCCCCAGTGGCTCAGCAGTAAAGAATACTCCTGCCAATACTGGAGACACAGTTCCAGTCCCTGGGGCGGGAAGATTTCATTCCTGGAGAAGGAAATGGCTGCCTATTCCAATTTTATTGCCTGGAGCATCTCATGGTCAGAGGAGCCTAGAGAGCTACAGTCCATGGGATAACAAAAGAGTCAGGCAGGAGTTTTAGCAACTAAACAACAGCAACCATCAGAACAGCAACAATCAACAAAGTTAGTGGAGGTGATGGAATTCCAGTTGAGCTATTTCAAATCCTAAAAGGTGATGCTGTGAAAGTGCTGCACTCAATATGCCAGCAAATTTGGAAAATTCAGTAGTGGCCACAGGAGTGGAAAAGGTCAGTTTTCATTCCAGTGCCTAAAAAAGGCAATGCCAAAGAATGCTCAAACTACTGCACGATTGCACTCATCTCACACGCTAGTAAAGTAATGCTCAAAATTCTCCAAGCCAGGCTTCAACAATACAAGAACCATGAACTTCCAGATGTTCTAGCTGGTTTTAGAAAAGGCAGAGGAACCAGAGATCAAATTGCCAATATCCTCTGAATCATTGAAAAAGCAAGAGAGTTCCAGAAAAACATCTATTTCTGCTTTAACTATGCCAAAGCCTTTGACTGTGTGGATCACAATAAACTGTGGAGAATTCTGAAAGAGATGGGAATACCAGACCACTTGACCTGCCTCTTGAGAAACCTGTATGCAGGTCAGGAAGCAACAGTTAGAATTGGGCATGGAACAACAGACTGGTTCCAAATAGGAAAATGAGTATACGTCAAGGCTGTATATTGTCACCCTGCTTATTTAACTTATATGCAGAGTACATCATGAGAAACACTGGGCTGGAAGAAGCACACGCTGGAATCAAGACTACTGGGAGAAATATCAATAACCTCAGATATGCAGATGACACCACTCTTATGGCAGAAAGTGAAGAACTGAAGAGCCTCTTGATGAAAATGAAAGAAGAGTGAAAAAGTTGGCTTTAAGCTCAACATTCAGAAAACAAAGATCATGGCATCTGGTCCCATCACTTTATGGTAAATAGATGGAGAAACAGTGGCAGACTATTTTTCTGGGCTCCAAAAATCACTGCAGATGGTGACTGCAGCAATGAAATTAGAAGACGCTTATTCCTTGGAAGGAAAGTTATGACCAACCTAGATAGCATATTAAAAAGCAGAGACATTACTTTGCCAACAAAGGTCCATCTAGTCAAGGCTATGGTTTTTCCAGTGGTCATGTATGGATGTGAGAGTTGGACTATAAAAGAAAGCCGAGCGCCGAAGAATTGATACTTTTGAATTGTGGTGTTGGAGAAGACTCTTGAGAGTCCCTTGGACAGCAAGGAGATCCAACCAGTCCATCCTAAAGGAGATCAGTCCTGGGTGTTCATTGGAAGGACTGATGGTGAAGCTGAAACTCCAATACTTTGACCACCTGATGGGAAGAGCTGACTCATTGGAAAAGACCCTGATGCTGGGAAAGATTAAAGGCGAGAGAAGAAGGGGATGGGAGGATGAGACGGTTGGATGGCATCACCAACTCAATGGACATGAGTTTGAGTAACTCTGGGAATTGGTGATGGACAGGGTGGCCTGGCATTCTGCAGTCCATGGGATCTCAAAGAGTTGGACTGAGTGACTGAACCGAACTGAACAATCAGAATAGAAGAGTGATTCCATCTTTGAGATGGAAAGGAGGGAAAACTTCCTGATTTCTATAATTTGGTCTGGCTGATAGTCACAAAGTTTTATATATTCATCAAGTTTAACCAAATTATATACTTTTCAAAATGTACATTTTTAACATAAAACTAATAATTTTTTAAACTGCAAATAAAGTAATATTTAAATCAAGCCTTTTCTATACAAATATATAGAAAAGAGAATAATCCTGATACTCAAATACTCCATGTTTGTCTTTTATTTTTAACGAAGGAAAAATATTACTTAAAAGGCATTTAGTTCATTGTAGTATTAGTACCATTTGATTTTCCACCAGTCAAACTGAAAATCTATCTGTCAAACAAACAAAAAATGTAGGAATTATTATCTGTATGTATTTAAGACTGAAAGGATCACCAACATGGTTGACATATCTCTCCTTGTAAACAGTGCATATTTTGTGAGCTCACCTATTTTCTAAAAATTATATATGCTCTCTTAGAGGCATCTAATTTGTCTAAGTAAACAAGGTTTGTTTTTCTGATTTACTTCACTGTGTAGGACAGTCTCTAGGGCCATCCATGTCTCTACAAATGAGCCAATTTTGTTCCCTTATATGGCTAAGTGATATTCTATTGTATATATGTACCACATCTTATTTACCAAGCAGAAATTGAGACATAGATGTAGAGAACAACTGTATGGAGACCAAGGTGGGAAGAGGAGGTGGTGAGATGAATTGGGAGATTGGGATGGACATATATATATATCCTACCGATATTATATAGAAAACAGATAAATAATGAGAATCTATTGTATACCACAGGGAACTCTATTCAATGCTCTGTGGTGACTCAAATGGGAAGGAAATCCAAAAAAGAGAGGGACTATACATATATACACGCATATAGCTGATTCATTTTGTTGTACAGAAAAACTAACACAACATTGTAAAGCGACTACACTCCAATTAAAATTAATATAAATGACTCATATCTACAGAATTAGCTTAAAATCATCTACTCATTCCTTGTGTGCTTTCAAGTTTAGAAATTCTTTTGAGCAATGAATCCAAAGCCTGACTGGCAGTGTTTGGTGTGAGAAATCTGCCTGAGCCCAGGCAGACACAGGAAAAAGAAAGCCTGGGAGGATTGTTTCCAAGAACATTAGAATTAGCACTATGTTTTCATGGTTTTAATCCATCATAGCCGAGGAGGCGGCAGTTCTTTGGCGCTTTAACAAATGTTAGATACTCTTTGCTTTGGGTATACATCACTTCACACCTCTGGTCCCTTTAGAAGAGAATCAGATTAGATCCTAGCATGGGAAGTTTGGAAACCTAGAGAGAAATATTAACGGTTTCCAAATCTTTGGTGCAAGAACAAAAACAAAGCCCAGGCGAAGCCAGGCCCTGAAGGAGTTGGGTAAGTTAATGAATGATGGCCTCCTTCCATCTTCTGATATTCAATTGAGTCACAGCAGATGGGCCAGGGCTCCATGGGAAAAGCGAATTACGCACATCAGACTGTCGTTACATTTCTCACAATCACATTTTCCTCACTTCACCTGTTGTATGTCTTGGGCTGATTAGCTATGCATCTCATCTCATATTGGCAGTCCTGGTTCAGAGATAATCTTTAATTGGTTTTTCCCTCCCATATGTGAGTCTGTTAAAGATTTTTGTCTTTTCTTTCCCTCATCAGAAAAAGCTTCTACGCTGAGTTATTTTGGAAACAACGATGATGAGGATTATAATATTAATTGAGGAGCTAGGGTGGAATGATTTGTGATAAAGGTGTATTCTAAGTGGTAAGCTACGTAAAAGTGTGCATGCATGGTCAGTCACATCCGACTCTTGCAATGCTATGGACTGTAGCCCACCAGGCTCTTCTGTCCATGGGATTTTCCAGGCAAGAATACTGGAGTGGTTTGCCATTCCCTTCTCCAGGGGATTGTCCCAACCCAGGGATCAAACCCACATCTCCTACATTGGCAGGCGGATTTTTTTTTTACCACTGAGCCACTAGGAAGATTACAGAAAAGTATATAGATGCTAATATTCATCTAGTGCCTTGGGAATGGAATCTTTTATAAGACACTGTATAAACAAACAAAAAAACAGTCAGCAAAAGTTACTATATCAGAGGTAGATCAGGCATCAGATTAAGTCCTTTCTAAAAGGCATATTCACTTGACTTTTATTTCACATCTCCAAAGTTAAACCCCATCATTTTACTCTCTAAAACTCCTCATGTAACTGTAAGATCAGGTAAGCATTTAATCATCAAGGGAAACAAGACTGTGTGTGGAAGGACATCAATGTGGTGTTTAGGTCTGATTTGGATGCTTATTTACAATAGGAATGTAGGCAGGCTGCTCTGTGCGACCCCATAGACGGCAGCCCACCAGGCTCCCCCATCCCTGGGATTCTCCAGGCAACAATACTGGAGTGGGTTGCCATTGCCTTCTCCAAGGCAGGCTATTTCACCTGTCTAAATCTCAATTTCTGAATAATACTTCCACCTTCAAGGAATTGATGGGAAAATAAAGCAAAACAGTATAGGTAGAGACCTTTTTGATACTGTGGTGGGGGAAGCAGGATTTGCTTTATAAAATGTTGATGAATCTGAAAGAATGTAATGGAAAGTGAATTGAACAAAATAAAAGTCAAGTCTTACCTGGGCCTTTTCTGCAATATTAAGTTTTACAACTGCAGCGATGTGACAGCTTTTTTTATGACATAGAATCAATACCTGTTAACAGGTAAATATTTACAATGACCTTGTTGAAGCAAGGATGAGAGTTTCACATCCCTACCCATTTGGCTGACTCTCTCTCTTTACCAGACACTTTAGTCTGACTGTTTAGCTAAGCAATCTCTGAGATCCTTTGCATCTTTAGAATCTTATGAGAAAATAGTAATGCATTAGTGTTGAAAAAAAAATGCTTCTGTAATGTATAAAACCATTATATTTACAAGAATCCAACCAGCAAAACAGAAACCACTGAATATACATAAGATCAAGTGCTGGGAATTTGTTATATGGGTGATAGAACTGGTAAGAGGCCAAAAGAAAACTCCAGCACCATCTAGAGATGACCAAAAGCAAAGAAGCCTCTGTCTTCCTAGGCAGGATGATCCAAGAAAAGGAAGGTTTACCAGATCCAAAGGGCTAGAATCATCAAAATAATTCTGATGTGCTACAGACCTAGCCTGAGGCGGAGAAAGAGAAAGGAAATCTCTCATCTTCTATTCTCCCTGCCTTTCAGTCTCTCATCAATATCTCCTGTTGATTAAACCCAGGCAGAAGTCAGCTGACCTGGAAGCCTGTAGAGGTCAGCTCCCCTATCATCTAGAGAACAGCAGAAAAAAAGAGTCAAGACTAGATCCGAAGGCATACAGGGCATGGGCTGGCCAAATCAACTGACTCATTGGAGGCAGAAAAATTATCCGTTACAGACTTCAGTTAAATGAATGAGTTACCCCAAGGTCTTCAAAATTGACTCAAAGTGGTTGCCTCAAGCCCAGTGACTTATTGCCAACTGGGGATAAATATGTTATGGATAATGCCAACACATTTACTGTTCTTTGCTATCATTATATTGTGATTCTATTTTATGCAGTCATAAAATACTAGACATTCATGTTGCATTAAACACCAATATGGTGTTTATCTTCCATAACTGGTTTGTATTTATTGTTATTAGTTTAACATACTACCATTACATAGCAATAGGTTTTAGAATAGTTTGGAGCAACGTTGATAAGAAGGCAAAAATAATATCCTGAGATCTCAGACATATCATTTTTATTCATTCTTTTTTATTCACATCCCCTCCTCATTCATTGCCAAGGAATGAACATTATTATTTAAAGTGCTCTGTTAAGTCTTGCAATTGAAAGTCTAATTTCTTTTAACCTAGTGTTTTTCAATCATATTCAATGACAGATTTCTTTCTTTCTTTCTTTCAGAAACATCATTTAACCTAACCTTGATCAGCTCTTCCATGGTAGACACCTTGTAAATGTAAGTCCAAAACATTTTTAGAAATGTTTTACTTGACACTCTTTTGCTTAAAGTACCTGCTTTGGACTCTGTGGGAGAAGGATAGGGTGGGATGTTTCGAGAGAACAGCATCAAAACATGTATATTATCTATGGTGAAACAGATCACCAGCCCAGGCTGGATGCATGAGACAAGTGCTCGGGCCTGGTGCACTGGGAAGACCCAGAGGAATCGGGTGGAGAGGGAGGTGGGAGGGGGGATCGGGATGGGGAATACTTGTAAATCCATGGCTGATTCATGTCAATGTATGACAAAACCCACTACAATATTGTAAAGTAATTAGCCTCCAACTAATAAAAATAAATGAAGAAAAAAAAAGTACCTACTTGATAGAAACTCACTCTTTTGTAAGATACCATGTTCCACTTTTCATGACATTTGGAAATTTTAGGAAGTGAAGTTTTTTATCTTTGAATCACTGGCTTTGTCTTCTTTGAGTAAATTAAGGGACTAGTAAATAGAAAATTGCTGTGATTAACCTAGACAGCATATTAAAAAGCAGAACATTACTTTACCAACAAAGGTCTGTCTAGTCAAAGCTATGGTTTTTCCAGTCGTCATATATGGATGTGAGAGTTGGACTATAAAGGAAGCTGAGTGCCAAAGAACTGATGCTTTTGAATTGCTGTGTTGAAGACTCTTGAGAGTCCCTTGGACTGCAAGGAGATCCAACCAGTCATTCCTAAAGGAAATCAGTCCTGAATATTCATTGGAAGGACTGATGCTGGAGCTGAAACTCCAGTACTTTAGCCACCTGATGTGAAGAACTGACTCATTGGAAAAGACCCTGATGCTGGGAAAGATTGATGGCGGGAAAAGGGGACGACAGAGGATGATGAAATGGCTGGATGGCATCACGGACATGGTGGATATGAGTTTGAGTAGGCTCCGGGAGTTGGTGATGGACAGATAAGCCTGGCATGCTGCAATCCATAGGTTCACAAAGAATCGGACATGACTGAGCAACTGAACTGAAATAGAAAGTAACTCTCTTCAAATATCTCATTAATAAAATCTGTCACGTGTCACCTCACTTGTCTCATTCAGATGTAAACATCACTGTTTCCTCCTTCAAACCCTCAAATACTTTGTGTTTTCCTTATCATTCTGGTCATTTTCACAGAAATGTTAGTTTTAATAGCGCTTCTAATAAATGATAGTTAGGTGTGCATACCATATCAGGTGGGTTCTTACTAGTAAAAGTACATTTGAGACATCTTTATATTCTTATTTAAAAATTTTTAATTCTGTGAGGTAAGTTGATGTGAGAAATACATCATGGAGTTTCACATATGTTTCATCAAACTCTTTGAAGGAAACATAGGCTAGAAAAATTGGACAATCCCAATGTCTCTTATTTGATGTAAGTTGTCAGAGATAGATAAAATCAGAAAACCTGATTCTTAGATTGCTTAACTAATTAACAGGCAATTTGTGTCTGCCAGGTATGGGCAGTAGGTCAGAGATTCAACAGGTATTTCCTGTTCCTTTGCTAGAGATTCTGATGTTTCCTCTTATTTGAGGATAAGTGCTACCATGAGCCGCTGCTTCTCATGAGAAAGTGTCAAGCCTACTGAGGAGGCTGAGATTTGAAAGTATCACTGTCTGTGTAGTCTCCTCCTGTCCTCACCCCGTCATCTGTGATGACATGACACCTGAGCTCAGTCGATTTCCATTTTATCCTGTGTGGTCGTTTCACTTACTGCCAGGTGATTCTCTGGTTCAGACAAGGCAAAAACTGGGAATATTTTTGTATTCTAGAATTAAGATATATGATTCCAACAGGCTGAACTCAGAAGCTCAGGAGAAAATCACAAATTTTAAGCTCTGAAAATTAGGACAAAATAGCAGTGTTAAAGAAACACGGTGGTTGTGATGAAGACAGTGCTGACCTTGGCATTTAACAGTATGGCTATAAATAAAAATTCCTAGTATATGCCATTCTTGCTTGGAAATATTACCTATATTGTATAGTCCTAAGTATATTCTGAAAGGCAGTTAGAGTATAGTTGGCCATTACCCTAAAAAGTGAGGGATCATGAAGAAATTAACAAGTTATTCATCTCAGTGTTGAAGTGTATATGTGTGTGTGTGTGTATGTGTGTATTTGTGTGTGCATGATTTGAGATAGATATATATCGCATGGAACATTTTCCAGGATAGATCATCTTTTAAGAACAAAATACATATTAGCAAATTAAAGAAATCTGAAATCAAACTAAATATTTTCTCTGAACACAGTAATATAAAACTTGAAATCAATAAGGGGATGAAAATTGGAAAACTCATAGATATGTAGAAATTAAATAACACATTCCAGGATAAGCAAGGGGTCAAGGAAGACAAAAGAGAAATAAGAAAATATCTTGATAAAAATAAAAAAGGAAACACAACATACCAAAACTTATGAGATGCAACATATGCACTTCTAAGAGAAAACTTTATACTAATAAAAATCTACATTAAGGGCAAAGAAAGATGTCAGGTAAACTATATAATGTTACATCTCAAGGAACTAGAAAAAGACTAAAATAAGCCCAAAGATAGCAAAGGGAAATAAATAACAAAGATCAAAGTGAAAATAAATGAAATAGGGAACAGAAAGCCAGTAGTAAAGACCAGTGAAGCTAGAGTTGATTTTTTTTGAAGAGACCAAAAATTGACAAATCCTTAGGCTAGAACAGAAAAAAAAAAAGGAAAATAAAATTAATAAATGAAAGGGGCAACATTACCACTGATACCACAGCAATACAAAGGATCATGAGGGACTTTCATTAAATCCATATGTCAACAAATTGGATATACTAAAATAAATGGATAACTTCTTAGAAATATTAAATCTACCAAGACTAAATTTTGAAGAAATAGAAAATCTAACATTAGTATGAGTAAGGATATTGAATTAATAATGAAAAACCTCCCAACAAAGAAAATCCCATTATCAGATAGCTTATTGGTGAAGTTTGCCAAACATTTAAGAAGAATTAACACCATTCTTCTCAAACTATTCCAAAAAATTGAAGAGGAAAGAGCAGTGTCAAACTCATTCACAAGAGCAACAATAAATTCATAACAGAGCCAGGCAAGGACACCACAAGAAAAGAAAATTATAGGCCAATATCCTTGATGATCACCAATATTGTCAACAAAATACTAGTAAAATGAATTCAATGGCATGTTAAAAGGATTATACACTGTAATCAAGTAGGATTTATCCTTGGGATAAATGGTTCAACACACACAAATCATTAAATATGATACAGTACATTAACACAATGAAGAATAAAATTCACATGATAATTTTAATAAATGCAGAAGAAGAATTTGATAAAATTCAACATCATTTTGTGATTAGAAAATTCTCAACAAATTAGATATATAAGAAATGTACCCCAAAATAATAGAGACCTTTATATGATAAACCAACAGCTAATATCATACTCAGTGGTGAAATGTTAAATGCTTTTCCTCTAAGATCAGGAACAAGATAGAGTGCCTACTGTCACCACTTTTATTCAACATAGTATGAAAAGTTCTAACCAGAGCAATTAGAAAAGAAGAAAACACATACAAAGCAAAAGGGAAGAAAGAAGTGCAGTTGTCTTTGTTTATAGATGACTGGTCTTTCACATGTAAAACCCTGAAGATACCACCCAAAAGTTGTTAGAACTACATGAAAAAGAAACTAAGGAAACAACCGACACTCTGGATAGCATCAAACATTAAAATATTTAGGAATATTTTTAACCAAGGTGGTGAAATATCCGTACACTGAACTCTCTAATATATTGATAAAAGAAACTGAAGAAGACACATGTAGAAGGAAAGACATCCTATATCCATAACTTAGAAGAATCAAGATTGTTAAAATGCCCATAGTACTCAAACCCTCTATGGGTTCAATACAATCTTTAACAAAATTCCAATGCCATTTTTCACAGAAATTAAAAAGCAATCATAATATTCCTATGGAACCACATGAGCCCCCTATATAACAGTCTTGAGCAACAAGAACAAAGCTGGAGGTACTACACTTCCTGATTTCAAACTATATTATGAAGCTCAAATAAGCAAAGACAGTACAGTGCTGGCATGAAAATAGACAAACAGGCCAATGGAATAGAATCAAGAGCCTAGAAATAAACACATGCATACAGAGTCTACTAATCTTCAACAAGGGTGCCAAGAATACAAAAAGGGAAAGGGTATTTTTTTCTGTAAATAATGTTGGGAAAGCTGAATATCCACATGTAGAATACACAATTTTTCACTCAAAATGGATTAAAGACTTAAACTTAAGACCCAAAATGATAAAACTTCTACAGCAAACTTCAGGGGAAAAGCTCCTTGACTGTGGTCTTGCCAATGATTTTAGATACAACACCAAGAGCACAAACAATTTTTGGATACTACAGGCAACAGAAGTAAAAACAGAGGAGATTCTAGGGAACTAAAAATCTTCTGCACAGCAAAAGAAATAGTTGCAATGAAAAGATAGCCTATGGAATGAAAGAAAACTTTGCAAGCCTTATATCTGATAAAAGATTAATATTAAAAATATATTAGGAAGCCCTACAACTCAATAACAAGAAATCAAAGCAACTAATTCTATTAAAAAATGTGCAAAGGACCTCAGTAGACATTCCTCCAAAGAATACATGCCAAATGGCCAACAGGTATATGAAAAGTGCTCAGTCTGTTTAATGATCAGGGAAATGTACATTGAAATTACAATGAGGTATCACCTCACACCTATTAAAAAAGCAAATGTTAGCTAGGATGTAAAGAAAAGATTAGTTTGGTAAACTGTTGGTGGGGATGTAAATTGGTACAACCATTATGGAAAACAATATGAAGATGCCTGAAAAAATTAAATATAAAACTACCATGGGATCTAACAACTCCAATCCTCACATTTATCTAAAGGAATTGACATCAGGATCTCAGAAAGATGCCTACACCCCCCTGGGCAGTGCAGCACTATTCACAATAACTAAGGTATGGAAACAATCTAAATGTCCCTGGATGGATGAATGAATAAAGAAAATATGGCATATATATACAATTCAGTATTATTCAACCTTTAGAAAAGAAGAAAATGTTGCTATTCGTGGCAACATGTATTAACCTAGAGGACGTTATGCTTAGTGAAATAAGCCAGACACAGTAGACAGTTACAGAATGAGGTCACTTACTTGTGGAATCTAACATAGTCAATTTACAGGAGCAGAGGATAGGATGGTGGTTGACAAGGGCCAAGGAGAGGGGTAAATGTGGAAGTGACCGTCAAAGGTACAAAGGTTCAGTTTTATAAGATGAATAAGTGCTGGAATTCTACTATACCACCTATAGCTAACAATACTATGTTGTGTACTTAAAATCTGATAAGAGGCTCAGTTCAGATCAGTCTCTCAGTCGTGTCTTACTCTTTGTGACCCCATGGACTACAGCACGCCAGGCTTCCCTGTCCATCACCAACTCCCAGAACTTGCTCAAACTCATGTCCATCGAGTTGGTGCTGCCATCCAACCATCTCATCCTCTGTTATCCCCTTCTCCTCCTGTCTTCAATCTTTCCCAGCATTAGGGTCTTTTCCAATGAGTCAGTTCTTTGCATCAGATGGCCAACGTATTGGAGCTTCAGCTTCAGCACCAGTCCTTCCAATGAACATTCAAGACTGATTTCCTTTAGGATTGACTGGTTTGATCTCCTTGCTGTCCAAGGGACTCTCAGGAGTCTTCTCCAGCACCACAGTTCAAAAGCATCAATTCTTTGGCTCTTGGCTTTCTTTATGGTCCAACTCTCACATCCATACATGACTACCAGAAAAAACCATAGCTTTGAATATACAAACCTTTTCCAGTAAAGTAATGTCTCTGCTTTTTAAGATGTTCTCTAGGTTTGTCACAGTTTTTCTTCTAAGGAGCAAGCATCTTTTAATTTCATGGCTGCAGTCACCATCTGCATTGATTTTGGTGCCCAAGAAAATAAAGTCTGTCATTGTTTCCATTGTTTCTCCATCTGTTTGCCATGAAGTGATGGGACCGGATGCCATGATCTTAGTTTTTTGAATGTTGAGTTTTAAGCCAGGGTTTTCACTCTCCTCTTTCACTTTCGTCATGAGGCTCTTTAGTTCCTCTTCACTTTCTGCCATAAGGGTGGTGTCATCTGCATATCTGAGGTTATTCATATTTCTCCCAGCAGTCTTGACTCCAGATTGTGCTTCATCCAGTATGCCATTTTGCATGATGCAGTCTACATATAAGTTAAATAAGCAGGGTGATAATATACAGCCTCATACTCCTTTCCCAATTTGGAACCATGTTCTGTTCTTCTAACTGTTGCTTCTTGACCTGCATACACATTTCTCAGGAGGCAGGTAAGGTGGTCTGGTATTCCCATCTCTTTATGTATTTTCCACAGTTTGTTGTGATCCACACAGTCAAAGGGAAGCAGAAGTAGATGTTTTCCTGGAACTCTCTTGCTTTTTTGATAATCCAACGGATGTTGGCAATTTGGTCTCTGGTTCCTCTGCCTTTTCTAAATCCAGTTTGGACATCTGGAATTTCTTGGTTCATGTACTGTTGAAGCCTGGCTTGGAGAATTTTGAGCATTACTTTACTAGCATGTGAAATAAGAGGTAAAGTTTTATTTTAGTTTATTTAATTTTATTTATTTAGTTTTTATTTATTTAGTTTTATTTTATTTAGTTTGTTTATTTTATTTATTAAAGTTTTATTTATTTATTCCTATTACCACTATTAAATGAGGCAAGCAAGAACTTTGGGTAGTAACGAATATTTCTATGACCTTGATGGTAGTAATGTTGTCATAGATGTGTATTTAGCCATGAACTCATGGATCAGTAAATATCAAATATGTACAGTTTCTTTATATGTCAATCATATCTCAAGAAATTGGCTTAAATTTTTTTTTAAACAAGAACTTAGGAAAGGTTTGGATGGTTTTTGGTTTTGTTTCACTTTCTTGCCTAGGCTTCTATAACTGAGTCATGGCTATCCTATTCCAGATTGAGCCAAAACAGTAATTTAGTTCATTATCTGGAAAAGCATTACCATATTTTTAAAATTTCATATTTTAATAGGGCTTTGTGTAAAATTAAATGAAGCCCTCCATGTATTTCTGTAATGTGGTTATTAGCAACTTACTTTCCACTACTATCTTCATCTACCAAACTCAACCCTGGGAAAAGAAGACTTTGGTTCATATATGACAATCAAACTTTTTTTTTAAGTTGAGAAAACCAAGGCTTAGAAAGATTAACTGATGTTGACGTGTTCTAACTAAGTAACTTTGATTGGAGACAACTCAGAACAGAGCTAGAATCACTAACCGCAGAGCTAGTTAAGCCATGTGTGTGGCAGCCAGCTGATAGATTTTGCTGTTAACTTATGATTCTGCAAAGAAGAGGTATACCTTGCAAAGTGGCAATAAATAACTATGATGACTAGAGTTTCTGCATGTTTGTTCTCTGGTACTACTTTGGGCAAATAGCCTCTGCTAAGAACATTACTTTGTTGACAGATTAGCAGGTTCTAAAATATCCTTTACAAAAGGGTGGGTGGCCATGATTCATGGTTTGCCGGTGCTTAGAGAGCATAAATTGAATAAGTTTAGAACCTTGCATAATTAGGCTTACATTATTATTTCTTTATAGAAGATATGTTGGAAAACAGCTGTCCTCAGTTTGCCCACGATTTTCCCGATTTGGCATTAAAAGTCCAACATCCTTCAATCTCTGGTAAACCGGGACAGATGGTTAGTCAACATAATCTAGAATGGGATATTTGGGTCATAACTGCAAAATCTCATTAGAAGGAAGTCTAAGTTTTCTCATTAGTATTTCAATACTCACCCATCTTTATTCTTAATTAAATGTATAGGTATGGAGTCTTGATCACTTTATAATTGCATGCCATTCTCTGCCAAATAAAGGCTGATTCTGTTAGTTCCTTTAGGATTTGATTGTTATCATTCTTCTTTATTGCCTTAGTATACTTGGAATATCAATTTGAAATTAAAGGTTACTCTTCTTCTGGATGACTTTGCAAGGGCAAAGTCTTTCCCAAGGCCTCTTTGGAATTTGCGACAGGCATGGAGAGTTTTATAAATGTAATTCTTTGTTATTCAGAAGCCAGCAATGTAACTGCTGTAATATGATCTGGCAAACGGGTTAAGTGACTGAACATTGTAAAAGGAATTTCATTCTTAACTTTTCGGTCAACTTGCACCTCTACCTTGCTTTGAATAAAGTTAATTTGTGTGGGGATAATCAGGTCTGTTCTTATATGAAGAAACAACTGCTCACTAGTCATTGTTACTACTCTCTGTATTTCTTAAACAACACTTTTCACATATGTAATTAAAATTAATTGTTTGTTAACACAGGCCCCCTGATTTATTCTCATCTCCCTGAAGAAAGAACAAACCTGTCTTGTTGACCAGTGTATTTATAGTATTTATGCAGCCAGAAAATAAGTACATAGTACATATTGATTCAATGGATATTTTGATGGAGGATAGATGGATGAATGCATGAATGGATGGATATGTGTATGCTTGAAGGGATGGGTGAAACTTACAGCTAAAGCTAGCCCAGTGCAATTATTAAAAAATGCCATAATTCTGGCAGGCCCTGTTGATTTATATAGTCCTTCACTTTTATAAAATATGGATATAAAAGGACCTAATGACTATTTTCCTTCTTTTCCTCTGGATGGGAGCAGACATTTGGAAGTGCTACTGTACCCATGAACGGAAGGACAGGAAAGAGACCAGAGAACAAACAACTTGTTTGTATCATAAGCTCACTAATTCTGCTCCTCCTTCAAACTAAGAATCTTGGAGCTGAGCATCTTCTGGATCAAGCAATTGAAATCACTTTTCTACAGATAAGGAAAAGGAGGAACGGATGAATTCATTTACTTGCCAAAGGTTACACAATACATTATTAAGAGGGTCAACAATAAAAGCCAGATCTGCTGTGCCTAGCTCCTGAATACTTTAGGCTGTCTGCTTAAGTGCAGTCCAGCTCTTCAATGCTTCTTCATGGAGCCAGATTCCATGAATCAATCTCTGGTCTGCTCGATCCAGGTTAACAAAACTAACCAGCCTTTATTCTTTGGCAGAGCCTGTTGCTAAACCAGATTCCTCATCTTCAGCCTCTTCTAATCAAAGTAAATCTTATTCCCCATGCCCTGTGGGAAGTATCAGGGAAATGTCTTGCAAACTATTTGACATTTGAGAAAAATAATAGCACACTGAGGAAAACTTTCAAGGTGAGCAGCAAGTTAGCATTCCTTCCCCTGAGGATCACACTCAAAAAGATTTCACATTTGCTTTCAAAGTTATGCAATTTATCCATACTTCACGCAGTTAGAATTCTGGATTTATATGGAAGATTTCTTTTTTCTATATTCTTTATAAATTGTGAATGCTGTTCCTGAGTTGAAGGTTATCCGCAGTAATAGAAATGCAGTCAGGTGGAAACTGTCTACAGCAGAGCTATTACTGGGTCCATGGCATGATATCTCTACATACAATATGCTTTGGGCATAAATGAGGGGAGGAAAAAATGGCCCTGAAATAGGATTTTGCCTCTAACTAAGCCCATTCTAAGTAAGGAAGAAATTACTTTATTGGATAAATGCCACTAGCTTCTATTCAATATTCATTTAAAAGAAACACTTCTGATAGCTTTATTTCTGCACATTTTCAACAAATAACAATCCAAAGAATCAGAACTTGCCATATTCACTTTTATGCAGCTCATTAAATGACCAGTAAGAGAGATAGAACTTCTCCTTCTTCATGGTTAGTTTCCTCCAGAATGGAGCAATTAACAAATGTATGAGCTAAAATTTAGATCCTTTCCTCCCAACATTTTACCTCCATGCCAAATGCAAAAATGCAAACACTTTGGTAATGCATTATATTTAAGAAAATACTAGGTCTTTATTCTAAAAGCTAATTTGATCGGTAAGTCAAAACAGGTGGCTTATGGCTCAGTAAGAGCTATTATTAGTTACTTTGCTAGAAAGTATTTTCTTATTTCCTCTAAAAGTTGGGCAAACTGAATGCTTGAACTTCACTTAGGCTCAGTACAGTATGAGAAAATGTTCTTGTTGGCTACTTGACAGGGTAAATAAAATAAGAAACTACTGGGAGAAGAGAATATATTGCTCCCTGAAGGTGCAAATGTTTCTTCGAGCTGAAAATTACACATTTATGAGAAAAGCCAAGTGCCTCCCAATGGAGAGTTGGGTGTCTCAAATCAGCTGAAGTTTAAATGAAATACATATATTGAATAGATAGCTAAATTCCACAAATGGAATTGAAGGGGATGCATTTTCCCATGTCAAAACATTTCACAGGTTTAAATAATCAGGATGAAGCATCATTTCTTGGAATTAATTCATTTAAAAAATAAATTGGTTTAAAAATCAACAATATTTTCATGTAAATGTTTCTATTTTCTCCTTTTCCAATTTTTTCTGCTTCTTTTACTGTCCAGAGATTTCTAAGAGACTTTGATTTAATTATGCATCAAAGGGTTTTCTATCTGTTTTCACCCGTGGTTGATATACCCCAGTTGCCCTTTTACCAATCTTCCCTTTTGCTGATATCGAATCATCTAGCTCTCCTCTATTTCTTATTGCTGATCCCCAAATGGTTTACATTTAACACATCAACATTTTCGTAAAAATACAAACAAGCAAAATGATAACAGTCTAGCGTTGTCATAAACAAGACTAAATGCACTGTATACTCACCTAGAATTTCACCTGCAACAAGAGATTAACCCATTCCGATGGTAGCACTGACGCTGTGTTGTTGGACATTCTATCTTTAAACTTGATTGCCTCTTGAAGTTAGTTATTAATACTTTCTTTGCTGCCTATACAATCTCAGTCAGCCTATACATTCATCTGTTATTTTTCTGCTGATATAAAACTAGCATCCCGAGTTTTTTGTTCTTTTTTTTCACTCGTGCCAATAGCCAACTCCATCTAAGTTCACTGATGCTTTGTTTATCATATACAGAACAGCTCAGGACGTATTATGACTGTGGTCTGTGGCAGGCTCCTACGGTGCTCTGACAGAGCCTTAACCGAGAGAAGGGGACGCAATTTCTTCTCTCCAAAGGCATGGTCATGTGACCAAGTTGTGTGCCTGTGGGACAGCATCTGTCCAGGGCAGGCAGGGGGGCATCTTTTCCAAATTTGCACATTGATGATCTACAAACTAATAGTGTCTTTGAATGAATTTATTTTCTTCTACACTCTCCTTTTTCCTAAAATTTGCATGTCTATTAACATCAATTCAAATTTGGAGACTTTAATTACTCCCTTACCTCTACTCCTCACTTCTCTCCCTATTTAGTTAGCTTCTAGGTTCTGTTAAAAGGTACCTTATACACATTTTTTTGCTGTTCCTCATTTACTCCTGTGAAGGAAATGGGGCACAGTAGTCTTAGAGCCAAACACTGAACATGAATAGATATGGAATAAGCCATTTTTCTTCAGGAGCTCAGCAACTGCCCCTTGGTCCCCTTCTACCAGACTGATCCTTCTTTAACTCCCACAGTATCAGAGCGTTCATTCTAAAATATAAAGTTTATCTTGTCGTATCTCTGTTTATAGTTTCTGGTAAACTGAATAGTAGCCTCTGGAAAATATTCATGTCTTAATTCCCCAAACCTTTAACAAGATTAAAGGAGTTTTGCATATATGATTAAATTAAGGATGCTGATTGGGAGATTATCCTAGATTTTCCAGGTGGGCCTAGGTTAATCACAGGAATCCTTCTAACAGTGAGGCAGGAGGATCAGAGTTAGTAGGAGAGATGATGGTGGAAGAAAAAGGTAGGGGGGATGTGAGGAAAGAGCCATGAATCAAGGAATGCAGGCAGCCTTTAGAGTATGAAGAAGAAGACAAAGAGAATGGATCCCCTCTCAGAGGCTGCAGAAGGAACCAGCCAAGCCAACACTCTGACTTCAGGCTAGGGAGACTGATTTCAGAGTTTGGACCTCCAGAAATGTTAGATGATAAATTCATGTAGTTTAAAGTGAACAAATTGGTGGTAATTTTTTACAGCAGCATTTGAACACTAATGCATCATCTTTCAATTCCTCTTTGTAATTTTCTGAACACATTTCAAACTTCATAAGGTAGCACAGAAGTTCTTCCATGACGTATCACTGCACAGTTCTCTGACCTTATTTGTAACCACTCATCAAAGGTGCTTTTTTCTATTAGCTCTAAATTACTCTTCATCTCTGGAATTTCCAGTTAATAGGCCACTTCAAACTGCTTCCGAGTATAGGAATTAGGAATATCTTTCCTTTTTTGTTTCCCACTAAAGCCTACTTCTCATTTTCTTCAGGAAAACTTTTCTGTTACTGTAATCCACTGTGGAAAATGCACAAATGAAAGAGAAACAAGTGAATAAAAAATTCAGTAAGCAGAATACTTATTTCACCTATTTCCCACAGTCTTAAGTTTCAGTTTTTGTTACCATCTCGATCTATAGGCTGAGAGTTTAGATCTCAGCCTCCATAAATTTTTCTTCATACTTAAATGCTTCTCTTGTAGGGACTAATTTCCTATTTGGATGGATTATTTTTGAAGAGGTCATAAATATGCAATACACAAGCCATCATTGGAGAGGAACATTCCTTAGTTCTCTAGGGAGATCATTTTTGTTTTAATAACTGGTGTTAACTTTCTGCACCTGTGACCGTCACTGGGACTTGGTATTAGATGTCTGACTCAACAAGAGTTCTGGCCAGAGTTACGGTAGCCAGAGCAAAGTCCCCATTGAGAGAAATACCTGTACTCTCTGCACAATATATACAGCATTGTGAGGTATTTTTTGGGGACCTGCCGTGGGGTCCTGCATTGGAACAACACTTAAAATGAAACAAAATTCCCCCAAAGACAGCACATCTAACAAGAGGAAAGTTCCATCTACAATTAATAATACATCTAAATAGTAAGCCTGGTAACCAGTAAAAGGAATCCTTGAATATTTAAGAGGATCTAATTAAAATTAATAGGGAAAACAGTATGACAAAATTTAATAAGTACGTTTCTGTCTCCCTTTATGACAGCACATGCCTAATTCTTAAAATAGACTTAATGCCCATATCCATTATGCTCACATTTGTTTTCTTTACTAGCTTTCTTTCTCAAACTGTGTGATGAATTTTGTCAATAAACAATTCACGTGATGTTTTAAATAGCTACCGCATGCTCAAATCTATGCGATGTGTTTTCATCTTCATTCTCTCACTCTTTAGCCTTGTCCTCGACATTCACACAAGTTACAAATGCAGGTGCCGTTTTCTACAATATAAGCTAAGGAAATAAAGCTCAACATGAACAATGAAGGAGCACAGCGAAGAGTCTTCTTAGTTGTACATCCCTTTCTCCTATCTCCAGGTTTAAAGTTCCTATTGGCTACCCAACTGGCACTAGTGGGAAAGAACCTGCCTGCCAATGCAGGAGATGTAACAGACACAGGTTCCATCCTTGGGTCAGGAAGATACTCTGGAGGAGGAAATAGCAACCTACTCCAGTATTCTTGCCTAGAGTATTCCATGGACAGAGGAGCCTGGCGGGCTACAGTCCATGGGGTCTCAAAGAGTTGGACACGACTAAAGAGACTTAGCATACACACTAGCACACACTCAGGCCTCTGTTACACTTTGCCTCCCTTAATAACATCACCACTGGAATTCATTTTTATTAGTTCACTCAGAACTGTTCTTTTTAGGAAGACTAGTGGAAGGATGTGTGTATCCTGAATCCCATCCTTCTCATATATTGACTTTGACTTTAACATGGCTTCCCTAGTAGCTCAGCTGGTAAATAATCTGCCTGCAATGCTGCAGACTTGGGTTTGATTCCTGGGTTGAGAAGATCCCCTGGAGAAGGGAATGGCTACCCACTCCAGTATTCTGGCCTGGAGAATTCCATGGACTATATAGTCCATGGGGTTGCAAAGAGTTGGACATGACTGAGCGACTTTCACTTTCACTTTAACATGAGTCACATCTTCTCCACATTCCAGAGATGTGCCCAATTATTGCATCTGTATGAAGTAATAGTTCATGGAACAGAAATTTTTAAGTGATCAGTAAATCGATATTGGCTACTATCATTTGGAATTGTTTTCACTTGGGCGCATGATGGTTTCCTAACAATCATTTATTGTTATAACATCAAAAATCATTTATAGTAGCAACTTCCTATGTCAGACATTATGATTCCCCGGTGGCTCAGACAGTAAAGAATCCATCTGCAGTGTCGGAGACCTGGGTTCGATCCCTGGGTTGGGAATATCCCCCTGAGAAGGGAATGGCAGCCCACTCTAGTATTCTTGCCTGGAGAATTCCATGGACAGAGAAGCTTGGTGGGCTGCAATCCACGGGGTCGCCAAGAGTTGGACACCACTGAGCGACTAAACACATGTTCATAGCACATAGCACATGTCAGACATCATAGATCCTCCCAACCTAAGGTAGTCATCATGGGTGGTAGTTGGTAGTATCTTCAGAAGCATTGGACATTATTTTGAATCTCTTCTTTTTTTAACTGCTTAATTATCTTAGTTTAGTTATGTTGTTTGGTTAAGCTCCATTATTATCTATTTTATTAATAAAATGGAGTAGCAGGATTTCCCTGGTGGTCCAGTGGTTAAGACTCCATGCTGCCAATGCAGAGGGCCCAGGTTCAATCCCTAGCTGGAGAACAGGATCAATTCCACATGCCACAGCTGAGACCTGGCACAGTCAAATAAAAATAAATAAATAAAATGAGAGTAGCAATCTTCCTCTGCTAGATACATAGAAAGCAACATCTCCATCCTTCAGATGCAGACATTTATGCTCCATATACAGTGTTCATATGCAAGGTCATTTATACTTTAACTTTTCCACAATCATTTTGTCTTGGAAAAGTAGTTTTAGGTACTGGTAATTCTCTGTTTTCAGAATGAACAAATTTTGGTATGTTGTTATTGGTGTTTGGTGGCAAAGGAGAAGTGGGGGTGTATTGGGAGCGTGAACAGGGAAATAGGTATAAAGCATCTAAAGTTGCTTAAAACAAACCTGCTTGAGATGTGAAGGGGGAAGGCCTAAACGAATGCACAAGAGATGGTATATTTGAGAGAGTCTGCTCACTATCTGAAATCACTGAATCAGTTCAAACTTCATCTCTACATTTTAATAGCTGTTCAGATTCTGATGAGTGATTTATTTAATGCATGTTTTCTTCTGTGTTATATGAGGAATTTAATTCCTATTTCATCTTTTTTTTCTTTTAAAAAATTTTATTGAAGTATAGTTGCTTTACGATGTTTTGTTAGTTTCTGCTATACAACAAGTGACTCAGTCATGTGTATACATACATTCTCCTCTTCTTTGAATTTCTTTCCCATTTAGATACCACAGAGCATTGAGTAGAGTTCCCTGTGCTGTATTAGTTATCTATTTCATACATAGTATCAATGGTATATATGTGTCAATCCTAGTCTCCCAATTTATCCCATCCTTCATGTTTATCTTTGAATTGCTGAGTTCACATGAGATAAAGTATTATTTCTATCAAGCATAAAGTATCAGGAAGAAATAGCAATAGTGATAGTTATGCATAATTAAGATTAGTTATGCTCATCTGCTAATGATGACTTTGGGGAACGTATAAAAAGATGCTTAGTTATACTTGTCATTTTCTGTTTTGTCTTGTTTTTTTCCTCACAGGTGAATATTGCTATTTGTTTTCTCTTATTGTTTCATGCAAGTCTATTCCTTCTGAGTTATCAGTCTTTTAGGACAGAAGTTGTCTTGATTCTGATCTCAATCCTGAATATTTGGCAGAATGTAGAGTTCTGGGTTTACAATTAACCCACATCACTTAAAGGTGTCAATCCATTATCTTCTCATCTCTTTTCTTTCTATTAAGGAATCTGTTTCAGTCTTAAAATTATTTATATGCAATCTACCTTTTTGCTTTATTCAAGACCTCACCTTGTTCTTGTTCTTCTGGTACAACCATGAATTTAGGTAGAGATTAATTTTATTTCTCTTGTTTGGAACTTGATGTAATTCTTCCATCTAAGGATTCCATATTTTGTTCATTTTGGAAAATTCTTGGCCATTATTTCTGTTCCAGGTATCTATTGCTGCCTTTAAAAAGTGCCTCAAAATGTAAGGAAATGGCAACCCACTCCAGTACTCTTGCCTGGAAAATTCCATGGACGGAGAAGTCTGGTAGGCTACAGTCCATGGGGTAGCAAATAGTCGGACATGACCGAGAGACTTCACTTCAAGATGTAACAGCTCGAAATCACAAACGTTTTAAAGATACCTCATGATTTTGTGCTTCCTGATTCTTACAGGACTCAGCAGCGTGATGTTTTTGCTCCACGTGGCATAGAGACATCACTCAGTGATATTTAAATGGTGAAGAGTCTGATCAGGAGGGTACAAACAGGCCAGTGCTTGGTAGAGATGATTTGAAGACTGGTTTCTGCCAGGCCACTCACCCTTTCTATGTCATCTCAAAATCACTCCATACGGTCTCTTCAGCACAGTACTTAAACTTCTTATATGGCAGCTCAGGGCTCCCAGCCAGCAAGCGAAAGTGGATAGTCAGCGAAAGGCTAAGGACAGAACTGGCTTCACTGTACTCCATTGCTCAAACCAGTCACAGGCTAATCTACATTAAGCAGAAAGATAAGTGGGCTCCACCCTGTAATGGAAGGAATGTGGACATTCTCAACTCTACTGCAATTACTTTGCAATATTGCTTCTTTCTTTTTTTCTCCTTCTGGGATTCTTATTTTATACGTATGTATTTGGTATCTAACTCTTGATGCCTGTAAAGCGCTTTCAAATATTCTCTCTTTAATCTCTGCTGAATTCTGGATGAAGTCTTCCTAATGATCTCACATTCATGTAATCTATGCAATTCATGTAATCCTTCAACTATGTTGCATATGCTAATAAACTTGTGTTCAGTTTTTCATATGATACAGAGATATACATTTCTTAAAGTTCTATTTTGTTCTTTTAAAATGTGGCTTAAAAAAAAAAATAATGCTGCCTTTGTTCCTCATAACAAAAGGCTTATTTTAAGGCTGATTTGACCTGAAACCTCAAGTGTCTATGGTACTAAGACTAGCCACTCACTCCTGACTCCTCTGTCTCCTTCCCCATTGGGAAACACACATAGCACCAGATCAACTCAAATACTTCAGCTCTGGTTTTTAGTCATCTTGTTGTGTCTATCAACTTGAGGGAGGTTATCTCCATTTTGTAAGCTTAGTTATTTATTTAAGATACATTTCTATTAGTTTATCCAGCATTTCAACATAGTTGTAGTAGAAGTATATTAAAGATTTCTTAGTCTACCATCTTGCTAGAGTGGGACATTCTATCTTTATTCTGTAATGAAATAGTAAAGACAAGAAAAAAAGAAGACAAAGACCCTGAAATCAGAGCCTTTTTTGGTTTATGTCACAGCTGAGTGCACAAAAATGTGATGGTCTATAAATTTAGGAAGAACCAAGTCTTGGGTTGGTATGGGCAACTTAAAAGAAAAAATCTCAATTCAAAATACAATTATATTGAATAAGTTCTGTTTAATGAAATAACGGTGAGTTTGAAGCAAGTTCTTCCTAAGAGCTACTTCAATTAATAATGTATGAATGGGGCCTTCCCTGGTGGTCCAGTAGTTAGGAATCCACCGTGCAATGCAGGGGATATGTGTTCAATCCTTGGTTAAGGAACTAAGGAATCATATGTGCTCCATTGCTTCAGTTGTGTTTGACACTTTGCAACCCTATGGACCGTAGCCCACCAGGGTCCTCTGTCCATGGGGATTCTCCAGGCAAGAATACTGGAGTGGATTGCCATTTCCTCCTCCAGGGAATCTTCCTGACCTAGGGATTGAACCCAGGACTCTTAAATCTCCTGCACTGGCAGGAGGGTTCTTTACCACTAGGGCCACCTCGGGAGCCTTTACACCATTAACTAGAGAGCCCACACACTGCAACTAAAATTCCACGTACTGCAAATAAGACCTGATGCAGCCAAATAAATAAATAAAACTTATAAAAAGTAATGTGTGAATGGATTTTTTGAAGTATGGTTGATTTACAGTATTACATTAGTTTCAGGTATACAGCATAGTGATTCAATATTTTTATAGATTTTACTCCATTTAATGTTATAAAACATTGGCTATATTCCCTGTCCTGTATGATATATTCTTATAGCTTAGTTATTTTATGCATGGTAGTTTGTGCCTCTCAATCCCCTCCTCCTGTTCTGCTTTCCTTTCTTCCTTCTCCCAGTGGTAACCAGTATTTGTTCTCTATATCTGTCTGTGTGTCTGTTTTGCTATATTCTAAATGAATATTCTTATAGAGAAATGTTTAGCCAACTTAGTTACTTTCTGAGTTAATGTTACAGTCAGAATAATGGAAAGCAATAAAGTTAGTTCCTACTAACAAAAGTTTCATACTTAAATATGACAAAATAACGTTCTTTATTTATCTTTTTCCCTTTATACATAGTTTTTTGCTGATGGCTCCAACTTTTCTTCTGCACATCTGCAACCAAATAAATGATTGTTTGCTAATAATTTAGCATGATATTCACCGTTTTATGGATAATCATGTTCGTTTACAGAGCTCAGCATTTTTATTTATCCGAGTTTTCTTGAAGTTCCTCCAAAATAAAAGCTATGTCAAAAATAAATAGTTTGTCGAGATTGTAGGAATGCTGCCTGAAGAACTCAATACTTTTTCTGGCTTTAAGAAAACTAATATTAGAAATATAACAAATGCATACATGCTTATTTGCTTCAGTTGTGTCCGACTCTGCGACCCTGTGGATTGTAGCCCACCAGACTCCTCTGTCCATGGGATTCTCCAGGCAAGAATATTAGAGTGGGTTGCCATTTCCTTCTCCAGGGGATCTTCCTGACCCAGGGATCGAACCCGTGTCTTCTACACTGACAGGTGGATTCTTTACCACTGAGCCACCTGGGAAGCCCTTATATTTAATACACATACCTAAAATACATTTATAATGATGTGCTCACCATATTGGTAGTATTCTATATCTTCTTTTCATAGAAGAAACAAGGAAATTACAGAGAAGCTAACTAATATTTCCAAGGGCACATGGCTAAGAAGTAGAAAAGCCAGTTAAATATTCTGATTTAATTCCACTCATGCCATTTCACATGTGCTACATTTTTTATTTTTCCATTTACTTGATTATTTTATTGGGCTGCCTACATTATACAGATGCCAGGTCAAAATCTTGAAGAAAGCAAACATGTAGTATCTTTACTATGTAACTTTAATTATCATTTCTCAAATACATCACAAGTTAAAAAATAAATATGACTAAAATACATAGAATATGCATTTTATGAGCATTTGGCGTGTCTTGTATTAATAGCAATAAATGAACATAAAACTTACTCAGAGTTTACTTTACAACTCAAGAAATAGGTGTATAGTAAAACATCTTTTCAAGAAAATGAAAAAAACAGGTATTTTACACTTTAGTTGAGTAAAAATATATATATACTGTCATTAGGAACATAATAAGGAATGTGGGAGGGGGTTGGAGGCTGAGAGAGTTTAAGGTGGAAGAAGGAACAACCAGGAGGCATGTTTACAATCTGGCTTCACTAATCACCTTGCACATTCTTACCAAAGTGGAAGATGAGGGTGAGAGCATGGTAGGTATACATATCGTTAATTACAGACCTGGCAGACATTCTCCAGTTAAAATTAATTAATTACCTATGCTGGATGGGGAAGACCCAGTGTGGTGGTTAAGATGTAGGGTCACGATTCCCTGTATCAATTTTGTGTTGGATTTTATTAGTCCTGACAAGCTTTTTGCTAAGGACACTATAGTTCAGTCAATAGTGATATTATCCTTCAGTTATCTCAACACTAAATTGCTGAAGATTAATCTTTGATGTCCTTGGTGCTCTGTTTTTGTACGACTCAGGTTCTCTCTCATTAAAAGCAGATATTTATCATTTTATGTTAATTTCTACTTATAATTATTGTCTGGTGATTGGCATATCTTATTTGAAGATGATGAAACCCTTTCCCATAATATGTAATTTGGAGGAAAAAGAAGGTGCTTAATTTAAATCTGAAAGAGTACCCATATTACCATGGTTATAAAGCAACAGATGAACATATAAGCAAATATTGTCAGCTCATGTCTGGAATCATTCATCCATCCATTCATCCATTTGGTTGGGCATTTATAAACCAAAGAAATAGTTAAACTGGACTCTGGAATGAGTCTGCTACAGGGCAAAAAGCACAAAAGGACTGTCCAACAAAGCCACAGGAGCTCCTATCACACAGCATGCTTGATATTGCAATGCAGGCAGAACATAAATGTCAATATCTTCTGTTCAGTAGGGGAGGCTTTTTAAGGTCTCACACAACTTGGAAGTCATTCTTGTTCCAGTCAGAATCAACAGCAGCCACTTCAACATCAGAGGGTTCTCAGAACAGTATGAGCTCAAGCACAGAACAAAGTGAATTGCAACAGGCATTTTCTAGACCAACTTGGGGAGGTCAGCTCAGCATAGCTATCTGTGGTAACTAGTTTGCAACAGGCTGAGTGAGTGCCATTGAAAACTTCCTACTGTATGGAATCGAAAAAAAAAAAAAAATGAACTTATATGCAAAGCAGAAATAGACAACAGACATAGAAAACAAGCTTATGATTACCAAAGAGGAAAGGGGGGGCAGATAAATTAGGAGGCTGAGATGAACATATTACTATATATAAAATAGATAACCAACAAAGGCCTATTGTATAGTACAGGGGACTATATTCAATATTTTAATAACCTATAAGGGACAAATGATCTAAATATATATACATACATGCATATATATATACATGCACGTATATATCTGAATGCACAAATATATATTTGAAACTAACAAATTTTTAATCAACTGTACTTCAACAAAAAAGAAACTTCCCATTTAAATTTATAAACATTGAATGTCTATAGTTGTAAAGAATGAAATGTCCCTACAGTAAGTATATAAGTTGTGTGTTTTAATAAAACCAAATGATTTAGGCATAGAATAAAATCTGAAACAGGAATCAGAACAGTTCTAGAAATCATTGGTCAAAGATGTCATGTTGATAGAGCCCATTGACTCAGCCACAGCTTTCTAGGGTTTGCTTTAGAGAAGAGATCTTGAAAGTAAAATCAGAATGGTACAGCATGACATATGTAACATAAGTCTATATCTATCTATAGTGAGAAAGGTAAATATTAGGTATGTCTATATATGAAAAAAAAATTTTGTCTATTCCAGTGTTTTATCTTATAAAGAAAACAGGAGAATTAAGTTTCAAGAAGTTAAGATTTTATATTTATCACAGGTAGTCACCCATAGTTGATTTGATTTGGTGTTGAAAGACTAGAATTCTTCCTCATGGCTCAAATGATGCCAGGTGACCACACAGTTAGGTTCATCACAGAAGACAAACTACCTTGATTGGTATTCCATGATCCTGGCTCTGCTCTGCATTCCAGTTGAGCTTGACAAGAGCCTGGTCAGACAATTGAGAGTTCATCAGGCTTAGGAAGGCTCACTCAAACTAACAGAACTCAGGGAATGCTGATGTTTATAAACCTGAATTCTTATTAATTTTCCTTAATAAATATTTCTTTCCCAGGATAAAAAATGTAATTATACACTGCAAATATATCCCATTATCAGAGTAGCTAGGAGGAATAGTAACCAGAGAGCTTTTCGTTATGTATGAAATCGTAACTGGTATAGTCTTAACTCTGGAAATCCACAACAAATTGAATAGTTTTAAGTTGGCAAAACATTGGGCAGTATTTTCTCACAATTTCAGCCTAGCTTAAAAAGGTGACATCCATTTGGCTCAAGGAAATTCTCAACTTTGAGAAAACAAGATATAATGCTGTCTTAGTGTATGATTCTCCCTTAGTCAACTCACATTCTCATAGATAAGGAAATACAAAAGTAAACTTGGATTTTTTCCTCACCTTGATCCATCCAAGGGTCTGGAAAATAATGTCTATAGAAATAATAAGAATGTTTAGTGATAACTTCTAGGCCAGAATGGGGGCAAAGATAATATTCTCACTAGAACCTAGCATCTTTTGAGGTTTCATCCCCTTAATCTTAAAAAAAAAAAAACAAGCTATGGAAACACTAAGCCTATCTTTAAGCATACATTAAATCTGACTCAAAAATAATCATAGGAAAATATAGAAAGAATGAGCATTCAGGGAAAAAAATTATGTTCAAAAGTAGTGAGACATGAGAAAATCTGAACTATCAAGAAATTGTAAATAAATTTATGCAAAGGCATGACAAATGATATTTTATATAACTGGAAGTCAAAAGAAGTTGGGGTATATATATTTATACTGGATGAAATAAACTTTCAGCCAAAATCAGGAGCAAGAGACAAAGAAGGTCATTATATAATGATAAAAGAGTCAATTCATCAAGTAGATATAGCAGTTGCAAATATATAACTATCCAACATCAAAGCACCTAAATACATTAAGCAAATTCTAATAGGCCTGAATGGAGATTTAGACAACAATACAGTCTTAGTAGTGGAGTTCAATACCTCACTCTCAGCAGTAGATAGTCCATCCAAACAGAAAACCAACCAAGGAATGTTGGAGTCAAACATACTCTAGACCAAATGGATCTAACAGACAGATAAGGAACATTTAATCTAACAGCAGCAGCATATACATTCTTCTCAGGCATACACAGGGGAACCCTTGTACACTATGGGTAGGAATGTTCCAATGTACAGCCCCTGTGGGAAACTGTATGGATAGTCCCCCCAAAATTAAAATAGAACTATCATATGATCCAGCAATCCCATTTCTGTATATATTCAAAATAATCGAAGGCAGTGTCTCAAAGAGGTATTTGCACACCTATATTCTTAATGATGTTACTCACAATTGCCGAAAAGTGAGAGCAACTGAGATATTGGGTAAAAACAATGCAATATTTTCATCTAACATAGTATTAGCCTTACGAAAAGAGAGTTCTGCCACATGGCATAACATGAATGAACTTTAAACATATTATGCTAAGTGAAATAAGTCAGTCACAAAAAGAAAAATACTCTATGATTCCATTTAGAGTACTCTATTTAGAGTAGTCAAAGTTGTAAAAACAGAAAGTAGAATGGTGGTTATGAAAGACTAGGGGGAATGGGAAATGGAGAGCAGTTGTTTAATAAATACAGAGGTTTTTGTTTGTTTGTTGTTTTTTAAATAGAGTTTTACAGGATGAAAATGTTCTGGAGATCTTTTACATAACAATGTAAATGTACTTCATATACTGAACTGTACACTTAAACTGGTTAAGATGGTAAATTTTATGTTATTTAATTTTTTTTTTTTTTTTTTACTAAAGTTAAAAATAAGAGTCAGAGAAAGGACCTAAATCCCTGAATGCTATCAAAAAGTTGATTGGTTCCAAATATGATATGTGCTCAGGCATGCGTGTTTGTGTGTTGGTTGAGTGTGATGGAAATGAGAAAATACACTATATGCCTGAACTGATCCCTGTGAAACCAACATTTCAGCATCTAAATTTCTCTCTTTCTTTTTGATGGGTTTCCCTCAGGGCCCTCTCTGCGGTAAACTTTGACGCATCATTAACTGTGACTCTCTTTAAATACATATGACCATATTAAAATATTTACTATTCAAGGTCTGACTTAAACCCGTGGAGAAATGGGACTATATATTTTGTCTCCGTGTCTCTGGGAAGGGAGATGCTCTTTCTTTTTCTGTGCAGTCGAAGATCACTGAGTATGTTCAGGGATCCCTTGAGAAATTCTTTGCCAACTAATAGAGAGCTGAAGTGGAAACATCATCAAGAATATTTAAATATATTCCCAGCTGGTTTTGTTTTACTGCATCAGTATTTCCCTGAGGTATATGTCAAAGTGCCCCATAAATTATGGGGATCAGCTTCAAATGTTAACTATTGACAATAATATTCTGTTAAAATTAGTGTTATATCACTTCAAGGGGATTTGGTTTAAGTACAATCAGAGAGAGAAAAAGATATGTCTTAGTGTTTCAAGAGCATTAACTTTGCACTCAGACAACCCAGGTTCCATTTCAGCTTGGTCACTGACTGTGTGCACGGGCTTTCTCTAGATGCAGTGAGCAGGGGTTACTCTTCATTGCAGTGCACGGGCTTCTCGTCGTGGTGGCTTCTCTTGCTGCAGACAGGTTGTAGGCACACAGTCTTTAGTAACTGTGCTGTGTCGGCTCAATAGTTGCAGCACACAGGCTCTAGAGTGTAGGCCCAGGGGTTGTGGTGCATGGGCTTTTAGTTATTCCATGGCATGCGGAATCTTTCTAGAGCAGGGATCGAACCTGTGTCCTCTGCATTGGCAGGCTGACTTTTATCCACTGTATCATCAGAGAAGTCCACATGTCCATTTTTAGAATCTATATATTGCATATATAATTTATATGTAACTGGGTCATTATAAGGATTATCTGTTTATTAGAAGATCTGGCAAATACATAATAAATACTTAATACATGATAATATTAATTTAGTATTTAGTTTTTGTAAAATAGTAACAGTAATTACAGTATTATGTTAGTGTTAATTGTAAAAATATAAAGAAATATGCAGTTGTAATAAATAGTACCTATAAATTATAATTATAAATAATAATCATAAATTTAAAAAATGAAAAAATAATATTCATAAATTATAATTGTGCATGTAGTGTTTTAACATTTAGTATTCATCATTATGATTTTTAAGATAGAATATGATTATAATGTAAGAGTGCTGATGGTGTTCAGTCAGTGAGTCATGTCCGACTCTTTGTGACCCCATGGACTGCAGCATGATATGCTTCCCTGTCCTTCACTATCTCCCAGAATTTGCTCAAATTCATGTCCACTGATTTGGTGATGCCTTCCAACCATCTCATCCTCTATTGCCCTTTCTCCTCCTGCCCTCAATCTTTCCCAGCATCAGGGTCTTTATAAATCAAGGATACTCCATCTGGGTCATGCAATAATCCAGAAGTAAATTGCTTTATCCATTAATCTTCTATGCATGCTCAGCATACTTGAGAATTACTGCCTTATAAAGGACCACCCTCACATCCCCGCCATCCTGTATCTCTTTATGAGATTGTAGGAATCTGTCTAGGCTATGATTCTAAACTTCGTGGGAATGGTTCTAAAGACTGTTAGTAAAAACTTTCCCTAGTTGTCTTCACACACAGTCAAGCCACAACATTTATTGGCCAGTAAAACTCGCAGGACAATCTTATATTCTGGTTTACAGCATAATAAGAGTCTTTTGTTTTAGCATAATGCTTTAACCATTTATAAAGGTTTTACACATAGAGTAATTTGTTTGTGCTTCACAACAGCCCTGTATAAATAACTCCACTCTATGCTTCCCTGGTGGCTCAGAGGGTAAAGCGTCTGCCTATAATGCGGGAGACTGGAGTTCAATCCCCGGGTCAGGAAGATCCCCTGGAGAAGGAAATGGCAACCCATTCCAGTATTCTTGCCTGGAAAATCCCATGGACGGAGAAGCCTAGTAGGCTACAGTCCACGGGGTTACAAAGAGCCGGACACGACTGAGTGACTTCACATGGCTAAGGAACTAAAGTTTACCTTGCAGTGAAACAACTTACCCAACAGAAGGTGGCAATGAAATGTTTGGTTTGGGGTTTGGTCCCTTCAAGTGCAGTTCTATTTCCATCATAGCATTCCTCCTAGATAACAGAATATCATCAGGACCAAGACTTTAAATCACTTTCTCTAAATATATTCAAAGCACTAATGGAAATCATATTTAAAGAAGTAAAAAGAAAGTTTAGAACAATGTATCAACAAATAGATCAATAAAAGGAAAGATATTTTAAAAAGAGAAATGAGAGGGAAGTTCAAATGGGAGGGGGTATATGTATACCTATGACTGATTCATGTTGAGGTTTGACAGAAAACAATGAAATTCTGTAAAGCAATTATTCTTCAATAAAAAAAATAAATTAAAAAAAGGAACTGAAAAGAAATTATGATGCTGATAAGTACAACTGTAATAAAAACCTCAATGGAGGAGCTCAGCATATTTGAACAAGAAAAAAAAAAAAAAGAATCAGCAAACTTGAAAATCAGTCTGTTAAGATGTGTGATAGCCTGTTCAAGAGAACAGTGCATCTCACTTGGATCATTCAACTCCCAGCCAAGCCCCACATTTTTTTTTAAGTCACTCAGCCTCCTTATCCATTTGTCTGCTGATGGGCATCCAGGTTGCTTCCATGTCCTGACTATTATGAAGACCCAGAGGGATCGGGTAGAGAGGGAGGTGGGAGGGGGCATCGGGATGGGGAATACAAGTAAATCCATGGCTAATTCATGTCAATGTATGACAAAAACCATTACAATATTGTAAAGTAATTAGCCTCCAACTAATAAAAATAAATGAAAAGAAAAAAATAAAGTCACTCAGCCATGTCCAACTCTTTATGACTCCATAGACTATACAGTACATGGAATTCTCCAGGCCAGAATACCGAAATGGGTAACCTTTCCCTTCTCCAGGGGATCTTCCCAACCCAGGGATCAAATCCAGGTCTTCCACATTGCAGGAAGATTATTTACCAGCTGAGCCACAAGGAAAGCCCCAAAATACTAGAGTGGGTAGCCTATCCCTTCTCCAGGGGATCTTCAGACCCAGGAATCGAACCGGGGTCTCCGGCTTTGCAGGTGGATTCTTTACCAACTGAGCTATCAAGGAAGCCCCACATAGGTGTGCTAAATAAACACATAGTGTCTTGTGCTGCTGAGGTTGGATGGTTGTATGTTACTGATCATTACTGTGATCATAATTAAGTGATACAGACCGTGAGCGTCTTGTGAGCTACGGTGACACCTGTACTGCTGCTCACTGTTTAACATCTGATGACTGGCACGTAAGACTTACTCTATAAAGGTTTATTTAAAATGATTTCTAAAAAATTACTGGGCTGTGCCGGGTCTTAGTTGCAGCATGTGGGCTCTTTAGTTGTGGTGCTCCAGCCTCTCTCTAGTCGTGGCATGCAGGTTCAGTAGTTGCAGTGTGTGGGCTTGGTTGCCCCATGGCATGTGGGACCTTAGTTCCCTGACCAGCAGTTGAACCCACATCCCCTGTATTGGAAGGTGGATTCTTAACCACTGGACCACCAAGGAAGTCCCTGATTTGTTTTTAATTGAGAAGTATCCTCTGATTTTAGCTTTCATCTCCTTATTCATAGAAAAAAACATTTTGCTTTGTTGTTGTTTTTTTAATTTATTTAAGTTTTTATAAATTCTGAATACTTAAAATGTCAAACTGTTTTTAGGGCTTCTGTGAAAACTTCTTCTCATCTTCAGTTGTATTTTACGAGATAGAGAAGTTGCACATCAATGATGGAAACGGTACCCCTAGTGACAGATACTGGAAATGACTTAGAAACCATGTTAAGTGATTTTTCCAGTGCTTGAAAATAAAAGGAAATGTTGTATAAATGAACTATACCTTGTTAATCTTCAAAGTATGCTGTTTCCTAAATACACAGCGCTGTATTGTCTCTTAACTTTCCTTGCACATCGAGTATGCACTTATTCAAAGGAAAAATGTCTTTGTCTCTATAGTTGTATTTCAGTAGTATAACATTTCAGCCCAACTCCTTATCAGAGTTTCCTCAAAAAGACTACATATTCTTTTGATGAAAAATCAAACTATATTATTAACTATTAAAGTGTTACTAGTTTGACTATACGTCTTTGCTGTTCTGGCCCTTTAATGCAAAATTTAGGTGAGGTAGAACAATCCAAACACAGTCAAAATTAATGCATAGGAACAAAATTTCCATGAGATATCATTTAAAGGATAACATTTCAAAATCCAATTCAATATTCAAAAATTATTATTTTATCTGTTAAGTTATTCCCAGGCATCATTGCTGATACACTTGGTATCTCAAAGTCACTTTTCATAGTTTAAACTTATGATATAGTAACCAATCTGCCTCTGGCATGGCTGCCTCCTCCTCATTTCAATTGTTTTTTAGTAACTCTGATTCTAAATTCTACTCATCTCTGATTCTACTGTGGTTGAGGCAAGACTTGTGCATCTTGAAACATGGAAGTCTTGACCTTCCCACTCTCTCCCAAGATTCTTGCCTCTTTTGTTCATTTCCTATCTTTCCAAATGGAAATATCCCAGATTCATGTAGATACTTACCTCCTAAAGAGTTTTGAGGTTTGAGTAAAATAACTTATATGTGCTCAGCACACTGCTTGACCTGCTTAACAACTGTTTTTATAGGGTGTGCATTATTACTTTGCTATTTTAATTATTTGTTGAAACAGAAACGTAGGATTCAGAGCACCTTCTGTCTAGTTATGCCATTCTCTTCTGGCTCCTCACCGGCTCCCTACTGGTTCAGCCACTTTGTGCTGTCACAGTCTCCAGATGTGTTCAAAGAATGTTCTCTACTGCAACTCCAAAATTGATAAGGTCTAATTTTACCTCAGTAGGCAATCTGATATGTTAATTTCAGTTACTCATTTAAATATTGTTTTTCCACAATTTTTTTAAAAATAACATTTATGGCCTCAGTGTTCTGGGGATATTTGGCTGCTCACCTTTAGCAAGAGCAAAAGTTTAATGACAGCTTTGCCTTACTTCTTTTTTTAAAAAATATTTATTTAGTTAGTTAGCTAATTTGGCTGTGCCAGGTCTTAGTTGTGACATGCCGGATCATAATCATTTACCTGTGGCATGTGGGATCTTTAACTGCCACGTGTGGGATCTAGTTCCCTGACCAGGAATTGAATCTGGGCCTCCTGCATTGGGAGTGCAAAGTCTTAGCTGCTGGGACTACAAAGGAAGTCCTCTGTTTTATTTCTTAATGAGATTTTTTTTTTTAGCTAACATACGAGGGTTATAGATCCTCCTCTTCAATCCCTTTATTTAATGAGTCATCAAATTCTGTTGACTATTGAACAGAAGCCACTATTCACATTCCATCAGTGCAATGGTTTCACTGTTTGGGTCTGGATTTGTATAATACCTTCCTACCTGATCATTATAACTTCAGTCTTTCTCTGGTTAATTAGTTCTGCTCTTCACTGTCTGACAGATCTTCAAATTCTATATTCAGGTCACTCAAGGATCTGTAAGAATGTCTCTATCAGCTATCTGTAGAGGGACTGACTGTCACAGTTTTTCTGTAACTGGGGAGGTTCCTAGGGCTTGAGCCTTCCACTGCTAAAAGCAGGCAAGCCCTAGGCAGATCCAGAGAGTTGTTCATCCTACCTGCACCTCACCATCCACACTCTCAGTTTTGGATTCTCTTTGCTGACAAATGACATCTCATTTTCTAGCTACACAAACACTATCTTCATTTAGAATTTCCATTTCAAAATTTGTTCCATCATGCCTAACAGACAAAGATGTAAGCAGAGATTTCAGGTCAAGGGAAAATCTAAGTGAAAGCATATAACTTGCAAACTTGAAGGAATATGTTCAGAAAAATTGAGATAATGCCACGGAGTATCTTGGAAATCAATAAGAAATCAGTGCTTTGTTCTTTTATTTCATTTAGAATATCTGAATGTGAGTCCCTACAGCTTTAGCCCAACATACAGAACCTTAATCCCTTAATGTCCCCCCCTTTTTTTTTAACCTGTAAGTTTAGAGATTAAACAGCAGTAATAAGAAGTAGAGAGAAATCAGTAGGTCAATTAGAAGACTATGTTATTAGCAGTATAGTACATCCCTATGTGCAAACGAGTTCCATTCTGAGAGGGAGTTTGTAAGTTGAATTTGTTCATAAGTCCAACAAAGTTAGCCTAGGTATCCAACTAACACAACAAGCTATATAATACTCTACTGTAATTGGTATATAATACTTTTCACATAAATAATATATTAAAAAACACAAAAAATAAAGGAAACATTTTTAATCCTACAGTACAAACCTTGAAGAGTACACTAGTACAGTACAACAGCTGACCTCCAAGGACTAGCATTAAATGAACAGGCAAGAAGAGTTACTGACTGGAGGGGGTGGTGAGGTGGGACATGGTAGAGCTGAAGGATCATCAGCAGTAGGAGATGGAGGGCGAGCTGCGACTTCACTCATGTCTGACATTGCTGGCCCAGGCTCTGGATCCATGCTGGAACTAGATGCACGTTCACGTCTCCGAAAGCTGTAATCCAATGAAGACATAAAAATAATACTGGAACGGCCTATTTGTCAAAAAGAATAAACAGGACTTGAAAGCCAATTTTCAGTCTTAATCATTTTCCTGTGAGACCCAATCCTTCAGCGAGCATTTATTAAATGACTGTTATGGCGTAAGTATTGTGCTGGAGGCAGGAAAACAAGCTTAAATGTAAAAGAATTCCTTTTTTCAAGAAGCATATTGTCCAGAGTTAAAAAAATAAAAAAGAAAACAGACAGATACACAATAGTTACCATCATTAGATGTTTCCATGCTATATCAAACATCAATGATAGGCACCATTTATCTTCATTCAGAGAAGACTTTCTGGAAGAAGTGAGGTCTGAATGGTGTTTAATGGAGTAGCAGGATTTAAGATGCAAAAGGCAGAAAAGTAATGTAACAGGTATATAGGGGACAGAGGATGGACTTTACAGGCAGAGTTAACAGTGAGAAGATTTGGAAGCTCTGAATTCTCTGGAGTTTTAGAGTAACATTGAAGTGGTAGGAGGTAAAACTAGGGAGATGGATAAATAAGCAGAGACAATGGGGAAAGTAGAGGCAATGGGGAAACATTGTGGACCTGTGTTACAGGGCGCACTGTCTCCTGTTGGGAATCTCATGGCACTGAATGATACAAGAAAAAAAGGAGGAGGACATGGTCAGAGTTGTTTATCAGAAATTGCATGCTAGATGTCCTATAGGCAATGTTTATAACTAGGTCAAAGCTAGAGGCAACTAGACTAGCCAGCAGGCAATTTGTGTACACTATGAGAAGAGAAAAACAAAGTTGATGAAGGCCATAATGACATTCTATTTTTGAGATCTTATTGATAATTCCACATGCAAATGTCTCGATTTGATGGCTTGACCTCATCGTAACTATTATTTTTGCTTAGAGTTTTCTTTCGTTTATCTTAAGTAACCTAAATCTCCTCAGTAACAAGTCTGCCTAAATGAAGACTTGGTGACCCTTCATCTTCTGAAAGGCACCTGACAATTGCAAAAAACTAAGAAATGCCATTCAGTTTAAAATATGGGCTATCTCCATGCAACATAAAATAAAAAATATGCCTCAAAAAGATGGTTCTCAGGGCTTCCAAACACTTTTCTTCTTCTCTGGAGTTGACTCACCTTTTTCAAAACAGTAGTTATGCATAGGCTGTAAATTTCAATGTCATAGAGAGTGACTTAAACAAGATGGAGGAATAAGAAGTCCAGCCCTTGTTTCCCACGGAAACACTGATATAATATAAGGAATAAAATAGCTTACAAGCAGTTCCTGTTTCACTTAAGAAACTGTAGTTTCCTAGGGACTTCCCTGGTGATCCAGCAGTTAGGTGGTCCAATGCAGGGGGTACATGTTCAGCCCCTGGTCAGGGAACTAAGATCTCTCATGTCTCACAGCTGAAACCAACACAAAACAGAAGCAATATAGTAAGCAATGCAGTAAAACCTTTAAAATTGGTCCAGACCCCACCCCCAAAAGTAAAGAATGTTGTATCACAGATGAACATAAGAATGAGATCAGCTACACTGAAATGGTCAAAACGCAGATTATCATTACCTATGTCAGGCCCTCCTCCCAAGCCTTTAAAACTCAGCACCAAGAAAAAGCATGACTTCTCCTCAGGGGCAGGTGAGGGGAGAGAATGGAGTGAATGTCCAGTGTCCCAGGGATTTCGAGGACTCCCAGAGGGCAGGCTTCTGCCTCTTTGCTCAAAAGAACTGGAAGAACTGCCATGCAGCCGTCAGGGGAGGGCTACCTCTGCAGCTGACCTTCCTGAACATGAAAGGAGGTGCAGAGCTGAGGCTTCTCCTCCAGGAGGGAAGACGGGAGGAGTGGAGTATAATTTCAGTTTCCCAAGACTTTCATAATGTTGCTTGAGGGGCTAACAACACAGAGCCCTGAGGAAACTGAGACAGTGAGACCTCACATGGGGCAGAGATTGTGGGTCCCAGAAAACAATGAAGACAGCGGCATCAACAACAGACGAGGCTCATCGGATAACTAGTAACATGAGTCCAGAATCTGCAGGCAGACCGACTGGCGAAGGTCTCTCTCAGTCAAAACCAGTTCATTAAAAACTGAGAGATGTGGCTGTTCCTTTAAATGTGTGGACATCAGTGTAAAGTTACAAGGAACATAAAGAATAAGGAAAACATGACATGGTCAAAAGAACAGAATCTCCAGTAACTTAAAAAAAGAGATCTATCAAACGGCAAAGAAACGCAAAATAATCACCTTGAAGAAACTGAGTGAGTTACACAAGAGAATGTGGATAGACAACTAAATACAATTAGGAAAACAATACAGGAATAAATGAGAAGTTAGAAAGATAAAATAAAGAAGGACTAAACAGGAAATGGGCAGCTGAATTACCCTGATACTTTAACCAGGCCAAGAAACGACAAAAAAAACTACAGGCCAATATCTGTGATGAGCATAGATGCAAAAGTTCTCAACAAAATGAAACCAAATTCAACAGCACATTGAAAGGATCAAACACCATGTCCAAGTGAGACATACCCTATGGCTGAAAGGCTGGTTCAGTATATACAGATGAATTCATGTGATACACCACATTAACAGAACAAAGAGTAACATTAACAGAACAAAGAGTAAAATTCACAGTGACGGTGGTTAATACTGTATTGTGCACTGAAGCATTCATTAAGAGGTCCGATCTTGTGTTAAGTGTTCTTAGCACACACACACAAAGGACAGTGAAACTTCTGTGGGTGATGGATATCTATTAAGGCGACTGTGGTACACGCCTGCCAATGCAGGAGACGTAAGAAATTCAGGTTCAATCCCTGGGTTGGGAAGATCCCCTGGAGGGGGCACAGCAACCCACTCCAGTATTCTTGCCTGGAGAATCCCGTGGACAGAGGACCCTGGTGAGCTATAGTCCATAGCGTTGCAAAGAGTCAGACAACAAGGAAACAACTTATCACGGGTAATAATATGGGTTTATGCAATGTATCCAAACTCATCAAATTGTGCAGAGTTTTTAGTATATCACTTATACCTAAATTAAGCTTAAAATACAAAAGGACACAGGGAAACTTGTGGACATATTATATATATATATATTACGCTGATTGTGGTGATAGTATCAGAGATGTTTCCTATGTCCAAACTCATCGGATTGTACAAATTAAATATGTGTAGTTCTTTGTTTATCACTTATGTCTGAATAAAGCTGTTTAAAAAGTTTGTGTCATAGAGCAGAACTGAATTTAAAATAAAAGCATACAATGAAAAATAAATTCAATGCAGCAAAATCTCTTTAGACAACTAGAGGGCCTGCTTTGCTTTTAAAGAGCAGATACCTTTGGTTCTTACAAAGTGAAAAACATAGATTAAGAATAAAGTGTCCTTTTAAAAAAGATTTTCAACATTAAAATACTTTTATAAAAATAAATGTATTTGAAGAATGAGATATTAAACTAAAAAAGGTTCATTTTTAGTTTTGAATTGAGTTTTAGTCTATACCCAAATCTTAAAATAAGTGTTAGAATTTAAAAAGGTTACTAACCAATTGAAATTCAGTTAAAGACTCTCAGGAAATGATGCATTCATTTCAGGAAAGCAAAAACCTCCAGGTTAACATCTTTCATAATGTTTGACACTATTCTATTGGAAAAGGTCAACTAATAACCATGCTAAATATTGAGAATCACAGACCAGAGGATCTAAAGAAAATACAAGAAAATGAAAAACACAGTTCTTGGCCAAAGTACTAAAATTTAATAATTCTTTTTAGTTAGTAAAGATCTACTAAGAGGCAGAGTGCTAATATTCACTTATTATCTAATTAAATCCTCTTTGCCAAATTCTTAGGTTCTTTATAGGTTGGGACACAAATTAAGAGGGGAGATAAGTACTTTTTTCACTATAACAACAGGGTTTAAGAACTAAAATATGAGACTGTTTTTTCTTGGCTTGAAAGCTTGTTTTCTCTCAATCTACAAGAAGCTTGTCTTCTAAATTTCATTAATTGCTCTTTCCAGAGAGGAATGAAACATGAAAATCCTTGCTGTAAGATGAGTATTTTCTGAAGAATAAATAAGTATTTTCAGCAAGATTGAACTTGTGCTTTAGATGTCACTACAGCGAAGCTGGATGGGGATGTGTCGTCAAGTGCCCAGCAAGACTCACTCAGCAGCTAAGGGAATTGTTTTCTTGCAGCATCATAATGCATACGTTTCAGATGTGAGCACCAGGAAAATGGCAAATCCCTACATATCATATGTCTTCAGGGATGGATGTAAATACACAAAACCACACTGTTCAATCAGTGAATGCCAAGGGTCTACTGAACTGTTGGGGAAAAAATTAACAATGTAAAACATTGTGAGGAATTTCAGTAATTAAAACATCATGACTTTCATGATGCTGCTAATCAATCAGTTAATAATAACATAGCAACTTTGACAATGAAGCTATTTAATATGTCTAGAAGCAAAAACAACTCTTGCCAATTATTTAAAGGCTTTCAAGTACCTTTCAAAGAACCTGACTACAGGAATAATAAACAGTTCAGAGACACCTGGGGGAGTTTGGGGACAGCTGAGATAGGGAAGGGTGGTGACAGGAGAGAAAGAGAGAATGGAATAGAATAGTAGATTCAACCTTAAAACAAACGTATAGTCTTTACTTTCAAATTACAAAGCTAATCTTTATCTGATACATTGATAGATTCATGGACAAGAATAATAATGACAAAATCCAAACAAACCAATGAAAACTAGTTCATATAAGCTTAGAAAATATTCAAGGTATATTCAAAATAGATAATTCATAAGGCACAAAGCTATTCGAATGTATATACTGCCTGATTACCATTATTTTAATTATGGAGTTTAACAGTGATCCCAAGTCACATCCACCCTCTGGAAGTGTGCAGTGTTATAGGAAGGATAAGTCATTTGTATAAATGTCTAAACTTTGATAGAGCTCCCACTTTCTATGATTAAATATCATGAGAAGTGAGAAGACTGATAAATTCTAGCCTTGAGAAGAAGACTTCCAGGAAGATTGAATGCAAGAAATAATATCTGCATATATACACTTTATGTGTGCTTGAAAAGTCAGTTCTGAGTTTCAGAGTGCAGGTGTGGGGGAAAAAGAGCAGAGGATTCCAAGTTGAAAACAAAATAAAGAGAAATGCACTAATATTAATGGTAATGCTGAGTGTAATTGTCAAGCATAATTTCAATATACCATGAGTTTTACTTTAAATAACTCAGAAGAAAACTAATAATAATATTAGAATTTGTAAAGGGACCTTTTTTTTTCCTACAGACTGGAGCAAAATCAAGGTTATTCTTAAAATTATTTACTCTCCCTACAAAAGAGGATGTCAGGATATGAGTTAGTGAAAAGATACTGAAAGGATAGGGTGTGTTTAATAGATCTTGCAATATTATAGACGTTCTCAGGTTTTAAGTCAGGGAAGATATCCTGTAGCTAGTAAGGATTCTGGCTTGCAAGACAAAACCCAAGGTCAGATTAGACTCTGCAGAAAGTGGGATTTCTTTTGTAAGTCACCAAATCTTAGAAACTAGAAGGAGACAGAATGGTATCAGGGATCCTGGAGGAAGAGTTCTCTTTCCTCTGTATTCATGGATGCATGGGTGTTGGCAGCACCCCTGTGCACATTTTTGTTACCAACAGGGGAAAACCGAAGCTCAATATTTTTTCTGATTCCAAATGTAAATAATAATGATGGCAACAAAAGAACACTAATCTCTTGATCAACTGGGCCTATGGCAGTAAATGATTCTGACTGGTTGAGCTAAGATTTCTATTCAGAATAATTTATAATATGCCCAGAAATAGCAGCACACAGTCCCACCCCTGATCCCCAAACTACATCAAATCTAGTGAAGAGCGAGGAGATCTATTTAAGATAAGCAGGATGCTACTCTGGAAAGACATTAGGAAGTTATCTACTACTTGGGCTCAGTTATAGAAATTATCCATTTACTTATGTGGTCCATTCTCTAATCAATCCTTAGTGATACTCTTGTCTGTTAAGTTTTTCTATTTTACTTCACATCGTTTCTTCTTTTCCTATTTTTTATTTGCTACCTTCATCTCTGAATATGCAGTAGAAGAACACTGTAATTATCCTCAAAGTAAAATTGCATTGGTAATGATGATTCTGTCACTAAGCTACAATCTCTCAGGTCCAAGTAATGCTGTCCCTTTGCCAGGAGGCTGCCTGTTAGGCTCTGGCACGCAGGTTTGCCAGAGGGAGTTTAGAAAGCTGAAGGAAGAGGAGGAAGCAGGATTCTTTCTTCCTTTTTTTATTTCTGTGCCTGTCAATGGCAACCCAGCAAATTTCCAGTCTCTAGATTTAACACTTGCAGAATTAGCCTCTTTATCCCTTCTTCAGAGGCAGGAGAACCAACCAGTTGATACCAACCTGGATCCAAACCACAGGCATCTTCCTGAGTACAGACATAGTACCACCTGGCCAGTGTCCCCTATCAGAAGTGTGAGTCTCAGTTCCTCAGGATCACAGTCTTAAACTTCTAAGTTTTAATAATTCTAGCTTCTTCTGTTGGATCCCTCATCCCTAGGGATGGTAGCTGCTTCCTAAATTGATACCTTAAGTTTCTTTTCTTCCTTTTCAGTGTGTTGAACAGATGGTTAACAATAGTTTATAGTGAAATTAATCTTCTTTATTAAAATAAATGATATAATCTGTTTCCTGATTGGTCCCTACCCAATACAATGATAATTCATTCCAATTGCTTTCAGTTTCCCTCATACCACTTCAGGTACTCACACATCAACCACTTCCAATGAACTTGTCAATTGGACCTGGAATATCTGTATATTGGGCACAATGCCAGAAATCTCATAATCTGATTCCATTCACCAGCTCAGTCTTCTTAAAAAGAAAATTCTATAGAAGATTAGAAAACAACTCTAAAGTCACAGAACACATCTGTTCAATAAATCATATATTCTATTAATGCCACTGAGAGGGAAAAGTTGCTGGATAATCATTATCTGGATTACAAATTCATGAATAAAACCACATATCCCTGTTTCTCAATAAACCGAGGAAAAGTAATCCTCTTTAAAAACCAAAAAAAAAAAAAAAAATAATAACATCTCCAGAATAGCCAACTCATTTACCTTTAAATCTTGGTTAGACTTTGTAGAAATAGGTATTGAATTTGCTTTTTCTTCATAGTATTATTAGCATTAAAATCTTACATATAATTTTTAAGTAGTATGAATGAAGCTATGAGTATCTTCATTGCAATCAGAGAGAACGTGTATGTTTGCATAAATGTGTATGTGCCATTCCTATAGTCATGTTTTATGAACAATAAATCAACTTAAATATGAAACATGACTAAGAAATTTTCTTAGAAAGACACTTCTAAAAACGTGTTTCTATTGTAGGAATACCATTGATTGAGTAGTTTTTTGCTATCCAGTTTAGTCGCTCAGTCGTGTCTAACTCTTTGCGACCCCATGAACCGCAGCATAACAGGCCTCCTTGTCCATCACCAACTCCCAGTCTACACAAACCCATGTCCATTGAGTTGGTGATGCCATCCAACCATCTCATCCTTTGTCGTCCCCTTCTCCTCCCACCTTCAATCTTTCCCAGCATCATGGTCTTTTCAAATGAGTCAGCTCTACGCATCAGGTGGCCAAAGTGTTGGAGTTTCAGCTTCAGCATCAGTTGTTCCAATGAACACCCAGGACTGATCTCCTTTAGGATGGACTGGTTGGATCTCCTTGCAGTCCAAGGGACTCTCAGGAGTCCTCCAACACCACAGTTCAAAAGCATCAATTCTTCAGTGCTCAGCTTTCTTTATAGTCCAACTCTCACATCCATACATAACCACTGAAAAAACCGTAGCCTTGAGTAGATGGACCTTTGTTGGCAAAGTAGTGTCTCTGCTTTTTAATATGCTGTCTAGGTTGGTCATAACTTTCCTTCCAAGGAGTAAGCATCTTTTAATTTCATGGCTGCAGTCACCATCTGCAGTGATTTTTGGAGCCCAAGAAAATAAAGCCACTGTTCCCACTATTTCTCCATCTATTTGCTATGAAGTGATGGGACCAGATGCCATGATCTTTGTTTTCTGAATGTTGAGCTTTAAGCCAACTTTTTCACTATGCTCTTTCACTTTCATCAAGAGGCTCTTTAGTTCTTCTTCACTTCCTGCCATAAGGGTGGTGTCATCTGTATATCTGAGGTTATTGATATTTCTCCTGGCAATCTTGATTCCAGCTAGTGCTTCCTCCAGCCCAGTGTTTCTCATGATGTACTCTGCATATAAGTTAAATAAGCAGGGTGACAATATACAACCTTGACATACTCCTTTTCCTATTTGCTATTCCTTGTGCTAAATATTTTATAAACACCAAGATTACCATAAGAGATGATATAAGAATTCATTTTTAAGTGTCCTATAAAATAATCCAAGGTCACGTGGCTAGTAAATGACACATAGAGACCTGAAAAATGCCCAGATCTATTTGATTGATTAGAAAGAATTTGGGTTTTGGAACCTGTTACTTTACTATTACCTGTTTGTAACAATAAACATTGTCCAGAAGTATTAATATATTCAAGATTAGGCTATATGCAGCACCAGGCCAACATCAAACATCATTCTGAAAGAAATATTTTTCTTTACTAATAGGATTAGAACAAGGTAGCAGTGTTATGAAGATTTGAAATTAAGGACTCAGAAGAACCTCATGACAATGGAGGTTGTTCAATGATTCTTTAAAACTATCAGTAGAATTCAGGAAAGATATCAAAATGATAGAAAAGACAGAAGACTCTGTAAGCTTACTTTTGTGTACGGTTTGGAGAGGAGCAGGATAAAAGATAAATTCTAAATGCAAAAGTTTTCAAAGCCACAAATATTCCATTTGGAAGACTAAAAGTCATAACAATGACAATATAAGCCACATGTGGCAGATAGTTAGATATAGTCATTTAGTTTTATCCCAGGTCTTTCCTAAACATACGCACACATTTCTGCCTAAATTAAAATAATATTAATTACTTTTCTATCTTTAATGAATGTTGCTTTTTAAAAACAATTAAAGAATACTTTTTTCTTTATATTTTAGAGAAAAACTCCTCAAACCAGATGGTTGATCTTAATTAATTCTTGTCACAGAGACATCTTTGTCATAAAGTATTTTTCACAGATGAACAGGATTATATAAGCGTCTTTGTTTACCAAATTACTAAAAAGAATGTCTTTTCACGAGGGAAGCAGTCACTGTGATTTTTATCTTTTATTTCTCCAACTTCCTTGGCACTTAAAAGCAATTATAACATTGAGGCTATTGAGCCGTCAACAAAGCAAGAGACATATTTGTTTTAAATGCTTATGTTTTCAAAAAATACATTTTTTCAGGATTTTTAAGTACTGCAATGTTGAGTTTCAAAATAAATATTGGAAGGATCACATTTGTCAGTAGGCGCTCCATCTGTACACTTAAAACTTGCATTTACCAGCAAGGCATCCTATGGATGCTGAACGTTTTCTTTATCTCTGTTTTTTCCTCTTTACTTCCCATTGTAACCAGCAAGAAAACCAAGGGAAATCCGTACCCAGTTATTAGATATTTCTCTCTCTCTCTCTCTCTCTCTCACACACACACACACACACATTCAAAATAGAACTGAATTTACTGGAAGAAAAGTTTCCCACAGCGAAACTTCAACATGGAAAAAATTGTGTAGTATTGTTACATATTAATACTTGGAAGGTAGGCTGAGCCATGTCATGTGGCTTGTAAATGACAAAGCTGGGACTGAGCTCAGATTCTGACTCTAGAATCCAAAGGTCTTTGCATTACACCATGCTTCCTTTTCTCCCTGAATGAAAAAATAAAAAAAGTTTTTTACAGTCTCTGTTTACTTCTGAATTAATGAGATTTTTATATTAGTTCAAGTAAACCCATCTTTATCTAAATATCTCACCAGAGAAACATATTCAGATTCATCAAATAACCTTGAATTAATGTGTCTGAATGTGTGTGTGTATTTTCTTCATGTTTTATTCCCTTTATACAGGAATTGTTTTTCCTCCTTATTTGTTATTCTGGTTTGACAAGCCAATTCTGCCTCCTGTGCTTCAGGGTTTCACTGATACTTCTGTTGTCAAATGTGTGGATGTACTTATCTACATTTATTACATTTTGGAAATAGAGTTCTCATACTGTTGCCAGATTTAATAGCCCCCATATTAAAATATAAAAATAATATTTTCTATATAACAATTATTACAAATGATTAGTTTTCTTCTTTTCTTCCCCTTTTCTGCTCCAACTCCCCCTACTTCTACCTAACTCATTAGTAGTATTAAAGAAAGGAAGGGAGAAGTCAGGGAGAAAAGGGAGATGTTAGAGGAATCTTAACAATTTTTCAAAATTGATTGTTTCAGTGTTTTTTCATTTTTTATTAAAATATAGTTGATATACAATGTTTTGTTAGTTTCTGATGTACTGCAAAATGATTATATGTATATATGATACTATATGTATATTTTTTCAGATTCTTGTTATAGTTTATTGTAAAATATTGAATATAGTTTTCTGTGCTATACAACAGGACCTTGTTGGTACTGTTTTATATATAGTCCTATTTATATATAGTATATATAGTATTATAAAATAGGTACTATTTTATATATAGTACTTTGTATCTGTTAATCCCAAACTCTTACTTTATCTCCCCCTGTCCCTTTCCCCTTTGGTAAACATAAGTTTGCTTTCTATGTCTGTGAGTCTGTTTCTGCAAAAAAGATTATTTGTATCATTTTTTTAGATTCCACATATAAATGATGTCATACGGTATATATCTTTCTGTCTAATTTACTTCACTTTGATAATCTCTGTGTCCATCCATGTAGCTGTAAATGGTAATATTTCATCCTTTTTAATGGCTGAGTAATATTCCATTGTATATATCCATATACCACATCTTCTTTATCTATTCATTTGTCAGTGAACATTAAGATTACTTCAATATCTTGGTTATTGTAAACAATGCAGCTATGAACGTTGGGTTGCATGTATCTTTTTGAATAAGAGTTTTCTCTGGATATTTGCCCAGGAACGGGATTGCTGGATCATATGGCAACTCTATTTTTAGTTTTTTAAGGAAACTCCATACTATTTTTCATAGTGGCTGTGCCAATTTACATTCCCACCAACATCATAGGATCATTCCCTTTTCTCCACACCCTTCCCAACATTTTTTATTTGTAGACTTTTTTGATGATGGCCATTCTGGCTAGTGTGTGATGATACCTCATTGTAGTTTTGATTTGCATTTCCCTAATAATGATTTTGAATATATTTTCATATGCCTGTTGGCCCTCTGTATGTCTTCTTTGGAATGTGTATTTAGGTCTTAAAACCATTTTGTGATTGGACTATTTGCTTGTTTGGACTATTTGATATTGAGTTGTATGAGCTATTTATGTTTTTTGGAGATTAATACTTTTTCAGTTACATTATCTGCAAATATTTTATCCCATTCTTAGATTGTCTTTTCATTTTGTTTATGGTTTCCTTTGCTGTGCAAAAGCTTATAAGTTTTGATATATCCCATTTGTTTACTTCAGCTTTTATTTCTATTGCCTTGGAGAATGACCTAAGAAACCATTGCTACAGTTTTTGTTAAAGAATGTTACTTAGCAACTATTTAATGAATGACTTCTTTGTAACAGTCACTGAACTAGAATCAAGGTTGTGATAGTGAGCAAAACCAGATAATTAATATAGACTTTACAAAAATGTTTAAAAGTTTCTATATAAGGATAATGGAGTGCAAAGCCATGTGTGATAAGTGGGATAAGTGTAAATTTTTGAGGGCAAAATGATTTTCATCGTTAGTGGCATGTAAAATGTAAAGTATCATTATCTTATAAATTAAAAGAGTTTTTGAAGTATTTTAAAGAATTTATTCAAGTCATCAAATTAAACCTCTGCAAAGAAACCTTTTATATTGCTTGACAATAATTCTGATGAAAGGCATGCATAATATCACTTCAATCACAACCAACTTGGGATTGAACTCCAGAACAAGAGAGAACTTTTATAGTTGTTCTCACCTCACAAACACATAAGGGTGCTGAAGAGAGAAAATCTCTGTGGCCATTGAGCATGGCTTACTCTGTTTTAACTTGAGTTTCATCCTTGACTCTCAGTCTCCCACACATTGCTGTTCAGTGGTGAGTGGATGACAGTTTAGGTATTGATTGTCAGTGTAGAGTTCAATGTCTGTAATTGCGAATATATTGCCATGCCTAAAATGCCATCCTTTTACCTCTGAACTTGTAACAACCAATGCAATATTGTTTTTCTCTTTAGAATAAATCATTGTTGGTGTCTATCATATCATGCTTAATTGCAATCAGAAGTTATCTTTATTTCATACTCCAGTGAATCATCTCAAATTCTGCACCAATGTTGCTATTGTATGGTGTAATACAACAGCTACTCTTGTGCTATTTGATCATACTGTGAAATACTTAATACTGAAGCTATGAAACCATAAACTTTACCTACATACTTGTATGGGTATGCAGAGAGAAAAAATTAATTTGTAGATATAGAGTACCAAAAAAATCCAAACAAAAGTTGAATTTGCCTTAAGATTTAGATCAAAGAAAAATGTGATATTTTAAAATAAATTTTTAAACTAATAAGTACATGTAGGAAATATATTTTGTAAGGTGGTTTTCATGTGCTAATGTGTGAAATGTGTGTCCTATCTTTGTAGTGGAAAGAAAACAATTTAAATCCATAAAGTCAATGAGATTGCCTTAGTTGGCAAGAACAGTCTTGGTCAGCAAGATAGTTAGATACAGGGAGGAGGAAAGGAAGAAGACAAATACTCATAATGTTCTTAGGGCCACCAACAGAAAGAGCTGATACACTTTGTGAATTTATTGATAAGATTAGAAATGAGAGTATGTCTGTATCTGTACAGGTGAAAAATAAATAATGATGGTATTCTCAAGAGTGATGGTTCAATTCAGTTCAGTCACTCAGTCATGTCTGACTCTTTGTGACCCCATGGACGGCAGCATGCCAGGCCACCCTATCCATCACTAACTCCCAGAGTTTACTCAAACTCATGTCCATTGAGTGGGTGATGCCATCCAACCATCTCATCCACTGTTGTCCCCTTCTCCTGCCTTCAATCTTTCCCAGCATCAGGGACTTTTCAAATAAGTCAGCTCTTCACATCAGGTGGCCAAAGTATTGGAATTTCAGCTTCAACATCAGTCCAATGAACATTCAGGACTGATTTCCTTTAGGATGGACTGGTTGGATCTCCTGTACTGCAAGTGCAAGGAACTCTCAAGAGTCTTCTCCAACACCACAGTTCAAAGGCATCAATTCTTTGGCGTTCAGCTTTCTTTATAGTCCAACTATCACATCCATACGCGACTACTGGAAAAACCATTGCCTTGAATAGATGGACCTTCTCAGAAAAGTAATGTCTCTGCTTTTTAATATGCTATCTAGGTTGGTCATAAATTTTCTTCCAAGGAGTAAGTGTCTTTTTATTTCATGGCTGCAGTCACCATCTGCAGTGATTTTGGAGCCACAAAAAATAAAGTCTGCCACTGTTTCCACTGATTCTCCATCTATTTGCCATGTAGTGATGGGATCAGATGCCATAATCTTTGTTTTCTGAATGTTGAGCTTTAAACCAATTTTTTTCACTCTTGTCTTTTACTTCCATTAAGAGGCTATTTAGTTCTTCTTCACTTTCTGCCATAAGGGTGGTGTCATCTGAATATCTGAGGTTATTGATATTTCTCCCAGCAATCTTCAATCCACCTTGTGCTTCCTCCAGCCCAGCGTTTCTCATGATGTACTCTGCGTATAAGTTAAATAAGCAGGGTGACAATATACAGCCTTGACGTACTCCTTTTCCTATTTGGAACCAGTCTGTTGTTCCATGTCTGGTTCTAACTGTTGCTTCCTGACCTGCATACAGATTTCTCAAGAGGCAGGTCAGATGGTCTGGTATTCCCATCTCTTGAATAATTTTCTACAGTTTATTGTGATGCACATAGTCAAAGGCTTTGGCATAGTCAATGAAGCAGAAATAGATGTTTTTCTGGAACTCTCGTGCTTTATCGATGATCCATCAGATGTTGGCAATTTGATCTCTGGTATCTCTGCCTTTTCTAAAACCAGCTTGAACATCTGGAAGTTCAGTGTTCATGTGTTATTGAAGTCTGGTTTGGAGAATTTTGAGCATTACTTTACTAGCGTGTGAGATCAGTGCAATTGTGCAGTAGTTTGAGCATTCTTTGGCATTGCCTTTCTTAGGGATTGGAATGAAAATTGACCTTTTCCAGTCCTGTGGCCACTGCTGAGGTTTCCAAATTTGCTGGCATATTGAGTGTAGCACTTTCACAGCATCATCTTTTAGGATTTGAAATAGCTCAACTGGAATTCCTTCACCTCCACTAGCTTTGTTCATAGTGATTCTTCCTAAGGCCCACTTGAGTTCCCATTCTAGGATGTCTGGCTCTAGGTGAATGATCACACCATCATGATTATCTGGGTCATGAGGGTCTTTTTTGTACAGTTCTTCTGTGTATTCTTGCCACCTTTTCTTAATATCTTCTGCTTCTGTTAGGTCCATACCATGTCAGTCCTTTATTGAGCCCATCTTTGCAAGAAATATTCCCTTGGTATCTCTAATTTCTTGAAGAGATCTCCAGTCTTCCCATTCTATTGTTTTCCTCTATTTCTTTGCATTGTTCACTGAAGAAGGCTTTCTTATCTCTCCTTGCTATTCTTTGGAACTCTGCATTCAAATGGGTATATCTTTCCTTTTCTCCTTTGCCTTTTGGCTCTCTTCTTTTTGCAGCTATTTGTAAGGCCTCTTCAAACAACCATTTTGCCTTTTTGCATTTCTTTTTCTTGGGGATGGTCTTGATTCCTACCTCCTGTACAATGTCATGATCCTCTGTCCATAGTTCGTCGGGCACTCTATCAGATCTAGTCCCTTAAATCTATTTCTCACTTCCACTGAATAATCATAAGGGATTTGATTTAGGTCATACCTGAATGATCTAGTGGTTTCGCAAATTTCTTCAATTTAAGTCTGTCTTTGGCATTAAGGAGTTCATGATCTGAGCCACAGTCAGCTCCTGGTCTTGTTTTTGCCGACTGTATAGAGCTTCTCCATTTTTGGCTGCAAAGAATATAATCGATCTCATGTCGGTATTGTCCATTGGTGATGTCCATGTGTAGAATCTTCTCTTGTGTTGTTGGAAAAGGGTGTTTGCTATGACCAGTGCATTCTCTTGGAAAAACTCTATTAGCCTTTGCCCTGCTTCATTCTGTATTCCAAGGCCAAATTTGCCTGTTACTGCAGGTGTTTCTTGACTTCCTACTTTTGCATTCCAGTCCCCTATAATGAAAAGGACATCTTTTTTGGCTGTTACTTCTAGAATGTCTTGTAGGTCTTCATAGAACCATTTAACTTCAGCTTCTTCAGTGTTACTTGTTGGGCGCAGACTTGGATTACTGTGATATTGAATGGTTTGCCTTGGAGATGAACAGAGATCATTCTGTCGTTTTTAAGACTGCATTCAAGTACTGCTTTTTGGACTTTTTGTTGACTATGATGGCTACTTCATTTTTTCTAAGGGATTCTTGCACACAGTAGTAGATATAATGGTCATCTGAGTTAAATTCACCCAATCCAGTTCATTTTAGTTCTCTGATTCCTAAAATGTCAATGTTCACTCTTGCCATCTCCTGTTTGATAACTTCCAATTTGCCTTGATTCATGGACCTAACATTCCAGGTTCCTATGCAGTATTGCTCTTTACAGTATTGGACCTTGCTTCTATCACCAGTCCCACCCACAACTGGGTGTCGTTTTTCCTTTGGCTCCATCCCTTCATTCTTTCTGGAGTTATTTCTTCACTGATGTCCAGTAGCATATTGGACACCTACTAACCTGGGGAGTTCATCTTTCAGTGTCCTAACTGTTTGCCTTTTCATACTGTTCATGGGGTTCTCAAGGCAAGAATACTGAAGTGGTTTGCCATTCCCTTCTCCAGTGGACCAAATTTTGTCAGAATTCTCCACCATGACCCTTCCATCTTGGGTGGCCCTACATGGCATGGCTTATAGTTTCATTGAGTTAGACAAGGCTGTGTTCATGTGATCAGATTGGTTAGTGTTCTGTGATGGTGGTTTTCAGTCTGTCTGCCCTCTGATGGAGAAAGATAAAAGGCTTATGAAAGCTTCCTGATAGAATAGACTGACTGAGGGGGATACAGGGTCTTGTTCTGATGGGCAGGGCCATTCTCAGTAAATCTTTAATCCGGTTTTCTGTTGATGGGTAGAGCTGTGTTCCCTCCCTGGTGTTTACCTGGGGCCAGACTATGGTGGGGGAGCTTCCCTGGTGGCTCAGACAGTAAAGCGTCTGCCTACAATGTGGGAGACCCTAGGTCAATCCCTGGGTCAGGAAGCTCTCCTGGAGAAGGAGATGGCAACCCACTCCAGTATTCTTGCCTGGAAAATCCCATGGATGGAGGAACCTTCTAGGCTACAGTCTATGGGGTCACAAAGAGTCGGACACGACTGAGCGACTTCACTTCACTTCAAACCACGGTGGAGGTAATGAAGATAATGGTGACCTCCCTCAAAAGATCCCATGCCTGCACTGCTACAGTCCGTGCCCCGACCCTGCAGCAGGCCACCACAGACCCACGCCTTCCCTGGAGACTCCCGGACACCCACAGGCAAGTCTTGTGGGGTCACTGTCTTCTCCTGGGTCCTGGTGCACAAGGTTCTGCTGTGCCCTCCAAGAATCTATTTCTAGTCCTGTGTAAGTACTGGCAGCTCTATGGTGGGGTTAATGGCGACCTCCTCCAAGAGGACTTATGCCATACCCACACCCAGAGCCCCTGTCCCTGCGGCAGACCACTGCCAACCCGTACCTCCACAGGAGATGCTCAAACACAGTTCTGTCTCAGTCTGAGGGGTCCCTGGGTCCTGGTGGGCATAAGGTTTGTTTGAGCCCTCTGAGCATCTCTGGTGAGAATGGGGTTTGATTCTAAATGCACATTTGCCGCTGCTACCATCTTGCTGGGGCTCCTCTTTTGCCCTTGGACGTGGGGTATCTCCTCATAGCCACTTAAGTGCCTACTGCCTTACTGTGGTTTTTCTGACCTTGGACGTGCGGTATTTCCACATGGCCGGCCCAGCGAAGCGCAGTCGCCGCTCCTGACCTTGGACATGGGGATGGTTCAGGAGAGTTGATAAAGATCATATATACAGTGTGAGAAGGTTTTAAGGAAATCAATAAAGAAAATGCAAAATATCAAAATTTGTGGGATGCAGCTGAACAGTACTTACAGAAAACTTAGAGATTTAAATGCTTAAATATAAACAGAAATAGTAGCTAAAATCAATGATATAATCTTTTTTGTTAAGAAGCTAGAAAAAGATCAAATTAAAGTGAAAAAAATGAAAACAAATATCAAAGCTGAGATTGATAGTTTTAAAGAAAGTAGACAATAAGAATGATCAATAAAAACAGAAGTTTGTTCATTGAGTAAGTCTATAAAATTGATGAACCTTTAGTTGGACAGATCAAGATAAAGGACACAAACTCTTAGTACTAGAACATCTAGTTAGTACTAGAAGTAGAAGAAGAACTATCACTCGACAGCCTAGAGATATAAACTGAATAATTCAGGAATATTATCAACAACTTTATGTCAATGTATTTGTCAACCCAGATGAAATAACAAATTCCTTGAAAACAAGATTTTTCCAAAATATATACAGAGATAGAAAGTTTAAATTGTATTATATCTAAGACAAATAGTTAATTCATAAATAAAAACCTTTTCATAGAGAAAGTGTCAGGCTCAGGTAGCTCCACTAATGAGTTCTGCCTAACATTTGAAAAAGAATATTACCATTCTTTTCATCAGAAAATAGATGAAAAGGGAATGATTCCTCATGTATTTATGAGGCCACCATAACCATGATACCAAAAGCAAAGATGTTGCAACAAAGAAAAAAATGTGTAAGACCAATATCTGTCATGAATATAGATGCAAAAACTAATATAATAGTAGGAAGTTGAAATTCAGCATTATTTAAAATGGGTAAGTCATCATGACCAAGTTAAGTTTATTTAAGACATGGAAGTTTGATTCAACATTTAGAAATCGATTAAGGTTTTTATCATGTTAACAAAATTAAGAAAAGAATGTTTATCTCAATAGATGCAGAAAAAGCATTTAATAAAATTGAACACATATTCATGATGAATCTCTCAGCAAACTACAAATAGAAGGAATGTTCTCAACTTGATAAAAAACATATTAAGAAAAAAGAAAACCTAATGCCTATGTTGACTTAAAATAATGCACAATGCGAAATTTGCAAGTTAAGTTTTATTTGAGACAAAAAGGTCTGCGGCCCCAGAGACAGCATTTCAGATAGCTCTGAGAAACTGTTTTGAAGAAGTGAGGGAAGGAACTAAGATATATAGGAATTTTGCAACAAATGGCAGGTAGTTGGGAGCATCAAAAGATTACTGTTAATTAATGAAACCAGATATGCCAAGCTAAGGAATTTAGTGCTTTTCTATGTATGGGCAGGCGCAAGAGTTTGGACTCACTGATATCATTCCTTCACCAATCTGGGGCTAGTGTCCTGTGTTTTCACATCCTGAGTTTCCTCAGGGCTCACTAGCTCACAACCCTTGGTGGTTGCAGTTGCTGATGACTGAGACATTCTTAGTTTACTGATATGGCCAGAAATATTCCATTTCTCACCTGAAGTCATGTTTAGTAGTGTTAAGCTAATTGCTTTTGACCAGAGATCAAGAACGAGGTGAGAATATTCTCCCTTTACCAATTTTATTCAACATTATACTGGAAGACCTAACCAGTGCAAAAGTACACAATAAAGAAATAAAAGGCATATACATAAGAAAAAAAGAAATAAATCTGTCTTTATTTTCAGACAACTTGAATATGTACATGGAACATTCTAATAAATTTCCCAACAAATTATGAAAATAATAATTTTGCAGTATCACAAAGTACAAAGTCAGCACCAAAGAATTGATGCTTTTGAGCTGTGGTCTTGGAGAAGACTCTTGAGAGTCCCTTGGACTGCAAGGAGATCCACCCAGTCCATCCTAAAGGAAATCAGTCCTGAATATTCATTGGAAGGACTAATGCTGAAGCTGAAACTCCAATACTTTGGCCACCTGATGTGAAGAACTTACTCATTTGAAATGATCCTGATGCTGGGAAAGATTGAAGGCAGGAGGAGAAGGGGACGACAGAGGATGAGATGGTTGGATGGCATCATCAACTCAATGGGCATGAGTTTAAGTAAACTCCGGGAGTTGGCGATGGATAGAGTGATGTTATGCTTTTGGTATAAAGCATAACAACAGAAGAATCCTGGCATGCTGCAGTCCCTGGGGTCTCAGAGTCGGACACAACTGAGCGACGGAACTGAACTGACCTGACATATATTTTTATTGTATCCCTAACTTTCCTTGGTGACCTTGTTTCCTCATCTTGCCCTCTTTCTACCAAGTGGCATAAGAAACAAACACAAGTAAAAGACATGAAAGTAAAAACTTTCCTATGACATTTTAGCCCAACTTAGAATTACAGTTTTCTATTTTGTATCCCTTTCTTTTCTTGCTCTAATGCATCTTTCTTACCCTTTTAAGTGAGTCTTGGAATTTGCAAGCATCATAAAGTTTTCCAAAGAACAACTTGGGGAGTGGGGCAGGGAAAAATATTTTCAAAATGAGCAGAAACAGAAATATTCCATGCTCATTTCTGCTGTACTTTTGAACACCAAATCTGAATTTCCTTTTCCCTTTATGAACATCCATATAGCATGGAACTGGAATAAAATTTTGCAAATCAAAATTTTCAAGCTCTATCATAATATAAAACAGAAAAATAAACCTCCTGTGGAATAAGAACAGTACAAAATCATGAATAGCTTTGCATTTTGCTGTTTATTTTCTAGTCTACTCAAGCTGCTCTAAAAAAAAATACTATAAACTGGGTGGATTAGAAAAAATAAGAATTCATTTCTCAAGCTCTGAAAGCTAAATGTCCTAAATTAAGGTGCCAGTGTCATCATGTCCTAGCAAAGGCCCTCCTTTGGATTCTGCTGCATCTCCTCACTGTGTCCTCTTCTAGCGGAAGGGGCTAGGATCTCCGTAAAAGTGTGTGAAATTGTTAGTTGCTCAGTCACATTAGACTCTTGTGACCCCCATGGAATACAGCCTGCCAGGCTCCTCTGTCCATGGGATTTCCCAGGCAAAAATACTGGAGTGGGTAGCCATTCTTTTCTCCAGGGGATCTTCCCAGCCCAGGGATCAAACCCAGGTCTCTGGCTTTGCAAGGCAGATTGTTTACCATCTGAGCCACCAGGGAATCTTTGTATGATCTCTTTTATAAGATCACTAGTTCCAACCATGAGGGCTCCAACCTCAGGACCTAATCACCTCCCAGGTCCCTACCTCCTAATACCATCAATTTGGGGGGTTAGAATTTTAACATATTAATCTTGGGGAGGACCAAACATTTAGACCATGGCACTATCTAATGTATCAAATAAGGGTTGCTCAGTAAGTTTTTCCAGATTTCACTGTTAGCAAACATACACACATACCAGATAGTACCACATCCTGTTAGAGGATGAAATTCATATAATTCAACAAATTTAATGGTTGATGTTGGTTTCTCGGAAGTACAGAACTATATTTAATAATATTGGGTAATTAATGGAATATATTCCTGACTGCTAGATAATTGTTCTTTTCTTATTTGGCTCAATTTTCTTTTTCAATATTATAAGTCAAGTTTAATCATTTCTTTTTTAAAAAAGAGAGAGCATGAAGTATTAATGGGGCCCAAGAAAATGTGCTGCTATTATGCCGCTCATGGAGTCCATATACTAAGAAAGTATGAAAAAATGCAGAATAGATGGCTGAAATAAAGTAAATTTTAGGAATCAGTATCAAATTTAACATCTAAAAAATGTACATTAATATCAATGTATGACAAAACCAACTGAAATGTTGTGAAGTGATTGGCCTCCAACTAATAAAAAAAAAAAAATGTACATTTGTGAAGCCCATTATTTTAATTTATGACCAAATAGAGTGTGTACTTTACTGACTGCCTATAATCACAGTGATGTCACGTGATTAAATGATTTAAATGATTTAAAGATTATTATTAAATGATTTAAAGAGAAACATCGCCATGTCAGTGATTTCATAAAAGGAAGCACAGACAAGTATTACATATACCAAGTATTAATTTGTTTTGCTGTCTCAAAGTCCTTTTAAAAAGTTGTGTTCTAAAGATAGACTGTATACTATCTTGTTTTTTTGCAGCAACGCCTCCCAGAGTTAGTTCTCAAGTGATTGAGGTTATAAAACAACATTCAGGAGGGTATAATAAAATGATCTGTATACTTTCTTCTAAGGCATGAATGATTTAAATGACCTTCCCGTTGCAAGCAAAGGGTATCTAGTGGTTATACAACCACTTCCTTCATTTTAAATTAAGCAGCATATTTTTCTCCCTCTGGATTCTTCTATATTATTAACATTCACATTCTCCATGATTTTTCTTTTAACCCACCAAGAGAGATAAAGAGAAGAAATATTCTCTCAAAAAGCATTTTCCCCACTAGACCCTAATCATGATGAGAAGTGGGTTAATCTCTAAGCTGAGAAACATTCACTTTTTTTCTCTTTGAATTTCACTTACTTTTTTTTTTGGAGTATAGGTAACCTACAACCTCATCTTAATTTCAGGTGTACAACATAGTAATTTGATATTTTTATAAATTATACTCCTATACAGTTATTAGCTTCACTTTTTTTTTTAGTAGCAAGAAGAGAGATTATGTGTGCTTTTTATTTTTTAATAAATATCTACTCCAGTTGGTATTGGAAAAAGTGAAAAAAGAATGATGAAAGAAAGAAGAAAAGAAAGCTGCAAATAAAATGTTATTGGAAAAATTATACAATTCTTTGTCCCTAATCTTTTTGTTCTAGTTTTATTATCGATAAAATAACAATAATAAATATTTTTACATATATAAGCAAATATGTCCATATAGAAATATTGTCAGACTATTATTTTAATAGTTAATAATTACTAAAGAAGATTGAATTAACTATGCTACACACATTATTTTAATGGTTACACATTCAATATATTATTAAGAAATTTAAATTCTTGATTTTATTTACATTTCATTTATTAATGTATTTATTTATTTAAATTAAATTTAAAATTCATGATGTTGTATACTTTTTTCCATTCAACATAAATTTAATAAAATATGAATTTAGAATATATATGTAGATATACATAGAAAAACTTGAATGCCTTCTTGTAGAGGTGGAACTGAATTTTCAACATTTTATCTGATACTCAAGAGGAAAGATACTGACAAGAATCCATCTTTCTTCCTAGAAACGAGGCAAAGTGACATATGTTCTAAAATTGTATTTTAATTGGTTTCTCTTTTGTTTTGAGATTCTACTACTCCTTCTTCATATTATGTTCCTCTTATGCTTTCCAGTAAAGGTTTATAGGGATGTGGTAACTATCTGTTTGTTTCCTGTTATTACTAACCTTTTTCCAGTTATCTCTTTTAAGCTACCAGGGCAAACTGTCAAAAACCTGGGAATAGGCCAGAAAACCTCACAAAGATTATTGCGTGCACCTTGGGAGGAGTGTGGGACACTGCAGCTAGTGAACCCTCTATGAATTACCTGGTTTCACAGAGGTGTCTTTGTCTTTGACTAGGTTATCTTACAACCATGTAGAGATGGAAGAAGACTAATAAGAAGATAAGAGACACTTCTTTGATCCCTGGGTCAGGAAGATCCTCTGGAGTAGGAAATGGCAACCCACTCCAGTATTCTTTCCTGGAGAATCCTATGGACAGAGGAGCCTGTCAGGCTACAGTCCATAAAGTCACAAAGTTGGACACAGCTGAAGCAACTTAGCATGCACGATAGTAATATTACTGATTTTTGTTCAGAGCAATGCAAATTGTTCCTGTTCCTAATAATGAAATAAATTTCATTTGATACAGAGTATGAATCTGTAAATTAAATTCACATTTGAACCAATTTCTGGTTCCCTCATTAATTAACCCATTCCTAAAAAATTTTGACATATGCTCATTTTATAATGTATAAAATATTTGCATTGTGCCTCGGGTTTCCTTGTTGAATTCACTGTGATTACTTCCTCAAAAATCTGTTTTATCCAGTGGATTACAAGCTCAGTGAAGGCAAGGACCACATTTGTCTTGTTTATTGCTGTATCCCCAGGGCTCATTATCAGGAATTTAGTAGGGGCTCAGAGAATATCCTCATGGTTCCCTAAATTAGTGGATGCAAATGAATCAAAGATATTTCTGAGCAATCAAATGAGTCCTGAGGGAGAAAGTTGCAGTAGTATTAGGAAAGCTTTGAATGGCCTCATTAAATCAGAGCATGCAAAGTGTTTACATGCAAAATTTATAATGAAAAAGCCACTATTTAAAGAGCTCTTTGAACATCGTTACTGGGAAACCACAGTGTTTTTGGAGGGAAGTCCTATGGTCTTAAAAGGGTATAGACTACCCTACCACTACAAGTGGAGCAGAAACATCTTTAATAACAATTCAAGATCACTTTTTAAAATAATTCTTGTACCTGGGATTTTAAAAAACACATTTCTTATTCATTTTTCATATGTTTAAAATTTTTATCTTCTTATATTTTTTCATTTAAAAATGTCTGGTTCCTCTAGAATATTTTGCAAAGAATTAAAGCCAAGTCCATGAAATATTTGAGACTTCTCTGAGTTTGAGCAAACTCAGAGATAGTGAAGGACAGGGAAGCCTGGCATGCTGCAGTCCATGGGGTCGCGAAGAGTCAGACTTGACTGAACAACTGAACAAGTGAGACCTAGTTCCCTTGCAAACTGATGGTTTGCTTTGTACTGTGTAGGTGATTTTATAAAGGCTGATGGAAACTGAAAATATATCTTTTCTGATAGATGCAACACTCTTGTTAATATTAATATCTATACGCCAGACACTTAAGATCTCAATAAACATTGAGGGGAAAAAAAGCTACTATTTCTTTGCTCTGTAACATTGGTAATATAATTTATTATTCTCTATCTGTGGTATTTTTATGTTACAGAGGCAGAGATAAGAAGAAAAAACACTATGGAAGGAGTATATTTCTTCCATAGAAGACAGCAAAACAAGAACAACAATAACAAAAAAGACCTTTGAAAATCAATTTGTAATTCTGATTAGGCATTAGGAAAGCAGCATTCACAGACCATTAAACTTACATTAAGGTGTTAACATATTTAAAGATCTTTCTGGTATTGTGTCCTCTTTACTAAGAATTCTGGCTTTAGAACTACAGACCAGTGGGAATGTTGTTTTGCCTTGCACCAATGTATTCAGTAAGAGGCTTGGTTGCTTTTTTTTTTAGCCTAACTCCCAAGTACTTCCTTTTAATTTTTTCCTTCCAGTCCCAAACATTTCTGATGAGTTAATTATCATTTCCAAGTGACAAATCTCACCTTAAATGATATTGGGTAAATTAAATCTCTGTGATTACCATCTAGATTTCTCTAATTAGTAATTAATATGTTTAAAATTTTAATAAGATGGAAATGGTCAAAGAAAATGGAAATAGTCTCATCTACTGCCATGGTTTCTCTTATCTGTTTATAAATTCATAAGCTGCAGGGGCCTAAAAAAGAAACAGCTTGCTGAAGCCTACTTTTTAAAATGGAAAATCTGTAAGATACTCTGCAACAAAACAGGACGCACTTACTGGTGGATTCAAATATGAGTTTGAATTCTGAACTACTTAAGTGAATAGTCCAAAGGTCATATGATGATTAACTTAACTGGTCATGTCACGTGGCATCTCTGAAATTTGATTTCCTCCATTATAGAAAGAGGAGTTACAATTAATAGCAGTGATATCATAGGGCCATTGTGAGGATTAAATGAGATTATGTATATAAAAAATTTTTGTACTATGGTTTGTTATATAGGAAATGATTAAAAAATAAAATCATACTGCAAAATACACACATAAACTCAAACAGAAAAACCAAAAAGTTAATACAAAACTAAACCTCCTGAAAGAGAAGATGCCTTTTTGTTAGTTTCCAAAATCTTAGTTTAGGAACAACATATTTCAAGTGTTCTCAAGGCTGCCACTTTCACAGGCTGCTAGGGTTTCCCTTTGTTTCCTGTTGTTTGCTCTGCTGGCCACACGGATGCACTGTGCTTCTTTCACAGTCTCTTAGGAAACATCAGTTTGGCTGATGGGACATTTGGGCCAGAAGTTAAACTGATCAAGAAAAGATGGTTACCATAACCCTATATGCAGGACAGAAAAAGAGACACAGATGTATAGAACAGACTTTTGGACTCTGTGGGAGAAGGCGAGAGAGAGTGGGATGATCTGAGAGAACAGCATTGAAACATGTATATTATCAAGTGTGAAACAGATCACCAGCCCAGGTTGGATGCATGAGACAAGTGATCGGGGCTGGTGCACTGGGAAGACCCACAGGGATGGGATGGGGAGGGATGTGGGAGGGGGGGTATAAGGATGGGGAACACATGTAAATCCATGGCTGATTCATGTCAATGTATGGCAAAAAACACTACAATATTGTAAAGTAATTAGCCTCCAACTAATAAAAATAAATGGGAAAAAAAAAAAAAAGAATAGCCCAGAAAGAGAGTGGATTTAGGTGAAAACACCTAGGACTTAAACACAGAAAGATGAGAATGAAAATCCAGGTTCTAGCTAGTCTTAAAACCTCAACAAGCCTCATCTGCAAAATGGGGGTCACAGACTTCACTTCAGAGTAAGTCAGGAGGATGAAAGAGGTGGTGGATAGAAATATAAACAGAAGTGCCTAATAAATATGTGCACTGGTAGAAAATTATTTTGGAAAGCTCCTCAGTTTGCAGAGCCCTGTTGGATAAATTTTTCTTGGTCCTTGTTCCTCAGAAAAATGTTGAAATTTGTGACCGAGAATTTCCAAAAGATTGTTGTGGTAAATCAAGTGTATTTGCTTCCAGGTAACCAAAGTATCAACCAGGTTCACAACCATTTGAATTAGTTGGTATTTTATAGTTTAATCTACTCAAAACAGCAATTCACAATTTTAGCCCTCAGTGGAGTGGGGGCAGTGGGGTGGGGAAGAGGCGCATCCTTTAATCTTCCATCTGGGTTGGCACTGGGCAACAAGCATTTAGGGCTTGGCAGCCTACAACCTGGTGCAAGGTCCTTCCTAAGATCTGTGCTTTTCAATATTGGTTTCCCAACCTGGTAGATATAACTGGATTTGAGTATAAGACTTTGCAACATAAAAGGGTAACACCTGAGATTTCAGAAATAGTCAGGATTATGTCCGGAGAACATTCCCTCAGCCTTGGAAAGAAATACGTTATAGCAGCACAAGGCTAGTTAATATTCAGAGATTCAATAAAAAGGCTGATCAAGACATATGATGAAGTACATATCCTCAAATCCGGGAAACAGTTTTGACACTTTCCTTTTTGTCATAATATATTGCACTTTCAGTACTGGAGTGGAATCCTATCAGAGTGAAGTCATTTATCACAAGGCTAAGTGCATAAGCTTTCTTTATTCTGATTCGCAGGCTGGAATTTTTGTTGAACTCTGAAATGTATGTATTTATAATTAAGATATGTTTCTAACTTTCTGATAAAAAGCCTTTTCGCCAGGTTACTGACTCCAGGTTAGTGATATAATTTCCGTGAATTTCTATCCTAACTAATGACCATCTCATGTTAAAGATGGTAGCATTTTGTTTAAGATCACATGATTTTTAATTGAAAAAAAAATCTGATTTTGTACCTATTAGAAATAAAATATAATAATAGCAACTATCATTTTTGAGTAACTATGTGTGAGGCATTCTGCCAAATGTCATATACATAGTTTTGTTTAATTTTTGCTAGAATCCTGCCATGAAGAACTAAACATTCTCAGCAAAGGAATAGATGATACAGATCACCAGCCCAGGTGGGATGCATGAGACAAGTGCTCGGGCCTGGTGCACTGGGAAGACCCAGAGGAAACGGGTGGAGAGGGAGGTGGGAGGGGGGATCAGGATGGGGAATACGTGTAAATCTATGGCTGATTCATATCAACGTATGACCAAAAAAAATAAATAAATAAATAAAAATAAAAAATTTAAAAAAAACAAACAAAAAAAAAACAAATGGAAATTAATGATTGAAAAACTGAGTAATTGAAATGAAATACTCAATAAATTGATTTAACAGCCAAATAGAGGAGACCGAAGTAAGAATCATTGAACTTTATAATATAAACAACAGAAATCACACAATCTGAACAGCAGAAAGAAACTACACTAAAAAATAAAATTATTTAAAGCAATTATATCTCTGAAGGGGAATGGTAATGGGATGAAAACAGTGTTGTGAGGAATATTTATAGTATTAAATACATGCATATAAAAGGGGAAATGTCATAAATGAATAAGCTCCCCTATCAAGAGCCCAGCGAAAATAAAGAGCAAAATAACACCAGTTCTACACAATGTCATCTTGAAAATAAGACAAAAACACTTTCTAATTTATTTTATAAAATTAGTATTACATGGATACAAAAATTGTCAATACAAAACACAGAACAAAAAGACTAATTATTATAAACCAGTATACCTCATGAATGCAGGTGCAAAGATTGTTAACACAATATTAGCAAATAAAATGTAACAATATATAAAAAGAATTATGTGCCATCATCATTGATAAAAGACTGGTTTGATATTAGAAAATCAAATAATGTAGTTGACCATATTATAGGCTAAAGAAGAAATATCACCTTGTGAAATCAATTAATGCAGTATAAGTGTTTGGAAAAACTCAAGAAGCATCCATTTATTATATAAAGTATTAAAAATAGAAATGGAGGAGACATTCCTCATGCTGATAAAAATTACCTACAAAAATTCTACAGCTAGCAGTGTACTTAATGGTAAAGGCAGTTGTTTCTAATCTTAAATGGTCACTAAGGTTTTTCCCACTAAGGTCAGAAATGATTAAGACAAAAAGAGTTAAGTAGATCTTTTTCTGTGCATTAAAAACAAATGTTCTCTCACCACTCATGCACAACACAGTTATGGAAATGCTAACCAATGCAATAAGGCAAGAACAGGAAATAAAAATGCTGGTCAGAAAGAAAGATGTAAAACTAGTTTTTTAGTTGCAAATGACATGCTTGAATACACATAAAATCTCAAGAAATATACTAAAATCCTCCTAAAACTAAAAAAAAATTTCACAAAATTCCCAGGATACAAGATAAATAAACAAAACACAATTGCATTTCTACATGCAAGTCATGAAACATGAACATCAAAAGTACCGTATGACTTAACAATTGCTCAAAGAAAATGAAATCATTAGGTTTAAATATAGCACAAAATATACAAGATTTGTATGCTAAAAATGCTGAAACACTGAAATTAGATGGAGATCAAAATAAATAGACATATGCTATATTCATGGATTGAGAGATGCAACAAGGTAAAGATGTTAATTCTCTCCAGACTGATTTATTTGTTTACAGCAATTATTATCAAAATCTCAGCAAGATTATGTTTTTAGACATAGGCAAAATTATTCTAACATTTACATTCCATTGATATTCCAGATACAAAAACTTTCCATCCCTACAAGTATCCATCATGTTCTTCTATAGACAGAATCCATCCCCTCATTATCACTAGCAATCAAAATTTGTTTTCCATTTCTATAATTTTGTCATTTCAAGAATGTACTATAAACAGAATCATCTAGATAACCTATGGGGTTGGCCCTTTGTAAAGTCAGAATAATTCTCTGGAGATTCATCCAGGTTAATGTGGCTTCCCTGGTGGCTCAGTGGTAAATAATTTGCCTGCCAATGCAGGTGACATGGGTTCGATCTCTGGTTCAGGAAGATCCCCGGGAGAAAGAAATGGCAACCCACTCAGTGTTCTTGCCTGAGAAATCCCATGGACAGAGGAGCCTGGAGGGCTCACAATACATGGGAGTCACAAAGAGTCACATATGACTTAGCAACCAAATAACAACAACAAATATACACGTTCCGTTTTGTGTGAATGTAACTTCTCATCAGTCTGGGATAAATATTGAAGAGTGTGAGTAGTGGGTTCTATGCTTAGTTTTTTAAGTAGTTGGAAAACTGTTTCCCAGAATAGATATACCATTTTGCATCCTCACCAGTTGTGTTTTAATGATCCAGTTTCTCTGCAGCCTTACTAGCATTTGTTGTTAGCAGTATTTTCTATTTCAGGCATTTTGATAGGTTTTCAGAGAGATCACATTGTGGTGTTAACATGAATTTCCTGTCAATTTAACTGTCAGTTAGTGGCAAATAAATGGGGAAACAGTGGAAACAGTGACAGACTATTGTTTTGGGCTCCAAAATCACTGCAGATGGTGACGGCAGCCCTGAAATTAAAAGACGTTTGCTCCTTGGAAAAAAAGTTATGATCAACCTAGACAACATATTAAAAAGCAGAGACATGACTTTGCCAACAAAGGTCCGTCTAATCAAGGCTATGGTTTTTCCAGTAGTCAAGTATGGATGTGAGAGTTGGACTATAAAGAAAGCTGAGCCCCGAAGAATTGACGCTTTTGAACTTGATGTTGGAGAAGACTCTTGAGAGTCCCTTGGACTGCAAGGAGATCCAACCAGTCCATCCTAAAGGAGATCAGTCCTGGGTGTTCATTGGAAGGACTGATGCTGAAGCTGAAAACTCCAATACTTTGGCCAGCTGATGCGAAGAACTGACTTATTGGAAAAGACCCTGATGCTGGGAAAGATTGACGGTGGGAGGAGAAGGGGACGACAGAGGATGAGATGGTTGGATGGCATCACTGACTTGATGGACATGAGTTTAAGTAAACTCCAGGAGTTGGTGATGGACAGGGAGGCCTGCCGTGTTGCAGTCCATGGGGTTGCAGAGTCAGACTCGACTGAGTGACTGAACTGAACTGATTTTTTTTTTTAGACAAAATGTTATTGCATACTTAATAGACTATTTTAAACAGAAATTTTACATGCACTAGGAAACCAAAAAAATTCCTTGGTTCACTGTTTGCAATATTTGCTTTATTGTTGTGGTCTGGATCAAAACCTCATTGTCTCTAAGATATGCTTGTATTATTGTTGAGTGAAACTGGGTAAATGTTACGTTAGATCTTTCTGTTATTTTATAGAACTGCATGTGAATGTAGAACTATAATTACCTCAAAATATATATATATTTTAAAAACCTGAAGAACTTTGAAGAGAATTTAGTTTTTGGGAATCATTACTTACCAGTACTGGTTTGCTATTTGTGATACATGTGCACATTAATAAGAGATGTTAGCAATAGGGAAACTGTGTGTAGGGTATAAGGTGTTCTGGAAATTTTTCTAAAGCTTTCAAAGACTTCATTAAGTGTTAAATAAATAGAGAAGCTAAGTCTATTTAGTTGTGTCACTTAAAGAATGTTTTAAAAAGAATGTTATTTTCATCATTTATTATAGTAATTTTTAAAAAAATCTGTGAAATAAATCATGTTTATCTGTACATTAGAAATTATATGTTTGTTATATATTGAGTTGGCCAAAATGTTTGGATTTTTCCATAAGATGTTATAGAAAAAGTGGAACAAGTAGTTTGGCCAACCCAGTATATATATTTAGAAGAGTTAGATATAATATGTACTGAAATTTTTTAAAGTTTATGGCTTGGATAATGAAAAAAATAATTTTTTTGCCATTGTATGAATCCTGTTATTATTTCATAAAGAAAGTATATATGAATATATATGTATGCCTGGCTATGCTTTTAATAGATTGCATGCGAGGCTCATGATAAGGCCTCCAGAGACCTCCAAAACTTCAGCTGTCATTAGGATACTAGGTATGAGATCACTAAATCTACCAAAGCATCTTTGTTTTCCCCATCATCTTTAACATGTCTTCTACATAGTAGGTGTTATGTGAGTTAAAGAGAATGAGATCATTTTGCTTCTTTTAGAGTACCTATCTTCTTCCCGTGATCTCACCACCTCACGGTTGAGACTGTAAAACTTGGCAATTTCCATTCACAGCTTTGAATGATTTAAAATTATGTTTTGCATTTCAGTTTTGTCTGAACCCATATGGCAAAGTCAAAACTCCAAACAAATCTGATAAATTCCATCTTGTGCTAGCCAGTCCCCGTGGCTTGGTAAAGCACTACAAGCTTCTCGCTACTTAATTCTTCCCTATTCCATGACCATCTGTATCTCCATCTTCAGACATCTCACGATTGTCTGTGAAGCACAGAACACAAGAGCCCCAGAATGTTCATTTGTTAAGAGTGAATCTCTAAGAGACCAAGACAGTAAATAAACCAACTGAAAAACATAGTTCATAGTAGTGGAGTAGCATAGTGTTAATACCTCAACACAGGTTTGCTAACTCTCAGAGTCAGATAGCCCACATTTAGAGTTTAAAGATTCTCACTTACTAGCTAACATAAGGGCTTCCCAGGTAGCTCCTACAGTAAAGAATCCACCTGATTTTTCAAGCAATTAATATTTATGTAGTAAATAAGGACTTAGCATATATTGTCATGTTAAATTCCCTAAACATTCTTTTAAAGCAGCGGTCCCCAAGCTTTTGGCAACAGGGACTGGTTTTGTGGAAGATAAATTTTTCCATAGACTGGGTGGAGGATGATTTCAGGATGATTCAAGAGAATTACATTTATTGTACCCTTTATTTCTATTATTATTACTTCAGCTCCACCTCAGATCATCAGGCATTAGATACGGGAAAGCTGGGGACCCCAACTTTGAAGTAAACACTAGTATTATCCCCATTTAATCTTCCACCTTAGTTTCTTTATCTTTAGAAGTGCTGGCACTCCAAAACCTAGTTATTATTCTCCACAAAGTGTAAATTGCATATATAAAGACAGAGACTAAAATACATAGGTAGGCTTCAGAGAGGATTTTATATCTGATCTGTGTCTTAAAGAATGAGTGGGATTTGGACAGAAGCAGAACATGTTGGAAAGGATATTTTGGGGACAAGAGACCGATCTGTACCAAAAATTCCAAAGGAACTTGTCATTGAATGATTTGTGCACATCATGGCAAAATGTCTGACTGGGACATGTAAGAAGGTGTCTGGTGACTAGCAAGTTGCATTGGACTTAATGTGGGTGGTCTTGAATAGCAGACAGTCTGGATTTTATTTTCTAGGTGCTGAGGAACTGGAATGTGACCATCTGGTGGCAGCATGGATGATTCACTGAAGAAGAATCAGAGGAACACAAGGTAGGTCTTCTCAGACTAAATGGTTCAGGGTGAATGTGAGCCTTGAGCTCATTAATATGCTTTGCTCTCTATTAGACTTTATGTCCTGTGGCTCATTAATCCCCTGTTGATATAGCTTAAGGCTGTGTTTTCTCCTCACTGACTTCATGGGATAAAGCTTCTCCTCTCTCTCTTAAAAACTGTATCAACGCTCGGCCTCACTGGCCTGTAACGTATTTGCAGATTCCTTTGTGAGCACCTCTGACCCAAAAGTGAGTTCTGCTTCAAACTTTAACTTAAGAGTTGAGGAAAAAAAGAATGTGATCAAGTCCGGCTGAGACATGCACATCTATTTTTCAGATTTTCCATGGCTGAGACATAGTTGCTTTGTTATGTTGTTGATCTTACTTCTCCAGAGGGTGATTTTGAGGGTAATGTTATCAAGCAGAGGGCTTGCTGCCCCGAGTACATAGAAGCTAATATTTTGATCATAGCTTTTGAGATAACAAAGCATTTTATTGCAGTGTTGACCAGCAAAGAGAGAGGAGGCAGAGCTCATATCTGTCTCCCTGGTCTGGGGTTCCACTGAACTTTGATGAGTTTGGGGAGGATAAGCTGTCTTGCAGAAGTACTGGCAGGGCTGGTTTCAATTGGAGGGCTTTGGAACTTGGTCATTTATGGTTGAGTGTGGTAAAGGGGGCTTCAGCATTAGATCATCCAATAGATCCTTCGCTTCTGAAAAGGTTCCTGCCTGCAGGTTCTGGTCATGTCTGCTCCTTTGGTTCCACTGGGGGAAGAAACTTTGGTTTTGGCTGTTACTTGAGGTCAAAATTTTCTCCTCTGTGTCATCTCCATCCTTCTGCATGGCTTGCTGCTTTGCATCTCTGAAAAAAACAAACAAACAAACAAACAAACAAAAACCAGTATTAATATTTGTTAGAAACACGGCATAGGACCAGTTTGGGCTGGTTCTATGGTTACAGTAACTTTTATCATTCAGCATGTTTGATGGGAACAGATAGAAGAGGCCGAGGCAAAGGTTTAGGTCACTTCATAATAAGTTGAAAATGTGTAATGTTTATGCAGCTTGCTATACATAAACACATTTAAAAAACCTAAAGTTGGTGGATGAACAAATTAGAACAAATGGAAAATGAGACTTAGAATGAGATGGTAAAAATGAGAGTGACACTAACACTCACAATATTTGTTTTAAAAACCTCCACACTTGGAAGTGGTGAGCCGTAAACTGGGCACCAACCATTTTTTAACCATCCCAGAGATCTTGAGCCTTTTTAGTGTTCTTTGAGGGAAGAAGGGGATAAACAAAGAACAAACATGTTCAGTGGCACACTATCCATGTTCCGATTTCTCCAGCATCCAGTGATACCCAGGGGAATAGTATGGATTGTAATGAAAGCTGCCCTTTAAAAATATTTTTTGTGGTATAGCTGCTACTTCAGAGAATCTTACTCAGTTTTACCCATTAGTGTAAGACTGAAGCATTTCAATAACATAAAGGCTATGAGGTTGGGTGGCAGAAGAAAGAACACAGTAAGGCTGTAGTTTTCTATTCAGCTTATGTAAGAATACACTGTTAAGCAGATGTTCTTCAACTCAGATGTTGGTGTCTAGAGAATCTTTCCACATACCTGGTTGTTGCCAACCCTAGATATGTTAGAATGCTTAATCTTGGGCCAAGTTTCTTTCTGGGGCATCACTAAGGTAAACTGGATGGAAAATTACAGCTAAGATAGCTAACAAACTAATTTGTTGTTATGTAATAATAAATACAGTCATCCTCAGTATCTTCAGGGGACTGGTTCAAGGAACCTCCATAGATACCAAAATCCACAGATGCTCAAGTCCCTTGCAGTTGACCTTCCTGTATCCATGCTCTCTGAAAAAAGGTTCAAAGTGTGTTGAATCTGAATGCAGAATCCACAAATATGGAAGGCAAATTGGATGTCAGTTCAGTGCTGGGAGATTTTACCAGAATTTTTAACTTGGATATAACAATAGTTAATTGTGATTTAAAAAAATTTTTTTTGCTTATTAATTATGGGTTTTTGACTTGTTTGGGAAATACTGAATTGATTTGTTTTTTAAAACAAAACCTAAGCACATGGTGTTTCTTGGAATAGAAGGCAACATGAGGAAGGAAAATATGGTCCCTGAGGATCCAGAGTTTCTAATATTGGGAGATTGGAAGGTGGCTGGGGAGAAGTAGAACACATTAGAGACACACTTTGGCTTCACAGCCTTGTAAGTGGCTGTTCCAACCAGTGAAACATATCAGTTGGATCCCATCCCATGGTAGGTTTAAAAACAAGAGAGAGAAGTTTTATTTCTTGCTTTCTCTGTTGAGCATTTTCAGCATCTTTGCTGCACAACTTCACAAAGTTATTTACCACAGGTGTGCCAGTAATTATGATAAATGATAAACATTTACGTTGTATAATGGTCCTCAGCGTCTTCTGTGACCTGTGACCTGTGACCTGATACCTGTACACCAAGCAGTCATGCAAAGCAGGTAGAAATATACACTGCCAGCTGAAGATTATTTTCTCCTCTTTTCAAGGCAGGGATATTTATCTATGAGTTTCTCCCCTTAGTTTTCTAAATTGTTGTACCTTATTACATACTTTAAATCTTAAATATTAACAATTTTATATAGAAACCGTTCCAAATGGCTTGTCTGCTTCATTGTCTTCTTTAACTGAGTTAAGATAATTTTACATTTTCTAAATGGCCCAGATCTTACTTTATCAGTAGTTAAGCCATGATAAAATGAGTCTTAATCAGTGAGTATTAATAATGCAAAAGAGGGTTTTGCTTGTGCTAAGTGGTAGCATATGTCTGTGTTTTATGAACTCTTGACTTTGTTTAATGACAATAAAAATAGTGATAATAATAATAAAACCTTCTACTATATTAGAGGTCAAATTGTTTTCTAGCAGTTTTGCACATTAATATCAATGTTTCTGCATCTAGTAATATTCCCCAAAGTTTTCTTAAAACATACCTACTATAGCAACAGCGGTCTTGATAATCACTACTCACAGAAATTATCCAGTGCCTAATGTATCCCTGGAACTCTATTAGAGACTTTATAACTAGTGTTTCATTTTCCTTCACAATTGCTTATAAGGTAGCTATTATTAACTCAGGTGAGGAATTATTTAAGATCACAGAGCTGATTTGTTTGTGATTACTAGGAGTGGAAATTGTTGGTAAACACAAGCTCCTCTTTGCTTTCAGAGGGGTAGGTCCTGAGAATCAACACTTTTGAGCAAAGTAGAGCAGAGATTTGACTTCATGGGTCTCATGGAGACTGTGGGGTTGATGGTACTGGAGATGTGACCACTAGAAAAGCAGGATTAAATGTGCTGAAATTCTCTGTATAAGAAGATGTTAGATTCTTTTTATTTTTTTAATTTCTTCTTGAGAAATCATGAAGTTGCCAGAAAATCAGAAAAGAACATGAATTAACACAGTACTAGAATCCAAACATTTCAAGAGAGATAATAATGTGGTATTCACACAGGAAGAAAAAACAAACAAACAACAGAAAACAAACACAATGAAGGCTTGTTTGGAAAGAAATCCTGAGTGTATCAATTATACAGGTAAATAAACCAAGTATTTTTAAATAAACTCAAATCCCACACTCACAGGAAATTCTGTAGGCACATGAAATTTGCATCCAAAACAGAATAAATCTTTGTGAGATTTGGATTTTGAGGGGAGCAGCATCCTTGTGTATAGCTCAGCTCTGTCTTTGCTAGCTGCTACTGAAATTCAAATTCATTAGTGGAAGAGGGCCAGGATGTGATGAGCTAGAAAGACAAAGGGGCCAAAAAGTCATGATAAGAATATTGTCCCAGGCCCTGAAGATGCTATTAAAAAGCTTCAGGGATCAAGAAAAGGAGTTGATCTGGGGACATAGAAGCTCTTTATTGGCATGTTAATTCTGGGGTGCTAGCAGTATGTCTAGAAGGCACTATTTAGTAGAGAATTGGTTGTTCTGTTCTTAAGATCCAAAGGAAAAACTCAGTTGGACCTGATGCCTCAGAAGATAGTTTCATATTGGCAGGCTAAGGAGGAGATTAGCCAGTAGAAGGGAGAAGACAACCCAGGCTAATGCAGTATCACAGAAACCAAGGAGGAAAACATTTCAGAAAGGATGGGATGGGTGGGGTGTGTGTGTGTGTGTGTGTGTGTGTGTGTGTGTGTGTGTGTGTGTGTGTGTGTGTGTGTGTGTGTGTGTGTGTGTGTGTGTGTGTGTGTGTGTGTGTGTGTGTGTGTGCACGCGCGCGCATGTCAGGGCTGCCAAATTATTCTTTGTAAAAACACATAGTATACTATCAGTAATTCATTTATGTGGAAATTTGGGTGGTGCCCCTCTCTGCTAGATCAGCACACTGGTGGGGAATTCTGGTCTCACTTTGGTTCTCAGCCACTCTGAGAACAGTGCATTGAACCCAACCTGTGCTGCACCTAAACCCTCTGGTTTCTAACCTAGATGCTTATCTTTTACCTTTATAGCCTTTTTTCCCCACCCTTTTAAATCGCCATTAGTGGCCTCTGTCTCCATTTCCACTTCTTTTTTTAAAATATTTATTTATTTGGCTATGCTGGGTCTTAGTTGCAGCAGGTGAGATCTAGTTTCCTGACCAGGGATTGAACCCAGGCCCCCTGCACTGGGAGTGTGGCGTCTTAGCCTCTGGACCACTGGGGAAGTCCCTCAATTCCCACTCTTAATTTTTCTCCCATACTTTTCCTGGTGAGGCCTCACCCTCACTAGTCTTGCTCCAGCCTTGTATAAGAATGTCTCCCAGTTAAAAATGAAGCCTTCCCCTGCCTGTCCTGTGCCATCCTCAGGGACAAGCTTCCAGAGGGCACACATGTAGACTGCACGCAAAACAGGCCATACTAGGGGTACGTACAAGCAACTGGAAAAACCCTCAATAATTATTTTATGGTTTTTGTAATCTGACTTTTAAGCCTCTAAGCCAAAAGGAAATATTCTTGCTATTTTAAGTTGTTATATGTTAATTAAGCTATTCTTCCCTTTTATAGCTGGTAAAACTTAGAAAACCTGTCCTCCTTGAACGTCACATCCTTACCTTGTTCTGTAGATGAAAACTATAATGCTTAAAGGAGGGGGAAAGGGACGGCTTTTGGAAAGGGATAACAGATTTAAATTATACAATATGCCCACTGTCTTTGCTCTGGTTGCTCTAACAAAATACGCTAGACTGGGTGGCTTAAACAATAGGCATTTAATTCTCACACTCCTGGAGGTTGGAAAATACAAGATCAAAGTGCCAAAAGATTTGAATTCTGGGGGAGGGACACCTTGCTGGCTTGCAAGTGGTTCTCTTCTTGTTATGGCCTCCATGGCCTTTTCTTAGGGCTTGGCCTCAAAGGAGACCTCTTTCTCTCTCTCTCTCTCCCTCCCTCTCTGATATCTCTTTCAAGATATCTCTCAATCTCTCTCTCTCCTCTCTCCCTCTTTCCTAGTAAAGGTACTTATCCTGTCTTGTGACTCCCACTTTCATGACCTCATCTAAACCTAATTATCCCCCAAGGGGTTCACCTCCAGATGCCATCACACTGAGAGTTAATACTTCAACATGCAAATTTGAGGAGGACATAAATGTTTACTCAATGAAATTCAGTGCGATGAAAATCTTCTACTTCTCATTTTCCTTTTCGTCTCCTCCCCCCCTAGCTGACTTTGGTTTTGGTTTGTTTTCTTGTTGTTTTATAAGCTGTCAAGGCACTTGATGCAGATTGAAGCTCCAGGCAATTGCAATTAAATCAGGAAAAGATATGCATTCACCAAGGTTAACACAAGCTGCAGCTTAATCAGGGTGAGACAAACAGATAAACATATCCAAGACCTCAAAATAAATACAGCCATTCCATCATATTCTCCTTAGTTTCTTTTTCCCAGCAAACCTGGAAAACTAAATAAATAAGTTCCCAAATCAATATATATGTCACTAAAATTTTCAAGCTGCAAATATGACATGTCATTTCAGTTTATGGGCCATTGTTTGCAAAACAAGTTATGATAGTATTAAAGACAAATTTTGATAGAATGGAACCTCCTTATATATAAATTGTAGGTATGTATATAAATCTGCTGCTGCTGCTGCTAAGTCACTTCAGTCGTGTCCAACTCTGTGCAACCCCATAGACGGCAGCCCACCAGCCTCCCCAGTCCCTGGGATTCTCCAGGCAAGAGTACTGGAGTGGGTTGCCATTGCCTTCTCTGATATATAAACCTAACACTGGTCTAATTAACAGATAAATATTCCAGTAGCTCAGTAGCCTCAATCTGTGTTTCCATACCTATCTCCATTCAAGTTTGATTTTCAGCTATAAATTTTAGGAAGTTCCCTTTGGTGCTTTCTCTACAGACTAATCAATCTTACATCTAAGTAGATGTGCCTATTACAGATACATTGAGGATGGTCATTCAAGTATAATAGGGCCTTTAAATATTATATTAAGAGAGTCATTTGACATGGCATTACAATTATTATCATCCCTTGCCATTGTTATCTAAATAGCTTTATTTTTCACTTGGATGCTTTCAAATATCTATAGGGAACTCTCCATATTATTTCTAGTAACTGTTTTTTAAAAAAACTGATTATTTTCTCAAAAATGTTTTGTGAGTCCTTATTTCCTTCAGACTAAATTCTAAGCTCACTAGCCTAACTGATTTTTGTTGTTGTTCAGTCCCTAAGTCATGTCTGATTCTTTGTGATCCCATGGACTGCAGCATGCCAGGTTTCCCTGTCCTTCAGCATCTCCCAGAGTTTGCTCAAATTCATGTCCATTGAATTGGTGGCTATCCAACCATCTCATCCTCTGCAACTCCCATCTCTTTTTGTCTTCAGTCTTTCCCAGCATCAGGGTTTTTTCATCAGCATCAGGGTCTTTTCTTTGCGTCAGGTGCCCAAAGTATTGGACCTTCAATTTCAGTCCTTCCAATGAATAGTCAGTGTTAATTTCCTTTAGAATTGACTGGTTTGATCTCCTTGCTGTCCAAGGGACTCCCAAGAGTCTTCTCCAGCTACACAATTCAAAGGGATCAATTCTTTGACACTCAGCCTTCTTCATGGTCCGGCTCTTTCCTACTCTTTCTACAAGACTTTAATTAGGGGATCACTCCCATCCCCTTTATAATGCCTGGCCTTATACTCCCAGTTAGGCTCACTTTTTCCATTATACCCCCCAGCAGCACTTTACTTACCTTTTTGAAATACGCTTTTTTTCCCCTGCCTTAGTTTTAGCCCTTTACATATGTATCTCTCAATCTGATTTTTTAGCATCTTAAAGTAAGGGGCACTATCCCATTCATTTCTATATTCTACTTCCACATAATGTAGAGCACTACTTGTACTTGGTAGATTTACATTTACTAAGTCATCTTTTTGTCTATCTGTCTCTCCATTCATTTATTAAATTATTTACTCATCATCTCTCAGATAAACATGAGGCTGTTATATATGATATCCAAACTTTATAACAAAGTAGTTGTAATAAAATGTGCAGTGAGTGTTGTGTGTAGTTGGAAATTTAGGAAAATGAGAAAGACGTACAATGACATCTTAGAAGTCTTGCAAATCCTCCTTGAAGAAAGGATCTATATTTTGAAGTTTGAAAGATTAAGTAATATTCATCAGTCTAAGAAGTGGCAGGAGGCACAACAGGAGTGTTGAAATAAGCTACTCACTCTGAAGAATAAAGAGAATGTTGAAATCTGAGAAGGTGGAAAGTTGTTTATGGTTATTTTCTGAAAGAGTAAGTGAGAGATAAAAATGAAAGAGACAGAAACAGCCTGGAATAGAAATTTTATGGAATAATGTCTCTTAAGGAGGTAGGAAAGCTATTTAAGTTCAGAGTCCCAAGAAACATGGAAACAAATAGTAAGATTTTTAAAGTATTTTATTGTGTTCTGACTAATCCCCAAGAGGATTTAGAACGGATGCTAAATAATAGTCAAGTGGTAAGAAAACAGGAAAAGAAATAGGAAGTGCTTCTTTCTAAAACGTCTATAGTAAAAAAGGCAAGTATGTTTGTTATTACCACACAATAGTATGGCTTTGTGCTTAATTGTTTATCTTCAGTAGACTCTGAAAATTTATTCACATTTAATTCACCATTTCAACTACAAGACCCAAAACTTAGCTAGTGTCCAAAAAATAATTGTTGTGTGACAGTGACTATGTAAAATGTTGCATGTCTTCCAAGATATGTAGAAATTGCCCACATGTAATAGAGCCTATGACAGCTCCCACTTTTACATTTCACATCTTTCTGTTGTTCATTTCTGCTTTATTAGCTTCGAGCCTCATATGCAGACCACAAAATCTGCCCTTAGGGCATTGTTGGGCTAAAAGCATCTCTCTGCTTCAAATGTTATTATTCTACTACTATATCTGCATCTTTTTATTTTTCAGATTTTCTGAAATTAGGGTCCCTGACTTCCTCCTATGTCATTTAGATTTAATTTATTCTCTTAAAAATCACATTCAAGTCAGGACCAGTTATTACTAAATGTTATGCCCCCACTCCCCTTTTCTAATGCTTTCTCCTTTGTTTTGTTCTCTTTTCTATGTTTTTCTTTTGATTTTTAGGAAGTGCCCTAAAGATCAGCTACTTCATTTTCTTCTCTCAGGCTTAAAATCCCCTCTGTAGTAATGCCAACCAGTGGTCATTTTGTTTGATTGAAACGCCTTATGAAACAATTGGTTTCCAGTCTCCTGATAGTTTTGTATAGAATTAATTGTCAAAATTGTCTTCATTTTAATGAACTGAAGCTGGCCAATTTGTAACCTTTGTAAATATTGTTCTCCACTATCCTTTCTGGAGACATAGAGAAAAACAAAATGACTCTTCTGCCAGCGTTACTGAGTTCCAGTATTTAAAGAATGCAATGTGTCCAGATGAGAGGAAAGGTTTCCTGACCCCTTGAGATTTTCATATGCTTGTGTCAACTCCATCTTTTGTTCTATAGAAGTCTACATCAGCCACCAGTATTTCTTGGATTTTATGGGTCGCTAGCATTTTTAGGATACCTGTGCCTTTGGGCTTGCACTTCTGTATATAGTCATTCTTATCCAAGCCACCCTAAGCAATATAAGGAATTAAGCACTTTCCTCAATTCCTTGACTCCATTTAACCTAACTATTCTGCTGAAGATGAGAGATTCTGTGAATGTAGTGGTCTATGTGAGTGTGAATGTGAAAGTCACTCAGCCATGCCTGACTCTTTGTGACTCCATGGACTGTAGCCCAGCAGGCTCCCCTGTCCATGGAATTCTCCAGGCAAGAATACAGGAGTGGGTAACTAATCCCTTCTCTGGCGGATCTTCCCGACTCAGGGATCGAACCCAGGTCTCCTGCATTGCAGGCAGATTCTTTACTGTCTGAGCCACCAAGGAAGCCCCTGCTCTGTAAGAGAGGTTTATTTCTCCCAAATGCATCTATTTCAAACTGAACACTTAACTTCCTATTTTCATATTGTCTTTGAACTGTCCCAAGGTATTTTTCACAAACTCTATTCCACGTCTTTTTAGCCTCTTTTTCTCCTCATTGTTTTATTCTCTCTATTATATTCTCTCTTTTCCTTCCCCACTGGAATTGCAGGCAGATTTTCATTTTTCCCCTCCTTCTCCTCCTTGCTTTTCTGTCCTCCCCCATCATCTCTCTCTTCTCTCACTGTTGTTGCTGGTCTACAAAGTAGATATGAATCTCAGAGAAGTTAGGAGATTTGCACAAGATCACCTGGCTAACAAAAAGTAGGAAGCTAAGTTCCACATTCTGGTCTGTTGGCTGCGTTTAGAATAAGCTTTGCTCTGTTTACAACAGTTGATCATGTAGCATTGTTCAAAATAACCATGCCTTCTCTGCAGAGCACCTACATATGATCAATTTTTTTTGCTGATGCATGGTGTAGTAATAGGAAGCACTCATGTGTCAGATATTTTTCTAAACCCTCTTGTGTCTGTTAATATATTTTATTCCCACACAACTCTAAGAATGACAAATTTTTCTTTGTTCCAAATTTATAAATGAGGAAACAAAGTCACAGAAATATTAAATAGCTAGGACTAGGCTCTCCGGGTGTTGTTGTTCAGTTGCTAAGTTGTGTCTGATTCTTTGGAACCCCATGGATGCAGCACGCCAGGCTTCTCTGTCCTTCACCATCTCCCAGAGACTGCTCAAGCTCCTGTCCTCTGAGTTGGTGATGCCATTCAACCATCTCATCCTCTGTTATCCCCTTCCCCTCTTGCCTTCAATCTTTCCCAGCATCAGTCTTTTCATAACAAATAAGCTCTTCGAATCAGGTGGCCAAAGTATTGGAGCTTCAGCGTCAGTCCTTCCAATGAATATTCAGATTTGATTTCCTTGAGGATTGACTAGTTTGATCTCTTTGCTGTCTACAGGACTCTCAAGAGTCTTCTCCAGCACCACAGTTCAAAAGCATCAATTCTTTGGGTGCTAAGTCTTCTTTATGGTCCAGCTCTCACATCCATACTTGAGTACCGGAAAAACCATAGCTTTGATATATGGACCTTTGTTGACAAAGTGATGTCTCTCCTTTTTAATATGCTGTCTAGGTTTTTAATACACTGTCTACATGTTAAACAGTAGAGTTAAGAGTTCAGCTTCAAGTATTGGCCAACACAGTACTTTTGATTACTAACCCTATGCTCTTAATCACTCTGTTGGGCTACCAAGCTGAACCAAACGTTCTTGTTGTCATTTTACTAGCTTATTCACAGTGGGCCTGCTAGCATACAGACATTATGCTAAGATGCTTATACATTGTGTTTCCCTGGTGTCTCAGATGGTAAAGAATCTGCCTGTAATGCACAAGACTTGGGTTCAATCCCTTGATCAGGAAGGTCCCCTGGAGAAGGGAATGGCTACCCATCCCAGTAATTTTTCCTGGAGCATCCCATGGTCAGAGGAGCCTAGCAGGCTATAGTCCATGAGGTCACAGGAGTTGGATACAACTTAGCAATTAACGTTTTCACTTTTATAGACATTATGCATAAGATGACTTTAGCTTATTTGGCATATGTGGCAAAGACCATGATAGACAAATAATGAAAAATATGCCTTTTTCTGTTGTTAGGTTTGCAATCCAGTAAAGGATTTGTGCACAAATCCAATTGCTAGAGTTTGACATGTGGATTTCTCATTAAATACTATACAGAGATTCACCTACAGGGGGATTTGTGGGTCCTCAGGGGTGAGAATGGTGAATGCTAACATACAATTTAATGACACATCTTTGACGAAAGAAAAGTTTGTGTCCAACCTTGAAAGACAATACATACTATCAGGACAACTAGAAGGGGAAATCTGATACATGTGATGTCCAGGATATTCTATAAACCTAAGCTGATTGATCTAAGGCCTGGAGGAATGCAATCAAACAGAAGGCAACACTTGTAAGCCACTTTGAACTGAATTCAATCAAAATTCCCATGATATATTTATCTAAGCAGTAATTTTAACCTCATATGTGTACATCTATTTTTGTTTAATTTGACCTTAATGTTAATTTGATTAAATCTAACCCATGATGCCTGCCAGTTAAATAGTTAAAGATTAGTGGATTAAACAGTTGTATGCAATTTGTAAATGCAATTAATGTGCCACAGATACCCTTAGAAATGAATAAAAGTCTTTTAATACTGATATGAACAAGGATAAGCTAAAAGCCATGTATATATCATTTAGTCATCTTTGTTGAATTAAATCTTTACTGATACAGATTTACATACAGATTGCCAGTTAAAAGTATTTTAAAATTAATTATATACTTTACTTTTAAATAAAAGAATGTGGAAATAAAATACTATAACCTTTATGGTTCTATTGTATTTAATTTTCAAGCTTAGTGATGTATTGGTGTATTTATCTAAACCTGTTAACTCATCCCTGTCAGTATGCAGGCTAGAGCTATGGTCAATCATGGAATCCATAGTAATGCATAGATTGCTTTTACATGTTGTCACATTTTTTTCATAATTTTTAAATTTGATAAAACTCAAAGCCTATAGAAGGTTGTCAGCCATATACCCTGATTTACCAGTTCCTTGTTTTGCTCTCTGTGTGACTGTACATGAAAAGTATATGTTGCACAAATAAAACTAAGTTGCATTATCTAGTTTTACACACCCAGAAATATCAACAACCTCAGATATGCAGACGACACCACTCTTATGGCAGAGAGTGAGGAAGAACTAAAGAGCCTCTTGATGAAAGTGAAAGAGGAAAGTGAAAAAGTTGCCTTAAAGCTCAACATTCAGAAAACTAAGATCATGGCATCTGGTCCCATCACTTCATGGCAAATAGATGGGGAAACAGTGGCTGACTTTATTTTTCTGGGCTCCAAAATCACTGCAGATGGTGACTGCAGCCATGAAATTAAAAGACGCTTACTCCTTGGAAGGAAAGTGATGACCAACCTAGACAGCATTTTAAAAAGGAGAGACATTATTTGCCAACAAAGGTCTGTCTAGTCAAGGCTATGGTTTTCCAGTAGTCATGTATGGATGTGAGAGTTGGACTGTAAAGAAAGCTGAGTGCTGAAGAATTGATGCTTTTGAACTGTGGTGTTGGAGAAGACTGTTGAGAGTCCCTTGGACTGCAAGGAGATCCAACCAGTCCATCCTAAAGATCAGTCCTGGGTGTTCATTGGACGGACTGATGTTGAAGCTGAAACTCCAATACTTTGGCCACCTGATGCGTAGAGCTGACTCATTTGAAAAGACCCTGATGCTGGGAAAGTTTGAGGGCAGGAGGAGAAGGGGACGACAGAGGATGAGATGGCTGGATGGCATCACCAACTCGATGGACATGGGTCTGGGTGGACTCCGGGAGTTGGTGATGGACAGGGAAGCCTGGTGTGCTGCGGTTCATGGGGTCACAAAGAGTTGGACACGACTGAGCAACTGGACTGAACTGAACTGAACACACCAAAACACACATACATAGTTTTTAAAAGATTTTTGGGAGGAAGTTATAGATTGTTGTTCTTTAATTGTTAAGTCATGTCCAACTCTTTGCAACCCCATGGACTGTAGCTCATCAGGCTCCTCTGTCCATGGGATTTCCCAGGCAAGAACGCCAGAATGGGTTGCCATTTTCTTCTCCAAGGGATCATCACAATCCAGGGATTGAACCTGCATCTCCTGCATTGGCAGGTGGATTCTTTACCACTATACCATCAGGGAAGCCCAAGTTACAGATATCGTGCACTTTTTATTTAAGTACTTCCACGTGTAATTCCTAAGAAAAAGATATTCTCTTATAAATGTACAGTTCAGTGGTCAAAGTTTGGAAGATTTACATTGACACAGTAATGTGATATGGTCCATTGTCTGTATTAACATGTGAATTTTCCCAGTAATGGTTTGTATCAAACTTGGGGTTGCACATCATACTTAGTTTTCACACATCTTTCATGTCTGGAAAAGCTTTTCAGCTCTTCTTTGCCTTTGTTGACCATGAAGATTTTGAAGAGAAGTGGATATTTATTTTAAGCTGTGTCCTAAATTTGGATTTGTCTGATCTCTTTTAATTATTAGACACATATATTTGCATTCCTTAATGAAATACTACAGAAATAGTGCTGTAGCCTGCTCAGTGTATCATATCATAAAGCCCATGATGCCAGTTAGTCACAATATTGGTGATGTTCATTTTGATTACATGGTGTATGAGTAAGTTTTCTCTACTATTAAGTTACCACTTTTCCCTTGTAATTAATAAGTCATTTGTGGGGGAGATATTTTTAAACTATTTCCTTTCTTATGAAACTGTCAGAAGTTTTTAACATCCATTGATGATTTTCCAAATAAACCATACCCTCTATATTTATAACCTGACATTCATCTGTAAGGAAATGCTTTCTTATCTCCCTCATCTGCTTATTTATTCATCTGTTTACCTGTACAGTTGTGTAATCATGGAATCTTTTGCTACTCAATGAGTAATAATCCATTCCTTTTATTTTTTGATACATAAGAAGTCTTAATTTTGGCCAGTGGAGGTCTCCTCAGCTGGCTAGTATTTCATTTGGACATGTGCTTATCTTTCTTTATATAATTCATTAATTTTATGGCATATCGAGAGTAGCAAGTTTATTGTTAACTTTCCCTGACCCAACCCTGGATTCAATTCATTTGAGAGACAGTTTCATTTTAAAAACCATCTGAATGCTGTGTGTGCTCCTTGCTAAGGATATGTCATTACTTTTAATCCTTGTCTGTGGGAGAAAATGGGAATGTGTGTGGGAGGGTATGTGTGTGTGTGTTTGGATATTCTATATATATGTCTTTCCCATTGTTAACATATTTTTCTATTCCATTCTTCCTCTCCACTGTCTTTTCTCTCACTGTCTCCCCCACCCCTTCTCTTATTTGCAGCTGGATGGTTTGATATTATCCCATAGACCACTGGGAATTGTTCATTTATCTTCATTTTTTCTCTGTTTTTAATGAAAAAAATGTCTTGATTTCTCTTCAGATTCATTGTTCTTTTCCTTTATTGCCTCCACTTTGTGATTTAGCTGTGCAAATGAACTATTCACTTCAAATATTGTGTTTTTCAATTTCATTTTATTTTATTATTTTCACTTTCATGCTAATATTCATATGTTCATTCATTATGACCATCTTTGCTAAAAGTCTCTTAACATATTTATAATAGCTGCTTCAAAGTCCTTGTGTGTAATTTGTAATGTCTGTGCCATTTTGGAGTCAGCTTCTATTTAGTGTTTTCTTTCTTGATTATAGATCAAAATAGTTCTCATTCTCTGTATATTCAGTATGTTTTCATTGCATACTGAACATTGTGAATAGAAAATTTTAGAGGCACTGAATTGGGTCCAAATACTCTGAAGAGTGTTTAGTAGTAGTTCATTCACTCAGTCTTGTCTGACTCTTTGCCACCCCATGGACTGCAGCACACCAGGCTTCCCTGCCCATCACCAGCTCCCAGAGCCTGCCAGAACTCAAGTGCATCAAGTCAGTGATGTCATCCAACCATCTCATCCTCTGTTATCTCCTTTTCCTCCTGCCTTTAATCTTTCCCAGCATCAGGATCTTTTTCAGTGAGTCAGCTTTTCACATCAGGTGGCCAAATTATTGGTGTTTCAGCTTCAAATCAGTCCTTCCAATGAATATTCAGGACTGATTTCCTTTAGGATGGACTGGTTGAAACTCCTTGCAGTCCAAGGGACTCTCAAGAATCTTCTCTAATGCCACAGTTCAAAAGCATAAATTCTTTGGTGGTCAGCTTTCTTTATGGTCCAACGCTCACATCTATACATGACTACTGGAAAAACCATAGCTTTGACTAGACATACCTTTGTTGGCAGAGTAATGTCTCTGCTTTTTAATATGTTTTCTAGGTTGATTATAGCTTTTCTTTCAAGGAGCAAGCATCTTTTAATTTCATGGCTGCATTCACCATCTGCAGTGATTTTGGGGCCCGATAAAATAAACTCTGTCACTGTTTCCATTGTTTCCCCATCTATTTGCCATGAAGTGATGGGACTGGATGCCATGATCTTTGTTTTTTGAATGTTGAGTTTTAAAGCAGCTCTTTTACTCTCCTCTTTCATTTTCATCAAGAGTCTCTTTAGTTTCTCTTTGCTTTCTTCGTAAGAGTGGTGTTATCTGCATATCTGAGATTATTGACATTTTCCCCAGCAATCTTGATTCCAGTTTGTGCTTCATCCAACCCAGCATTTCGCATGATATACTCTGCATATTAAGTTAAATAAGCAGGGTGTCAATATGCAGCCTTGATGTACTCCTTTCCCATTTAGGAAGCAGTCCATTGTTCCATGTCCAGTCCTAACTGCTGCTTCTTGACCTGCATGCACATTTCTTGAGAGGCAGGTCAGGTGGTTTGATATTCCTGTCTCTTGAAGAATTTTCCACAGTTTGTTGTGATCCACACAGTCAAAGGCTTTGGTGTAGTCAATAAAGCAAAGGTAGATGTTTTTCTGGAATTCTCTTGCTTTTTCTATGATCCAGCGGATGTTGGCAATTTGATCTCTGGTACCTCTGCCTTTCCTAAATCCATGCTGAACATCTGTAAGTTCTCGGTTTGTATACTGTTAAAGCCTAGCTTGGAGAATTTTGAGCATTACTGTGGTGGTGTGTGAGATGAGTGCAATTATGGTAGTTTGCATATTCTTTGGCATTGCCTTTCTTTAGGGCTGGAATGAAAACTGACCTTTTCCAGTCCTGTTGCCACTGCTGAGTTTTCCAAGTTTGCTGACATATTGAGAGCAGCACTTTAACAGCATCATCATTTAGGATTTTTTTTTCCATTTATTTTTATTAGTTGGAGGCTAATTACTTTACAATATTGTAGTGGTTTTTGCCATACATTGACATGAATCAGCCATGGATTTACATGTGTTCCCCATCCTGAACCCCCCTCCCACCTCCCTCCCCATCCCATCCCTCTGGGTCTTCCCAGTGCACCAGCCCCGAGCACTTGTCTCATGCATCCAACCTGGACTGGCGATCTGTTTCACACTTGATAATATTCATGTTTCAATGCTGTTCTCTCAGATCATCCCACCCTCGCCTTCTCCCATAGAGTCCAAAAGTCTGTTCTATACATCTGTGTCTCTTTTTCTGTCTTGCATATAGGGTTATTGTTACCATCTTTCTAATTTCCATATATATGTGTTAGTGTACTGTATTGGTGTTTATCTTTCTGGCTTACTTCACTCTGTATAATCGGCTCCAGTTTTATCCATCTCATTAGAACTGATTCAAATGTATTCTTTTTAATGGATGAGTAATAGTCCATTGTGTATATGTACCACAGCTTTCTTATCCATTCGTCTGCTGATGGGCATCTAGGTTGCTTCCATGTCCTGGCTATTATAAACAGTGCTGTGATGAACATTGGGGTACACGTGTCTCAGATCTGGTTTCCTCAGTGTGTATGCCCAGAAGTGGGATTGCTGGGTCATATGGCAGTTCTATTTCCAGTTTTTTAAGGAATCTCCACACTGTTCTCCATAGTTGCTGTACTAGTTTGCGTTCCCACCAACAGTGTAAGAGGGTTCCCTTTTCTCCACACCCTCTCCAGCATTTATTGCTTGTAGACTTTTGGATAGCAGCCATTCTGACTGGCGTGTAATGGTACCTCATTGTGGTTTTGATTTGCACTTCTCTGATAATGAGTGATGTTGAGCATCTTTTCATGTATTTGTTGGCCATCTATATGTCTTCTTTGGAGAAATGTCTGTTTAGATCTTTGACCCATTTTTTGATTGGGTCATTTATTTTTCTGGAATTGAGCTGCAGGAGTTGCTTGTATATTTTTGAGATTAATCCTTTGTCTGTTGCTTCATTTGCTATTATTTTCTCCCATTCTGAAGGCTGTCTTTTCACCTTGCTTATAGTTTCCTTTGTAGTGCAAAAGCTTTTAAGTTTCATTAGGCCCCATTTGTTTAGTTTTGCTTTTATTTCCAATATTCTGGGGGGTGGATCATAGAGGATCTTGCTGTGATTTATGTCGGAGAATGTTTTGTCTATATTCTCCTCTAGGAGTTTTGTAGTTTCTGGTCTTACATTTAAATAGGATTTGAAATAGCTCAACTGAAACTCCATCACCTCCACTAGCTTTGTTCATAGTGATGCTTCCTATGGCCCACGTGACTGTGCATTCCAGGATGTCTAGCTCTAAGTGAGTCATCACACTGTCACAGTTATCTGGGTCATTAAGATCTTTCTGTATTTTTTTCTGTGTATTCTTGCTACCTCTTCTTCATATCTTCTACTTCTGTTAGGTCCATGCCATTTCTGTCCTTTATTGTGCCTATCTTTGCCTGAACTGTTCCCTTGGTATGTCTAATTTTCTTGAAGAGACCTCTAGTCTTTCCCATTCTGCTTTTTTCCTCTATTTCTTTGCCTTGATCACTGAGGAAGACTTTCTTATCTCTCCTTCTTATTCTTTATAACTCTTCATTCAGAGGGACATATCTTTCCTTTTCTCCTTTGCCTTTAGCTTCTCTTCTTTTCTCAGCTATTTGTAAGGCCTCCTCAGACACCATTTTGTCTTTTTGCATTTCTTTTTCTTGGGGATGATTTTGATCACAACCTCCTGTACATTGTCATGAACTTCTGTCCATAGTTCTTCAGGCATGCTATCTATCAGATCTAATCCCTTGAATTTATTTATCACTTCCACTGTATAATCATAAGGGATTTTATTTAGGTCATACCTGAATGGTCTAGTGGTTTTCCCTACTTTCTTCAATTTAAGTCTGAATTTGTCAATAAGGAGTTCATGATCTGAGCCACAGTCAGCTCCCAATCCTGTTTTTCCTGACTGTATAGAGCTTCTCCATCTTTGACTGCAAAGAATATAATCAGTCTGATTTCGGTGTTGACCATCTGGTGATGTCCATGTGTAGAGTTGTCTCTTGTGTTGTTGGAAGAGGGTGTTTGCTATGACTGGTGTGTTCTCTTTGCAAAACTCTATTAGCCTTTGCCCTGCTTCATTTTGTACTCCAGGCCAAACTTGTGTTACTCCAGATATTTCTTGACTTCCTACATTTGCATTCCAGTCCCCTATGATGAAAAGGACATCTATTTTGTTACTAGTTCTATAAGGTCTTGTAGGTCATCATAGAACCATTCAACTTCAGGTTCTTTGGCATTAGTGTTTGGGGATAGGGTTGGATTACTGTGATATTGAATGGTTTTCCTTGGAAGTGAGCAGAGATCATTCTCTCATTCTTGAGATTGTACCCAAGTACTGCATTTTGGACTCTTTTTTTGACTATGAGTGCTACTCCATATTTTGCAGTGGATTCTTGCCCACGTCTGTAGATTTAATGGTCATCTGAGTTAAATTTGCCCAGTCTGGTCTATTTCACTTCACTGATTCCTTAAATGTTGATGTTCACTCTTGCCATCTCATGCTTGACCACTTCCATTTCACCTTGATTTGTGGACCTAACATTTCAGATTCCTATGCAATAGTGTTCTTTACAGCATCAGACTTTACCTCCATCACCATTTAGTTAATTGTTGTTTAGTCACTAAATTGTGTCCAGCTGTTTGCAACCCATGGACTATATAGCCCACCAGGGTCCTCTGTATATGGGATTTCCCAGGCAAGAATACTGGAATGGGTTCTCATTTCCTTCTTCTCAAGAGGATCTCCCTGATGCCGGGATTGAACCTGCATCTCCTGCATTGGCAGGTAGTCTCTTTACCATTGAGCCACCTGGGAAGCCTATTTAATTGGTTAATCAATCAGTTAAATTGTTTGAAATCAAACTCCAAATTGTATAGTGAAAATAAATAAACCTATTTAGTTGTTTTTCAGCTTTTTAATTTATACATTTATACTTTTGAAATCTTTCCCTTGCTATGCACAGTTGAAGAATTAGTCAGTAATTCTGATGCAACTTCTTTTTGTAAGTTTGTGATTCCCCTTCCTGGATTACCATACCCCATACCTCAATTTCAAGCTTGACTTTCCCAATAGTAACCTAGAATAAACTCCTTTGTTTTTAAGCTTGAATAGCATTCTTTCTCACAGGAAAATTCCCTTTGATTTATTTTTATTTTTTAAACAAAATGCAATGGCATGGATTTAGGTAAACAAAAAAATCACTAAGTCAAAAGAGAAATTAAAGTTTCACAGATTCCACTGGTAAAATTCTAGAGCCATGGACACTTATCTCTTCAAGAAAAAAACATATTCAAGAATAGTAATTGGTGTTTAAATATAATATTTTAATCAGCAGTTAAAAGACCTTTGTTGCTGTTGTTCGGACACTAAATCATGTCTAACTCTTTGTGAGCCCATGGACTGCAGGATGCCAGGCCTCCCTGTCTTCCACTATCTCCTGGAATTTGCTGAAGTTCATGTCCAGTGAGTTGGTGATTCTGTCTATCTCATCCTCTGCTGCCCACTTCTCTTTTGCAGCATGAGGGTCTTTTCCATTGAGTCAGCTCTTTGCATCAGGTGGCCAAAGGATTGGAATTTCAGCTTCAGCATCAGTCCGTCCAATGAATATTCAGGGTTGACTGCCTTTAGGATTGACTGGTTTGATCTCCTTGCTGTCCAAGGAACTCTCAAGAGTCTTCTCTAGTACCACAACTCGAAAGCATCAGTTCTTCAGTGCTCAGTCTTTTTTATGGTCCAGCTCTCACATCCATACATGATTACTGGAAAAACAGCTTTGGTTGACAGCAAAAACTGTTGAGATCAAATCTAATATGGGCTGGTACATCTTTCTGTAGATTTCACCTTGTCTGGCAGAGACAAATAAAGTAAGAATATGATGAGGTTTCCAGGAGATAGTATTAGAAGAAAAAGGATGAATTTTAAAGTATTAGAATATTTGTTTTTGCCCCTGTACATATTGAACTTACTTAGGAAATATGACTAAAGTTTTTGAGACTCATTGATCTTTGGCTATTATCTCGTTTTCTCATTTACTTTTTCCTTAAATAGATGCACACCTCTACTTCACCTGTAAATAAATAAAATTTTGTTTTCTAAAAAAGTATTTATTTGCAAAGCATCCTTAACCTTTTTTCACTTCACTGGTGGTGTAGGATAAGGATGAAAAGTTCTACAAATTTCCTTTTAGCTCAGTTATTCTCTGATGAAATCACACACTACTATTTTTTAGGAAATCATAGTAAACAGAAAGCCAATATCATCTAAGTTCTCCCAACGAGTACCTGGCAGTATCTGGGCTGGAATTTAGCTTTCCTAATATTGAATAATGTGCAATTTTTATTGCAACTGTCTCTCTGGCTTTACTTCATTTCCTCCTTGGGCTATAAATGATACAAATTCTTCCTTAATAAAATGTTTCATGCAAGAACCTCAGGGCAGAACATCAGCAAATCTTCTCTAGTTATACATGTATATGACTTAATTTCCACTACATCATCAAGACTGAAAGGAACAAGGCATTCAGGAGAGTACCTTGCATGCTGTTGGCTCAATGTGGATTTTTAATTCAGTATTTATTAATCATTCTAGTCTGGTGCTGTGCTGGGTACTGGAGAGAGAGTAATAAATAAGATATAAGGTCAATCTTCATGTAACTCATAGATTAGTGGGACTTGTGAAACATACTATTCTAGAGGCATAACATGATATAATGGAACAATGATGGTGAGAATAACTCTAATGAGTGATTACAGGATTCCCAGTGGCAAGGTTGCTTGGCCTTCATTTAAAAATATAACTAGGATTCATCTCCAAAAAGAGTATAGAATGGCTTCATAGGCCAATGTGAACACCATGGTGCTCCACCCAGACTCCTTTTTAGAATCAAGATATTTATTCTTCCCCGCTGCCTAGAATGTTGACTGTTAAGAGCTCACAGCTGAGCCTCTTTGTTTGGCTTACTTTAAGCCACAGAAAGATGCCTTGCTCAAGGTTCCACCCCTTCTCAGAGTCAGACTACATTCAGTGACAAGTCAGTTGAGGTACAAAGTCCGAGGCCCTTTCCCTTAATTTGGGAAAGTGTTGACTGAGATCAGCTAAGGTGTCTGTTTCGAACACTGTAACCTTTACATTCCACTTCTTCCACTGTCTGGTTCTGTTTCTTTTACTCCCTTCCTTTTGTTCCAGAAAACACACTCTCATAAGCCTTCTGCAATACAAATGAAGTTCCCTGGAGAATTTTACTGAAGACATTGAGAACTGGAATATTTTGTTCAAAGTACCAACAAGGTTCAACAGTATGGTTGGGCAGGTCTAATGTATGAGTTGGTGGGGCTGGAGGAAAGGACTGAAAATGTGGCTAAAGGAGAGAAGAGAGCCTGATTGCCTTGCTGAGGCATTCCAAACTGATCTTGTGGACACTAGAAAATCACTACAATTGTGGTGTTTTGTTTTGTTGTGATTCATGACAGGAGGAGGGAAGAAAGTCAACCAGATGGCCAGCCATTGGCAGAAACACAGACTATGATTGATCCAACTTCTGTTTCCTCTTCCACTGTTGGAATTTTCTGTACAGAATTTTGTCTCTTTTTGTTAACAAAATCATTGAGTTGGGCAAAAAGTTTGTTTGGGTTTCTCTGTTACATCTTACAAAAAAATCAGAACAAACTTATTGGCCAACCCAGTATTGAAAAGTTATTACTGCAGTATGTGGGGGGGCGGGGGGAGGGGGAATGAGATCATGGTTTCTGACATCAAACTTCCAAAAATTATCTGAGACCCAAACTGCAGTGGAAAAGGTCCACCATAAGAAAAAAAAATATTGTGGAGAGTTTTGGGGAAGACAGTGAAAATAGCATGTGGAAGACTCATATTCAGCTATTTCTCACCTATCAAGTCTTGGGTACATACCATTGAAGACTTTTTTATTTCTATCAGATAAAAATAATTTTGTCATTCAATGACAAATGATACTTACCTGAAAATTACTTCAATGATACTTACCTGAGACTTGATGAGTGGGAAATAGTTGAATATGATATGAAAGTCTTTCCATATGCTGTTTTCATATACTATTTCCCTTTTACCTACCTAGATTTTGTGATACAAGGTACTGCCACAGAAAGATCTCTAGATATGGGATCCCAAGATCTGAATTCAGTTATTTGTTTCTCTACTTATATGTAACTAATATGTGGAAAGATTATCTTATTGCAAGTTTTACATTTTAATCAGCACATTTGTATTAACTGTTTCTTGGTTTGGGTAAGAATCACTTAGCTTTCTGAGCTCCAGTTTTCATAAAAGAAGTGGGGAAATTAATCCCTCATGGTGTACATCTGAGAATCAAAGTTTTTAGGAATACAAACATCTTTTACAAAGTATAAAGCATCATATGTTTGAGAATCAGAACAGTAAAGTCCTGAAAAAATCAAGTAAGACATTTCACAAAGTGTTGGATGACTGATTTTTAAAGCTTCAAACTCTTAATATACTATTCAACACCCTGAAAACATAAAGTTGAGACAGAAAAAAAAAAATAAGGAAAGGGCTATAGCCTCGTGGAAGGGGACCTGAATGCCCATTAAAATGCATCTAGCAGAGGACATAAAACCAATGAGAAGGAGCAGTTTACTTTTACTGCTGGGGCAGGAGCCATGCAACTGCTTTTACTAACTATGGCTGTTCCCCAGTCTATTGAAGTACCTAAAATATTTATGATAGCCGTGTCTGAGGGAGACACTGTCCATTGCAAGCAGAAAAGGTAACCTGGGTTGGCATGAGTTTGTTGTCAGTTTCTTGTCTGATAAGTAAAACAGTGAAAATAGAGCAGGGCTGAGAAAAATCCTCATATAACACATCAAGAAAAGAAAAATGAGGAAGCCAGGGCACCATGCCAGGCATAAGAGCTATGCCAACTTGGCACTTTGCCTATGTGGGCTTGGGGATTACCCTGCAGTATATTAAAGTATCAGCTTTTTAATTTACCATATTATTTTCCAGATGTTTTTTGGTAGAAAGGGACTTCTTGGCAAACACTTGAGTGCTTGTCAGAGAATTACACTTTTAATATTACACTACTCATTATTTTAATTAATGACAGGAAGAAGTTGCTTGAAGACAATTCTTAGTCACACAGAAAAGGATGTTAATATTTTATGAGGGGAGGAAATTATCTTTAACATTGATAAATTGGAGTGTTCAGAAATGATAATAGAAGGACTATTACTGGAAAAAAATGAACTGGTTGTAGTAACATTCAATATTATACACCAATTCTGAAAGAAGCATGATGTTATTTTAAGAATAACATATATGAAATGGACATTCAACATGCATGAAAACTCAATCAGCAATAGCTCAGTTAGAGTTTGGAAACAGACTGATTAATACTGATGGATGCGGGAGACATAAATTCTATCCTCTGGTCTGCTAGCAACTTTGTGTATCTACATTGCAACTGTCATTTATCAAATTCTCCCTATGTGTCAGACATGTAGTTAGCTCTTTATTTACATGTAGAACTTAAAGCAACTGTTTGTTACTGTTGAAGAAATGAGGCTCATAGAATTTAAATAATTTACTCATGTTCATTGAGTAAATAAGTGGCCAATACATTCCACATTCTAAGTTTTGAACTATATTATAATTACCTTTCTAAGTCTCTGAGGGGGAAAAAAAAAGTCTTAAAGTTTAGTTTCTCTAGATTTTAAATGAACTGACTGCTGTAGGAATTCTAATAGTCCCATCTAGTTTTAAAATTCTGAGACTTCTTGTGTATTTATTGGTTCCTGCTATGTCCCAGACCTTCTCCCAGGCTCTGGGCATCATGACCAGTTTTATTCTAATGTACTTATTAAATCCATCCCTTAGCTACCTGCTCAATGCTACCTCCTTTGTTTGAATCCTTTGTTTCTAACTATGTAGACAGTCCCTTTCTACCAAATATTTTTGGGAAAAAGTAGTATTTCTACACACTGCAGTGATCCTACCAGGTACTCAAGATGGAACCTATATACCTTGAGACGTAAACAATTCTGTTTTAACTTTGCAAGATGTTAATCTGTCTGCTGAAATCCCTCTACTTTTGCCATCATAGCAGTCAGTTATTTGGGTCTTCTTCTGCTCCTTGGTGACAAGCCACCTCCTTGGTACTTCTTCCAACAGGACTGTCTGTCTTGTATGTTAAAGATTTACAAATTTCATATCACTTTATGAGTGAGGTGGATCTTGAGAAATGTGATGGTTAGTGGTAATGATCCCAGTGTTAGAAGAGGATTTCTTTTTTAATATGTTAATACAAAAGCAAGTAAAACCTCTAAGTCACACTCTCACATTTTTAAACAACTTTGTTTATCTTAAAGTTTTTCTCCGTATCATGCATGTTTTTGTTTTTGCTTTGTTTATTTCGTTTATTATTGAAGTATGGTTTATTTACAAAGTCCTGTTAGTTTCAGGTATACAACAGTGATTCAGATATATGTATATATTTTTATATATTATAATATTATATATATTTTTTATATATTATAATACATAATATTATATATTATAATATATGTATGTACATATATATATATATTTTTTCAGATTCTTTTCCCTTAGAGGTTATGACAGAATATTGAGTATAGTTCTCTGTGCTATACAGTAGGTTCTTGTTGTTTATTTTATTTGTAATAGTGTATCTATGTCCCAACCTCCTAGTTTATATCTCCTACAACCCCCCTTCTCCTTTGGCAACCATAAATTTGTTTTCAGTGGGTCTATTTCTGTTTTGTAAAAAAAAAAAAAAAAAAAAGAAAAAAAATCACTTGTATCTTTTTTTTTTTTTTTTTAAGATTCCACATATAAGCGATATCATATGGTATTTGTCTTCCTCTGTATGGTTTACTTCACTTAATATGGTAATCCTTAGGTCCATCCACATTGCTGTAAATGGAATTATTTCATTCTTTTCTGTGGCTCATATTCCATTGTATATATGTACCACATTTTCTTTATCCATACATCTGTCAATGGACATTTAGGTAAGACCTCTAAGTCATTCTCAAACTGATTGGTATAAGCTTTCTTGAAGAGAAGCATGGTGGAGATAGAGATATTATGCACATTAGTGGATGCATTAATAAAGTTTGTTTCATAGATGAAAATATCCACCATATTTGTTGTGCACTATAAAGTTAAGAATGGTGGGCTGTACTTAAGTGTTAAGATCAATGTGACTCTTCCTCAGTCTTTTAATGTTGAACCTACCCCTCAATAGAGCTTCCCTGGTGGCTCAGATGGCAAAAGCATCTGCTTGCAATGCAGGAGACCTGGGTTCAATCCCTGGGTCAGGAAAATCCCCTGGAGAAGGAAATGGCAACCCACTCCAGGACTCCTGCCTGGAAAATTCCGTGGATGGAGGAGTCTTGTGTGCTGCAGTCCATGGTGTCACAAAGAGTCGGACACGACTGAGAGACTTCACTATTTTTCTTTACCCAACAATAATGACTGCCAGCACAAGCCTTCCTTAGACTAGTATGATGGGCAAGATACTAATATACCTCAGGCTCTGAACCAACATTCTGAACCAATATTATCAGTGTACATGGAGACCCCCTCTGTGTTTTACTCCCAAAGTTACAGTCTCAACACATTGCAGCCTCCACCGGTCCTGAAGTTCCGCTTGTAATCCTGGCTTTCCATTCCCCAATACACTTCATTTTGCCACCCCACTCCAATGCCACCTTGTATATCATTTTCTTTTCCTAATTACTTGGCCTTTTAAATTGAATTTTTATTCTTTTGAAATTAGTTATTTCAACCTTTGGAAGGAATAGCACAGAGTATATACTTTATGGTTTAAGGGATTTATAAGCAGTAAAGTTTACTTTTAAAGCTAAATTAAAGAACCAAGTGAGCATTTAGTTGCCCCATCTCCTCAGCTGTGTGGAGAAAGCCCAAGATAAATGGCACTTTTATCATTTAATATGAATGCTCACATATGTTCTGAATAAATATCAGAAATCAGATATTAGTTTCCTTTTATCCTATTTATCCTAAATATCCTTTCCTGATATTTAGCTTCAGGATATTAGAACCAATGTCTAGCTGTCACAAAAGCCTGGTTTGTAATTTAAGGGTTACTGTGCCTGAAATCGTTAGTTGTCAGGTTCTAGGATAATAGTTTTTCTGCCATGACTTCAATTTCATCCCCATCCAGGAAAGATTATTTCTTTTGATTTCACGAAGAAACTAAACTTCTAAAGACAGACTCAGACACATTTCCAGGATAGTGTTTCATATTCGGGCATAAATATTGGGTTTGCCAAAAAGTTTGTTCAGGTTTTCCCATAGCATCTTATAGGAAAACCCAAATGAACTTTTTGGCCAACCCAATATATAAAGACAATGGATATAACAGAAGCCAGTCTCAGTGGCAACAATCAGCTAACCTGGAAGAAATGGATAAAATCTTAGAAACTGCGAAGACTGAATCATGAAGAAATAGAAAATCTAAACAGACCAATAATAAGGGAGTTGAATCAGTAATCAGAGATCTCCCAACAAAGAAAATACTAGGATGAGATGGTTTCACTGGTGAATTCTCTTAAACATTTAAAGAAGAATTAATGCCATTCTTTCTCAGACAGTCACCAGGGAAATGAAAATCAAAACCACCATGATAGATGATTTCACATCTGTTAGAATGGCTACTGTCAACATGACAAGAGACACCAATTGTTGGCGAAGACATGGAGAAAAGGGAACCTTTGTAGACTGTTGGTGGAAATGTAAGTTTGTATGGCCACTGTGGAAAACAGTATGGAGGTTCCTTAAAAACAGTACAGAGGTACCATAATATCCAGCAATTTGATCTCTGGTTATATATATAAAGGAAATGAAAACAGGATACCAAATATATATATATTTACACTTATGTTCCTTGCCATATTATTTACAATAGCCAAGATATGGATGCCCATCAATGGATGAATTGATAAAGAAGATGTGCTACCAATATACAATGGCATATTGTCTGGCCATGAGAAAGAAGGGCATTATGCTAAGTAAAATAAGTCAAGCAGAGAGTGACAAATAATGTATGATATCATTTATATGTAAATCTAAAAAAAACAAAAGTCATAGAAACAGGAAGTAGAATGATATTTACCAGGGCCTGAGGCATAGGAGGAATGGTGAGATATTGTCAAAGAGCATAAACTTTCAGTTATAGCATGAATAAGTTCTGGAGATCTAATGTAGATCATGAGGACTCCAGTTAATAATAATGTGCATGCATGCATGCTAAGTCACTTCAGTTGTGTCCAACTCTTTGAGACCCCATGGACTGTAGCCTACCAGGCTCCTCTGTCCATAGAATTCTCCAGGCAAGAAAACTGCAGTGGGTTGCCATGCCTTCCTCCAGGGGATCTTTCCCAACCAGGGATCAAACCCACATCTCCTGTGACTCCTGCATTGCAGACTGATTCTTTACCACTGAGCCACTGGGAAATACTGTGTGTGTGTGTGGGTGTGTATGTGGTGTCTGACTCTTTGTGACCCTGTGGACTATACAGTCCATGGAATTCTCCAGGCCAGAATACTGCAGTGGGTAACCATTCCCTTCTCCAGGGGATCTTCCCAATCCAGGGATCAAACCCAGGTCTTCCACATTGCAGGCAGGTTCTTCAGCTGGAGCCATCAGGGTTTATATATTTAAAAGACAGTAAGAGAATCAATCTTAAGTGTTCTCACCACAAAAATGAAATGCTAATTATTGGACACGATGGAGGTATATAAGCTAATGCTATGGTGATGATCATTTGCAATATAGATTCAGCGTCTTCCATAAGTTTGTAATTAAGTTGTTGGATCTATTGAAGATAGAGAAAAAATTCCCAAGTTCACTTACAAGGCTATTGGCATTGTTGTGGCCAAGCTTGCTTTCTTGCTGACTGTTGGCTAGAGACTTCTGTTCCTCACCATGTGAGCCTCTCTGTATAGCTGCACAATGTTGCAAATTATGTGTGAAGAACATGCTCAGGACAAACGTTCTGGTCTTGAAAGTAGCATAACTTCACTTCGGCTGTATGCTATTGACCACACAAACTAATCCTGCTACTCATCCCGTAGGAGGAAATTGCACAAGCGTGTGCAAGAGGCAGTGATCACTGGGGACCATTGTAGAGACTAGATTTCAAAACCAGATCCTGTGTCAGACTGCATAGGCATAGCTCAGGTAACGAAAAAGATAAATATGCATAAAGTCAGAAGATTAAAAGTGCACAGGTTTCAGAGGGATAAATCATTGGCACCTACCTAGCAAATCAATCCAATTTTTAAGTAATGTGTCTACTATAAACACTGAGAACAAGTGAATAAAAGGTATGTTTAATATTCAATAAAATACTGAATAGAATTAGATATTTAATGTTCAATATCCTGAATATTTCTGTACAGAACACCCTGTTCTCTAGTAGGGGATGAACCTATATCACCAGAATTAAATGATAACTTTGTATCTTCTCTTACTGTTTACTTAATTCTAGTTTAGTCTCCAATGTGTAAATAGTAACTAAGTTGCTCAAAAGTACCCGATAAGATATATAATTGTTTTCTTACCCATGAGGATACTGATGGGTTTAATTTGTTCTGGAATATCTCTTCTGTCAGAAATTTTGTAATAAACTTGTCCCATAAACCCAGGGTTAGAAAAAGACCTGATATAGTCAAATCAGTCAATATTTTTTAAAAATAAGTAGATTGGAAACGTGTAGATGAGAGAAGAGGGTGGATGATAGATTCTTAGGAGCTTTCCCTGTGTGTCGTACGTTTAACTGCTCAATCGTGTCCAACTCTTTGTGACCCCATGAACTGTGGCCTGCCAGGCTCCTTGTCCAGGGGGATTCTCCAGACAAGAATACTGAAGTGGGTTGCCATGCCTTCCTCCTGGGGATCTTCCTAACCCAGGAATTGAACCTAGACCTCCCACATTGCAGGTGGATCTTTACCATCTGAGCCAGCAGGGAAGCTGAAGAATTCCAGAGTGGGTAGCCTATCGCGTCTCCGGGGGAGCTTCCTGACCCAGGAATCGAACCAGGGTCTCCTGCATTGCAGGCAGATTCTTTACCAGCTGAGCTACAAGGGAAGCCCCACTAATTCAGAGAGCTGTCTTTCTTCTGATTCCCCAAAACATTTTTTTATAAAAAAATTCTATTTTTCCCTTTCACATACCACATCTCTCTATTCTTTAATAAATACTTTCCCAGGAACTACAACTAAAATATACATTTAAGAAGTGATTTAAAATATATTAACATTGAAGTTTAATAAAAATAATAAATTTACTGAGGTATCTTTGTTTCAAAAGGGTCTTAAAGAGCTTCTTTGATACTAGATGGTAGTGGTTTAGTTGTTAAGTCATGTCCAACTCTTGCGACCCCATGAACTGTAGCCCGCCAGGCTCCTCTGTCCATAGGATTTTCCAGGCGAGAAAACTGTAGTGTGTTGCCATTTCCTTCTCCAGGGAATCTTCCTGACCCAGGGATTGAACCCAGGTCTCCTGGATTGCAGGCAGATTCTTTATCGGCTGAGCTACCAGAGAAGCCTGACTAAACTACCACCAAAATATATTAATAATGTAGATGAATAAAAATAATAAGTTTACTGAGGTTCTGTTTCAAAATAGTCCTAAATAACTTTTTGATACTTGCTTCATCCGAATTTCTGTTTGTGCACACATAGAATATTGACTCTTCTTGTGGTACACCTGAGATGAGTTTACCAAGAAGATAGAAGGTAAACATTTGTTTGCATATTCACAGGTTTAATGTTTTAATATAACTCCCTCACCAATACTTTGTATCAAAATTTTAATTTGGAGTTTATGTAATAGGAGTCTAATTTTCCAGTTCTCATTAATCCTAAAGTTTTTTGATAGTGTTTATGTACTGAATACATTTAAGAACTTTCAGATTCCAAACTTGAATCTACCTATTTGAAGGAGGTAAGAAAAGGAAATCAGTGTCTTAAGAAAAGTGGCATAAATATGCTCAGTATTTTCCTTCAAGAGAGCAGAGCCTGTCTATGAGTGTCTAAAGAATTATTTGCTATTCAGTTTGATGTGACGTCACATAGTAAGTAGTGTGGACAAGTCTAAACTCAAGTACCTTTCTTATATCAGAATTATTAAGGACTATTCATACTTTGGAAGTTATTTTTCTGAGATCACTACGCTTACTTCTTTAACATCTGTATCTTTTATCATTTCTTAAAGACAAAGTGAAAACTCTTTTCAAAATAGTTCTGATGCCTTGAAACCAGAACACATATAGACTAAAGCTCTGAATGTCTCATTCTTGGGGACATTATAATTATCTGGCATTTGAAGATGTACATTTTTGTGTCACTGAGGAAGTCTCAATGGGGATAATTAATAGAAAAATTATTCCACTTTAGTAAGAACTTTTTTTTTCCTTTCTTTCCATGGAGGACATTTCTTCTGATTAATAACTCTCTGAACAAAAATGTTTTCTAATGTCATTGTAGTTTTTTTCTCTTATTTTTTTAACCCTAGACAACTAAGAGACAGTAATTATGTTGACTGGATTTCAGGGTCTGTTATAATTATATGCTTCACTGCTGTGAATAACAATACAAACCTTTTCTCTTACGGTGTTGAGGATTTATTTTCAGTCCTGAAAATATTGCTCGTGTTAACATACATAATATTTTATAATTTGTTAACTGTCACAGTCCTCATTTTTCTTCAGGTGTTGCTATTGCATTGCCCAAGAAGTATGGAGGTTGTCACTTGACTAAAATAAAGGTACACATACAGTGAGAGGGATATTCCAGGGCAATTCCCTCATTAGCATAGCTTCTTTTTATGAGTATCATTCTTCTAGTAGCATCACAAAGAGTATTAGTCTGTGTGTTCTCAGAGGTGATTTACAAAACTCATTAAAGATATGGGAATTATTTTAGAAGCTATCTAAATTGAATTTAGGAGTGGCAATAAATCCTATGTATGATTTCAGACAGTACCCACATATGTGAAGTAAAGCTCTTCAGTAAACATAGAAAAATGAGCCTGGTTTTACAAGACAGACAACATCTTAATTGTTTTTTCATGATGTTTTATAAATTTGGATTCAGAAAATATGATCATCTTACTTGGAGAAGAGAATGTGGAAGAGCATATGACATTTTTAGTTAGTGAACCTATTATATGTATATAACTATTATGACTGAGTGACGAATCACTCAGTTATATACATATAATAGTTATACAGATATACATAGTATACATATATATACATATAATAGTTATATGTTTTTAACTGAGTGCTTGATCACTCAGTCGTTTCTGACTCTTTGCGACCCCATCAACTGTAGCCCACCAGGCTTCTCTGTCCATGGGATTCTCCAGGCAAAAATACTGGAGTGGGTTGCCATTTCCTTCTCCAGGGGATTTTCCCGACCCAGGGATCAAGCCCAGGTCTTCCACTTTGCAGGCAGATTCTTTACCATCTGAGCCAGAGGAAAGTAAATTGTACATTGCAAAGTGTGTAGTAATGGTCCATGGACCTCATTTCTGAGACGATTCAGATGACTCCACACTCCCAGCCTTACCAAGATATTGCTAAAGGAAATTTTTTAAAAATTCTCTCTAAAAAGAGAACATATAAGTGTGATCTTTATTGAATTATATTGTGAACATGGACCTTAGCAGTGCAGACTGCTTTAGGTGTGATTGTCAATGAGCCCATTAGAGAAGCACTGAAAAAATATATAGGGCTGTACTTCAATGATGGAAACCCCATGCACTCTAGTTAATACATTATTGTTTTGAATATGCAATATTCATAGTTTTTAAATCATTTCCTTGAAAATGCTTATGGATAAATATTTGGTTATTTGTGTGAATGCTTTGTCCTTGATTTCAAAGAAATCATAAGTTGAAAAAATGTTTTAGTTCTGTAAGATGAATAAGTTCTAGAGATCCATTGTACAGTGATGTTCCTATACTTAACATTACTGTACTATATACTTAAACATGTGAATATAAATCTCATTGTGTTCTTAACACAATTTTAAAAATGAAAGTATCTATCTATCTGTATATTCGAATAGATTCACGCAATTTTACAGCAGATGAGTAGACCATAAGTAATTGCCTTGATCTAATTTACATGCAGACTTGGGCTTATGTTTTCATTCATATATTTAAACTTACAGCACTTCTTATACTTCTTGAATATGTTAAAATATAGGCATCCTAGAAAGCCCTAACATAGACTGTTCTCCTGTCAGAGTGTTCCTCCAGATCAGATGAGTGTCTTAATAGCACTTGTATTTCAAGTCATAATCCTAGTGCCCCGTTTGCTGTGGTATTAAAAAAATATGCTGACATAATAGTGGAGTACTTTAAAAAGTTATTTTGTTATAAGTTTGTTACAAGAGATTAAGCTCTAAGTTGTTATCTTGTTTCTGATGGTTCAGGCTTTTCCAAAGAAATCCTGATAGATTTTCCTTCACCTCTCAAGTGATCATCTTTAGTCAATATTGATTAAGGCTCTTTTTTAGCTCTGTTTCCTTGTACACGCTGTGCTGAAGCAAATTCAATCAGTATAGTTTCTTCTCTTAAAGAGCCTTATACTTAGGAACACACCAGTGGTCACTTCAGAAAGGATGGAGGGCAGAACATGGGTGTCCTATTTTTTATCCCGGAGAAAGGATATTGGTGATGCTCAGAAGGGATGCTCATAATAGACCAAACAGGGGATTCATGACTTTTTGGTTTTGGGTCTTTATAGAACTCTGAGTGCTAAAGTAAATGTCTCTGTGAAAGAGGCAGAGAATACAGTATTGTTATTTGCTTTGAAGAAAACTTCACCTCTGTGACACCTCTCTTGACACCTCTGTGTCAAGCTCAGAAATTTGTGATAACACTTTGGAAATAGCTGACCACACAGAAAGCATTAGCTGAAGGTGTGATATCATTCTGAATCTTCACGGACTTGTTTATGATTATAATGTACTCATAGAACTCTTTTCGTATGTCAGCTTCAATGAAAACACTTGTGTAGTAAGGAGTAAAATTTTGCTGTGGATAAAACAGATAAATTAAAATGCTTTTCACAGTATTTTGTTAGAAACTGAACATCAGAGAAGTCTTAGTACAAATATTTTAAAGATAATAATGGTGATTATAGTGATGTTAATAATGATAATATGATTTCCTATGTTTTAAGCACACACTTGGCCATATACTCTCTGAAACACTTTGTAACTATCATGTAAATATAATCATCACAATAATTTTAAAGTTAATATAGCTAAAGACCTTCAATCTAGCTTTACTAAAAGAGAAAAAAAAAACAAAAAAACACTGGTGGTGTTTCTCTAGATATATTTTCTTTTCTACATAACCTCAATGTTTGGTTTTGGGTAACCAAAAAAGGCTTGTGATTATTACGGATATGATGATATCCTGAATTTGTCTTTCTCGTCTGCAGAAAAGTTCTATCTCCCTGTTGAAAGTTTCTTTTGTTGTTTGCTGGTGATCTGATCTCAGAGGACAGAATGAAGAAAGAAAAAAACATTTATCATACATTTGCTAGAATTACTACTCATGGTATTGAACTGTGAAAATTCCCTATTCATGCTTGCAGTCTTTATAGACCAGCTTAAAGTTTAAAGTGACTGAAATACAGAAAGCAGTAATTAAGTTTTAAGCATTTAATTAAACAATTATTTCATTCTACATTCCTTATGATAAATTGGCTTCCTGTATCTTCACTTGCAGATTATTGGAAACTTGGATTAACATTATTTCTCATGTTTTCTTGTTTGTCTGTTTAGTACTAAATAAATATTTGAAAGAAGAGTATACAAGCATTTTTTTCATCTATTAATGTAATAGTATATTTTCTCTTTGAAAACAACTTCCCGCTAAAGGATAAATTGACAGAAAATAATGCAGTCTGCACAAGTGAGAATAAAAGCCACTAAATTATAAAATGTCAGGCTATTATAGCCAGTAGAGTATGAGCATATTTACTGGTTAAAAATAAATGCCAGAATTATGCCACAGTGATATATGTGTGTTGTTCACAGAATTCATTCAAAAATATGTGCTAGCCTCCAAAAAGTAATGAATATTATGCTAAACTGTGAACAAAAATACTACTCTGTATTGAGTGATGGATATTAGATATTGTAATAGTTCTTTACATATACTATTTAATACTTTTATAAACCAAATAGCTCTAAGCATGTTTTTTGCTTAATTTTTCTAAATTCTTTGGTATTAATCACATTATTTTAAACTGTTCCTTTATGGGATTGTTATAAAGATCTGATTTAATATATAATATATATTATAATAAATATAATAATATAATAATATGCTCATTTGCCTTATTATAGGCAAATCGAAAGTACCTAGATATTAAGTTGAACATATATGGCATTCACTTTGCCTTATATGATGTGTGAACATTTCAGATTTTACACCAAGGGAGATTTACTTGACATAGAGTATATATTATTGTCATTTCTATTCTCAAATTCAGCTTACTTAAGGTTCTAAAACATCTAATGCTACTGACAGTGCAGTTAAAAATTGTTTTATATGAATTTGAAAGGATGTCATCAACACATAACTTTATGATGAAGTGTTCAAATTCACAAATGTTGTTTTCCACCTAAAAGGTATGCAATAATTTAAAAAAAGTCCATCAGTGAAATTCAAGACCATGTTTATATAAATGAAATAATTTCATTGGACTGGTTTCTCAAAAATTTTAATTGAAATTTTAAAGTGGGTAATAATTTGAAAAATTCATGCAGATATATTTGACTATTTGGGTACTCCTGAATTTACCATAGATTGATTATAAAATTGGCTATAATTTTTTCTCCTTTCCTCATATCCATGGCTTATGGAACGTGACTCTGAATCTCCTCCCATGAAGAGGTGGCTTGTATTTCCCATCATTTGATTCTGTGATGAGTTTGTGACTTGTTCCGGCCAACACAGTGGGTCAGATGCAATATTTTGTATGTGCTTCCATTTATTCCCTGGGAATAAAACCATTGCCATGGAAATAAGCAGAAGCTAGTGTGTAGGGTGATGAGAGATAAGCTGCCTGGGTCACCCCATTGACCTAGCTGACTGCTATCTAATCAACACGCCTCTGAGTGGAGCCATCCTAGGCCTGTCAATTCCCAGCTGACCTGCCACCGAGGTTGACACATGCCTCCTGCTGCTGCTGCTGCTAAGTCGCTTCAGTCATGTCCGACTCTGTGCGACCCCATAGACGGCAGCCCACCAGGCACCTCTGTCCCTGGGATTCTCCAGGCAAGAACACTGGAGTGGTTGCCGTTTCCTTCTCCAATGCATGCATGCTTGCTAAGTCACTTCAGTCGTGTCTGACTCTGTGTGACCCCATGGACAGCAGCCCACCAGGCTCCTCTGTCCACGGGATTCTCTAGGCAGGAATATTGGAGTGGGTTGCCGTTTCCTTCTCCTAACACATAACTGAACCTGGTCCAAATCAACCCTGATGACTCATGGACTCCTGAGCAATAATAAATACTTCTTATCTAAAACTGCAGATTTTAGAGGTAGCATTTTCTTAAAACAAGAGCGAATAAATACAGAATTTACATGAGAGAAGACACTCACTTAGAAGATATCAAACTGACTTAGAAGATAATTGACTTACAAAGAAGTAGTATGGTAACTGAAAAACTGGAAGCCTCCATACAAAGCCTGTTCCATTTGCAATGGTTGCTTGTAACTGTCTTAAAACTCTTCAAGAGATAAACATCATTCTTATTACTTCACAGAGAGAAGAAATCACTGAACATGGACGCTCAGGCTGAGTTCCTGTTCATCTGAGACATGTGAAACTGGCTAAGACAGGCAAGCATCCTGATTAACCTGTGATTTTGCTCTTGGCTATAAAGATGACAGAAAGTAAGAAACAGGTGTCTTGTTACCCAGCCTTTCTAAACTTTAGGCCATCTCTCAGTGTTTATTGATTTAACTGGCAATATACTGAGACAGAGAAGACTGTTTTTGAAAACTGCCTTAAACATCTCGGTAATGTAGTGAATGCAATAGGATGCTGTCATAGGACAATGAGCCTCCTGCTCAGAGAAAGAGAACATCAAGGTGAAGGAACATCATTTATCAATATCTAAGTGTGGAGGCAAAGATGTGAAGTTTCAAGGGAAGGTATTTATCATGAGATATTGTTCTATTAAGCCAGCTTTATTTTGGTTATGTCAAGTGATTGATGTGCAGTAGATGTAATCATTTTGTTGAAAAGATGTTAGCCCAGCAAAGTGTCAACTGTGCACTGTACCATTATTAAACAGCTACATTCTGATTGACTTCTGAACAAGAGACTTTCAAGCTTCTGTTAATCAGAAATAAGCAACCCAAAAGCAAAAGCAAAGTCAAAAGGAGTGACAAAAGCATTTGATAGACTTTTAAAGTGTCAGGAGAAAGAACTAAATTACATTAAATACAATTTAGCATTAAAGAAATAGCCAAAAAAAAAAAACCTGCACAAGGCCACAATTGGAAAATCATACACTCTTCGCTTTGTAACATTTCTCAATAATTGACTTTCATCATTATCTCTCTTGAGGAAGATAATTAATCTTGGGAGATTGTTGATGGCTTTAAAATTAAAATTTCTTTGAGAAAAGCGAATAATAGTTTTCATCTTTTTTAAGAAGCTATTCTGACCTTGGACCTTATTCAGACAGAATTTCCTTGAGTTGCTGACATTTAAAGAAAGAAAAACTTCACTTTGACATTTGGTTGAGTCTCCCATAGCAGGGATAAGACTTTGACAAATGTTTCTCTAATTTGAAAAAAAAAATGTAATTAACACAAATCGTATAAGCGCATGCTGAATGCTAGGTACTGTTTAAGGTATTGGGGATAGGCAAACGGATAAAATTATTTTGTTGTAGAATTTGTGTTTTTAATTTTTTTTCCTTTGGAAATGCATGATTGGGAATGGGAAATATGGAAGGTTTTGAGAGTCATTCCATGGCACATAACCATCAAGAAAGGAGAGGAATGGGCTTTAAAAGAGCAATAGCTGATGAGGAAAAATATTTTACTAGAGGAAGAAATTATCTATGACCTTGGCTCAGCCATTTTGTGCCATTTGACTTTTATTCTCCACGTTCACTACATTCCATTCATTATGTTCCTTAAGATTAAAAAAAAAAAAATCTGTGGTTACCACATCATTTTTGTAAAAGACAGGATCAGTATTATTTACTTTTCATTTTGGCTCAGGCAGTGTACATATGAAATACTGTACATAAGTTTACAGTTTACAGCTCAGTGATCCTTTTTTTTTCACAGCTCAGCGAATTGTCACAAACTCAACAACATCTTTGAAACCAGCACTTGGTTCAAGAAAGAGCATGACTAGTGTCTCTAGAGCCTCTTCATTTTTCTTTCTAGTCCTTACCTCAAAGGTTACCAAAATCCTGTCTTTTAATACTGTGAATTAGCTTCACTTATTTTTGCTATATTCACATTATTACTGATGGCCATTTGAGCAGTTTTCTGTAGCAACTTAAAAAAAAAAAGAAAGAAATTACAGGTTTAACAGCATGAGAGCAAATAAACAAAACAACTGAAAACAAACCAAAAAATTCAAAGCAACGGTTATGAGCATTTGCTTCCTTTGTCCCCTTTTTTGGTAACAACACCTCATTTCTCATTTGGGAAGCATCTACTCCCATATTCTATATTGTGTTGATGGAAATCTTCATAATGACACTTTCCTTCCACCTCCCAAGCTAGATGAGTTCATTACCCAAATTAAAATAATCTTTGGGATAAATTCTCAGTATTATGATACACAGCAAATGTTAATGGTACAAAAAGATTGTACCCAAGTACCTACTAGTAATATCTTTCAATATGCCATGATTCTTCTCCTCCCAAAATCCAGGTGTTCAACTTTACATTTAATTCCATGATGTTCCGAGTGTCCTTTCAGTTAGTTCCTCAAAAAGATTCAACCAGCCCAATTCTGTTTCTGTTGCTTTTCTCTGAAGAATCTTAACAGAGAGAGTTAGACTATTTCACATGGGAAGAAAGAGACAGCTAATTTGGAAAAAAAAAAAAATAGAAAAGACAAAAAATGTAAAACTGTTCTTTGTAGGTATGAAGAGTTTTAAAAATTCCCTTAGTATGTGCAACACTATCAATTAAAAATTATTTTTTAAGTCCAATGAGGATTTATGCTTTAAACAGAATGTTAGTAATCATGGTTGACATCTGCATAAACTTTGGAAAGGGGTGACCATGACTTGAAAATGTTTGCCAAGATGTTTTATAACTGATTTGTAACCATGCTTCCAGAAGAATCAGTGAGGTGGGAGCCCAACATGAGCAATACGATGTGTAGACCCTGCAACTGCCCCCTATTCAGGGGCTATCGCACCTGATAATGAAGGCAAGCCTTCGTGCTACTTTCTCAAGCTGCAAGGCTGTCCGAAACATGATTGGACATGACTGTAAGGAAGTGCAAAGCAGCACAGGATATAGTCTGTCATATTCAATTTCTTGTTCCTGAAGATTTGGAAATATTCTTGAGTCTGTAAAGAGGCACACGCTGTCTCATGATAGATTGTTACAAATGGAGTTGTCAGTCCAGTGAAACTCAAGGCCAATAGTCTCTTTGGTACACCTGGGAAAGTCACTATTATTTTGAAAAGTAAATATTCTGTAATTTTTTCTGCCTTTCTTTTTAAGGCTTTGTTGTTGCTGTTGTTCAGTTGCCGAGTCATGGCTGACTCTCTGCGTCCACATGGACTGCAGCACGCCAGGCCTCCCTGTCCCTCACCATCTCCCAGAGTTTGCCCAAGTTCATGTCCATTGAATCAGTGATGCCATCCAGCCATCTCATCCTCTGTTGTGCACTAGACAATGCATATAGCCGTGACGGCTGAAACTTCTCCCAAGACATAATATCTTCTGAGCAATTGTCAACCACCAGAAGACATGAAAGACATGTTGCTACTGCTGTTTAGTCACTAAATCATGTCAGATTCTTTGCAACCCCATAGGATGTAGCTCATCAGGCTTCTCTGTCCATAGGATTATCCAGACAAGAATACTGATGTGTGTTGCCATGTCCTCCAGGGGATCTTCCTGACCCAGGGATTGAACCTGTGTCTCCTGCATTGGCAGGCAGATTCTTTACCACTGAGCCACCAGGGATTATCATGTAAAAGGTATATAAAAATCATGAAAATTGTCACTATGAATCTAGTCTACTTCATCATTGCTCTTTTTGTGTAGAGGAAAAGACTGCTTGAAGAAACCGTACGTGCCAGCATGGCATTTTGGAATAAATAGCTCTATATTCAAAGGTAGTTTTCTTGTAGTCAGATTTCGAATAAGATTTACATGTAGAAGTGCAATAAATAGAATATGGTGTCTGCTTTTCTCTACTAAAAGCAGGTTGAAAATCTTGAAGCATCTGTCAGCCTTCTTAAATAATTTCAAAGTTAGTCTTTACTTGCAAGGAAAGTGTAGGATGCTGGCTGATTTCTAATACCTAATTTTCATTCCACAAATGAATAATGAACAAAAGCTCCTTGGGAGTTATTTTGAACTTTTGGGATGTAGAATAACTTGATTTATCTGGATGCTTAAATTTTATCTTTTCATCAAATTTGCAAGCCAGACTAATTCAGGAAGCTTCCTGTGCTTGTTTGTTAATAAACTCTTGTATTTCCATTGAATTTGAGCTCAATCACCATCAGAAACAGGAGATCTGAATTCAAATACGAGTTCAGTAACTGTGTGACCTTGGGCAAGTTACTCATTCTCACTAAGCATCTGTCACCTTATTTGACACCAGAGGAAAGAACAATGCCTATCTTACAGGAAAAAGGTGAGGGTTAAATGAGATAATATATGTGAAATGACTGGACCATGTCTAAGGCTTTACATGCTCTTTGCTGTGTTCCCTCCAGCTTCAAAAACTGTTGTCTATACTGTCCCCACAATCTAGAATGCCTCTATTGCTCTCCAGTTTTCACCTAGATAACTCTTACTTCTTCTAGTTGCTTCTTTTTTCTCTCATTTTTTTATTGGAGTAAAATTGCTCTACAATATTGTGCTGGTTTCTGCTGTACAATGAAGTGAATCAGCTACATGTATACTTTTATCCCTTCCTTCTGGAGCCTCTCTCCCTCCTGTAGTTCTTAATTACCCTGAGCTTCCAGACTAAGTCTGGTTATCATATCATGCACAATCAGAACCTCTTTGATAGTATTTCTTCTAGGCATTGATTAGATCATACTATGTAATTTAGCGCATTTAATCCTTGAGACTCTAAATTCTGTGAAAATAGTGCCCAGGTCTATTTTGTTCCCCATTAAATCGTAGAATAGAATTCAGTGTTTGGCATGTGGCAGAGGCAGAGTCTCACTCTTTACAATCACTGTCCTCCCCCAAAGGCCAACATCCCCTCAGCCAGTCCTCGTTTTTCTGAACAAGGTGGTGTTACAGCCACGCTTTCCGGGAAACAAACTCACTCAGAAGGACAATGCAGATAGTGGAGTGCAGTTTATTACACCGGCGGGCCCAAGGCAGAGTCTCCTCTTAGCCAAGGACCCCGTCCAGCATTTGTGAAAATCTTTTATACCCCATGCCTACGTGTCCAAACCCACCAGCCCAAATCCCCTGAGGATTACAAAGGAAGGGTAAATACAATCACAATAACCCCATCATTCATGTGCTATGTGTTTAAACAGTTAATAATCAATAAGCCCTTGGTTACATTCCAACCAGTTAATAACCGATAAGCCTGTGGTTACATTCCGGATAGATACTGTCCGGAGGCAGGGGTGATTAGTGTCTGTTTTCTCTTCAAGGTTCCCCTGTCCAGAGGGGGTCTTATCCTTCCATTGTCATTCCCACAGGCGCTAAGCACAGAGTTCAGAGTCCACTGGAGAGGTGGCCTAGCACGATCAGCATGGACAGGCCTGAGATGGAGTCCAGGCCTATGAATTCCTTCTTCAGTGGTAGCAGTAATAGTAGTAGCAAAGAATTTAGAACAACTGAATAACTATTGAGTGGAAGTAGTCTGGCCAAACCATTGGTAAGTCTCCAGACTTAGCCTCTTTGGGCCTCTCCTTTAGACTTTGGAATGTTGGGTAGAATTTTTCCTGTTGTTTTGGGGATTGTGGTGAAGTAATCCACACTTTTTCTCACTACAATGATTTATTACTGTTATTAAAACAGCCATGAATTTTTAAAAATTTTTATTGAAGTATAGTGAATTTAAAATGATGTGTTAATTTTTACTATACAGCAAAGTCATTGAATTATACATGTATATATACATTCTTTTTCATATTCTTTTCCATTATGGTTTATCACAGAATATTGAATATAGTCCCCTGTGCTATACAGTAGGATCTTATTGTTATCCTTTCTCTACACAGCAGTTTGCATCTGCTAACCCCAAATTCCTCCTCCATCTGTTCTCCACCCTCCTCCCTGTTGGCAACCAAACAACCATGAATTTTTTGACATTTCTTTAAAACCTCATTTGGGGAGGTTGCTAACCTTTTTAATGATTGCCATTCACAAACTCAACATTTTACCTTCCACCTCATGATCACCTATCTTGTTGGAGATACATATGTATCTCCAGAAGAGAGAAAAAAATATCATCTATCTAATGATTGTACAAATGCATGTATTTCTTTTTTAAATTGTGTTTATCTGCTTTGTCTGTGCTGGGTCTTCGTAGCTGTGTGCAGGCTTTCTCTAGTTTCATGGGCTCCTCTCTAGCTGTAGTGCACAGGTTTCTCATTATAGTGGCTTCCTTTGTTGCAGAGTAGGGCTCTAGAGCATGTGGGCTTTAGCAGTTGCAACATGCAGACTTCATTACCCCATAGCATGTGAAATCTTCCTGGATTGGGGATCAAACCTATGTTCCCTGCATTGGCAGGTGGATTCTTAGCCACTGGACCACCAGGAAGTCTGAATGCATGTACTTTACTTTCAACAAGTTGAAAAATTCTTAAAGAATCTAAATAGATGGTTTCTAATACATGGCTATATGAATAGCTATAGAATGACTACAGAGTTACTGGTCTAATGTTATCCCCTAGTGTAGGGATGAGCTACTTATCAATCCCAGGCCTGAGTAATTCCAAAAGCTTCTCACTAGTTCCATAATAGGCAGCAGTGTTGAAGTTAGTTCTTTTACAGTTTCCATTTTGCTTGCACCTTGGAAAGAGCTGCTAAGTGAGAGGAAGTGTCATATTTTCCAATTCATGATGACAGGATTTTGCTGCTTGCACAGAACCTGGTAATTAACTGCTCAATCATTACTTGAAATTTAATATTATTACTGTATTTGGCCAGCAAAATAGACAATGTCTCTATTTTCCTGAAGCTTGCTTTCTATTGGGAGATCATTCTTGTGTGTATATCATTTTAATTACAATTATTAAGAAAGTGTCTGTAAGTGGCTGAGATGGTGAAGAATCTGCCTGCAATGCAGAAGACCTGAGTTCGATCCCTGAGTCAGGAAGATCCCCTGCAGAAGGAAATGGCAACCCACCCCAGTATTCTTGCCTAAAAAATTCCATGGACAGACAAGTCTGGTGGGCTTAACAGGCTACAGTCCACAGGGCTGCAAAGAGTCAGATGACAGAGCAACTAACACATAGGAGTTTATAGAGGGACTTACGGTGGTCTGAGACAGAGGGGAAGCTGAAACATTTAAGATGGGGTTGAAGTGCCTGGTGGGAATATGGGATAACTTCCTCTCTCCCTTCCTCTTTCATAAGTTACAGAGATTCAAGGTAGGTGGGAGTTTGGCTGCAGGAGATGACCAGAATATCTAATGTCAACAGAATGAAAGAGGAGAGTACCATAGGAGAAACAGTCACAGTTTAAGTCATGCACTGCCTTGAAATATCAATTTTCTCATCTACAGAATGGTTGTAGGTTGTTGGGAACCAATGAAACACTCAGTATTAAGACACTTTTGAATTTTAATGCCACGTTCCAAATGCTAGACAGTCACATTACGTAATGGCACCTCCACAGGCATGAGATGTATAGTGAGAGAAGAATGTGTGATTCTAGTATGCAAATGCAAAATGTGTCCATGTGAAGCCCATCCTCCAGCTATAGGCAATTGAACTTAAATTTTTCACCAGGAGGGACTCTGATTAGAAGAATCTTAACATTTGTTCCACAACTCACAAACTGATCCTATAACAAGACTTCGAAGTGGGTTTATTTCAGACCCAATTTGAGCTATTCAGTACATACCAATAAGAATGCCAGGATTCATTACATTTGGAGAGACAGATGGTCTGGACTGAGACAACCAATTAATGTAAAATGTGTTCTTTGTTGGCACTTACCACAAAGGAAGATCTTTTTTGAAGCACCTTGTTCTTAAAGTTTGTTCTGTTTTCAGACTAATGTCACTTTATGTAGAACATAAAAGCACTTAAGCCATCTATGGTTAAAAGTTTACCTATTTTATGCCATTTATAGAAAGCTAATGCATATGAATTGTTTTTTAAAGAATGTGAAATAGGTATTCTTTTGAAATTTTCTGATATTCAATTAATCATGTTTTTCATCTGGTAGAAAAGTGTAAAGAAACCACTTTTTTTCCAAAGATTACTCAATAAGATCATTTCCTACCTTCCCAGAAGTCTTGCATTAATACTAAATTGTGTAGGTGTCACTGGATGTAAAAATTACTCTAAGGTTGTTGGCAGGAGAGAGACAACACAAATGTATACTCTATTTACAAGACATATTTTAGGTCTTGGCTGTTTGATCAAGGGCTTCCCAAGTGGTTCAGTGGTAAAGAATCTGCCTGCCAATGCAGGAGACACAGGAGATGTGGGTTCAATCCCTGGGTCAGGAAGGTGCCCTGGAGTAGGAAATGGCTACACTCTCCAGTATTCTTGCCTGAGAATCCCATGGTTAGAGGAGCCTGGCGGGCTACAGTCCTTAGGGTCACAAAGAGTCAATATGACTGAAGCAACCGAGCATGCACACATGTTTAATCAAACCATGGAAAAGATTTTTATATCTGAAAATGTTCTAAGAGATCTTTACCAAGTGTCCTATTACTGAAAAGGTTATTGATTCTTAGGGTCACCCAGGGAGTGTCCCCTTACCCTCCAAGCCATGACAAAGCCCATGTAAAGGGAAACATGTTTATCTGAGATGACAAAAGATGAATAGTAAGGCTAGGGCTGAACTGTGGTCTTGGAGAAGACTCTTGAGAGTCCTTGCACTGCAAGGAGATCCAACCAGTTCATCCTAAAGGAAATCAGTCCTGAATATTCATTGGAAGGACTGATGTTGAAGCTGAAACTCCAATACTTTGGCCACCTGATGCAAAGAGCTGACTCGTTTGAAAAGCCCCTGATGCTGGGAAAGATTGAAGGCAGGAGGAGAAGGGGACGACAGAGGATGAGATGGTCGGATGGCATCACCTACTCAATGGGCAAGAGTTTGAGTAAACTCCGGGAGTTGGTGATGGACAGGGAAGCCTGGCATTTGCAGTCCATGGGGTCGCAAAGAGTCGGACACAACTGAGCAACTGAACTGAACTGAACTGAACTGAAGGCTAGGGCAGTATCTTGGTATCATATATTTTCTCTTTAGATCTTGAGAACTATGGTTCAAAAATTAAATATTAACTTCTGAGCCAAAGTGAGTTGAATGATGTTCTTTATTGGCTTGTGGAAAGAAAATATTAGAACTTACATATTTATCATCTTTTAAAATATTTTATTTTCTGCATGTTTTATAATATATAGAATATTTTAGTGTAGAAATTTTTGTAAATTATTTACAAATAAATCTACTAACATTGGTGATAAATGTTTCCATATTTTACTGGTGAGTGCCTGATGAAAGTTTCAAAATGACTGATCTAGGCAATGGTGAGTCAGTCAAGTAGGCTAAACCTGAGGCTTTGCTTTTAGGAAATAAAGAAGAAAATAGATGAGACAAAAGAAGGAAAGTCAAGCTGAGAAGACAGAAGAGGGGAAGGATGGGTGGAGGGATATTTAGCGAGTTTGGGATAGACATGTACACACTGCTATATTTAAAATGGATAACCAACAGGACCTACTGTATAGCACAAAGAACTCTGCTCAATATTATGGGGCAGCCTGGAATGGAGGGGGCTTTGGGGGAGAATGATTACATGTATAAGTGTGACTGAATCCCTTTGCTATCCACTTAAAACTATCACAACAGTGTTAATCAGCTATAATCCAATATGAAATAAAAAGTGAAAAGATAAGGTAGAAATAAAACACATGCATATTGCATATAAATACATGTACATAGACTAATAGCAGTGATGATCATGTATCTTGAAAAGTGGAAGTGTTAGTCGCTGAGTTGTGTCCGACTCTTTGCAACCCCATGAACGGTAGCCCACCAGCTCCTCTGTCCATGGGATTCTCCAGGCAAGAATACTGGAGTGGGTTGCCATTTCCTCCTCCAGGGGATCTTCCTGACCCAGGGGATGAACCTGGGTCTCCTGCATTACAGCAGATTCTTTATCACCTGAGCCACCAGGGAAACCAAGATGTATCTTGAAACATCTCTACATATGAATTTTCAGCACATGAATTTTATAGACTTGAACCAAGTTACTCTCTAAAGTAACACTAATTCAGCTTGGTTTTTACCCTTGAGGTGACCTGAGCATTTGACAAAGGTCATCTAAGCCTCGTGTGTTGGAGTTGTTTTGTAACGTATTGTGTTACTTTTATGCTAATTTTGTAGTCGTTGATCTCAAGAGTAGACATTCCCTCTTAGAAATACAATGGTAAAAGTAATGTTGAAAGTATCAGTACTTATAAGAAGTGACCTTAAATTATTACAAAAATAAAGATAGAAATGATGGTAATAAATATAGTTATTAATTCAAAATCACCTGTGATCACGAAACAAATGCTCAGTAGAAAGGATAACTGTGAAACAGAAAGAGCAATTTGAGCAAAATACAAATAGATATTTGTATATATACATATACAAATAGACCTAAGGTGGAAGAAAAGTTGTTTATGGGAAGTGAAGATTTTTTTCCTCTGAATTGTCTGATTTCATAAATCTTCCATGTGCATATATATATATGAATAACCTAAAAGAGCTGGGTGCATTCAGGACATATATTTCTTAAGAAAAATATAAATGTCATAGATAGGACATGAAATTATAATTCAAATGAAGAGCTATCTGACTCAAAGCCTGGCACTAACAAGCTGTTAGGTGTAGAGAAGCTACTTAACCTCTCTGAGCTTAAGGTCCATCATCAATCAAGTGGGAATAATAAAACCCAGCTAAGAGTATTTTAAATGATTCATGCGGATGCCTGAATGTGGGCAGATGGGAGGTCTTCAATAAGTGAAAGCTATTATTGGAAAATGTCTTCTAATCTCCAATCATAATAATCAATTACCATAATAAAAATATTCAGCACAGGATACTTCACCATCCCAAGCACTTAGGCATGCAGTGAATATTAGTCTTTTTGTCTCCTTTTTACTTATTTCATTAATTCAAGTGAGACATGCAGAAAAAAACTGTTTCACAAGGAAATGAGATTAATTATTAAGCTTTGCTTAATTTTACATAATGAATAACAATTTTCTATTCATTTCATCTTTTTTTTTAAAAAAATAGTCTATTTCTGCCTCAGAAATGATAGTGTTTTGCAATGGCAGATTTGATTAGTAGGGACAAATTGATTGATGTGAACTCGTTTTCATTTTTATTAGGATGGGTTACACAAAGATATATTAAAAACATATTTAAACAAAGATAAAAATATATACAAAATGGGAATCTATTCAAGCTACTACTCATGGCTCTTATAGGTGAGCAAAGATGACCAGGTGTGCAAGGAAAACACAGTGAATGTGAAATAGAATTTTCAGTCCTCACAAAGCTTCATAAACATACCCAAGCTAAAAAACCAGGAGATACATAGTACACTGTTAAAAGTGTGCAGACAGGGGATATTGGGGGAGTTAAGCATTTTGATGATCATTCAGTAAAGATTTGATGGGCAGTCTAGACTCATCCTCTGTTGAAATTCTGACAGACAGTAAACTAGAAATGACATGAGAGAGGTACATCAGCCAAATCTTTATTTATTTTAAACTTTTAATTTTATATTAGAATATAGCCAATTAACAGTTTCAGATGGGATAGTTTCAGATGGACAGCAAGGGGACTTGATTATACATACACATGTATCCATTCTCCCTCAAACTCGCCTCCCATCCAGGCTATCACATAACCTTGAGCAGTTCTCCCTATGATATACAGAAGGTCCTTGTTGGTTATTCATTTTCAATATAGCAGCGTGTGCATGTCCATCCCAAACTTCCTAACTATTCCTTACCACCCCCCTGCACTCTCCCTACCCCTGGCAACCATAAGTTAGTTCTCTAAACTTGTGAGTCTGTTTCTGTTTTGTAAAAAAACTGATTAGTATTATTTCTTTTTAGATTACACATACAAGGGATATCATATAATATTTCTGCTTCTCTGTATCAACCAGATCTTTAAAACCCCTTGACTCCATTATTTCATCCTTCATTTTATTATGATACTATTTTGAATTATCTGGAATGAAAATACTTTAGTTACTTCTTTTTACAGTGAACTAAATATTTGCTAAATAAGAATTTTAATAAATTTCCTGCCACTGACTGTATGCATCATATTTAACAACTTATGTGAACTTGTGTATGTGTATTTCCTATTTTTTTGAGAAGCAAATAGATATATCAGATGGTATGCACATTTTTCTAGGCATGAGGAGAGGGTAGTTGGAGGATACCTTGAGAGACCTGCATACCCTACATTACCACCATGTCACAAAGTCACAAACATACAGTTTTGTAATAGATTCAAAGGTTGTCTGCGGGCAGTGTCCCTTAACAAGGGCCCCTTCACTCACATCAATAACGTATTGTCTCCTATCACCCTCACTTCTCCAACTTCCCTATGTTCTTAACTTCTTTCCCTGTAAGATGAAACTAATCATCTGAGGGGACTAATCAAAATATTGAGGTGTCTGAATTCTTGTCCTATGTTTTTCGAATGAGAAGAAAATATTGCTCCTGAAACCTCAGAATTGAGAATGAAGGTAGTGGATGAAAGTTAGTCTTCAAACAAAGGAAGAGAAATTCTGAGTAAAGAGTATACACAGTATTACTTGAGAAGAAGGGATCAAAGAAACAAGAACCCAGTCAAATTATTTCCAGGAAGAAGTAACATTTAAAACAGCCCATAGATAAAGCATGGCATTTAAAATCTCATTCCTTTGAAACTTTTTTTACTCCAGAGGTAGATGACAGAAGCCTTTCTGAAACACTTGTCTATCAATAATAACCATGCTTTAATTAGCCTACTGTGTATCTCGCATGGAGTTTTGTTGGTGAATCTAGTGACATCTTGTTAAGTAGTATGATGAAATGAGCACTCAATGAAAAACACTGGAAATATACAAAATTTGTGAGTTAACTATAATAGTTTAGGGATTTGCTATTCAATATGGGGTCTGCAGAGTCAGCACAACCTGGGAGCTTATCAAAAATGCAGAATCTTAAGCCCTACCACAAGAATCAGAATCTGTATTTTAACATTTCACAAGATTCCTAGGTGATTCATATACATACTAGTTTTTAATTTTTTTTTCTATTGAAGGCTAATTGCTTTACAATGTTGTGTTAGTTTGTACTATATATAGAATCAGCTCTAAGTATACATATAACCCCTTCCTCTTGAGCCTCTCTGCCACCCCCATCCCACCCCCCTAATTCATCACTGGGTATGGAGTTGAGCTCCCTGTGCTATATAGCAGTTTCCCACTGTCTATTTTATACATGGTAGTGTATACATGTCCACGCTACTCTCCCAATTCATTCCACCCTCTTCTTCCCCATCTGTGTCCACAAGTCCATTCTCTACATTTCAGTCTCTATTCCTGCCCTGCAAATAGATTCATCAGTACCATTTTTCTAGATTCCTTATCTGTATCAATATACAATATTTGCTTTTCTCTTTCAGACTTCATTGTCTATGACAGAACACTCGCTGTGTTCTGATTAGTCCTCAGTCTTTATATGGACAAGTTATGAGGCTCTAGGAAAGCCTCAGGCATGATGGCTTGGGCTACACCCTGAGCCAGTCCAATGTCCAGTCGTCGTTTTTGGATTCCATCAGCTAAAAGGGTGACAGAATTTTGCCTCTGTAATCTTGACGTTTGCTTCATTCAAGCCTTCAACTTCATGTGATAATGATGATTGACCATATCACAAATGAAAGCTTAGAGATAACAAATCAAAGTTAGAGTAACTAAACAACCAAGTCAGTCCCAGGCTATGACTGCTGCTCCAATATAATGGTTAATCATGTCCCGTTCCTCCCTTCCACCTATCTGGGTTTGAATGGTAAAGTATATGGTACTCTAAGAATGGGTCATATACATATTTATATGTGTGCTTGATAATAAATGCATTTGTACTTATCATGAAATAAAAACAAACAAAAAGACTCTTTCAGGATATTTACATACATCATGCATGTGCATGCACACACACGTTTTTTGGCAGCAACAGAAGACAGATGAGCTTGACAGAGATAAGAGCATCCCTCAGAGGAGCTGACTGCCATCACATTTATGCCCTTAAAAGGACAATTCAAACAGCTTCCCAAGAACAAGTGACAGCCTACCCCAGAGGAGCATTCAAGTCTCTCACTCTTGCAAGACAGGTACATGCTCCTGATTTTGAAATGTCACTTCTTTCCAGATTCTTCTCATTTAGACCACAAAGTGTTTAAATCTTGTTGGGTCAATTTCTATTCTGAGTTCAGGTTGAAGGTGTTTTATGTTCCTCACCTTCCTTCCACATTCTCTAAGGAAAGAAATATTGCCAACTGGTTGGCCAAGAAGCTCAGTGTTTGATAATAGGGGGGATATTTTGCTTCTCATCATCTTTTCACCACATGGCAGAATCTCTGGAGTGACTCCTATGACACACTTTTATCTTTCATAGGTGATCTAACCCGTTTGAAAAAAAAAATCTCTGCTTAACAATGAATGTTGTTGCATTGGTTTCATCCTACCATGTCATCTTTTTAGATTTAAAAAACCCTCTGGTATATAAAACCATTATCGCCCCTTACCCACTTCCAACAAATATGTCAAGCCAAAAAAAGAAAAATAGTTAAAATTTCTCAAAACAAGACAGCAAGAGAGGAAACTCCAGAACTGGCCATCTAGAGTAAACCTCACATCAAAAGACAATATTTTATATACCACTATAATCATTTCCAATTCAGTGGTGGTTTCTTTGTGGTATTAAATACTTATTTCACAAAACCTTCAAAATATTGTCTAGAGAGATAAACACATAGCCAAATGATAGGCATATTTTTGTAATAAAAGAATTCTGTTTTCCCTCGACAGTGCCAGAGAAATAATAACAAAGCTTTCGCAGAGCAAACTGTGCAATAATAATCAATACAACTTATGTTGCTACTCATGTATTCACCCCAAAACATTGTTAACAATGATTTCCAACATCACATAACACATTTTCCCTGTTGGTACCACCCTCTTTCTATGTTAGTCACCCAAGAGAATAGGATGAGAAAGAAGAATCAGATCACCACCCTGCTGTATCTGTTGAATTTTCTTTGAAATTAATTATTTAACTCTTGTATCTGTTTCATGTTTGTTTAGAATTAACAATCTGCTTCTCTACAAGGTATTCGAAATGGATTATAATAAAATCACTTTCATGCCAGTGTAAATGGTAGGTAGAGATTCAGAGGAAAATAGACAGATATTGACTTCTTTCAGTCAGCCATGGCTCAGATGGTAAAGAATCTGCCTGAAATGCAGGAGACCTGGGTTGGATCCCTGGGTTAGGAAGATCCCCTGGAGCAGAGAATGGCAATGCTACTCCAGTGTTCTTGCCTGGAGAATCTCACGGACAGAGGAGGCTGGTGGGCTACAGTCCATGGGGTTGCAAAGAGTCAGACACAATTGAGCAACTAACCCTTTCACTTTCATAATAAAATCACCTTTATGCCAGTGTAAATGATATGCAGAGAGTCCAAGAAAAATAGACCGATATTGTTAATATTAATAGAAAAGTGGCAATTGTATTGAGAGGCAGAGCTGAGTCATACACTCAGTATATCATACTCCATGCTTCCTGGCAGCCAATGCAAAGAGGGGAAGTGTGAAACAGAGGGAAGGAATAAATGAGAAAAGGTAGAAAGGAGGGAGGAGATGAATTACAAAGTCTCTATTGCATGACACAAGGCAGTCATCCAACTCTTCATAAAGTAATTCTCAAACTCTGTTTTGTAAACAAAGTGGCAGTGTTGACTGCGTGATCAATGTCTCCACATAGCCTCAGCCCACTCTTTAACATCGAATACAGAAGTAAAATTTATGTTAGAGCATATACATTGCCAGAAATATTTCCCTGCCCTACATATTTCACTTTATAGTTCATTACCCACATTTACTCTTAAATACAGTAGTTTTAACAGCTGTCTCTAGGTTCTATCAAAGTACCCTAAAAATCCTATAATAATATTTTCCACCTCATTTCCTCCTTTCTTTCCACTGCATTGTGCTAAAGTACTGTGTCCGATAAGGGAAAGTGACAGCCTTGTCAAACTCCAGAGCAAGCATTTGCATACTGTTATTTTATTCAGATGATTAGAGCAACTACCAGAAACTGAAGGAATTTACTTTCCCTAAATAATACATTTTCACTGATTATGGTGTTTTATCCTAACATCTGTCACTCACAAACTACCTCTTTTTTAGATCTATTTTTTTTTAAGTATGAAAAAAGTTTCCTTATTTTTTTCCTATAAAATATGTTGTTAAGGAAACAAGATCAACAGAGGACGCTGGGCACCATCCTTATTTATTCTTACGAGGGATTGGATAATAGTCATTAATGTTAATATGGTGATAAACCCACCAGATACTTTAGTGTCTTTAATCCCAGAAGATGGAAGTGCTTTATAAAAGTCTTAAGCAAACGTTGCAAAGGTCAGTGGTGCATTTTTTTCTGAAGACTTTAATAGCTGCTTCAGAAAAACATCTTATTTCTTGTCCAACAACCACTTAATACCACACTTTGAGGAACAATAACAACAAAAAGATGCCTCTCTCAAAGCTTTTAACGTTACTCCCTCTTTAAAGGGTCGAGTATGTTTTAATGTTTTTGAGCTTCTCATCTGAAAAGTGGCAAAGCCACGTAACATTATTTTTCTGCCATACTTAACAGTAAGTATCTTGAAAGCCAGAGACTAAAACTTTGCTCTCTGTTTAAATGCATAAAGGTATTTTCTCTTACCTATGTAGAAGAGAGGAAACTAGAGCAAGTTTTTCCTATCCCATCCAAATATCTAAAGATATTTGGCTTAACTACACGGATGATAGACTTTCTTGGTGGCTCAGTGGTAAAGAATTCACCTGCTCTGGAGATGGAGGAGATGCAAGTTCAATCCCTGCTCTGGAAAGATCCCCTGGAGAAGGAAATGGCAACCCACTCCAGTATTCTTGCCTGGAAAATCCCATGGACAGAGGAGCCTGGCGGGCTAGTTCATGGGGTCGCAAAGAGTCAGATGTGACTTAGGGATGGAACAACAAGAGCATTTGGATGGTAACTTTAACAAGAGCAATTCCCACCCCCAGGTGACATTCAGACCTTTGTGAATCAAGTGACCCTCCCCATTGTGTCTCCTTATAGCATATGCAGGATTTTGTTCCAAGGCTAAGCATGTTTGTCTTTCTGTCTCACTTTCTCTGTCTCTCTGTATGTCTCTATCTCTTTTTCTCTCTCTGTCTCACATACTGAAGGCAGACTTGTGAAATTCTCTTGCCTGTGTGGTGAAACAGAAGTACATGTCTAGATTCTGCTGAATCTGGCTGTGTGAATCCTGTCATATCTTACTAGAAATATGGCATTCAACAGCTCACTTATCCACTCTGAATATCATTTTCCTTATCTGTGAAATTGGATTTATAAGAGTATCTACTGCATAGAGTCATTGAGAGGATTCAATTTAAAAACTAATATTTGTAAAATATAAAGGTGAAATCCATGAAACTGGCACTCCGTAAAATGTCATGAACTTTAGCAATATTAGACTAGCACCCCATTTAATTCTGAAATCCGTTAAGGGTAGTACACCAAAGCTCTTTCCTTATCTTCTAGGACCACCGTATCAGGTTACTGTTAGATCATCATCTTAACTGTAATCTCTTCTTCTCCCCACCCCTCCCTTCTCTGCCCTCCTTTCCCAGGACCTATTCCTTCTTTACTGTCTGTCTTAGGCAATCAGTCATTCTGTACATAAGGATTTCCCTTTGACAAAGTTGAAAGTGATTTTTCTCCTGCATGCTGGTGGAGAGGGTGACAGGAGAGAGAAAGATCTTAGATTCTCCCCTACCTGAAGTGTCTATCCTGACTCTTCTTAACATTTGGCTCTAGAGTGTGGTTTTTGCTTTGAGAGTATCTGATTCTCATCTCTAGTGTGTGGAAGAGGCTGAGATCACCCTTTCTGTTATTCACTCAAACCTCGGCATGATCCATCACCACAAAAAGTAAAGGGTAAGTATCTTGGAAGATGGTGAATAGATGAGAACACCCACTCATGATCAAGTTTGGATTTCCTAATTGTTGTGACTAAATAAGAGAATTTTGTGGAGACTGAAGCGCCAATACTTTGGTTACCTGATGCGAAGAGCAAGCTCATTGGAAAATCCCCCGATGGTGGGAAAGGTTGAGGGCAGGAGGAGAGGGGAGAGACAAAAATGAGATGGTTGCATGGCAACATCAACTCAATGGACATGAGTTTGAGCAAACCTTGGAGATGGTGAAGGGCAGGAAAGCCTGGCGTGCTGCAGTCCATGGGGTCGCAAAGGGTCAGACACGACTGAGTGAGTAAACAACAAAAAGAGGATTTTATAAACGGCTTTGAACAGTATTGCTATATACTGGGTGGATATGTTTCCATTAAGCTTATACAATATTCTAGTTGAGAGAAGAGGACAATTATATGTACACTTATTCCTAAGTCTACAGTTGGTGTTTTACAATGACAAAAGTCTAAAAAAGATTTTAACATCTTAAAATTTTGGAAGACTAAGTGATCATCATTTTTGTATCACTCCTTTTATTCATCATAGTAGAAGTCAACAAAAAAGGTTAGCAAGACACTTCAGTGAAATTATGCCATGTAGCAAAAGGAAATTTACTGACATCTTAAAATATACATAAAGAGCGAAGGGGAAAAGGACTACCACATTTCTTTAAAATCGTCCACAACATATAAAAGTTCTAATTTTATAGAAAATACAAGCACTTTTTTGTGTAATTATGTTTTTTCTTGTGTGTTTTACATTTATGTTAATATTAAACAAGTAACAAAGTGAAGATATTTTCCCGCCACTGTTACAGTTCAGTGGTGTTCCAGGTAAATTTCAGGGGTAGCCTTGTTTCTCTAGAGACAAGACTTACTCCTTAACTTACAATGATCATTGAAACCCATGTGCCATTTTAGCTGATAGGAAAGACAAAAACATAAGCCTGACCTTAAAGTCGAATGTGTTTACCTCATAATCTCCAAGAATATTAAGAAAAATATATTAAGATTTACCAAATTCTCACTTTATAATTTTATAAACAGGGGAAAAAATTTGTTAATCCTTTTAGATTTGGTTTCATATTGAGAATCCACTCTTCTGGACACACATGTGTTATTTCTTTTTCTTCAGTATCCCCCTAACTATTTGTCTCAGCCTATCACGCCAGCGGCTCTTTCTCTTGCTTGGGGGCAAGAAGTATATTGTTCATGTCAATCGTGCTGGATGCCTATTTTTATCTTTATAAAATAATTTTCCAGTCATCAGAATCCCCACAGAGTCTGCAGAATTATCCTTTAACAAAGCAATGGCAGAGGATTGTTCTTCCCTGATACTTCAGTTAAGGCTAAGTAGAATTAAGTTATTTGCAAAGATCACACATATGAAAGTAAACCACATATTGGTTACTTTCTAGATTCACACAACTAAATAAGAAGGGTACAGGAAAAAATTAGTCATGGTGAAGTTCAAGCTTCTTCCCAAATCCGAAAAGATCTTTCAAAATTAAGGTGAGAGAGCAGAATTGAAATGAAACAGCTGAGATGCAGGATATTAACAAATGACAAATCTAAGTTCTCTAGGTGTCAAGACCAGGGGATGGGATGGAGAAGGGCTGATAATTGAGAAAAAGCATGAGCTTTGAAGTCAGATATACTTAGGCATGAATCCTGGTGCTATTATTCCTTGGCTTTGACTAAGCATTTAAGTTTTCTAAGGTCTGTTTCTATGTATTTATTTGTCTAAGAATATAATACCTACTTTCAAAGCTTTTGAAGAATTTGAATAGAAAATGTGGATAAAAGACAGCACAGTCTCTAGCACATAACACAGATTAAAATATTAATAGTTATTCCTTTTCCCACTTTTCCTCTTAGAAAATGGCATGAATTCCAGTTTCTACCACAACACTGTGTGCGTGCCTTTGTGATCCCATGGATGGTGGTCCACCGGTCTCCTCCACTCATGGGATTCTCCAGCCCTGAATCTCCAACCACTGGAGTGGGTTGCCATTTCCTCCTCCAGGGGATCTTCTCAATCCAGGGACTGAACCCAGGTATACTGTCTGAGCCTCCAGGGAAGCCCATAACACTGACTAGTATCAATGTGAGCATCTCCTTGTTAGTTTCTGACACAGAGGCTTTATCATTTCTCAGACTTCTTTTAGCTGTATGTATTTGCCTGCATGTTTATATGGTGTGATCTTTTCCCACCACTCAGCTGTTCAGAGATCTCTCATGTAGGGCTATGGGAGAAACGCAACAGTAAAATTTCTATTTGTGAAGAAAACATATGACAGAAAGCTTTCTTTGCAGCTCCTCAATGTCATCTGTCAAAAAGTCACTGGTATGTTTTCAGAAGAAATAGCCTTTTTCTTTTCCTTTGTAAAATAAGCTGTAAAAGTCTGTTCCTTGGAGACAGCCCATGATGGGGAACTTTTCCCACAATAAGATGTCCACAGAATGATTGGACAGCTGTAATTGTTTTTTTAAAAAACGCAAACAAAAATGTTTAGAATGGGCCATGATTATTTCTTCAGAAAGTAGAACTATTAGCTCTCAAAAAGAAGCACTAAGAGAAAGACAAGTGTTTGAAGAACTGTCACTTTGCAAGAGGCATTGAAAAAAGATGGTTTTCCTGTACTCATTTTCTTCAGAATGAACACAGATTTTTATTTATTTCTAAATAGACTGTAGCTTTGGATGTCACATTTCTGTTCTTTTTCTGGCTTTATTATTTGTAGTACTGTAGGAACTTCTTTCTTATTGATTTTGTTTCTCTTTATACCAAGTAAGATAAGCAAGTTATATCTAAGCCATAGGAGATGCCCAAAACATAGTTATATGTATAAATACATATCAGCTTCCCTGGTGGCTCAGTGGTAAAGAATATGCTTGCAATGCAGGAGATGCAAGTTTGATCCCTGGGTTGGGAAGATCCCCTGGAGGAGGGCGTGGTTACTCATTCCAGATTTCTTGCCTGGAGAATCCCATGTCAAGGAGCCTGGTGGGCTTCAGTCTACAGGGTCACAAAGAGTTGGGCATGGCTGAAGTGACTGAACATGCACTCACGCATACATATATACTTGCAGAACTAAGGTCATTATCTTCTGCAATGCTGACAAAAGCTTTAAAGGTTAGCTATTCTAATTTTTGATTTTCTAGTTGGGAAATTAGAGAGTGTAAGTAATTAAAAACAGAGTTACAGAGGCTGTCTATTGAAAATAATATTTGGAATTGGGTTCATCACTTTTTTTTTTTTTTTTTTTGTATTTTAGAACTGTGAGTGAATTTTGGAGCTAGAAAGATAACAGGCATATATATGTGTTCTCTGAATGCTGTAATTGACTCAAAATTCCTCTAAACCAAGTGTGAGTTAAGCCAAAGTTCTAGACTTCATACAAGGCAATGTTGTAAAGGAAGCTTTCTGTGAAGTTCATTTACCATGAGGAGGAGGGATACTCAAATAACGCGAGACTTGACCTTTATCTGTTAACAATGTATTCCTGCTGCTTTTCATTCTTCATCATAGTTTGCTGAAATTATTTTGGATCTTGGCCCTATTGTTGATTTAAAATCAACATGCATATGGCTTCCGTAGTTTTATCAAGACTTTGATCAAGACACAGCCCAAGATGCCTCCTGCAGAGAAGTCCAATAGGGAAATCTGTTACAAAGCATGTATAGAATGTGGTTGTCAATGAATTTTAAGGTTATTTATAGTATGCTTTAAAGCCAGCTTCTTTATGGCTTACAAAGTTGCAATGTACATTTTTGCTGGCTGAAATAAGGCATGCTATGTCTGTGTCACTTACTTGTTTGAAATCTCTTTCAAAGTGAAAGAAAATTCAGTTCAGTTCAGTTACTCAGTCATGTCCAACTCTTTGCTACCCCCTGGGCTGCAGCACGCCAGGCTTCCCTGTCCATCACCATCTCCTGGAGCTTGCTCAAACTCATGTCCATCTAGTTGGTGATGTTATCCAACCATTTCATCCTCTGTCATCCCCTTCTCATCCCGCCTTCAATCTTTCCCAGCATCCAGGTCTTTTCCAGTGAGTCATTTCTTCACATGAGATGGCCAGAGTATTGGAGTTTCAGCTTGAGCATCAGTCCTTCCAATGAATATTCAGGACTGATTTTCTTTAGGATGGACTGGTTTGATCTCCTTGCTGTCCAAGGGACTCTCAAGAGTCTTCTACAACACCACAGTTCAAAAGCATCAGTTCTTCGGTGCTCAGCTTTCTTTATAGTCCGACTCTCACATCCATACATGACTACTGGAAAAACCATAGGTTTGACTAGACAGACCTTTGTTGGCAAATAATGTCTCTGCTTTTTAATATGCTGTCCAGGTTGGTCATAGCTTTTCTTCCCAAGAAGCAAGCATCTTTTAATTTCATGGCTGCAGTCACCATCTGCAGTGATTTTGGAGCCCAAGAAAATAAAGTCAGCCACTGTTTCCACTGTTCCCCATCTATTTGCCATGAAGTGATGGGACCAGATGCCATGATCTTAGTATTTTGAATGTTGAGTTTTAAGCCAAACTTTTTCAGCTTTTTTAAGCCAAACTTTTTCATTCTCCTCTTTCACTTTCATCTGAAGCTCTTTAGTTCCTCTTCATTTTCTGCCATAAGGGTGGTATCTTCTGTGTATCTGAGGTTATTGATATTTCTCCTGGCAATCTTGATTCCAGCTTGTGCTTCATCCAGAAAGAAAATTGGTAACCAATATTCAGAAACAAAGAGGTTCAGAAGAATCTCTTGTTTATTTGTCAATTTTATGGTGTCCAGCATAGTGTCTCACAGACATATTTGCTTAAAAGATATTAATTCAATAAATTATTTTTATCAAACACAAAACTGTTATAGTCTGTACACAATGATTTGTTCCTTACATTTTCAGTTAAGTGTTTGCTATTTGGACTCTTACCAAATACACAATGCCAAACACCATGAAACTAAGTCAATTATAACACACATTCCTAATAAGTAATATTATGAATGAAGTTTAAGCCACAGTAGAGCTAGAACCTGACGCTTTGCCTTGAGATCATCAATCTCTTGCTTCCACAAAACTATCTTGAATTATGAGTCATGATCTCAGAAACTTTCTTGGAGAAGTAACCACCAGCATACCAATTGCTTAACTACCTTCTAGTCCTCAAGACTTTCCACTGAAGGTAGGTGTTATTTCTGACCTAGTTGCACAGATAAATAAAATTAAGCTCAAATAATTTGTTTCAGTAAGTTATCTTACTGCTAAATGTTACTTCCCTTGATCTTGTCTTTCTTCTAGACCTTGTAGTAGTTTTGAAGGCTTTGAAGTCTGAAGACAACAAATAAATGGCTAAAAATAAAATTTTTATTAGGCAAGTTTTTCTAAGCTTAGAAATATCCATACTGTGGGAATAAAGAGGGAGAATTTCATGTGAAATAGTTATTTGGAAAATAAAATTTAGTTCATTAGTAAATTCAGGCCCTCTCTTCCAAAGAAAGAGGTTGCCATGAAAAATGAAATGGACATGCTTGATAATTGCTGTAATAATGGAGAAAAGAGACCTCTTCTTTGTATCAGTATCCAGATAATCCAAATTTTGAAAGAAGAAATAAACACATATGTAAATGTCTCCAGTATCTTTTGCCTTTACAAATGAAATTGATTTCTAGAAATATGTTTATTTAATTTCCTGGTTGTGAAATGATTATTTTATCAACAAACATTTTTCCAGTGGTACGCATATTTACAATTTTCAAAGTATTTTGCTTTTGCACTATTTCTGTATTGTTCCATTTAAGGACAATAACTTGAAATAATGTTTTGACTTTCATCAAAATGGTGGTCATGCTTTATAAGTTTATATGCATTATATTGATATACATTTATATTTATTAAAATATTTCAAAATGTTTTGATATGAGTATCTTTAAAAAAATACTGCCCCTTAAAGAATTAAATGGGTGTTTAATACAATGCTTACTAAGTAGATAGAGATAGAGATATATATATTTGTTTTCCCTCTCGTAGGGAAGTCACACAGTCAGAACAATGGATGCTAGAAAATTACTAGCAAAGTGACAAGTTTAGCATGCATATCTCAGTTAAGGAGCACAAATGTGGAAAACAGGTCACTTATTGGTTAATTCATTGAATTGATAATCTCTCAAATCACTGATAGCTACTCTGGGTTCAGTGAAAGTTTGATTTGAAAACATTTTAATTCAGTGCTACTAGGTAACTAGAATTGGCTCTATAACATAAACGATTCCTTTAGCTAACATAAGAATTTTACAATAAAATGATCACCACCTTTATTATCTGTGACATTTTGTGATGCAGATGTTGCATTCTTATGCAAAATGTAATAGATAATTGTTATAAAATACTATGCTGAAATTAGGTTGATTATTCTATTTGATTTAAAATGTCACATAGTAAAGGTTATTTTCACTCATTAAGATTAAATGCAAGTAGCCATATGTTAGAACAATCTTTTGAATTGAAAGTACACTCAGCTGAAAATCAACAAACTTAGAAATACACAAAGAAAAATAGCTCTCCTTTTTATTTGCCAAAGCACCTTCTCTCAATTAAAATGTCATTATGTTACACACTCATGGATGGCAATTCATTATGACAAATCTGATCTTGAAAACAGTAAATCATTCTGTATATAAATTTGATGATGCTTTGATATTAAAATGTGTAAAATTTGTCAATACTCCAGAAATGGAACATCAGCAAAGAGGATTATTGGTCTACCCAAATAATAGTGTAACCATTAAGAGGGTAACATTTTCCAATTGCAATTAGATGCCCTAATTTTAAAGGGGCTATCATTTACAATGATTTGGCAGATTTGGTCCGTATTTCTTTTAGAAATTCATTTCTTCATTATGCCTCAAAACAATTTATGGTGCATTTATGTTGGTGAAGATAATTTGCTTATTTTATTGTGAATTGAAATCAGTAATTACATACAATCCCATTTTCTGCAGACATAAAGTTAATTCATGGTAGTAATTTTATTCAGAATATTAACTTGTGTTGGGTATGATGAAAATGTAACTATAGTAAATGCCTCTCTTATAACTGAATTTCTTTGAACTTGATGTTGACTTAATACTAACAATTCCATGGATGATTTTGTGACAAGCCTATGAACCATGCCCTACTAGCAGTTTTAGGGAAATATTAGAACTGTGTTTGAATCCCCACTTTAATTTTATACTTTGTGACTTTGGGCAGCTAACATAGCTTGTTCAAGTCTTAATTTTATTACCTGCAACATGGGAGAAATTATAATACTTATCTCACAGAACTGTTGATAGGATGAAGTGAGAAGGTATATGTGCAATTTTAGTTTGTTTCTCTTTTTATGAATGTATCATCAGTGATTTGAAAAGCACCTGACAATTAATGCATTAAAATATTTATCTCCATTCAATTCTGTTACTATGAGATGCTTACATTGGAAGGAAGCATATGATAAAAATGATAAATATAGAAGGAAGGAAGGAAAGAAAAAGGTAATTTTAGAAGGAATAACTGGGAGACTATTTTACACGGTGCTTGGAACCTATTAATTAAGGAATAAGCATCAAATATATTTCATTATTAACAGTTCTCCCTCAAAATAGGAAAAAAAAGATTAAAAAGTTCATAATACAAATCAGCAAATTATTGGCAGAGCCACTTACAGTAAAACAACTTCAAAATATTTTAAATGTAGATATTCAACCATTAAAGGAAAAGGTGGAAGTAATTCAGTTTAGCTTTCAGTGACAAATTAAAAATACATTTTATAAACTAATTTCACAGGATACATTGAACCAGATAAATTGTACCAGTGCAATACTCTATTCTCTTCTATAGAGAACTTTTGTTCCTTTCTTACATTTAGCAACTGTAAAATGAAAGAAAAAAAAATAGTGCCAGTGTATCTATTCTGAGACTGTTAGAAAGATTAAATGAATTCATTTATATAAATTTCTTAAAACATAACAGGTATTCAAAAACTACAAATGTGCATTATGCAGTGTTTTTATGTGATTTTCTTCCTTATCTTGAGTCAACAAGATTTTTGGGGGCAATACTTATCTCTTTAAGATAGTCTTAACTTACCTTAAACAGCTCTGAGATATTAAGAGGCCATCCTTCTAGCAAGTAACATATATGTAGATTCCACTTATTCATGGCTGAAAGAGTTTATTTCTATAGAAGTAGAGCGGATACTCTAGAGCAGATAAATTTGTTAACAGATTTATTGATGGGGCAGAAACAGTTGTTAATTGATCAATAGATATTGTAATGTTCACATGTGTCTGCTTGTGTTCATCCACAGTTGACCTTGAGTAACCAGGGTGTTAGGGTCTCTGACCACTGAGAAGTCAGAAATCAGAGTGTAACTTCACAGTGGCCCTTCAAATTCATGGGCTTTCAGTTGGTAAATAATCCATCTGTAATGCAGGAGACGCCCATTTGATTTCTGGGTTGGGAAGATCCCCTGGAGAAGGGAAAGGATGCCCACTCCAATATTCTGGCCTGGAGAATTCCATGACTGTATAGTCCGTGGGGTCGCAAAGAGTTGGTGACTTTCACTTTCCCTTCAAATTCGTAGTTCTGTATCCATGTATTTAGCCAACCCAGTATCATGTACACAATTACTGAAAAAAAAAAATCCTTGTATAAGTGGATCCACACAGTTGTGATACTTCTTGTTCAAGGGTCAAGTGTATGTCAACTTTTGCTGGAAATCTTCTTTTATTCAATTTATCTTATTGAAGTATAGTTGATTTATGATGTTTTAATTTCTACTGTACAGTATAATTCAGTTATACGTATATACTTTTTCATATTCTTTCCATTGTGGCTTATCACAGGATATTGAATATAGTTCCCTGTGCTATACAGTAGAACATTATTATTTATAAATTATAATAATAGTTTGCATCTGCTGATCCCAAATTCCCAATCCATCCCCACCCTACACCCCTCCACCTTGGCAACCACAAGTCTCTTCTCTATGTCTGTGAATTTATTTCTGTTTCCTAGATGAGTTCATTTGCGTCATATTTTAGGTTTTACATATATGTGATACCATCTGGCAATTTGTCTTTCTCTTCCTGACTTACTTCACTTAGTATGATAATCTCTGTGCCCTGTGCCTAGTTGCTCAGTTATGTTGGACTCTTTGCGACCCCATGGACTATAGGCTGACAGGTTCCTCTGTCCATGGGGATTCTCCAGGCAAGAATACTGGAGTGGGTTGCCAAGCCCTTCTCCAGGGGATCTTCCCAACTCAGGGATCAAACCCAGGACTCCCACATTGCAGGCAGATTCTTTACCATCTGAGCCACCAGGGAAGCCCTAGGTCTATCCATATTGCTGCAAATGGCATTATTTCATTCTTCTTTATGGATGAATTGTATTCTATTGTGTACGTGTGTGTGTGTACACTCACATATACCACATCTTCTTTATCCACTCATCTGGTCAATGGACATTTAGGTTGTTCCCATGTCTTGACTACTGTGAACAGTGGTGTTGTGAATATAGGGGTGCATGCATCTTTTTGAATTATAGTTTTGTCTGGATATATGCCCAGGAGTGGGATTGCTGGATCGTATGATAACTCAATTTTTAGTTTTTTGAGGAACTGCCATACTGTTATCCATAGTGGGTGTACCAATTTACATTCCCATCAACAGTGTAGGAGGGTTCATCCTCTTTGCTGGTTATCTATTTGTCCCAACTCCAGAGCCACTAGCCACTTTTCCACCATATTGTCCACACTGGAAGCCTGACCCATATAAACTACATCGTTCATTCTCAAATTGTGTCCCTCAGATGAGCAGCATCAGTGTCACCAGGATCTCCATAGAAAATTACTGGGCTTCACTCATATCTGCTGAAACAGAAAATCTGAACTAAGGAACAGCAGTAAGTGGTTTAAGGCTGTTTAGAGTTCCTGGACCCAATTCCACTAGAGGGCAGGATCCACCCCACCCACGCACCCTCACCCCCAATACCAAGCAATGCTGGGTCTCCAGCTGGGTGTTCTACAATTTAACTCAATTCTGACTGCTAGAGATGGCATTAGGTCCCACAGATGTCAGTTCTATGAGTCTACCCCCAGCTCCTGACTTCAGACACCAGTCGCAAGCCAGGGTTCCTGGTCAGATCTGTGCCTCTGACCAACCTCGTGTATACTAGAGCCACTTGAGATTTCAGATGCCAGTCTTATGTCCAAGTGGTTACTCATACTTCTGACCTACAGGCTATAAATCAGAGAGTCTGACAAGCCCCTCCATGGGTTTGATTGATTTGCTTCAGTAGCTGACAGAACTCAAACATTTTACTTACTAGATCACCAGTTTACTAAACTAAAGATGTAACTCAGGAACAGCCAGGTGGAAGAGATGCCTAGGGCAATTATGGGGAAAATGTTTGGAACTACCATGCACCCTCTGAGGGCATCACTCTCCCCCAGTCTCCATGTGTTCACCAACCTGGAAGCCCTTAGAACCCTGACCTTTTGGGTTTTTATGAAGGCTTCATTACGCAGGTCAGGTACAGTTCACTAACTCCCTGGTCATTGACAGTTCATTCAATTGCCGGATCCTTTTTCCTCCCCAGAGCCCAGAGGGATGGAACTAAAATTATTTACCCTTTAATTACCTGGTTGGTTCTCTGGATTGCTTGCCCCCATCCATAGGGGTTTTCCCAAAGTCACCTCAGTAACAAAAGAGTCCTCTACATCTCTCAGCAGTTAAGTATTTCCAAGAGTTTTAGGGGTTTTTTGAAAGCTCCTAGAGGAGAGCAAAAATATATTTCTTATTATAAATCACAGTATCAAGTAATTCCAAGTTATTCATGCTGATGATTAGTAATAGTGTATTACATCATCAAAGTCACTTGGTTTCTGGCTGACTTCAGCCAATGAGAAGAGCCTGCTGACGATTAGAGGCAAGAAAGAGAGTGAAGTTGGGCTGTTGAACCTCCAGGCTTCCCCCATGTAGTGCCATATCCGGCTGGCTGCATTCCTCCATAGAGGGTGATGGCTCCTATCAGATGGCCTTTAAAGGATTGTTCTTCCTCAAGGTTTTGGTGTCACTTCTCCTCTTACCCTTTCAGTTAAATGAGTATAAGAACGCCCACTGTTTCTTGCTTTGAGGTAGCGGATTGCCTGTGGTTTTCCTAGTACACTGCCTACACCTTTGGAAATCAACCCTTTATAAAAATATCCCGATGTTACACAAATTGAATAAGTCAGTTCCCTCTCTTTCTTTTTCTTTAATTCCCGCTGCCCAGACTGATATAGAAGCTGAAGAAGAAATGAGGCATTGAGATTGAACTTGCACTCAGAGTCAGACGTGGGACCTGAAACTAGGGTGTCTCTGATTCCACTGTATTATAGGAAAGAAGAATTCTAACACTCATTTCCAGGATATTGATTTAATGTTATATTGTGGGTATAGTTTACATAAGTGATTTGCATAAATAATGTATAATTTACATAAAATAGTCAGGCTGATGGTTTTTGATAAATGCATATACCTTTGTAACTGAACACTTTAAAAGACATTCTCCAGTCAAGAATTCTCCAGGCATGAATACTGGAGTGGGTTGACATTCCCTTCTCCAGGGGATCTTCTCGAACCCAGTGATAGAACCCAGGTCTCCTGCACTGCAGGCAAATTCTTTACTGTCTGAGCCACCAGAGAAGCCCAAAAAGACGTAAAACATATATATTATTTCCCCAAGTCCCCTTCTCCAACTTAGTTCTTCAACCTGGAGGCTGTCAACTTTTGATTCTCTTTGCTCTTCTATAATTTCATATAAATTGATTCATACAGAATATATGTTTTGCATTGGACTTCTTTCACTCAGTAGAGTGATTCTTAGACTTATCCATGTGTTGTGCTTATCTGTAATATGTTCCTTTTTATTGACAACCATTGCTACTTAATATGAATATACCATTATTTAAAAATTCATTTTCCATTTTTTGGGGGGAGAGGCACTTGGATTTGTTTCACATTTCTGTCTATGTTGAATAAACTTATGTGAACATTCATATATAAATATTTTGATGGACATATCTATTTTTCTTAGACTACATTTTTGAATCATATAGTATATTCAGTTTAGTTCAGTCACTCAGTTGTGTCTGAATCTTTGCCACCCCATGAACCGCTGCACGCCGGGCTACCCTGTCCATCACCAACTCCCGGAGTCCAACCAAACCCATATCCATTGAGTCAGTGATGCCATCCAACCATCTCATCCTCTGTCATCCCCTTCTCCTCCTGCCTTCAATCTTTCCCAGCATGAGGGTCTTTCCAAATGAGTCAGCTCTTCGCATCAGGTGGCCAAAGTATTGGAGTTTCAGCTTTAGTATCAGTCCTTCCAATGAACATTCAGGACTGATCTCCTTTAGGAATGACTGGTTGGATCTCCTTGCAGTGCAAGGGACTCTCAAGAGTCTTCTCCAACACCACAGTTTAAAAGCATCAATTCTTTAGCACTCAGCTTTCTTTATAGTCCAACTCTCACATCCATACATGACCACTGGAAAAACCATAGCCTTGACTAGATGGACCTTTGTTGACAAAGTGATGTCTCTGCTTTTTAATATGTTGTCTATGTTGGTCATAATTTTCCTTCCAAGGAGTAAGTGTCTTTTAATTTCATGGCTGCAGTCAGCATCTGCAGTGATTTTGGAGCCCAGAAAAATGAAGTCAGCCACTGTTTCCCCATCTATTTGCCATGAAGAGATGGGACCAGAGGCCATGATCTTAGTTTTCTGAATGTTGAGCTTTAAGCCAACTTTCTCACTCTCCTCTTTCACTTTCATCAAGAGGCCCTTTGGTTCTTCACTTTCTGCCATAAAGGTGGTGTCATCTGCATATCCGAGGTTACTGATATTTCTCCTGACAATCTTGATTCCAGCTTGTGCTTCCTCCAGCCCGGCGTTTCTCATGATGTACTCTGCATAAAATTTAAATAAGCAGGGTGACAATATACAGCCTTGACGTATTCCTTTTCCTATTTGGAACTAGCCTGTTGTTCCATGTCCAGTTATAACTGTTGCTTCCTGACCTGCCTATAGGTTTCTCAAGAGGCAGGTCAGGTGGTCTGGTATTCCCATCTCTTTCAGAATTTTCCACAGTTTATTGTGACCCACACAGTCAAGGGCTTTGGCATAGTCAATAAAGCAGAAATAGATGTTTTTCTGGAATTCTCTTGCGTTTTTGATGATCCGGTGGATGTTGGCAATTTGATCTCTGGTTCCTCTGTCTTTTCTAAAACCAGCTTGAACATCTGGAAGTTCATGATTCACGTATTGCTAAAGCCTGGCTTGGAGAATTTTGAGTATTACTTTACTAGCGTGTGAGATGAGTGCAATTGTGTGGTAGTTTGAGCATTCTTTGGGATTGCCTTTCTTAGGGATTGGAATAAAAACTGACCTTTTCCAGTCCTATGGCCTCTGCTGAGTTTTCCAAATTTGCTGGCATATTGAGTGCAGCACTTTCACAGCATCATCATGTATTTTAAAACTCTGTTATTAGGTTCACATACATTTAGAATGGTTATACCTTGGTGATGAATTGATCCTTTAACATTATGAAATATCCTTCATCACTTATTTATGTCCTGAAGTCTACATTGTCTGATATTAAAATAGACACTTCAGTGTTCAATACTTTGTGTTTGCATAATGAATTTTTTGGCATCGTATTCCTTTTATTTTGTCCCTATACATATGTGAAGATTTCTTTTAAGCATATTGTTGGGTCTTTTTCTTTTTTACCCATTCTGAGAATTTCTGCTTTTTAATTTCCATGTTTAAACCATTTATATTTAATATAATTATCAACATGATAAGATTTAAATCCACTATCTACCTAATTATTTTCTATTTGTTCCATTTGTTCTCTCTTCCTTCCCTCACCCTTTTCCCTCAGCCTCCTTTTGGATTTTTCAGGTAATTTTAGTTTTTCATATTATCTCCACTCTTATTTACTTTGCATCTGATGTTTTTCCATATTGTAGAGACTGTGCTAGGTTTATATATATATATCTTACTAAAGAGAAATGACAATTGAATGCAAGCATTGCTGGAATTTCCTTTTGCTATTAAAATTACTGGAATAACTGATAAAATCTCAAGTTTGTGGATTAGATATTATTAAAATATTCACTTTCTAATGCTCTAGTTCTATTATGTAAGAAAAATCCTTAATTTTGAGAAGTACACATTAGAATAAAATATTTATATATGCAGGGGTATCACATCTCTGTGTTGCATACACAGAGTTGTTTTTGTGTGTGTAGATAGAGGGAAAGGGAGGAGAGTGGAAAGGAAGAAAACAAAGGTAATATAAATGCTATTTTAGTAATCCAGGTGAAAGTTGGCTGGTTATTATTTTTACAACTCTTAAATCTAAACTTTCTGAAAATAAAATTAAGGTAAAATATGTCAAACTATGTATCTTTGACTTTTTGTAATCTACACCAAAGTAACAGTATGCCATTTCATATGACAAAACTTAGCAGCTATATACCTCATTTCTCCTTGTCTTTTATGTTATTGTAACATATTTCACTAGTGTGTGTGTATGTTTGTGTGTGTGTGTATAATTTGAAAATACACTGGTTTTGTAAATAGTCAATTATCTCTGAAAAAATAAAACTGATTTGAGAAAGCTAATTATATTTACCATTTCCTTTGCCTTTCATTTCTTTGTATAAACTCAAATTTCCATCTATGATTTTAGTCCCTCAAACTGAAAGACTTTAACATTTGTTTTAGTGCAATTCTCCTAGTAAGAAATCCTCTTACCTTTTGAGTTTCAGACAAAAATCACTTTATGTTAGTTTTTTTTTAAGCACTTTTTATTGAAGTATAGTTTATATGTAGTAAAATTCACTATACTCATAGTATGCAATTTGAATCTGAGTAATTATATGTAAACACATTCACTTCAAGATGTAAGACAATTCCTTCATCTTAAATCTTCTTTGTGCTTTGTTTGCATTTGATAACTTCCCCTCATTCCAAGGAACTACTGATAATTTTCTGTTACTACATTTGTTCTTATAACATCTTATCAGTGGGACCATGTAATATACAGTGTCTGTGTTGTACTTCTTTGATACATTTTAATATTTTAAAATCCACTTATATTGTTGCATATAGTAATATTTTGTTACATTTTATTGCTGAGTAGTGTTGCGTCATATGGATATACAACGATTTGCGTATTTATGCAGGAGCTGATGAACATTTGGGTTACTGGCACTTTTTATCTATTATGAATAAAGTGCCACTGTGATGACATATGTACACAAATCTAAGTGGATGTGCATTTTCATTTCTCTTGGGAAAACACATCAAAGTGGAAAATCTCAGTCATTTGATAAGTCCGCGCAGACAGTCGTCACTCTGTAGGATTCTGATATGCACACATTTTGTTATCGTGTGTGGTGTACTGAAAGTTTGTGCCTGCACACTTGTCCTGAATTGATACGTTGAAACCTGGCCCCAGGACGATGCTATTTGGGTCAGAGCCTTTAGGAGGTAATTAAGTCTTGGAGCTCCAGCCCTCATGAGTGGCATTATACTCTTATAAGAGGAGACCAGAGGGTTAGCCAGCCTTCTTTCCATCATGTTAGGACTCAGCGAGAAGAGGGCCGTTTGTGAACCAGGAAGCCGGCGCACAGCAGGCTCTGAATCCCCCCTTTCCTTGATTGTGAACTTCCTAGCCCCCAGATCTATGAGAAACAAATATTTGTTTTTAATCCTCCCACTCTATGGTATTTTTCTTATAGCCAACTAAATTAAAGACACCATGGTAATTCATACCATTCCCCCAACAACATAGTTCTAATTTCAGTTGCAATTTTATATTAATTGTGATAACTGCATGAAACACAAACTTCACTGGTACCTCTTTAATGTACTGATCATCATATAAATATCAGATGAGCCTTAGTAGTGATCAGTTGCACCATTTCTTTCCACAATCTATGCATCTGTACACACCCAGACAGCAAGTTTGCCTTTGTGTTGTCTCCTGTCTCTCCGGGATAGTCATGATGTATTTTACAGAAACGGATAATTGAAAGCGAGAAATGACCAGTGAAGATGAAAGGGCAGCCAAGAAATAAAAAGCCGTAAAGCTGAAAGTGAAATTCAAATGAAATATAACTGACATGATAGGAGAAGCAGCTGCTGTGGATACGTCACACTGTTCCTGCCATTCAAGAGATTTGAGATCTGTAGTCACCAGAACTTGGTGAGAGCAAACTTACTGACATAAATGAGATAGTGCTGCGATGAAATGGGCGAGAGTGTCCCAGAGGAAGTGACTGATGCAAAAAGCCTTCATGTGACACTGAAACTGCAAAGGATAAAATGTTGGAAGTTGATCCTAACTAAAAAAGAAGTATGACAGCTTGCCAAGGCACAGGGAGGGAAAAAAAAAATGTTCATTCCACAGTGTGAGTTGTGAAATAAGAAGCAAGCACTGTTCAAATTACCCTTGTATTTTTTTTTAACAAAGAAGTAATTTTTTCATCCTGTTTTCAGTATTTTAGTCTACAAAGTATTAGCCTTATAAGATTTTTAAATCTCTCTAAGCATATATAACTGAAAGTGAATTTGTGATAGTTCACAGAATCTTAAAAAGTCACAACTATGATCCATCTTTGATTAGTAAGATTTTTTGCACTGTTCCAATTTCAGGGTCATGTTTATAGTCATACATACTACCTCAAAGCAAAGTCAGATATATTAACTTTATAAGATACTATCATACTGATTTCCCAATTGACTGTACAATTTTGCATTTCTGCCAGCTATGTCTAAGCTTTCCAGGTCCTCACATCCTGACTAACTCATCATATTGTCAGTCTTCCTAATTTTAGGATTGTAGTGGACACGTGTGGATAATGAAGACACATTGTAGTTTGAACTTGCATTTCTATGATGGCTAATGATGCTGCCATTGTTCATAAACAAGGGCCATTGGCTATTTAAATGGAAAAGTCTTAAAATCTCTTACCAATTTAATTATCACCTTTTAAATCTTTTTGTTATTGAGCTATAAGTGTTCCTTATATTCTGGATACAAGCCCTTTGTTAGATATATAGTTATCAAAAAACTTATCCAGATTGTTTTGCCTTTTGGTTTTTTAACTATATTCTTCTAAATAACAAATCATTTACATCTCGGTAGGAATGTACTCTTAAATCAATATTTTCTTTCATAGTTTTTGCTATACAAAAAAAATCTTTGCCTGACTCAATGTCAATAAAGATTCTCTCGTTTGTTTTCTTCTAGATGTTTAATACTTTTAGCAGTTACATATAGATCTATAGTAATTTTTGAGTTATTTTTTGTATATATTGTGATGATAGATTGAAGTAAATTTTTTTCATACAAATGTCAAGTTTTCCAGCACTCCTTTTTGAAGAAGACTCTCTCCCCATTGAGCTACTTTGTCACCTTTTTCAAAAGTCAGTTGGCCATAGAGGTGACATCACCAAAACAACATTGTAGGAGATTCTAGGTGCCATCCTCACACAAAGATCAATTATGTGACATGATGGAAATGTAAGCTAACATTTCAGTGGTAATCATTTTGCAATACATAAAAGCTTATGAAATCAACAAGTTTACACCTTAAACTTACACAGTGTTATATCCTAATTGTGTCTCAGTTTTTAATACTTTAGATCAGAGAAGTATGTGTCTATTTTTGGAGTTACTACTTGATTCCATTGGTCTATTTGTCTATTCTTGGGCTAATACCAATTATCTTGCTTACTGTAAGTTTATGACTAATCTTGAATAGAAGGTAGTGTAAATAGTCTACTTTTCTTCTTTTACAAGATTGTTTTGGCTATTATAATTTCATTGCATTTTGTATGAATTTTAGAATCAGGTTTTAAATTTCAGAAATTCTTCATGGAATTTTGTTAGAAACTGCACTGACATATTAATAATGCTGTGTGTGTCTTCAGTCCATTAACATTGTATATCTCATCAATATTTTAAGTCTTCAAAAAGTGTCTCCAGTCTTTTGTAGTTTTTTTGTATAGTAGTCTTACATAAAACCTAATCCTACACTGTTTATGACTTCAGATGCTATTGTAAATGGCATTTTAAATTTAATTTGTCTATTGTTTATCATCAGTTTATATAAATGGAACTGATATTTTATTGTTTCCATTGTAGTCTGTATTAGTCATTAATTTATTTATTAGTTCTAATAGATACTTGAAATCTCTGTATTCTAAGAACATTATAAAGAACATTTTACATCTTCTTGTCCATCTTTATACTTTTTCTCTATTTTCCTTGTATTATTGCCCTGGGTAGGACTTCTAGGACAATACTGAATAGCAGGATTGGGGTAGCCAATCTTATCTTACTCCTGACATATTAGAAGGAAATCATTACTCTTTTAATATTATGTATGCTGTTCCCAGTAGAATTTTCACAGGTGTCCTTATCTGACTGAAAAAGTTCTCCCTCCTCCCTCACCCAAAATTGTTGTTGCTACTTTGCTATAAGATTTTTTTTTCTCACAAATGTGCATTAAATTTTGCCAATGCTTTTTCTGCATTTATTGATTTAATCCTATTTTTTTCCCTTTATCCTGTTAAAATGGTGAATTAAATTGATGTTCAAATGTTAAAGGAAAGGATAAACTATTCAGGGATAAACCCAACTTGGTCTTATAATATCATATGTTTCTTTTTGTATATTGTTGGATTGAATTTGCTAATATTTTGTGAGTTGTGTCTGCCATTATTAGTTTGGAGTTTTATTTACTTGCTATGTCCTTGTCTGGTTTTCCTATCAAGGTTATGGTGACCTCATAAAATCAGTTAGAATGAGTTCCCTTCTCCACTGTTTTCTGTTTGTTTAAGACTGATAATATTTCTTCTAACAGTGTTATCTCGAATTCAACAGGGAAGCCATCTGCACATGAAGATTTCTTCATGGCAAGACTATTAATTTAAAAATTAACTAAAAGTTCAATGTCTTACCAAATGCAGAATTATTTATCTATTTTTTTGCATCTGATAATTTGCATTTTCAATGAATGCATCCTTATGTGAGTTGTCAAATTTTTAGGGAGGGGGTTGTTCACATTTAGTGTTTCTGTATCAATGCCACCTCCTCCTTTCCTGATGCTATGTTTTTCTCTTTTTTTTTTCCTTAGTCTAGTAATGTGCTTATTAAGGTTGTTTATTTGTTTTTTTCTTTTGGGGATAATGATTTTTCTCTATTTGTCTGTTTCTATTTTCTTTCTTGTTCTTTTAACCTCATGGTTTGCTTTTGTTCTGAGTTAAACTTTAATAGTTAATTCATTTTTACCAGCTTTTTAAATAGTTAACATTTGAATAACTCTTTTCTGTCTTCCTTCTCTATATACACAACTTAAGCTGTAGCTTACCCTCTAAACACTGCTCTAATGGTATCCCATATATCCTTTTCCTTCAGTTCTAAATATTTTCTTATTTTACTAGCTCTTATTGTTACATAAGTGTTGTTGAATTTCCCAACGTTTTGAGATTTTCCATATCTCTGTTCTGTTGCCTAATTTAATTCTGACAGAGTATATACTATGATTTCAATCTCTGATATGTATTAAGACTACTTCTGTGGTTCAAAATACAGTCTATTGTTTTGGATGCTCTATGTTCCTTTGTAGAATACCTTTTAGGCATTTTGTGTGTGTGTGTGTGCACATTCAGTTTCAGTCAGTTCAGTCACTCAGTCATGTCCAACTCTTTGCGACCCCATGGACTGCAGCACGCCAGGTCTCCCTGTCCATCACCAACTCCTGGAGTTTACTCAAACTCATGTCCTTTGAGTTAGTGATGCCATCCAACCATCTCATCCTCTGTCATCCCCTTCTCCTCCCACCTTCAATCTTTCCCAGCATCAGGGTCTTTTCCAATGAGTCAGTTCGCATGAGTTGGCCAAAGTATTGGAGTTTCAGCTTCAGCATCAGTCCTTCCAATGAATATTCAGAACTGATTTCCTTTAGGATGGACTGGTTGGATCTTCTAGCTGTCCGAGGGGCTCTCAAGAGTCTTCTTCAACATCACAGTTCAAAAGCGTCAGTTCTTCAGCGCTCAGCTTCCTTTATAGTCCAACTCTCATATCCACACATGTCTAATGGAAAAACCATAACTTTGACTATATGGACCTTTGTTGGCAAAGTAATGTCTCTGCTTTTTAATATGCTGTCTAGGTTGGTCATAACGTTTCCTCCAAGGAGTGAGCGTCTTTTAATTTCATGGCTGCAGTCACCATCTGCAGTGTGATTTTGGAGTCCCCCAAAATAATGTCTGTCACTGTTTCCACTGTTACCCCATCTATTTGCCATGAAGTGATGGGACCAGATTTTTGTGCATAGGGGTCTACAAATATCAACTAGGTTCTTAGTTATAGTCACATCTTCTATAACCTTACTGAAATTCTATCTCTTTTCCTATCATTCAGTGAGCATGCAGTGAATGTCTTCTTGATAAACTGCTATTTATCATTATAAAATATTCTTTTTGTCTTTGCTAATAAGACTCCTCTTGAGGTCTACTTCATTTGATATTAACATAGGTATCCCTGCTTTCTCTTGCTTACTATTTCCATTGATTTCTTTGAACTCTGTGTTTTTATAAATAAACAATCTCATTAAAACAGCATATAGTTGAGTCTTTCATTGTTTTTTCATCTGAGAATCTGTCTCCTTGTTGAACTTCAAGTTTTTTATGTAATATAGTTATTGATATGCTTTGGTTTATGTCTATCATTATACAAGTTTTAAATTATTTCTGCCCCTTTTCCTAATTTCATCCTTTTTTTGACTTTTTTTGAATTAACCATTTATTTGTACTAATCTTTCATTCTCTTCTATTAAGTTTTATCTGTTTTACTTCCAGCTCTCATGCTAAGTATTTTAATATTCATCATCAGTGTCTAAAGTGTATCTTGATGTGAACTTACCACTTCACATGTAATTGTGAGACCTTTCCAGTAATAAATATATACTTTAGTTGCCAACTGAAACATCTTTGTTTCAGTTGTTTTTATTCTCCTTCACTTTTTATCATTCTCAATACATAGCTATTATTTTGCTTTGAACAGTTATCCTTTAAAGAAAATTTTATAGAAAAAAAAAGTCTTTTGTGCTTACAAAACTGTTTACCAGTTTCTTTCTCTTCATTCATTTTTGTGAACTCAATGTAGTATCAGACACCACCAGATTCTCTTAGCTCAACTTACTTTAATATTTCCTTTATTTCTAGTTTGCTGGTGTCAAATTCAGCTCCTGTACTAAAAATATCTTTATTTTGCCTATATTTTAAATGGTATTTTTCTCTGGACATAGAATTCAAAAGTGACTTTTTATTTTTAGTAATTTAAAGTTATCTTGGCTTCCTTACTGCATTGTTCCGATGAAACTCAACACCCATTCTTATCAGTGATCCTGTGTATGTTTTTATCTTTCTCCACTGAGGGCTTATAAGGTTTTCTTTTTCTTTGATTTTCAGCAATTTAAGCTCTAATGTGTTTAGATTTGTCTTTTTTTTTTAAATTTAGATGGTTCAGAATTTGATTTGCTTCCTAAAATTGCAAGTTATTTGTCAAATTTGAAGACTTTTCTTTTTCAGATCTTTCCTCACTTCCATTTTAGACTTTGATTATGTATACCTGTTCAGGTTATATTCGTTTTTTTCTCACTCATTAAACATATTTACGTGGCTACTCTAAATCACTACTCTGCTCATATCCGCCAGAGTATCATCTCTGTTTCTACTGTTTTCTCTGGGTGTGTGTTACAAATGTTTTAATTCAACAATGTATATGAGAATCTGGATTTCATTTTCAAGAGCTTTCAGATCTGTTTTGTCAATCACTTAATTTGCTGTTAGATTAGCTTTATTACACTAAAGCTAGTTTTAGGTTTTGTTAGGAATGTCCTTGAGTAACTCTTACTGTAAGATTACATCTGCTCTATTGATAAGGAAAAGCTTTTCTTGGATTTTAATTGAACAACACATTAGATCCAGGTTCAATCCTTGGGTCAGGAAGACCCCCTGGAGAAGGGAATGGCTACCCACTCCAGCATTCTTTCCTGTAGAATCCCATGGACAGAGGAGCCTGGTGGGCTACAGTCTGTTGGGTCACAAAGGGTTGGACACAACCGAATGACTAATATTTTCATTGGGTTTTCAGTGATCTCTCTTTCTAAGATTGATGACAACTCTAAGCATTCCCAGTACTGTTTGACATCCATAAATTAAGCTTTTCCCTGCCAGCCTACACAGAGTCTCAACTTGCAAATATAAAGTTAATATTCAGTCAAAGACTCAAGGAAAACATTCTGTACATATCTGTGGCTTTTTTTCCTCCTACCCCACATTTTTACTTATTTAGCAAACCCAAACTCTGATCTCTGTACTTCTGACCAATGAAAACAATTGTTCTCTTTTTGGCCAATACTCTCATATAAGAAAATTTGGAAAATGCCTCTATACTGATAGAAACTTAGGTAGAAATTAATCTAAAATCAATTATTTCCATTCTTTATGTTGTCTGAGGCCTACAAATAGCATAATTTATACTTTATTAATTTTATCCATTGGTACAGTTTTTTGTGGTTGGAGCTTGTGTAGGCTGGCTACCCATAACTCCTGTGTTCACCAGAATTGTAAATCCATTTTAATTTTATTTATTTCCCATTAAATTTTGTTCAGCACCCCTAAAGTAGTAGTTTTCATTTAAGGAGTCTCCCTTTGTCTATAGAAGAAATGGATATTTTTGGCCATCATGGATAAATTTTCTCATAAGCTTCAGTGACAACAGGTTTTGAATATTTGTATGACAAGAAAGTGCAAAGGATCATTAGACTTGGCAAGATGAGACTTCTTGTATTGCTAAACAATTTGTCAAGGTTCACAGGACACGTTGAGTAGGTGAGAAACAGACCTAAGATTAAATGTTGGACTTTCATAGCTCACTCTTGGACTCTTAATCTTCTGGGCTGGATTTAAAGCTGAGGAATAATGGGAACTAGCATGAGGTAAAGTCATTAAAGAATGCCAGTGTCTAGGATTTAATTTGAATATATCTCATTTCACACATTTTTTTCTTCTCTCTGAGATGGTTAAAAGAATTAGTTACACTTCAACTCTCTAATCACCAGTGAAGAAAAACTACTGAAGTTTTCCTAGACTTTTTGTTGCCCAACAGTCTGTATCTATAGAACACTTTTTTGTTATTGATTTTGCTATTAAATGTACATATCAACATACAGATTGACCAACATATTTGCAAATGCAGAATCATTCTTTTATTATCAGTGAGTACAGTGGTAAAAGCAACAAGTTTATTAAGGGTTTTTCATTCCTTTTTGATTCACCTATTTAATAGTTTTGTAAAAATAACAGTAATAAGTTAATTATCAATTAAAATCAGAGTATTTCTTCTAACAACAAAACATTATCTGATATGACATACTATAATTGTAGAATGTTTTCTTTTTCCCCTTGAGAAGTTCTGATTTACATAATGTTTCAACTATCATACTTTTTTTTTCTTTTAGATAGAAAATTCCCATGCTGCAGTTCTGAATGTGTAACATTAAAAGACTTGCAATTCATTTCTTTCTCTTTTTTAAGTTGCTAACTGTGAAGATAGAAGAAACAGACTGACACTACCCACTTCAATGTTTTGCTTAGAAATGGAGCGATGGCTTGTGCACAATGCAGTTCATTCATGTTGGCGAAGGACTGAACTCCCCAGGGATCCAAAGTGGCAACATTTCCCTTTGTACAAGTTTTCACAAACCCTGGACCTGTATTAAAGAGAAGTTTTTGACATGGATGCCCTTGAAAAATTCCCATGCCTATTAGCAGCCCAGTTCTAGTTAGTTCTAATTATCTTGTTTAACAATTTGAGGAGATTTTTTTTTTTTTTCCTAATGAGAAAATGCCAAACTAGAAGGGATGCTGGAGGACATGGCCATTTGGTTGGCAGAAACCATTTTTGGAATGCTCTGGGTGCCTAAAACTAGACTTAACACTTTCAAGGGTTGAAATGAATCCTATAGCCTACTAGGGGGATGTTTAAGCCCACCTTGCATGTAATGATGATAGAGTTTTCCAAACAGTTTAGCTGAAAATTACTGCACTGAAAACAGACATTTAAATACTGGTAACTTATTTGACATAGTTAAAGCCTATTAGCAGTTACAAATACTGTAAAGACTTATCCAGAAGAGAAAAAGAATGTTGTGTGTTCTTGAAAGGCTCAGAATATTTGTGCTCTTAAGAGGTACCTAACATGGACCCCAAATTAATCCCAAGCCAGGAATCAAACTTGAGTCTCCTGCATTGCAGGCAGATTCTTTACCATCTGAGCCACCAGGGAAGGCTGATAAATTGTTTGTGTGTGTGTGTGTGTGTTAGTTGCTCAGTCGTGTCTGCCTCTTTGTGAGCTCATGGACAGTAGCCCACCAGGTTCCTCTGTTCATGGGATTCTGCAAGAATAGTGGAGTGGGTTGCCATTCCCTTCTCCAGGGGATCTTCCTGACCCAGGGATCAAACCTGGGTCTCCTGCATTGCAGGCAGATTCTGAGCCAAGTCTGATTTTCACAAAAAGCTACCTGCTTGAGTTATGATGTCTTCATTCTATATACTGAAACAAAGAGCTTCTTGTAGATTTTTGGTAATTTAACTTTTGTATTAATTCAGGTTCACAATGGTAGAGGGAGGTTACAGGTCCAAATATTTTGAGATAGTGTATCAAATATGTGTATTCCTGCCAACAAAGGTCCATCTAGTCAAGACTATGGTTTTTCCATATGGATGTGAGAGTTGGACTATAAAGAAAGCTGAGTGCCAAAGAACTGATGCTTTTGAACTGTGGTGTTGGAGAAGACTCCTGAGAGTCCCTTGGACAGCAAGGAGATCCAACCAGTCCTTCCGAAAGGAGATCAGTCCTGAATGTTCATTGGAAGGACTGATGCTGAAGCTGAAACTCCAGTACTTTGGCCACCTCATACGAAGAACTGACTCATTAGTAAAGACCCTGATGCTGGGAAAGATTGAAGGTGGGCGGAGAAGGGAATGACAGAGGATGGGATGGTTGGATGGCATCACTGAATCAAAGGAAATGAGTTTGAGTAAGTTCTGGGAGTTGGTGATGGACAGGGAGGCCTGGCGTGCTGCAGTCCATGGGGTCGCAAAGAATTGGACATGACTGACTGAACTGAACTGAACTGATTAATAAATTTGGAAACTCTCAGAGTATGAATTTAGAATTTCAACAGTTATTGACAAGTTATGTAAGTTGTAAGAAAACTGCATTCTGTATAAAATGAAGAATGTGGAAAATAGCAGAATCAAATAAGAAAATTGTGAGATTAGCATTATACCTTTGATAATATGAGTAGATTCATAACCAAAACTGAGAATACATTCCAAAAGGGTTTAATTTGCAAAGATAGAACGCATTTCTGCTGCTAAATTATGACCATATACTCTTTGAAATTGCTTTGAGTACTTGAACCAAAGGGAAAAAATACAACACTTAACTTTAAAAGAGATGTGAAGGCATACAGTGAGGCATGGGTGATAAATTGAAATCTTCTGTCCCTTTTTATTCATTCTTCTTCATTTTCTGTGGGTAGACATGGTATGCTAACAAAACTGGCCCAGTAGGCACACATAATCACAAGAGGTTACTCTTATAGACGCAGTTCAGATTAACTTATAAAGCAAAGGGCATTGTTACCACTAGAAAAATGAAATCAGATTTACTTACTTCAATGAAGTTTCTGAAGCTCTGTGTTTATATCATCACTAAATAGGTAAAGGTCAGTTTAGTATACAATGAGAGAATGACAAAATTTAGAGGGAATAAATTGTATAAATCTTACCAAGTCATAGAAGTAGAATTTTTTTTTAAAGGATAACATTGAAAATGTAGCTGATTTATTTGGTATTTTTTGCTTAAAATACATTGTAGTCTAAACATACTCAGGCATTTATTTCTTATATAGGCAGAATATTTTACCTATTTGCCCCATTTGTCCCCATGTCCCACTATTTGCTAGGTACAATTTTATGTATCTGATGGCTTATGCTATAAAGACATCTTTAAAAATGTTAATTTTAATGCCCTTCTTGAGATATATTTTGCATGCCATACAATTTTATAATTTATATTATACAAGCTGATGCTCTATAGTATATTCATAATTGGGTGAAAACCATCAGAATCAATTTTAGAACATTTCAATACCCCCAGAAGAAACTCTGTCATTTCTAAGGTATCATATCTAAGATAGTGTCATATCTGAGAAATAATTACCTAACAAAAGTCATGCAGATTTGCTCCTACTGTTTTTTTAAGTTTAATAATTTTCCTCTTATTTCCATGTACCCTTTAGCAGATCACCTCCTGAATCTCTCTAACCCACCCAGCCCTAGGCAAATACTAATCTACTATCTATCTCTATAGAATTGCCTATTTGGCACAGTTCATTTAAGTAGAATCATATACTTCTAATTCTCTTGTGACAGGATTCTTTTCATGTGGCCTAATGTTTTCAAAGTCCATCCATGTTGTGGAATGTATCAGAATTTCTTTTGTTTTTATAAGGAGAATAATATTCTGTTAAATATATAATAGAAACATTAAAGTACATTTTGTTTATCCATTCACCGTTGGTGGAAAACCCAAGACAGATGGGTCATGGTGGAGAGTTCTGACAAAATATGGTCCACGGGAGAAGGGAATGGCAAATCACTTCAGTATTCTTGCCTTGAGATCCCCATGAACAGTATGAAAAGGCAAAAAAGAGGACACTGAAAGAGGAACTCCCCAGGTCTGTAGGTGCCCAATATGCTACTGGAGATCAGTGGAGAAGTAACTCCAGAAATAATGAAGAGACAGAGCCGAAGCAAAAACAACACCCAGCTGTGGATGTGACTGGTGATGGAAGTAAAGTCTGATGCTGTGAAGAGCAATATTGCAAAGGAACTGGAATGTTAGGTCCATGAATCAAGGTAAATTGGAGGTGGTCAAGCGTGAGATGGCAAGAGTGAACATCAAAATTTTAGGAATCAGCAAAATAAAATGGACTGGAATGGGTGAATTTAACTCAGTTGACCATTATATCAACTACTGTGGGCAAAATCCCTTAGAAGAAATAGAGTAGCCATCATAGTCAACAAAAGAGTCTGAAATGCAGTACTTGGATGCAATCTCAAAAACAACAGAATGATCTCTGTTCATTTCCAAGGCAAACCATTGAGTATCACAGTAATCCACTTCTATGCCCCAATCAGTAATGCTGAAGAAGCTGACATTGAATGGTTCTATGAAGACCTACAAGATCTTCTAGAACTAACACCCAAAAAATATGTCCTTTTCATTATAAGGGACTGGAATGCAAAAGAAGGAAGTCAAGAAACACCAGGAGTAACAGGCAAATTTGGCCTTGGAGTACAGAATGAAGAAGGGCAAAGATTAGTTTTGCCAAGAAAACGCACTGGTCATAGCAAATAGCCTCTTCCAGCAACACAAGAGAAGGCTTTACACGTGAACATCACCAGATGGTCAATACCGAAATCAGACTGATTATATTCTTTGCAGCCAAAGATGGAGACGTTCTATTCAGCCACCAAAAACAAGACCAGGAGCTGACTGTGTCACAGACCATGAAACCTTTATTGCCAAATTTAGACTTACATTAAAGAAAGTAGGGAAAACCACTGGACCATTCAGGTATGACCTAAATCAAATCCCTATGACTATACAGTGGAAGTGAGAAATAGATTCAAGGGATTAGATCTGATAGAGTGCCTAAAGAACTATGGATGGAAGTATGTGACATTGTACAGGAGGCAGGGATCAAGACCATCCCAAAGGAAAAGAAATGCAAAAAGGCAAAATGGTTATCTGAGGAGGTCTTACAAATAGCTGTGAATAGAAGAGAAAAAAGGGAGAAAAGGAAAGATATTCCCATTTGAATGCAGAGTTCCAAAGAATAGTAAGGAGAGATAAGAAAGCCTTCCTCAGTGATCTATGCAGAGAAAAGGAGGAAAACAATAGAACTGGAAAAACTAGAAATCTCTTTAAGAAAATTAGAGATACCAAGGGAACACTTCATGCAAAGATGGGCTCAATAAAGGACAGAAATGGTATGGACCTAACAGAAGCAGAAGATATTACGAAGAGGTGGCAAGAATATACAGAAGAACTATACAAAAAAGATTATCATGACCCCGATAATCACGATGGTGTGATCACCAACCTAGAGCACGACATTCTGAACTGCAAAGTCAAGTGGGCTTCAGGAAGCATCACTATGAACAAAGCTAGTGGAGGTGATGGAATTCCAGTTGAGCTATTTCAAATCCTAAAAGGTGATGCTGTGAAAGTGCTGTACTCAATATGCCAGCAAATTTGGAAAACTCAGCTGTGGCCACAGGACTGGAAAAGGTCAGTTTTCATTCCAATCCCAGAGAAAGGCAATTCCAAAGAATGCTCAAACTACTGCACAATTGTACTCATCTCACATGCTAGTAAAATAATGCTCAAAATTCTCCAAGCCAGGCTTCAATAGCACATGAACCATGAAGTTTCAGATGTTCAAGCTGGATTTATAAAAGGCAGAAGAACCAGAGATCAAATTGCCAACGACACTGGATCATCAAAAACAAGAGAGCTCCAGAAAAAACATCTATTTCTGCTTTATTGACTATGCCAAAGCCTTTGACTATCTGGACAACAGCAAACTCTGGAAAATTCTGAAAGAGATGGGACTACTAGACCACCTGACCTGCCTCTTGAGAAATCTGTATGCAAGTCAGGAAGAAACAGTTAGAATGGACATGGAACAGACTGGTTCCAAATAGGAAAAGGAGTACGTCAAGACTGTATATTGTTACCCTGCTTATTTAAGTTATATACAGAGTACATCATGAGAAATGCTAGGCTGGAGGAAGCACAAGCTGGAATCAAGATTGTGGGGAGAAATATCAATAACCTCAGATAGGCAGATGACACCACCCTTATGGCAGAAAGTGAAGAAGAACTAAAGAGACTCTTGATGAAAATGAAAGAGGAGTGAAAAAGTTGGTTTAAGATTCAACATTCAGAACACTAAGATCATGGCCTCTGGTCCCATCACTTCATGGCAAATAGATGGGGAAACAGTGGAGACAGTGGATGACTGTATTTTGGGGGGCTCCAAAATCACTGCAGATGGTGACTGCAGCAATGAAATTAAGACACTTGCTCCTTGGGAAAAAAGCTATGACCAACCTAGACAGCATATTAAAAAGCAGAGACATTACTTTGCCAACAAAGGTCTGTCTAGTCAAAGCTATGGTTTTTCCAGTAGTCATGTATGGATATGAGAGTTGGACTATAAAGAAAGCTGAGCCCCGAAGAATTGACGCTTTTGAACTTGATGTTGGAGAAGACTCTTGAGAGTCCCTTGGACTGCAAGGAGATCCAACCAGTCCATCCTAAAGGAGATCAGTCCTGGGTGTTCATTGGAAGGACTGATGCTGAAGCTGAAACTCCAATGCATTGGCCACATGAAATGAAGAACTGACTCATTGGAAAAGACCCTGATGCTGGGAAAGATTGAAGGAGAGAGGAGAAGGGAATGACAGAGGATGAGATGGTTGGATGGCATCACAGACTCAATGGACAAGTTTTTGAGTAAACTCCGTAGTTGGCAATGGACAGGGAGGCCTGGCGTGCTGCAGTCCATGGGGTCGCAATAGTCTGACACTACTGAGTGACTGAACTGAACTGATTGATGGGATTTTATGTTTTTTTCCACTTTTTGACTGTTAGGAATGATGTTTTTATTGGACATCTGTCATCATTTTGTGGGGTACATACAGGCTTCCCAGGCGGCACTGCTGTTAAAGAACCTGCCTGCCATGCAGGAGATGCAAGAGACACAGCTTCCATCTCTGGGTCAGGAAGATAACCTGGAGACGGAAATGGCAACCCACTCCAATATTCTTGCTTGGAGAATCTCATGGGCAGAGAAGCCTGGTGGGCTACAGTCCACAGGGTCACAAAGAGACATGGCTGAAGCGACTTAGCACACACGCATACCTAGAGGTGGAGTTGCTGGGTCATGTAGGAACTCTATGTTTAACATTTTGAGAAACTGGTTTATTGTTTTCCAAATAACTGAACAATCTCAACAAAAATGTTTCAGGGTTTCAGTCTCTCCACATCCTCACCAACATATTGTTTTCGGGATTATAGTCATCCTAGTAAATGGGAAGTGCTATTTCATTGTGATGTTGAATTTAATTTCCTGAAGAACTATTCAACTGCCGTGTGTACACCTTTTTCCTTGGAGAAATGTCTATTCAGATTCTCTGCCCATTTTTATTTGAGTTCTGTCTCTTTTTATGTTTATACCAGGTTTTTTAAAAATACATCATCTTCATACCTTTCCCTCATCAGTTATGATTTGCAGATAATTTCTTCCACTCTGTGTCTTATCTATTCACTTTCTTCATTGTGTCCTTTGTTGCCCAATTTAAAATGTTGATGAAACCAATTTATCTATTTTTCCTTTTGTTACTTGAGCTTTTTGTTATCTAAGAAATTATTTACTAATTCCAAGGACATGAAGAATTATGTTTATATTTTATTGTAAAATTTCATAATTTTAGCTGTTACATATAAGTCTCTGATTCATTTTAAGTTATTCTTTGTGTCTGGTGTGTGAAAGGGGTCCATTTTCACTCCTTTACATGTAGATATCAAGTTATCCCAGCACTGTTTATTGAAAAGACAAACTGCTCCCTTTGAATTGTCTTGGCACCCTTGTCAAAAATCAGCTGACCCTAAATATGAGACACTTTAGGGGCTCTCAATTATATTCTGAAGCTCTGGGAATTGGTGATGGACGTGGAACCCTGGCATGCTGCAGTCGATGAGGTCACAAAGAGTCAGACACGACTGAGCGACTGAACTGAATTATATTGTGTATACCTGTTTGTCTCTTCTCATGCCAGTACACACTATAAGTACTATAATAAGTTACATTAGCTTTGTAGTAAGTTTTTTTTTTTTTTAATTTTTTAATTTTTTTATTAGTTGGAGGCTAATTACTTCACAACATTTCAGTGGGTTTTGTCATACATTGATATGAATCAGCCATAGATTTACACTTATTCCCCATCCTGATCCCCCCTCCCACCTCCCTCTCCACCCGATTCCTCTGGGTCTTCCCAGTGTACCAGGCCCGAGCACTTGTCTCATGCATCCCACCTGGGCTGGTGATCTGTTTCACCATAGATAGTATACATGCTGTTCTTTTGAAACATCCCACCCTCACCTTCTCCCACAGAGTTCAAAAGTCTGTTCTGTATTTCTGTGTCTCTTTTTCTGTTTTGCATATAGGGTTATCGTTACCATCTTTCTAAATTCCATATATATGTGTTAGTATGCTGTAATGTTCTTTATCTTTCTGGCTTACTTCACTCTGTATAAGGGGCTCCAGTTTCATCCATCTCATTAGGACTGATTCAAATGAATTCTTTTTGACGGCTGAGTAATATTCCATGGTGTATATGTACCACAGCTTCCTTATCCATTCATCTGCTGATGGGCATCTAGGTTGCTTCCATGTCCTGGCTGTTATAAACAGTGCTGCGATGAACATTGGGGTGCACGTGTCTCTTTCAGATCTGGTTTCCTCAGTGTGTATGCCCAGAAGTGGGATTGCTGGGTCATATGGCAGTTCTATTTCCAGTTTTTTAAGGAATCTCCACACTGTTTTCCATAGTGGCTGTACTAGTTTGCATTCCCACCAACAGTGTAAGAGGGTTCCCTTTTCTCCACACCCTCTCCAGCATTTATTGCTTGTAGACTTTTGGATAGCAGCCATCCTGACTGGTGTGTAATGGTACCTCATTGTGGTTTTGATTTGCATTTCTCTAATAATGAGTGATGTTGAGCACCTTTTCATGTGTTTGTTAGCCATCTGTATGTCTTCTTTGGAGAAATGTCTGTTTAGTTCTCTGGCCCATTTTTTGATTGGGTCATTTATTTTTCTGGAATTGAGCTGCAGGAGTTGCTTGTATATTTTTGAGATTAATCCTTTGTCTGTTTCTTCATTTGCTATTATTTTCTCCCAATCTGACGGCTGTCTTTTCACCTTACTTATAGTTTCCTTTGTAGTGCAAAAGCTTTTAAGTTTCATTAGATCCCATTTGTTTAGTTTTGCTTTTATTCCCAATATTCTGGGAGGTGGGTCATAGAGGATCTTGCTGTGATTTATGTCGGAGAGTGTTTTGCCTATGTTCTCTTCTAGGAGTTTTATAGTTTCTGGTCTGACATTTAGATCTTTAATCCATTTTGAGTTTATTTTTGTGTATGGTGTTAGAAAGTGTTCTAGTTTCATTCTTTTACAAGTGGTTGACCAGTTTTCCCAGCACCACTTGTTAAAGAGGTTGTCTTTTTTCCATTGTATATCCTTGCCTCCTTTGTCAAAGATAAGGTGTCCATAGGTTCGTGGATTTATCTCTGGGCTTTCTATTCTGTTCCATTGATCTATATTTCTGTCTTTGTGCCAGTACCACACTGTCTTGATGACTGTGGCTTTGTAGTAGAGTCTGAAGTCAGGCAGGTTGATTCCTCCAGTTCCATTCTTCTTTCTCAAGATTACTTTGGCTATTCGAGGTTTTTTGTATTTCCATACAAATTGTGAAATTCTTTGGTCTAGTTCTGTGAAAAATACCGTTGGTAGCTTGATAGGGATTGCATTGAATCTATAGATTGCTTTGGGTAGAATAGCCATTTTGACAATATTGATTCTTCCAATCCATGATCACGGTATGTTTCTCCATCTGTTTGTGTCCTCTTTGATTTCTTTCATCAGTGTTTTATAGTTTTCTATGTATAGGTCTTTTGTTTCTTTAGGTAGATATACTCCTAAGTATTTTATTCTTTTTGTTGCAATGGTGAATGGTATTGTTTCCTTAATTTCTCTTTCTGTTTTTTCATTGTTAGTATATAGGAATGCAAGGGATTTCTGTGTGTTAATTTTATATCCTGCAACTTTACTATATTCATTGATTAGTTCTAGTAATTTTCTCGTAGAGTCTTTAGGGTTTTCTATGTAGAGGATCATGTCATCTGCAAACAGTGAGAGTTTCACTTCTTCTTTTCCTATCTGGATTCCTTTTACTTCTTTTTCTGCTCTGATTGCTGTGGCCAAAACTTCCAACACTATGTTGAACAGTAGTGGTGAGAGTGGGCACCCTTGTCTTGTTCCTGATTTCAGGGGAAATGCTTTCAATTTTTCACCATTGAGGGTGATGCTTGCTGTGGGTTTGTCATATATAGCTTTTATTATGTTGAGGTATGTTCCTTCTATTCCTGCTTTTTGGAGAGTTTTAATCATAAATGAGTGTTGAATTTTGTCAAAGGCTTTCTCTGCATCTATTGAGATAATCATATGGTTTTTATCTTTCAATTTGTTAATGTGGTGTATTACATTGATTGATTTGCGGATATTGAAGAATCCTTGCATTCCTGGGATAAAGCCCACTTGGTCGTGGTGTATGATTTTTTTAATATGTTGTTGGATTCTGTTTGCTAGAATTTTGTTAAGGATTTTTGCATCTATGTTCATCAGTGATATTGGCCTGTAGTTTTCTTTTTTTGTGGCATCTTTGTCAGGTTTTGGAATTAGGGTGATGGTGGCCTCATAGAATGAGTTTGGAAGTTTACCTTCTTCTGCAATTTTCTGGAAGAGTTTGAGTAAGGTAGGTGTTAGCTCTTCTCTAAATTTTTGGTAGAATTCAGCTGTGAAGCCATCTGGTCCTGGGCTTTTGTTTGCTGGAAGATTTTTGATTACAGTTTCGATTTCCTTGCCTGTGATGGGTCTGTTAAGATCTTCTATTTCTTCCTGGTTCAGTTTTGGAAAGTGATACTTTTCTAAGAATTTGTCCATTTCATCCAAGTTGTCCATTTTATTGGCATAGAGCTGCTGGTAGTAGTCTCTTATGATCCTTTGTATTTCAGTGTTGTCTGTTGTGATCTCTCCATTTTCATTTCTAATTTTGTTAATTTGGTTCTTCTCTCTTTGTTTCTTAATGAGTCTTGCTAATGGTTTGTCAATTTTGTTTATTTTTTCAAAAAACCAGCTTTTAGCTTTGTTGATTTTTGCTATGGTCTCTTTAGTTTCTATTGCATTTATTTCTGCCTTAATTTTTAAGATTTCTTTCCTTCTGCTAACCCTGGGGTTCTTCATTTCTTCCTTCTCTAATTGCTTTAGGTGTAGAGTTAGGTTATTTATTTGGCTTTTTTCTTGTTTCTTGATGTAAGCCTGTAATGCTATGAACCTTCCCCTTAGCACTGCTTTTACAGTGTCCCATAGGTTTTGGGTTCTTGTGTTTGCATTTTCATTCATTTCTATACATATTTTGATTTCTTTTTTGATTTCTTCTATGATTTGTTGGTTATTCAGAAGCGTGTTATTTAGCCTCCAGGTGTTTGAATTTTTAACAATTTTTTTCCTGTAATTGAGATCTAATCTTACTGCACTGTGGTCAGAAAAGATGACTGGAATGATTTCAATTTTTTTGAATTTTCCAAGACTAGATTTATGGCCCAGGATGTGATCTATTCTGGAGAAGGTTCCGTGTGCACTTGAGAAAAAGGTGAAGTTGATTGTTTTGGGGTGAAATGTCCTATAGATATCAATTAGGTCTAGCTGGTCCATTGTGTCATTTAAAGTTTGTGTTTCCTTGTTAATTTTCTGTTTAGTTGATCTATCCATAGTTGTGAGTGGGGTATTAAAGTCTCCCACTATTATTGTGTTACTATTAATTTCCTCTTTCATACTTGTTAGTGTTTGCCGTACATATTGCGGTGCTCCTATGTTGGGTGCATATATATTTATAATTGTTATATCTTCTTCTTGGATTGATCCTTTGAACATTATGTAGTGTCCTTCTTTGTCTCTTTTCACAGCTTTTATTTGAAAGTCTATTTTATCTGATATGAGTATTGCGACTCCTGCTTTCTTTTGGTCTCCATTTGCATGAAATATTTTTTTCCAGCCCTTCACTTTTAGTCTGTATGTGTCTCTTGTTTTGAGGTGGGTCTCTTGTAGACAGCATATATGGGGGTCTTGTTTTTGTATCCATTCAGCCAATCTTTGTCTTTTGGTTGGGGCATTCAACCCATTTACATTTAAGGTAATTATTGATAGGTGTGGTCCCGTTGCCATTTACTTTGTTGTTTTGGGTTCACGTTTATACAACCTTTCTGCATTTCCTGTCTAGAGAAGATCCTTTAGCATTTGTTGAAGAGCTGGCTTGGTGGTGCTGAATTCTCTCAGCTTTTGCTTATCTGTAAAGCTTTTGAGTTCTCCTTCATATCTGAATGAGATCCTTGCTGGATACAGTAATCTAGGTTGTAGGTTATTCTCTTTCATTACTTTCAGTATGTCCTGCCATTCCCTTCTGGCCTGGAGGGTTTCTATTGATAGATCAGCTGTTATCCTTATGGGAATCCCTTTGTGTGTTATTTGTTGTTTTTCCCTTGCTGCTTTTAATATTTGTTCTTTGTGTTTGATCTTTGTTAGTTTGATTAATATGTGTCTTGGGGTGTTTCCCCTTGGGTTTATCCTGTTTGGGACTCTCTGGGTTTCTTGGACTTGGGTGGCTATTTCCTTCCCCATTTTAGGGAAGTTTTCAGCTATTATCTCCTCGAGTATTTTCTCATGGCCTTTCTTTTTGTCTTCTTCTTCTGGGACTCCTATGATTCGAATGTTGGGGCGTTTCACATTGTCCCAGAGGTCCCTGAGGTTGTCCTCATTTCTTTTGATCCTTTTTTCTTTTTTCCTCTCTGCTTCATTTATTTCCACCATTTTATCTTCTACCTCACTTATCCTATCTTCTGCCTCCGTTATTCTACTCTTGGTTCCCTCCAAAGTGTTTTTGATCTCATTCATTGCATTGTTCATTTTTAATTGACTCTTTTTTATTTCTTCTAGGTCTTTATTAAACAATTCTTGTATCTTTTCAATCTTTGTCTCCAGGCTATTTATCTGTAACTCCATTTTGTTTTCAAGATTTTGGATCATTTTTATTATCATTATTCTAAATTCTTTTTCAGGTAGATTCCCTATCTCCTCCTCTTTTGTTTGACTTGGTGGGCATTTTTCATGTTCCTTTACCTGTTGGGTATTTCTTTGCCTTTTCATCTTGTTTAGATTGCTGTGTCTGGAGTGGACTTTCTGTATTCTGGAGGTCTGTGGTTCCTTTTTATTGTGGAGGATTTACCCAGTGGGTGGGGTTGGACGATTGGTTTGTCAGGGTTTCCTAGTTAGGGAAGCTTGCGTCGGTGTTCTGGTGCGTGGAACTTGATTTCTTCTCTCTGGAGAGCAATGGAGTGCCCAGTAATGAGTTTTGAGATGGGTCTATGTGTTAGGTGTGACCTTGGGCAGCCTGTATGTTGACATTCGGGGCTATGTTCCTGCGTTGCTGGAGAATTTGCGTGGTATGTCTTGCTCTGAAACTTACTGGCTCTTGGGTGGTGGTTGGTTTCAGTGTAGGTATGGAGGCTTTTGGACGGTCTCTTATTACTTAATGTTCCATGTAGTCAGGAGTTTTCTGGTGTTCTCAGGTTTTGGGCTTAAGTCTCCTGCCTCTGGATTTCAGTTTTATTCTTCCTGCAGTCTCGGGACTTCTCCAACTATACAGCCCTCCTTTCGAAGACAATGGTCTGCTTTTCTGGGCGCCTGATGACCTCAGCTAGCGATCAGAAGTTGTTTTGTGAAGTTTGCTCTGCATTCAGTTATTCTTTTGATGAATTTGTAGGAGAGAAAGTGGTCTCCCCGTCCTACTCCTCCGCCATCTTTGCTCCTCCGCCTGTAGTAAGTTTTGAAATATGGAAATGTGTGCAATTCAACTTTGTTTTTCTTCCCTAAGATTATTTTGACTATTCTGGGTCCCTTGTATTTCCACATGAATTTTAGAATCAGTTTTTCATTTTATTTTTTTAAAATGCAGCTGCACTTTAGATATGGATTAGTATGAATTGTAAATTAATATAGGAATTGACTGAGCGACTAAGCACACACATGCACATTGCAATATCTTAGCAATATTAAGTCTTCACATCAGTGATCATGGGGCATCTTTTCATTATTTCAGATCTCCTTTAATTTATTAAACAGTGTATTGTAGTTTTTGGAGCATAAGTTTATACTTTTTTTGGTTAAATTTATTCCTAAATATTTTATTTCTTTAATGCCACTATAAATGGAATTGCATTCCAAATTTATTTTTGAATTTTCATTGTACTGTATAGAAATATAGTAGATTTTTATATATTGATGTTTTATCCTATAACTTTGCTAAACATGTTTATTTCATAGATTTGTATGTGTGCATGTGTGTGTATGTGTGTGTAAATTCCTTAGAATTGTCTATATATAAGATCAAGCTGGGTCTTCCCTGGTGGCTCAGAGGTTAAAAAAAAGATCAAGCTATCCACAAAAAGAGATAGTCTTACTTCCTTTTTTCCTGTCTGGCTGAATTTATTCTTGTCTAATTGCTCTTCTTGGAACCTCTAACAAGCAAGAAATATAGGTAATAAAATATTACCTATATTCAGTTCAGCTCAGTCGCTCAGTTGTGTCCGACTCTTTGCAAACCCATGAATCACAGCATGCCAGGCCTTCCTGACCATCACCAACTCCTGGAGGTTACTCAAACTCATGTCCATCGAGTCGGTGATGACATCTAACCATCTCATCCTCTGTCATCCCCTTCTCCTCCTGCCCCAATCCCTCCCAGCATCAGGGCCTTTTCCAATGAGTCAACTCTTCCCATGAGGTGGCCAAAGTATTGGAGTTTCAGCTTCAACATCAGTCCTTCCAATGAACACCCAGGACTGATCTCCTTTAGGATGGACTGGTTGGATCTCCTTGCAGTCCAAGGGACTCTCAACAGTCTTCTCCAACACCACAGTTCAAAAGCAGCAATTCTTTGGTGCTCAGCTTTCTTCACAGTCCAACTCTCACATCCATAGATGACCACTGGAAAAACCATAGCCTTGACTAGACGGACCTTTGTTGGCAAAGTAATGTCTCTGCTTTTTAATATGCTGTCTAGGTTGGTCATAACTTTCCTTCCATGGAGTAAGTGTCTTTTAATTTCATGGCTGCAATCACCATCTGCAGTGACCTTGGAGCCCAAAAAAATAAAGCCTGACACTGTTTCCACTGTTTCCAATTACCTATATTAGTTAGTCTTAGTCTAAATGGGGATACATTCAGTCTTTCACAATTAGTATTAGGTAAACTGTGGTTTTTTTCCTCAGTGCTATTTTATCATTTTTCAGGTTCCGTTCTATTCCTAGTTTATTGAGTGTTGGATGTTTTATCTTGAAAATGTTTTGGATATCAATAAAATGTTCTTTATTCTGTTGATAAGACATATTCCTTGAGTTAAACCAACCTTGCACTCCTGAGAGAAACACCACTTGGCTATCATATATATATCATATATTCCTTTTGAATATTGGTGAATTTGAATGATTAAATTTTAGGGAATTTCACATCTATATTTGTAAAAGATTTTGGACTTCATTTCTACTTTCTTGTGATATTTTTGTCAGGTTTTAGTATCAGAGTGCTACTGGCCTCATTGATTGCATTGCCAAAATAATCTTCCTTCTTATTATTTTTTTAAATTGTGAAAAATTGTAATAATTTATTTTGAAAGCTTGGTTGAACTTATCATGTAACTGAGATCTAGGTTTGGGCTTTTCTTCTGGGAAAGTTTTTTAATTGGTAATTGAATATCTTTCCTTGCTATAGGCCTATTCAGATGTTTCATTTATTCCAAAACCAATTTTGCTAGTTTCTAGGATTTTGTACATATCGTTGAAGTTACCTAAATTTGTTGGCACAGATGTTTGTGGTGATCTCTCATAATCCTTTTTATTTTTATAAAACCAGTAGTGAAAAAAAAAAATAAAACCAGTAGTGATATCTACTTTCTTATTTTAGCAGTTGGAGTTTTCCCTCACTTTTCCTTTGTTTGTCTAAATAAAGGTTTATCAGTTTGGCTGGTCTTTGCAAAGAACCAAGTATCTCTTTTGTTCATTTTCTTTATGGCTTTTCTATTCTCTATTAATTTCCATTCTAGGCTTTGTTATTTTCTTTTTTCTATTTCTTTGTTTTGTTTTCTCTCCTTTTCCTGTTCTTTTCAGGTAGAATCTTTGATTTTTTATTTAATATATTTCTTCTTTTATAAAATATGCATCTGGAGCTATATACATTTTCCTCCAAGCACTTTTTTAGCTGCATCCTGTAAGTTTTGAATGTTATTTTTTATTCACATCATTGTATTTATAATTCCCCTTGTCATTTCTTCTTTGACCGATTAGTTATTTAGGAGTTTAGTCTTTAATTTCCATATATTTGTTACAGTTTTAACATTTTTTGTTTGTTATTTCTAATTTCATTCCATTGGTCATATTGGGGTTGTAATAATTGGGGTTGTAATATTGGTCATATTGGGGTTGTAATAAGGATTCTGGCTCTATTTTTTAATGTTCCACTACTGACAGTTTTTAAACCTTATCCCTATATTTTCCTTCTTCTCTAACCTAAGAAGAAAGCTTAAGTTCTCCTTCAATTGGTATTGACAAATAGTGTACATCTCATAGGTGAACCTCCACTCCTGCTCTACCCTATAACCACCCTAAAAACCAAGCCAATCTTCTTTCTCTATACTCTCAAACCATTTTTGGCTGGTCGTGGTAAATATTCCTTGCTCTCCTTAGCAAGCCTCATTATGTGAGTAACAATGTATACCTTCATGGTATATATGTGGAAACATCAGTCTTAATATCCATACCAATTTGTAAGTCAAGATCCATACTGCTTCTTTAGGAAGGCCACACACCAGGTATTGAAATCTCTATTACTGCTTAATTGTGTATTTCTTCCTTCAGTTTTATTAATTTTTATTAATCTATTTATAAGCTCTGCTGTTAGATGCATATGCACTTGTATTTATATTTTCATAATGGATTGACCCTTTCATCATTTTAAAATATACTTATCGTTGTTAACATTTTTGCTTTATCTATCTTTTCAACTTTCCTATAAATCTTAAACTATTCTAAATATGTTTATTTTACTAATTTATGTCCAAAAATTCTTATTTTATACATAAAACTAACTACAAAAGAGTGAAGAAAATTGTTATAAAATTAATAGATGTCACAGAATACATTTGCTTTCTCCACATTATAGTACACATTTACTGCTAACTTTAGCCAGACAAGGAGATTTTCCTGGGTTTCCTTCAATTTTCATCTTCAGGGAGGAAAACTAACTCCTTTCTACCTAAAGAAATAATGACTGTTAAAAGTCTGTAAAAGCTACCAGAGTAAGATCATTTTGCAAGATCCTAAAGCAAATAGCTCATTTTATAAGTTAGTCTCTAGTAGAAACAGACACAACTGAATAAAAAATTCTAGTGCCATAATTATTAAATATGTATTTATTCAACAAACACCAAGAATACTCAGCTTTGTGTAAGATGAAAAGGAGGTTAGGGCACTGTTCCTACCTTTGAAGAAAAATCATTTGCTCACAAAATAGAAAGGCTGTTTGCTGATGTGCACAAAATCAGTTTGACAATAAGAAATCTTTTTGCTGCCTTAAAATTCCTAGTAATCAGGTGGTTGAAGACCTCAAGTTATAGTTGGGAGATACTATGGAGAATAAGAATCTTTTTTTTTTTTTCTGAAAGAATTCAAATAGGACTTAAAAATTGAGTAGAATACAGGAAGAATAAGCTAAAAGAGCTATTAGTTGGATACAGCTATATATATAGCCAAATATGAATAACCTTTATATTTGATTGATGGAAGGGTGGTGGTTTAGTCACTAAGTTGTGTCTGACTGTTTACAACCCTATGGACTGTAACCCACCAGGTTCCTTTGTCCATAAAATTGATGGAGTACAATTATGCATTTAAAATTGCTTCAATTTTGATGTCTTGAAGGGAAAATGTATTTGCATTTAATAACATTTTAGCTATTACTATAAAATAAATGTATTAAAATAATTCTAACACATTTTATATGAAAAGCACACATGTAAATAGGCATATATTTAATACATTGTAAAGGCTGTAAAATTTGAATTTCATGTTTTTACTGTCTCACCTCTTTCCTTCACATCATTCTGACTCTTCAACCCTTCTCTGGAGTTCAGTTCAGTTCAGTCCAGTCCAGTCACTCAGTCATGTCTGACTCTGCTACCCCATGGACTGCATCATGCCAGGCTTCCTTGTCCATCACCAATTCCCAGAGCTTGCTCAAACTCATGTTCATCAAGTCAGTGATGCCATCCAGCCATCTCAAACTCTGTCATCCCCTTCTCCTCCCACCTTCAATCTTTCTCAGCATTAGGGTCTTATTGAATAAGTCAGTTCTTCATATCAGGTGGCCAAAGTATTGGAGTTTCAGCTTCAGTATCAGTCCTTCCAATGAACACCCAGGACTGATCTCCTTTAGGATGGACTGGTTGGATCTCCGTGCAGTCCAAGGGACTCTCAAGAGTCTTCTCCAACACCACGATTCAAAAGCATCAGTTCTTTGGCACTCAACTTTCTTTATAGTCCAACTCTCACATCCATATATGACTACTGGAGAAACCATAGCTTTGACTAGATGGACCTTTATTGGCAAAGGAATGTCTCTGCTTTTTAATATGCTGTCTAGGTTGATCATAGCTTTTCTTCCAAGGAGCAAGCATCTTAATTCCATGGCTGCAGTCACCATCTGCAGTGATTTTGGAGCCCCCAAGATTAAAGATTCACAGATGACACCATGTTTATGGAAGAACTAAAGAGCCTCTCTGGAGTTAATCACTGTTTACACAGTCATACCTTGGTATTGAGGGGGATTGGTTCCAGAATCACCTGTGGATACCAAATTCCATGTTCAAATCCCTTATAAAATGGCATGCTATTTGTATATAACCTATTTTCATCCTTTCTTGTATTTTAAATCATCTCTCGTTTACTTAAATAACTAATGCAATGGAAATGCTATGTATATCATTTAAATACAATGTAAATAGTTGCCTGAGCCTGGCAAATTCAAATTTGGCTTTTTGAAACTATTTTTGTATTTAAAAAACTTTGTAATCTGTGGTGATTGAATCCCCAGATGTAGAAACAATAGATATAGAGGGCTGGCTATGTTTTTACTTTAGAGTTCTTACAAGACTTTATTCTAAACTGTCTTCGTTTAATGTAACTGAATGTGTATCAGTTTCCTTATATGAACAAACTTAAAAAACATAACTGAACATTACAGTTTTGAATTAGGATAAATCATATTTAAATGTCAAGTACTATATCTGAACTAATTGATAATACATTTGCATTTATATCATGGCAGCATATTTTTTCTGATTTCTTCTGATGATTATATGTCAATTAGCATCTTTTATATTGACACATGAAGACACTGATATATCACTTTTTATAACCAACTTACTGTTTTTTAGAATTCCAAATAGTATTAGAGTAATTCTGTGATAAATTTCCTTCACATAATTTGTTTTGCTGAACTTAGCTTACAGACTGGGAAGTACTTCTTTATATTAGATATCAACCACCGAAATAGGGGATAGAAGGGCACACATGACTGTGAAATGAATCAGAATTAAATTATCCTATGGATTATTGAAGTCTTAACAAGAGATTATGTGGACTATAAGAATAATATTTCTGCATTGGTCTTGTACAACATAACACCAGAATGCTGTTGTCTAATTTTTTCACATCTCTTTTAAATGCAAATATTCAAATAAATGATGGTTAGGATTTTTAGCCTATAAAACAGATTATGGAAATACAACTATTCAATTACTAATAAGTAACTGCTAGGTAAGTACTTAGAGTATTGTATTAGATCAGAAGAAAATAATGCCATGTTTCAAATTGGGCCTACTGGGGAGTTTTACAACATTGAAATGGGTTCTAGGGACCTGACATTATTTTTCTTTTCTTTACTTCTGTACCTCACACTGACCCAACACATTGAAAAATATCCCATGTTTCTGGAGTTCCATGTCGAATTGCTAAACACAGATAATTCCCAGAAACTTTTACTAATGAATCTAACAGCAAACTATAGGCAAACTTTAATGTATACCATTGCATATAATTTTTCTTTTTAAAAAAATTCTGTTCTGTGGAGCCCTTATAGAAGCTTGGAGTTACTGAAACCATTTTTTTCACCTCTGAATTGCCATTATTCCAAAGTCATACTTAGGCTGATTCATATGAAATCATGAAGAATATTTTCCATTCCAGACATTCCTCATTTTAAATGAAATTAACATATTTTTTCTTCACAGAATATGCATCCTACCAGTACCCTGAAAACTAACTGCCCAAGTAAATAACATTGTCATGATTAATTAGGCACATCTCAATATTTATTTAAAAGTCATTGGAAAGAATCAGGAACTTTATTAGTATCCTCTCCATCACCAACTTGGTAATAGATATAGCTCTCAAAATAATTGCATATTGTACTTGCAAACCTCGCCTATAAATTTTCTTCCCTATCTATAAATAAAACTTATAGTGAGTCTAGAAAGGATAAGGTATTAAGTCCTTTCACAGATGAAAGAAGACATGTTTCGATTTACATTATTCAGTATAAATGGCAAATATAGAAAGACATAATCTGTAATATAAGTCAATTTACAGTATTTTTCCTGTTTCCTCTTTAACAAATAATATGCCAGCTAGAGTATTTGAAATATCATCTTCTAAATAAAAATATCAATTTGTTCCCTACTCTACTGGTTGGTTACAAATTGCCTATACATAGTCACATGTTAACTTCTCTTTACTGTGTAGTATTTTCTATTATTTCCTCACAACACTATACACCCAGAAACCTAAATTATGCTTCAATCATCTGTCTATACAGGAGAGAAAAATGCCCGGTGTAGCCTTTAAAATGTTTGCTTGAATTAACTTCCTGAAAATACAAATTTTGTCTCTATAGTTTTGACATCAGCCTAACACTAAATGCAGTGCATTAAATAGAGGTGGTCCAATTATTAGATTTCGTTTTTCAGAAAAAAAAAATTTGCCTCTTCAAAGACCAAAGAAATAAAAGAGGATCTTTTCTGTGTCTAGGAACAGTAGACGTATACATAGAAATAGTGCCATGAAATACTTAATCAGAAATGCCAAGGATCTGTCAATTGAAAAATTGTTGAACAAAAAGAACCTTAAGATCTATCATTTGTCCCCTGTGCCACACAAGTGTTATATTCTAATAAACCATAGTTTTAAAGTTTTACAAGGCATGTTGTAGACATATTTATTTTCCAAAGATGTTGAGCCAAATATATTTGTATGCTAAACAAGGAAATGAGAAAAAAATAAGGTGATTTGATACTACTCATGCACATATTTTAAATAGGCAATAATCACTGAAATGATGGGATTAAATGCAAGCCTCAATTAAAAAGAGTGTTCTATACTTGATTTGCTAAAACAATACGAATAATCATTCTTCAAGTATGTTTAAAAGGTCAGTAATCTCGGTAAAGAAGTGTTGCTACAGTTTCCTTTCAATTATTCCATCTTTCATTGTTAATGCATATTATGTATAATTGGGGTTTCAGGTTAAGCCACCAGTGGATTGTTTTCTTACCTGCTACATTTTAAATGTCCTCAATCAATCCATTTCTCAGAGAACACAGAATAATTTTTTTTTTTTTTTGCAATAATAGGATCCTTTGGATTTTGAAATGGAAATCGTGCCACATGCAGCTTGAAAAAAATAGCAATGGTAGCATTCATAAGGAGCCTCTCTGGTGACTCAATGTTAAGAATCTGCCTGCAGTGCAGGAGACCTAGGTTCAATCCCTGGGTGGGGAAGATTCCCTGGAAGATGCAATTGCAACCCACTCCAGTATTCTTTCCTGGCAAATCCTATGGACAGAGGAGCCTGGTGGGCTACAGTTCTTGGGGTCTGCAGTTCATGGGGTTGCAAAAGAGTTGGGTGTGACTTAGTGACTCATCAACAACAAAAACAAAAAGCACTCGCATGTCAGGCACAGATAAGAGTTTTGCTCAATGGGAACAGTCATTCAAACCCAGATGCCAAAAAAAAAAAGTACTAACCTTTTTAACAATGCACAAGTTTCCTTTCCTCCCTAGCTCCCCACTCCTCTTTAAGAACTAAATCTGTTCAGCTCCTACTTCTGTACTTTGAGCAAGGTCTACCAGGGGCTCCCACATCACAGGACCTGTCTTGGTAAATATGTTTTATTTACCACTGGGGGTGAGAGGATTCTTTCAAATGCTATGTATTCTTGTGTTAACTCTTCAGGATCTCCCTGTTTTAGATTCTGTATGTCTTATTTGCTGCTATGCACATGGTTCTAAATACATATATACATGAAACTTGACACATGGCACTTTTTTGGTTTGCTTTGGCAACATTAATGAATTTCTCAGGGTGATTGTTGATTTTGAAAGGACTAAGAGTCTAAGTCATGGTCTGTTGTTATCTGGGCTTATCAACTAGGAAAAGCAAAGAGTGTGAAATGAGGACACCCACACGTAAAACTCCAGCCTGTAGAGTTCTTCATAAGCATTTGCTTCAACTTTGGTTGAAAAGTTTAAGATAGTGTTCATTTAATTTAAAACATCCAAGTAGGGCATTGGGGTTAGGAAAAGGAAATGGCAACCCACTCCAGTATTCTTGCCTGGAGAATCCCATGGACAGAGGAGCCTGGCAAGCTATAGTTCGTGGGGTCACAAAGAGTCAGACACGACTGAGCGACTTTCACTCGCTCTGGTAAAATACATGCTTTAGAAGCATAGTCACTGATTTTCACTGGTAATGAAGGGCTAAATATAACCACCTGAGGAAAAAAACTGTGATAGTGTCTCTCTGGTAATGTGATTGATAAAGTGAAAAGTCTGAATAATATCTCAAGCAGTGATATTTACTAGTAGGCATGAGCAAAGTGCCAGACAGGCAGATAGCATAGTCAGAATCTCCCCTATATCTTTAAGCAGACTTTGAGACAGTTTTTTCAGAGTGGTGAATGCATGAGCTCCGGAATCAAGCTCTCTGGATTTTTATTCCAATATAAGATGCTTATTTGTCTTCACTTTCATCTTTTATGTGATGGGCATTATAGTTTACTAATGTGAAATGGTCAACATGGACATTCACATTGTAATCCCATGTAATTTACTATGTAACAGATTTCCAGGATATAGGAAAATGCTTAAATGCTGCATCATAATGATAAATAACTGTGACTACAACAATTAAAATATATGTTATCTGCATTCAACATGGGGGCATCTAGGTTGATAAAAAGAGAGAGAAAAAAGAAAAAAATTGTCATTCCATAGTGTAAGAGTCATTGTAAACAAAGACAATAAAAATCGAAGGACATTTATGTGACTAAATTGGAATCTAATCTAATCTAATAAAGAATGCTTGAAACCATGACCATCTGGGATCTATCATCATGAAATATTTATCCTACCTGCTTAAAAATGTTTACTTGATTTTTGTTTTCATTTCCTTATAATTTAAAAATAAATATACATGGGCTACTTAAAATTACTTGGAGACTTCCTCTTCTATCCAAGATGGAATAACAGGGATCAGATTTACTGTCCCATCTGAAACAAAGAAGAAAAACATTCATCCTTGAGAACAAGGAACAAATGAAGGGAGCCCCACCATTGTCACAATTTCCTGTCCTTATAGAGTTTCCGAGCTGGAAAAACAAAACAAAACAAAACACACACCAAAATAAAGATCTAGATAAATGAAGGGAAATGCCTTGTTTATAGATTTGAAGACAACACAGTAACAATGTCAGTTCCTCCAAGTGGATATATATTTTTAACACAATTTCTATCAAAATAGAAGGATGGCGTGGAGAGGGAGGTGGGGGGTGGTTCAAGACGGGGAGACACATGTGCATCCATGGGTGATTCATGTCGATGTATGGCAATAACCACCACAATATTGTAAATAAATTATCCTCCAATTAAAATAAATAATTAATTTTAAAATATTAGCAATATTTTGGTATATATTAACATGATTATTCTAAAATTTATATGGGGAAAAAAGGAGCTAGAATGACAGTGATTTTAAAATAGGAAAACAAAGTGTGAAGAATCAATCTACCTGATTTCAAGATTTATTATGTGTGTGTTTAGTCACTTAGTCCTATCCAACTCTTTGCAAACCCATGGACTGTAGCCTGCCAGGCTCCTCTGTCCATGGGGATTCTCCAGGCAAGAACACTGGAGTGGTTTGCATGCCCTCCTCCAGGGAATCTTCGCAACCCAGGAATCGAAGCCTGGTCTCCCACACTGCAGGCAGATTCTTTGCCATCTGAGCCATAAACAAATGTGTGTTATTTTCACTGAGATATACCCATAGGTCAGTGGAACAGGAAAGAGAAATCAGAAATAGACTCACACAAATATACCCAGCTGATATTTTACAAAGATGCAAGAGCAATTCAATAAAAGAATGCTAGCCTTTCACTGAATAGATTTGGAACGATTGGACACCCATGGGAGGAGAGGTGAGAACTTTGACTTAAGTCTCACATATGATACAAAAATTAACTCCAATGGTTATGAACTTAATGTAAATCATAAAACTATAACAGTTTATCTTTATCGGAGAAATGCAAATCAAAACCACAACGAGGTACCATTACATGCCAGTCAGGATGGCTGCTATCCAAAAGTCTACAAGCAATAAATGCTGGAGAGGGTGTGGAGAAAAGGGAACCCTCTTACACTGTTGGTGGGAATGCAAAATAGTACAGCCACTATAGAGAACAGTGTGGAGATTCTTTAAAAAGCTGGAAATAGAACTGCCATATGACCCAGCAATCCCACTTCTGGGCATACACACTGAGGAAACCAGATCTGAAAGAGACATGTGCACCCCAATGTTCATCGCAGCACTGTTTATAATAGCCAGGACATGGAAGCAACCTAGATGCCCATCAGCAGATGAATGGATAAGGAAGCTGTGGTACATATACACCATGGAATATTACTCAGTCATTAAAAAGAATTCATTTGAATCAGTTCTAATGAGATGGATGAAACTGGAGCCCATTATACAGAGTGAAGTAAGCCAGAAAGATAAAGACCAATACAGTATACTAACGCATATATATGGAATTGAAAAAGATGGTAATGATAACCCTATATGCAAAACAGAAAAAGAGACACAGATGTACAGAACAGACTTTTGGACTCTGTGGGAGAAGGCGAGGGTGGGATGTTCTGAGAGAATAGCACTGAAACAAGTATACTATCAAGAGTGAAACAGATCACCAGCCCAGGTTGGATGCATGAGACGGGTGCTCAGAGCTGGTGCACTGGGAAGACCCAGAGGGATGGGATGGGGAGGGAGGCAGGAGGGGGGATCAGGATGGGGAACACATGTAAATCCATGGCTGATTCATGACCATGTATGGCAAAACCCACTACAATATTGTAAAGTAGTTAGCCTCCAACTAATAAAAATAAATGAAAAAAAAAATAATAAAAGTTTAAGAAAAATTCTTTTAAAAATTGGGATATAGGATCTGGCAAGGGTTCCTAGACTTCATACCAAAAGGACAATCCATTAAAGCAATAAAATGATAATTTAGACTTACCAAAGTTAAAAACTTTTGTTCTGCAAAAGATCGTGTTTAAGAGGATGATAAAACAAGTTACAGAATGTGATAAAATATTTGTAAATCACATGCTTAGTTTTATAAAGAAGTTGCTTTATTTTATTCAGAATAGTTATATAGTTTCACATCCCAGAAATACATAGATTATTCCATTTGCCCACATCCTTGCCAACATTTAGTGTTGTTGCTATTTTTTATTTCAACTATTGTGACAATGTGTAATGATAACTCACGTTGGGTTTAATTCCTATCTCCTTGTTCAACATATTTTTTATTCTTGTTGTGAGCTTTCTCGGAGAAGGGAATGGCAATCCACTCCAGTATTCTTGCCTGGAGAATCCCACGGACAGTGGAGCCTGGCGGGCTATAGAGTCCATGGGGTCACAGAGAGTCAGACATGACCCAGCACACACAGGAGCTTTCTTGTCATCTATGTGTTCTCTCTGGTGAAATTTCTCTTCTGAGTTTTGCCCATTTTCTAATCAGATTATTTGTTTACTCCGGTGTGTTTTCAGACTTCTTACATATATGCTAGACGCTAGCCCTTTGTTGAATAAGTGGTTTACAAATATATGTCTGTATATACTTTTCTCTCAAAATCAAGGTAGTGCCACGTGGGATAAGGGTTCGTGTGCTAACTAAGGAATGCTGCTTTCTAACAAGAAGTGTAGCCCTCGTCTCAAGCATCTGTTGACCACCATCAGAAGAGCTGAGCCAAGTAACTGTCTCCACTACTATCAGTGTTGTTGTTGAAGGCTTTTGGAGTTACGCTGAGCATTTTATTAAGTATAAAGTTGTCACTCAGTTGTGTCCCACTCTTTGCGACTCCACAGACTGCAGCATGCCAGGCTTCCCTGTCCATCACCAATTCCCGGAGCTTGCTCAAATTCATGTCCATTGAGTCGGTGATTCCATTCAACCATCTCATCCTCTGTTGTCCCCGTCTCCTCCTACTTTATTAAGTATAAATTCTTTGTTTAAGATGGGTTTTATTTTAAATATGGATCTTTCTCTCTAGTATGACAGTTTCTAGTTTTTCGGGTCAGATTAAATCAAGTCATGCTTATTAGGGGGCATAGGCAGGGGGGGCGGGGTGAAAGGTTTTTCTCTGTGCTAAAAGCACCAAAAGTATACCAGCTACAAGAGTGGATCTGATTTTTTTTTTTTTTAAGAGTTTGGCAGTATCTGTAGTTTTAAATTTACCTACTTATTTGTTTATTTGACTGTGTTGTGTCTTAGGTGCAGCATGTGGGATCCTTGTTGCTTCATGTGGCATCTTTGGTTGCGACTCACAGACTCTAGATGGGTCCACAGTCTTAGTTGCTCCCCAGCATGTGAGATCTTAGTTCCCCGACCAGATATTGAACCCACGTCCCCTGCACTGCAGGGCAAATTCTTAACCACTGGACCACCAGGGATGTCCCAGGGTCTGACATCTTGAGGCTAATAGAGAAGCAAGATTTAAATTCTTCAGTTGAAGGCCAAGTTTCACTTTTATTTTCCTGAACTAGCCTGTCTGTTTTATCCTCAGCCTTGTGGAAAGCAGAGCTGGGATTATAAGAAGGCTTTCTGAAAACAGCCCTGTCTTGAAATGCAAAGATTATTTTCTCTGGGTTAAATCAAATGAACATCCATTCCCCATCACGTACCTCCAAGAAGACATTGCTTCATTGGCTCTGCTTAATTCTTTCTCCTTTCCACCTTTGCACTTGGCTTCTGAGTCTTGAAATGACATTAGAGCTCTTTATGTTTAGAGATCAAATTAACTATTTAGCCAAATCACTAAAGTGGAGGGTATAATGCTCAGAAGTAAGCATTTCATTTACAAAAATGCACATTATCTAATGTAATAAATGGTGATAGTGTGTCTTTAGGCCCTGGCTATTCCAGTGTTTGGGGAAATAATAAAGACTTTTCATTTTCTCCCTTAGATCATAAGGGCTGTGTTATTAGTGTCGTCTCAGCATTAAACCAGGTTGCAAGCTGCTTATTCTTCAAAATGAAGCTTTATTTTTCAGTTTAATTGCTTTTGCAGGAGCATTATTAACTTCCAGAAGTGGAGGAAAAAATTAAAGCGGCTTGAAGCTGTAGTTTAGTATATTTGAAGCTAAAAAATACTTTAAAAAACCAATGCAACAATACTATACCAATTATCAAGAATAATATTAAGAAATACACATACACACACACATATATATGGTATAACAATTATAGAAAGTGATATCTTTTAAATACCAGGTGTGAGAACCAACTATATTTTTCTGTTAGGTGTTCTTAACATGTTGAATAAGAAATTATACTAGTACCCTGAGAGACCATAATGCCCGAACTCTCTGAACTTCTCAAAAATGAATCTCCATCAAACTTTATACCCCAATCAATCACCAAGCTGTCAATTCAGCTTTCTCAATAGCTCTCAAATGCATCATCTTCCCATTTTCACAGATATCCAACCTGTGTCGAAACTGAGCCATGTGCTGCCATGCTGCCCTGCCCCCGAAACAGGCCTCCTTCGTCTTCCGATTCAGTGCCAGTTGCAATATAATCAGGACTGTGTTGGTTCTATGCTGTTCCCCCAGCACATTCGTCCCTCTCCATAAATTCTTGTCATTAATAAACAAAAATGTCAAGTGTTCAGAATTTCAAAGGCTGCTTTTACGATCTTTTGGTAGCTCCTGTTTCTAGTGGAAGGTTCAGCTACTCTCTGATCTGTCTCTTTGTCCATTTAGACTAACTTAGTCACCATATGTCTCAGATATATTAAGTGCTACTGTGGGGCAAGTTTAGAAGTTTGAGATTAGATAGAGGGTCATGGGATGAGGCATATGGATAGCCTAAAGGACTTAATACAAAGTGTAGGAAGCTTACATCACACATCAGTGCCTACCAAAGAAGATCCACTACACACACACACACACACAAAGATAATAAAGAGAACAGGATAACTTAGTTGATCTTAGCAAGACTCTCCCTATGCAATGAACTTATGAGTGGAGTAGTCATAGTGGCAGAAAACTGGTATTTATCCAAAGGATTTAAAAACTTATATGTACACAAAAACTTCACAAGGAAGAAAGCAGTTTTATAACCCCTCTATTCATAATTGCCAAAACATGGATGCAACCAAGATGTCTTTCAGCAGATGAATGGATAAATAAACCATAGTACTTCCAAAGGAATGTTATATAGAGCTAAAAAGAAATAAGCTATCAAGCCCCAAAAAGACATGATGGAGACTTAAATGACAGTTACGAAGAGAGAGAAGCCAATCTGAAAATGCATTATAGTATATGATGCCAACTATATGCCACTCTGGAAAAGGCAAAATGATCAAGTCATAAAAAGAATGATTATCAGGGGCTAGGGGAGAGGAACTGATGAATAGGCAGAGTATAGTGGGTTTTTAGGGTGGTGAAACTCTTCTGTATGATGCTGTAAATGTGAATACATTCCTTATACATTTGTCAAAACCCATAGATTGTGCAACACTAAGAGTGAACCATAATGTAAACTATAGACCTTGAGTGATGACATATCTGTGTAGGTTCATCAATTGTAACAAATGTACCATTTGGACATGGGATGCTGATAGCCAGGGAGGCTGGATGTGTGTGGGGAAGGGATATGTAGAAACTCTATTTTCAGCTCAATTTTGGTGTGAAACTAAAAGTAGTTTGGAAAATAAAGACTGTTTTTAAAAACTGAAAATTTCTAAAAACGGCATTAAAACTCCATACACTCCTTAAATATTTTTCGTAGTCTATTTTCTATGTAAGAAAGCAAGAAGCAGGAGTCAATAACAATCAAGATTTGTATCTTTGTATAAAAATATCTTCCAGGTACTGTTTTAATTATAATCCTCCTTGGCATATTTATAAAACAGCTCATGCATACTACATATGTATAAAAACTAAGCACACTTTATGGTAAAGATGTTTTCACATACACTAGTTTTTAAAGTATTATCAACAAATTAATTGTGGTTTCCCAGTGTCATTTAGTTCTTAAATGATAAAGTTGAGACTCAAATTTGGGTTAATAGACCCATTTCTCATGAGGAACCATGTGAAATTCAACTCAGGTACAGAATTTGTCTCAGATTCTTGCAGATAATAGGTATGTAATAAAATTTCACTGTGCTTGCTGAATAAATTCAACTCTCTGCTCTGACTTTCTCTACACGAGTCACTGGTGAATGTTTGCTAGTAGATGAACAGAATTTGGACACCTAAGGTTCATTAATAAATACGTATGCCTTTTAAGTTGTTTAGCATTTCCAAATTTCATAAATGCTAATTTTAACTAAATATACTCTGAAGGAAAAGGAATTCCCTTAGATAGCAAATGTTACAGTTCAGCTCCTTTTGAATATTGTATAGCTCTATAAAGACTGCATGCTAGAATGTCATATTATTTCCCAAACTGCTGGCCTGATGCCAGCTAGTATGACTTGCTACCCTTTGGTTCACAAGCCTAGGGAAAATGTCAGATTCTCTCTAAATTATGCAGTTTCAATTATGTAACTGCCTCCTTTACCTTGGTATCAATTTTCTGTGACATTATGTTGAAATCATTAGAAAATGAGACATGTTACTTAGCTTTGAAGCCTCCACTGATTTTTAACTAAAGAAATTTCTTAATTAAAAATCAAGTCATCCTTTCATGCCTTCAAATGACATATTATGGGTTTTTTGACACAGACATTATATGGTGGAATACATGAAAAATATCTCTATCTTTATAATCTAATAGAATTATTCAGAGATTAATGTCATGAACATTTATTGAGTTCCTACTATGTGTTAAAGCACAAGTATAGCATTAGAGCTTTACTAGATCTTTACTGATTGAAGAAATTTGGGCTTATAGCCAAAGAGAATATTTAAAAGTCTGACTATGGTTGCAGGAGACCACAAGGGATACTGAAAAACCTTTAAATTTATAGCAACTGTGGTATTTCCATCCCTGGGCCAGAAGGGATATGGCAAAATCAGAAATCAGAAAGTCATATAATATCTTGCAAGTCAAAATATGGCTCACAGAATTGAAATATTGGCATCACCTTGAAGTTTAGTAGAAAGAAAAAATTCTTAGGTTCAGCCCTAAACCAAAGAATTAGAACTATGTTTTCATAAACTCCCAAGGTAATTTTTAGGCACCTTAATATTTGGAAGATACTGGTGTATAGTATGTCCATGTGTCTACATGCATGTACATGAGTGTATGTGTAATTTCCTTGTGTCCTGTAACCATTGACTGAATAACACCTTATGGTTGATGATGTTGATAAATAATATTCAATTAGAGTCCAGTGACAACTTATTTGACTGTGTTAAGGTCTCAGATGGCCATAGTTTAGTCCAGGCATCCCTTAAAAATTTAAAAAAAAAATCAAATGCATGAAACCACTGTTAATGTGTGAGCATGGACTGAATAGTCATTAGTCCATCAGGATGTCTTATTTAAGAGGAAAGCTTGGATGATTTTAGGTAGGATGGTCCTGAGGTAAGAATCAGATGTCTGATAAAATTCATTAATAGAAATCCCACAAGGGGACTTCCTTGATGGTCCAGTGGCTAAGTCTCTGCACTTCTAATGCAGGGGGCCCAGATTCAATCCCTGCTCAGGAAACTAGACCCACATGCCACAATGAATATCAAAGATACTGCATGCCTCAACTAAGACCTGGTGCAACCAAATAAATAAATAAAAGCTTTTAAAAAGATCCCTCTACAAGCTGTGGGCCCAGAGCGAGAAAAAGGACCCCAAGCCAAGTGGGTTGATGTTTTCACACAACTTGTTGATTAAACTTGTGATCTATTTGATATGGAGCTTCCCTGGTGGCTCAGATGATAAAGAATCTGCCTGCAATGCAGGAGACCTGGGTTCAGTCCCTGCTTCATGGCTAACCACTCCAGTATTCTTGCCTGGAGAATTCATGGACAGAGGAGCCCAGCAGTCTACAGTTCATGGAGTCACAAAGAGGTGGACAAGACTGAGTGACTAACAATTTCACATTTTTTCACTTTTCTCTTGGATATGATACACATGTTGAGTAGAATTGATTTGACTTAGTGTCCTATGTCTTTGACTCCTGACCAGTCAGTTCAGTTCAGTTCAGTTCAGTCACTCAGTCGTGTCCGACTCTTTGCAACCCCATGAATTGCAGCACGCCAGGCCTCCCTGTCCATCACCAACTCCTGGAGTTTACTCAAACTCATGTCCATCGAGTCGATGATGCCATCCAGCCATCTCATCCTCTGTCATCCCCTTCTCCTCCTGCCCCCAATCCCTCCCAGCATCAGGGTCTTTTCCAATGAGTCAACTCTTCACATGAGGTGGCCAAAGTATTGGAGTTTCAGCTTCAGCATAGGGGTCCTCAATTGGCCAAATTTAATAGGAAACAGAAAGCCAGAAGACCTGTTGATGTGGTTTATGAAGATCAACTACCCAAGGCCGAAGATTGAAGGGGGTGAAGAAGGAAACGGACTTGGAGTGTCAATTGGAGGAGATCTAACACAACTAGGTTAAGCCCTGCAGATATAAAAATGAGTGATATGGTCACCTGGACCTTAAATACCCCAATGCAAGTTTTGCAAAATCATTTTGGTTTTTGGCCACATCGTGCAGCATGTAGGGGCTTAGTTCCCCGACAAGGGATCAAACCCGCACCCCCTGCTTTGGAAGCTCAGAGTCTTAACCACTGGACCACCAGGGGAGTCCCTGCAAAATCACTTTTTTATATTACAGTCACTTTTTAATATTGAAGTTGTGAACAAAGATAGTACTATTCTAATACAGTGTCCAACAGCCTGTTCATCTTGAAGACATTTTACATAACCCTCTGGTTTTAAGTAAAGTTGTAAAAGGAATGTTTTGTCAGAACTTGCTGGCCAGGCTGGGATTCTCACGGATATCTTTCTGTCCAACTTCACTTTCAGAATCATAGCATTTTTTTCCCCCTCCCTTTCGATAGTGAGTCCCTCATCCCTATGTGATTTCTGATGTCCTGGATTTCCTGCTTTGTCTGAGGCCTATACTGTGAGATTAAAAATCTTACATACTTTTAGCAAAGCCAAAGTGAAAGTCTGGCAATATGGTGGCATTTCCCGCTGCTTGAGCTCAAGACTAATCACTTAGTTTCTCAAATTTAGTAGGGGAGAGCTTTTGAAAGGACAAAACATATCTCATAATCTGTGCTAGTAAGTTAGAGGTGATACAAGCCCTGTTAAGAAACCCTGGGGTCCCATGCATATTGCCTCCCATAATAAAAAGTGACTTTTACTCAAACCATGAATGATTTAGGCCTGAAGGTAAGGATGAGTGGGAATGAGATCCCAGGGAGAAGTTATAGACTCCGAGTTCTCACAAGAGTTGAAACAGGTATCTGAACACTCTGTAGTACAGAAACATAAAGTTATAGCTGGAGAAGGAAATGGCAATCCACTCCAGTATTCTTGCTAGAAAATCCTATGGACAGAGGAGCCTGGCAGGCTACAGTCCATAGGGTCACAAAGAAGTTGGACACTACTGAGCAACTGACCAACAAGCAACATGTTATAGTAGGACATAAAAATAACTATGGTATTAGTTATTATTTTATTTTTTAATTTATTTATTTGGCTGAATCAGATCTTAAGTTTTGGCATGCAGGATCTTCTGTCTTCTAATTGTGACATGCAGGATCTTTTTAGTTGTCACTTGTGAAATCTTCATGCGTCATGCAAGATCTGGCATGCAGGATCTTTAGTTGTGGCATGTGAACTCTTAGTGGGATGGCATGTGGGATCTATTTCCCTGAACAGGGATCAAACCTGGGCCCCCTGCTTTGGGAGTGGAGTCTTAGCCACTGGACCACCAGGGAATCCCTTCTACAGTATTAATTGTCGTGTGAAATTTACATAAAGCACTCTGAAAAAAAGCTTTATGTATGTTACTTTTCTTACTACTTTAAAACAGACCTATGCACTTTAAAACAATCCTGTGTAAGAGGAAAGTCACACATTAAAGGAATCCTAGAGGGCCACCAGCAGTAGCTATAAGGGACCGTTCTCTTTTGTCTACGTCCACTTGTTTCTCCCACTATGTTTATTCCATTCAGGCACAGCCACTTATCAATCAATCTATAAAACAAAAAATATTCTTCTACAAAATGTAATCAAGTTGAATTTTTTATACAGTTGTTTTTAGTTCTTTGGGAGCATTCCTTGTTTAGTACCTTGCTTGAGTCATAGTCTCCAAGGAATATAGCCATGAATATAGAGTAGGAAGACTGAGATCTTTATCTTATATGGTCATTCAGTGATTAAAAAGACCCTCCAGTTCTCAGCAATTCTTCCAGTAAAATTAAAAAACAATGCAGTATTTTCTCTTTCTTTTATCATTATTATTCAAAAACTGATTGATAGAAATTAATATGTGTTAGCTACATCTTTAAGGGGAACTCAGTGCTGTCTTTCCTAAGAAGATGTTCTGGTAGATAAGACTTCCTTAAAATTAAACTCCTTTATAAGGTGAGTGTGTAGAGGACTAGTTAACTGATTAAAGCATTCTATTGTACAGCTAGAGCACAGAGATATTAAAGTGAATTAAATTTCTCATTTGGTGAATGAAAAATTTAGCTTTACTTTCATATTAGAATGTTTTGAAATAATATTTACTTTAGAGATAGGTTTAACAACATATTTTCTGGAGTTGTGATTATGGAATTGCACTAATTCTTTCCTCCTTGTTCCTTTTCTTCCCATCCTTATGACTTTCTGGCAGGCTGGAGGTGGGGGAGTATATAAATAAGGACAGTTATTGAATTAGACAGTGAAAATCATTATGATTGGACTTCAGAGAGTTGTCAATATACTCTAAACATGATATCCATCATCATCACTTCCTTGTTTTCTAATCCATTTGAATTATCAGAAAATTGAGGACTACAAAATAAATGCATGGTGTACAAAGAGTAAGAATAGGAAATTCAGTTTGTGAGTTGTTTATCCAGAGAAATAGTTTTCTTTTTATGAATAATAGACAAAGAACAAAGATCTAGACATGAGAGGGAAGAAACCTGTATTTCCCACTAAAAACATAGCAACACAAATAAGCTAGCGCTAAAAAGCCTGAGTTTAACAGCTTCTGTTTGTAGCTCTGTCATTTCCTATTGATACAGCCCTGGACATTGCACTAAAATTGTCAATACTTTTGTTGTTTATACTTGAATCTCTTGAAAACATTTGATCTTCATTATTGGGCACCTTCTTTGTGGCCAACAATATTCTAAGTATTAGTGGCATGGCAGTAAGAAATCAAGATCCTTGACTTATGGGAGAGACCCATTTTAATGGAGGGAGTAATCTGATTTTTTGTTTGTTTGTTTGTCAGGTGGTGATAATTGCTATGATAATTCTCAATCAAGAAAGACCTTTCTGATCAGGAGACTCCAAAACATGTCGTCACTCAGCTCCAATCTGTTGACTGACAGCCTCTTCCATCTCAGGCAATGGACACAATCTCTGAGTGCCGTGGGTGTAAAGGAGCAGCTTATAAGGTAAGTCAAGTTCAGTACCAGCCTTCTATAGTCTTAACTCTGTGTTCTGTATTTTTATTTGTTAAATCTGACAACCTTATTTGGAGGCTTAACATGCAGTAAGAGTCCTGACCTCGGCTCTGAGTGAGAGAGGGAGCTATGAAAATATTTTTAGCATCCTATTTTGAAAAGATCACTCTGCTGTCCTGTTGAAAGTTGTCTATAGGTGGTTAACAACAGAAGCAGGAAATCAAATTAGGAAACATGGGATGATGGTAAGTTTGATCAAGGCCTTGGCATCTATTCTACAAGAAGAGCTGACAAGATTTAATGACGGTTTGGCTGCGGAGTTGTGGGAAAATAAATAGTGGTGTCAAGGACAGTGTCAATTATTGTATTTGAATGATTGTGTGACAAAGCTATCCTCAATAACCCCTAATCACTCTGCAAGTTTATATGCAGTACTAGACCTTCTGCTGCCAGGCTAAAGACTTTGTTCTGCTTTCTCTCAATTTCCTTCCCAGAGTTGTATAGTGTGGATCTAGGTATCTTCCTGTATACGTTGGGAAAGTAGGGGGAAATTGGCTTGGCTATTATAGATAATTTGCAATCTGGAAAGGGTTAATGATTGATTCTGTGGACTCTCTCTCTCTCTACATATATATCTCTCTATATATATACACATACACACACATATACATATATATGTACATATGCATAGATATACAAATATCTATCCATATATAGGTATGGTTATATTAATATTTCAGTCTTTCTTTCAAAAGTATTTTTCATATCTTCAGGAGAATTGTTGATTTTATCTAAAAATGAGTATAAAATATTATCTAAATATTTTTGTTTCACATATATTGACCTTCAAAATAAAGTAACTAATATGATTGTTTAAATGCAATTTTTTGTATAAGTCGTGGCTGGAGTCATTTAGAAGACTCTTTGACATGTACATATACACATTACCCTAAGCTCATTCTAGATTATATATTCATCTAAAGTAGTTGTGAGTGATTATAAAATACCTATCATTGAAGTATCTTCAATTGCCTAAGTGGCAATTTATCTTCAAAGTAAAAGAAAAGCAGCATGGGTATTGGATATTTAATGACATATGGGGATCTTCCAGTTGGAAATAAGTTTAAATACAATTATGAGTATTGCAGACAGTCATTCAAAGGTTGAATTCAGCTGAAAAACAATGATAAGCTATTGACTTCTTAGGAGAAAAGGAGAAAGAAGTTGCTGACGAAATGGGAGTGTCTAAGGGTTGATGGACTCAGGTTCTGAAACAGTAAGTCTCTGAAAGTCTCCCATCAGCAAGGCTGAGTCTTGTTCATTATGGGGGGAACTGAAGCCGTGATAATACATCCTGGTCTCTGAGGGGTTGGCCCAAGCTGTCCTAGAGGGTGGGGAAGCATTTCTAATATGACCGATGCAGGAGTGTGGAAAAGCAGTCATACTTGGCCTCCTTCAAGGCACATAGAAAGGGGAGAAAGAAGGGGAGGAAACAAATAGTACAGCTTGGATGATGAAGAAATAGAGAGCAGGCAAAGTTTTCGAGAGAACTTTGTGCTGATTGGCCAAAATATCCTGACCATTATCCAGTATTTAATTTGGTATATGTATTCTTTTCTATTTTTTTTTTTTTTTACAAATTTCATTTGGCTGGTCAGGGATGGGGGGGTGGTGACTATAGCACTGTTTATTTCAAATGTAAGTAGAATTTCTTCTCAAGGGCACATCTCAAAAGAGAGGATATTGGACTGACCCGTTTCTTTATGTACCTCTCTGTTTACACCTTCCTTTTTACTGAAAACTGTATATGCCAGATAATATTTCAGGAATTGTGCATGCAGGATTTAGTTAATCTGCACAACAATCTTAATGTGGTAGTCAGAGCTATCTTTTTTTACATTTACTTGTGAAGAAGCAGAACCCCAGAGAAATTTAAAACTTTATCAAGATTTCATAACCAGTAAGTGGAAGCTGAGATTAAACTCAGGACTGCCTGACTCTTAAGACCTGAGCATATTCTGAAAGGCTGCACTGCCTTTTGAATGCAATATATATTATTGCATTCAATAATGTACAAAATGACCATATAATTTGTAACTGATGTATTTTTGTCTAGGAAAAATACTAAATAGGGGGACAAACAGATGTGAACTAAAACTGTTCAAGAGAAATTGGGATGTTCAGTCACCCAAACTATATGTAATAAATGTGTTATTGCATGAGATCCTGTAATACACCTACCTGTAGAGTTCTTCTGGAAAATCTGAACTATTACCTAATCTGCATTTATAAAATATAGTCTTGCATTCAATTTGCAGGAATTATTCATCACAAATAGTTGATTTCCTGCCTTTACTCAGATTTGTGTAAGTGACTCAATTATAATCAAGAAACAGCAGAGCAGGCAGCGTAGCTATGCAATCATCAATATGGATCTCATGCTTTGATGGGACGCTTCTCTAATATTAAGCAAATGCTGAAAAGAGGACAGAGAGTAAATGAAGGATTCGTGCTCCACCATTTCTGAAAAATTGGTAGTGCGTGTTTTTCGTTTCACTGGGTCAGTAACCCAAATTTGCTATCTTGGCACATCTAAGTATTTTGGTGAAAAACATCAGTGTGGAAATAGCAAATAGGTACTAGTGGTGAACACTGCAATTATAAATGCTTGAGTGAATATGAGAAATTAGACTCATCGATAGTAGAAGTTGATCATTGGCGGATAGATCTTTCTCTGGTCTTCTTTTGGTGGCATCTTACAGAAGATCTGAGAAAGCTGGGTCGACTCACATCAAGTCTCAGGTTCCAGCCTTCCAGCTGGACCTTGGGAAGGTGTTTCATTCTCTGGTCTTTTATAAAATAAGACATTGTCATACATTGATATGAATCAGCCATAGATTTACACTTATTCCCCATCCCGATCCCCCCTCCCATCTCCCTCTCCACCCGATTCCTCTGGGTCTTCCCAGTGCACCAGGCCCAAGCACTTGTCTCATGCATCCCACCTGGGCTGGTGATCTGTTTCACCATAGATAGTATACATGCTGTTCTTTTGAAACATCCCACCCTCACCTTCTCCCACAGAGTTCAAAAGTCTGTTCTGTATTTCTGTGTCTCTTTTTCTGTTTTGCATATAGGGTTATCGTTACCATCTTTCTAAATTCCATATATATGTGTTAGTATGCTGTAATGTTCTTTATCTTTCTGGCTTACTTCACTCTGTATAAGGGGTTCCAGTTTCATCATCATAAGTGTAAATCTATGGCTGATTCATATCAATGTATGACAAAACCCACTGAAATGTTGTGAAGCAATTAGCCTCCAACTAATAAAAAAATTAAAAAAAAAAAAAATAAGACATTGTTCAGTAAGGAGAAGTCTATGAAACAGACTGTCTGGACTGTTCTGAACCCGGATGCTCTTATCCAGGGCACCATGAAAACAGGGGTTTCCTAGTCTGTAGTTTCTTCTACATCATTAAACCCACCAGCTGAATCAGGCACAGTGGTGTGAGTGCAACTGCATGACCGTAACAATTGGCACAGATCCAGCAGCACTTTGCGAGGAGTTGGCAAATACGTAGGCTTGCATTTCCAAACCAGACAATTTCCTCAAAAGGTTCTTGTTTTGAATAGAGAGAAGAAAATCCTTTTTCCAAATGCAATCTGCCTTGAGTACCACCAATATCTGTGCCAAAACTAGACTTGTAGTTATACCCCCTTCCCACTAACCATGTCATATCCATGTGGGAGGTGATCTGTAAGCAGCTTTGTACCTTATATTCTTTCTTCCATGCAACTTTTAATATCCTTGAGGTCAATTGTTGCCAATTAGTATTAAAATCATTCTAGACTTCCTCAGTCCATATATACAAAATATGTACATATTTGTATATACACATGATTTATAAATATCATATATATTATATTTATACATTTTATATAAAATATGTAGATGATATATTAACATATATGATATGTACATATATAATATGTACATATTTTATATCATGTATATATGATATATATAATATATATATCTTTAACTTTTTCTTAAATTCCTTTTAAAAAAAATTTTCATTCTAAAACAGCCTAGGAGCTACTTTACATATTATTTTATTGCCTATTTGTGGGATGTTTACCTGAAAGAAGATGATAGTCCCAAAATCCTTTCAGTGAGAGGATTAAAAAACCATAGAGATTAATTACTTTGCCTGTGGGATTCTGGTGATGGTAGGTTTGGAATTGGATAAAATGTCAGGAGTCAGTATGTTCCAAAAGTTTGTCGGTCTGCTTCCTCCCTTGTGGTGACATCTTCAGGTACAAAATGTAAACCCCACAAAGTAAAGGATTTTGCTTTGGACTAGAAAAGACTGTGGCATATAGGAGTACTCAATAAATATTTGGTAAAACTGTAACAATTTCATGGTGTCAGTGAAAAGAAGAATGCAAATACTCAGATCATAAATAAGAACATATTGAAGCAAAATGTTAGGAAAATAATAAAAAGCCCCAAATACGTTCCTTTTTAATATTTGCTTGAAGTTTGAATGCATCTTTCCTAGATACATATTTGTACATTTTTGCATGCATTTCATAAAACATATAACCTATGAAAAGATTGTAATCTCTGCAACTTTCAAAAAGAATCCATCCTATGACAGAACATAGAGGCAATTTACAATTTTGTGAGTTTGTATTTGGGAGAAAAAAATAAAAAGGCTGTTTCATTCATTGGTATCATGTTTTATAAATATGCTTATAAGTAGCTGGAGGATAATGACAGAGACCGAAGGAAGATAGTTTGACAGGAAATATAAAAGGACTTGGGGCACATGGCTCTATTATGATCCCCAGAAAAGAAATTAGCCTTCATCTGATGAAGCTATATGACTTGAGGGTTTAAAAAGAAACTTCCAAATAATAACCAGAAGAAATTATTTTTACGAAAACTTAAGATTGTTTCACTTTGGGGAGTAGATAAATCTAGATGATTGATTGCAAAAAGACAGAACATTTTACATGCTATAATATGTTCTTTATGCTAACTTTGATTTTTAGTATTTTAAATCATGTGTGTATATTGCAGTGGTCAAACATATTTGTAAAATGTTTAAAAGAAGTCTATAGAATAAATAGTTATTTCTGCTGTCAATAAATGATTCTTTTAGTTTAGCTTAGTTTTTTCTGAGATTGAATAGTGTAAAGCATAGCTCTTAAGGCCAAATCACTTCTCATTAGTGACCAGTGAAAATCAAACTCTAAAACCTGAGAGAGTTATTCTAGACTTTTTACACTTACCCATAGCCTTATTATCCTAAGATATTTTGTCATGTGAAGTTGGTTCCATCCATATCCATACATTGGCTTACACTTAGAAATGGTTCTTGATTTCCAGGAGGTAGGTGACTCATAGTAGTGACCTGAAGAGGTTTTATTTGCAACACTAGGAAAAGACAACTCTCAGCATCTCAATGTGTTTCTCAAGGAATCACTAAAGTTGATGCTAATTCAGCTTTCCATACTGCAGCCCTTGGTATTTTCTGGGGACTTGCATGATGGGTTTTGTAGTAGGCAGAGTTATGACCCCCAAGAAGACTCTACATTAGGAATATGATAACACAGAATAGGTTATCTTACCTGGCAAAGAGACTTTGCGTATGCAATTAAGATTACTAATCAGTTGATCTAAATATAGGGAGATTATTCTCTATTACCTGTGTGACTCCAATGAAATTCACATGATCTCTGAAAAGCAGAGAACTTTTACAGAAAAGGAAGGCAGAAGGGGAAGCTAGAGACATTCAAAACTGGTTTTGACGATAGAAGGGACCAGGGACCTCAGTCCAGCAATGACAAGGAACTGAATTTTGTCAATAACCTGAATGAGCTGAGCTTGATAATATATTCTTCCCTAAGCACTTCCAGACAGGCACCTAGATGGCAGACACCTTGATTTTGGCCCTGTAAAATTCTAAACAGAGAAACCAGTTCAGCTTCACTGTGCCCTGGTTTCCAACCTAGGGTACCGCGAGATTTTAAGTCTGTGTTATTTAAACTGCTCTATCTGTGATAATATGATAACGCTGGAAGACTAACACAGTTTCTATCATCTCCATTTAGTTTCCAAAGAAGCCGAGGGTCAGAGAAGTTAACTGTATTACACACAAATATAGCTTTCAATGCTGCTTCAGTACCATGAGTCACATCCAAGTCTGCTCATGCCCACACTTATGTTCTTATTATTCGTAGCAGTAGTTCTCAAATTTAACCATAAATCAGAATCATCGAGAAGGCATTTTAATACACCTGTTTCTGGCTCCCATCTCTAGAGTTTCTGATTCCTTAGGTGTCAAGAATGACCAAAGTATCTGCATTTTTAAGTATGTTCCTACATGCTCTGCTAGTACTTCTCTGGGGGTGGGGAGGAACCTCCTTTGAGAACCACTGCTTTATAGGAAGTTGCTGTTCTCTTAATTTTAATCCTTAGTATGTTTGGAAAGGGCTGCAGATGAGAGTTCTAGAAACATTCTTTAGGGGACACTGGGTATTATCATGATGCTGTGTGCTCACTTTCTCACATGGGCCCGAGAAATGGAAGCCTTTCTCAGAGACATGCAGCATCTCCCTGAACCACTTGTGAGAGAAAGTTCGATGGAAATCATTCAGTGGTAACACTTTTAACCACACACACACCCCTCTATCAGATTTCACTCAAACTCAGCAGCCAAGAGTTTCTGTTTGTCTTATCTGGTATTTTTAAACCTTTAGTCCCCATTGTCAAGGACTTAAGAATCAAAAAGTCAGTGGACAAACAGTGGATAATCTGTGTTCCAGAAATTGCCCAAGAAAAGCTGTTCAAACAAGGCAGCCATGCTCTATAGAATAATGGGAATAAATAAATTATCTCCCATAGGAGGAAAAATAGAGTTGGATATATATATCTTGAGAACAGAAACAGTCTTGCTCTTTCTTATGTAAGCAAAGCAAAACAAATGATGCTTTAAGGTACCTCTTATTGAATTCTATATTATTTTATTTTTATTTTAGATCAATTTTCTACTTTAATAAATTTATAGAAATATACTTTACTTACCACAAAATTCACTAATTATAAATATATAGTAATGTTTTTACTGAATTATTCAACATTCACCATAATCCAGTTTTAGATTTTAATCATCTCAGTTTACGGTAAGCCCTCATTCTCATCACTAGTCTCTAAGCAACTCCTAATTTACTTTCTAACTCTATTGATTTGCTTTTCCTGAACATTTAATACAAATGGAAAGGTATAATATATGTTCTTTAGTGTCTGGTTTCTTTCACATATTGTATTTTTGATGTGCATCACCTTGCAGCATGTATCAGTATTTCATTCATTTTCATTTCTTTTTGGTATTCTCAGTGGAGATATTGGGGCTTCCCTCATTGCTCAAGAATCTGCCCGCAATGCAGGGGACCCAGGTTCAATTCCTGGGTAGGGAAGATCCCCTGGAGAAGGAAATGGCAACCCACTCTAGTATTCTTGGAAATACAGGTAAAATACTGAAGTTACATAAAAGCAGTATTTCCTTCTTCCAAAGAGCTTAATTTCTAGATTGTGTGTGCTAAGTCACTTCAATTGTGTCCAACTCTGTGTGACCCTATGGACTATAGCCCTCCAGGCTCCTCTGTCCATGGGGATTCTCCAGGCAAGAATACTGGAGTGGGTTGCCATTTTCTTTACCAGGAAATCTTCCCAACCCAAGGATCGAACCCATGTCTCTAACATCTCCTTTATTGGCAAGCAAGTTCTTTACCACTAGAGCCTAGATTACTATTTCTCAAGTTTTATTACCACAAACCAAGGTGGGGGAACATAGGGATAAACATTTCACCCTAACTCCTTGCCATTTTTTTTTCAAGAGAATATCCTAAAATGGCATTTTATATTCTGTGCTAGGGGAGGCAACAAAATATCCTTTAAGGATAAGGGGATTCAGCTAAAAAAATTAGTGAATGATAGGAAATGACTAAAAATGTACTCAATGTGATCCTGAGGGTTTAAGTAAGAAAGTGAAAGTTGCTCAGTTGTGTCCGACTCTTTGTGAGCCCATGGACTACACAGTTTATGGAATTCTCCAGGCCAGAACACTGGAGTCGGTAGCCATTCCCTTCTCCAGGGAATCTTCCCAAACCAGGGATCAAACCCAGGTATTCCACATTGCAGGCGGATTCTTTACCAGTTAAGCCACCAGGTAAGCCCCTGAGTAAGAGTAGGTTGAAACTTATTGATCAGAGCTTCATATTTCATGGTGGGAAAGGTCTTCCTCTACACATAGAGAGATCTTTATTCTATGACATTAGAAGTAGAAAGCTCTAGTGTGCTGCTCTTAAGCTCCCATCATGTTCATCCTTCCGCATTTAATTTTCTTTGTTTAAAATCCACAATGACTCTCCCTCACATATTAGATATAGTCCCAAATCCTTTATATGGTTTACAAGACCCTCCATGAAGTAGCATGTGTCTCTCTAGACTCATTAGTTTGTTTCTCTGCTATTCTCTCTGCTCCCACAATTTAGGAATTCTTTCAATTTCTAAACTCTTCTTTTCTGCACGTGGAATTATTACTTTAAAAACTGCAACCCAGTATCAAAGGCAATAATCTGGATATGATATTGAGTTCAGTTCAGTTGCTCAGTTGTGTCCAACTCTTTGCAACCCCATGAACTGCAGCATGCCAGGCCTCCTTGTCCATCACCAACTCCTGGAGTCCACCCAAACCCATGTCCATTGAGTTGGTGATGCCATCCAACCATCTCATCCTCTGTTGTCCCCTTCTTCTCCTGCCCTCAATCTTTCCCAGCATCAGGGTCTTTTAAAATGAGTTAGCTCTTCACATCAGGTGGCCAAAGTATTGGAGTTTCAGCTTCAACATCAGTACTACCAATGAACACCCAGGACTGATCTCCTTTAGGATGGACTGGTTGGATCTCCTTGCAGTCCAAGGGGTTCTCAAGAGTCTTCTCTGACACCACAGTTCAAAAGCATCAATTCTTCAGTGCTCAGCTTTCTTTATAGTCCAACTTTCACATCCATACATGACCACTGAAAAAATGATAGCTTTGACTAGACGGACCTTTGTTGGCAAAGTAATGTCTTCTGCTTTTCAATATGCTGTCTAGGTGGGTCATAACTTTCCTTCCAAGGAGTAAGCATCTTTTAATTTCATGGATGCAATCACCATCTGCAGTGATTTTGGAGCCCCCAAAAAGAAAGTCTGCCACTGTTTCCCCATCCATTTGTCATGAAGTGATGGGACCAGAGGCCATGATCTTAGTTTTCTGAATGTTGAGCTTTAAGCCAACTTTTTCACTCTCCTCTTTCACTTTCATCAAGAGGCTGTTTAGTTCTTCTTCACTTTCTGCCGTAAGAGTGGTGCATATCTGTTGTTATTGATATTTCTCCCAGCAATCTTGATTCCAGCTTGTGCTTCCTCCAGCCCAGCGTTTCTCATGATGTACTCTGCATATAAGTTAAATAAGCAGGGTGACAACATACAGCCTTGACGTACTCCTTTTCGTTTGGAACCAGTCTGTTGTTCCATGTCCAGTTCTAACTGTTGCTTTCTGACCTGATTACACGTTTCTCAAGAGGCAGGTCAGGTGGTCTGGTATTCCCATCTCTTTCATGATATTACACTACATTTTTTTGAAATGTTACACTACATTTTTTTTTAATGTTCCATTTTTTCGAAATTATTTTTTACAACTGTGTGTATATAAACAGTGTTCTCAATAAAAATTGAAATTTAAAGTAAAGAAGGAAAAAAACTTGAAGCCCTCACTGGGTTAACACCATGAGTCAAGGACTACATGTCTCTTGCTCATTGTTCTAGCTTTACTGTTTGGCTCAGCACCTAGGAAAAGTTGTAATTTAAATAATATTTGCAGAATTAAATATGTGAATACTGATGTCCAAGTGCACATAGTTAGTTGGTACCAAAGATGATTCAGCTAAGATCTGGTACCAGAGACCCTGATCTTTTGCTAGAGTTCTTTTTTGAGGCACTGATTTCTGATTTTTGAAACTCAGTCATTCATTCAAAGCTATCTGCGAGATTTTCAGAAAGGTTAAAATGTCATGGTGAAGATAAAGAGGTCATTGCTATATGGACTTGTAGCAGGAGTGGAGAGCCATATCTATTACAGATATGCAGTTAAGACTGTAGTTTAAACTGAAGTTAGTACAGGGAGGAAATGGGACCAGAATCAAAGTAAATATCAAAAGAAGTGAATTAGATCAAGAGGTGAGGAAGTTTCCTGGAGAGTGAGACGAGTTAACTTAGATCTGAATATTGAGTAGAATGGCAGCCCACTCCAGTATTCTTGCCTGGAAAATCCCATGGATGGAGGAGTCTGGTAGGCTACAGTCCATGGAGTCGCAAAGAGTCGGACACGACTGAGCCACTGCACTTCACCTTCCAGCTGGAGGGAACTGCATGTACAAGGCCCTTCTAGCAGGAGGAAACAAAGTACATCCAAAAAATGGAAAGAAAACCACTGGGGTTGCCCCACAAGTGTGGACAGGGAGGTGGCAGCAAGGTTACAGCAGGGCATCATGATCCTGCTAACCAAGAACTGTGGTTTTGTACTGAGAACTATGATTTAAAGGCTTGTTTGAAAACAAAGATGATAAGGAATGCTTGGCATTATTGGTTTTCTATTTTAAGACACTTACTGTTTCTGGGCTTCCCTGGTGGCCCTATTGGTAAAGAACCTGTCTGCCAATGCAGGAGACATAAGCGATACAGGTTTAATCCCTGGGTTGGGAAGATCCCCTGGAGTGAGGCATGGCAACCTACTCCAGTATTCTTGCCTGAAGAATCCCATGGACAACAGAGCCTGGCGGGCTACACTCCATGGTGTCGCAAAGAGTCAGACATGACTGAAGCAACTTGGCACACATTCATGAACTATGGAGAAAAACCACTGAGGCTTTAAGTGAGAATGAATGTAGGGAGTTTATTAGAACGCAGTTGCCATGGCCTGGGTGAGAGATGTTGATGGGTTAGGTGGACCTGCGATTCTCAACTGTGGAGTCTAGTTTCTGTTAAGACTTGCAGGGTATCTGAACACTATCTCAAAGCCACTCTAATGGGAGATGTGTTCTTGGCATAACTCATCTCAGATGAAGACTTCTTCCAAGTTTTATCTTGTCCCAATTCTCCCTCCTGGATCTGCCATTGTAACACCAACACCAAACGCTATATACTGGAAAGTACAGCCTTTAGAATCAGAAAACTTAAATTCCAATGACATCTCCAACTCTTACTATTAATAGCTTTTAAAAAAATGTTTATTTTTTAATTGAAGGATAATTGTTTTACAATATTTTGTTGTTTTCTGTCAAACCTCAACATGAATCAGCCATAGGTATACATATATTCCCTCCCTTTTGAACCTCCCTCCCATCTCCCTCCCCACCCCACCCCTCTAGGTTGATACAGAGACCCTGTTTGAGTTCCTGAGACATAGAGCAAATTACCATTGGCTATCTGTCTTACATATGGTAATGGAAGTTTCCATGTTACTCTCAACATACCTCTCACCCTCTCCTCCCCTCGCCCCATGTACATAAGTCTATTCTCTATGTCTGTTTCTCCATTGCTGTGCTGCAAATAAATTCTTAAGTACCATTTTTCTAGATTCCATATATATGTGTTAGTATTTGGTATTTAGCTTTCTCTTTCTGACTTACTTCACTCTGTATAATAGGCTCTAGGTTCATCCACCTCATTAGAACTGACGCAAATGCATTCATTTTTATCGTTGAGTAATATTCCATTATGTATATGTGCCACAACTTCTTTATCCATTCATCTGTCAATGGACATCTAGGTTACTTCCATGTTCTAGCTATTGTAAATAGTGCTGCAATGAACAATGGGATATATGTTCTTTTTCAATTTTGCTTTCTTCAGGGTATATGCCTGGGAGTGGGATTGCTGAGTTATATGGTGGTTTTATTCCTAGCTTTTAAAGGAATCTCCATGCCATCTTCCACAGTGGCTATATCAATTTGCATTTCCACCAACAGTGCAAGAGTGTTCCCTTTTCTCCACACCCTCTCCAGCATTTATTGTTTGTAGACTTTTTGATGAGGGCCACTCTGACCTGTGTGAGGTGATATCTCATTGATATTTTGATTTGGATTTCTCTAATAATGAACAATGTTGAACATCTTTTCACATCTTTTGTTAGCCATCTGTATGTCTTCTTTGGAGAAATGTCTGTTTAGGTTTTTTCCCACTTTTTGATTGGGTTGTTTGTTTTTCTGGTATTGAGTTGTCTGAGCTGCTTGTATATTTTGGGAATTAATCCTTTGTCAGTTGTTTCATTTGCTATTATTTTCTCCTATTCTGAGGGTTGTCTTTTCACTTTGCTTATAGTTTCCTTTGCTGTGTAAAAGCTTTTAAGTTTAATCAGGTCCCACTTGTCTACTTTGGTTTTTATTTCCATTACTCTAGGAGGTGGGTCATAGAGGATCTTGCTTTGATTTATGTCATTGAGTGTTCTCCCTGTGTTTTCCTCTAAGAGTTTTATAGTTTATAGTCTTATATTTAGGTTTTTAATCCATTTTGAGTTTGTCTTTGTGTATGGTGTTAGGAAGTTTTCTAATTTCATTCTTTTACAGGTAGCTGTCCAGTTTTCCCAGCACCATTTATTGAAGAGCCTATATTAATAGCTTTTTGACAAGGATTAGTTACTTCTCTGCATGTCAGAGATGTATGTCATAACTTTACTGTGATAATAAATTGAAATAAAGTAAAAATGTGTATAGCACAATGTCTAGCTCATAGTCAGTTATCTTACGTTGGTTGAATTTTGAACTGAGAAAAATAGCTAGCAAATAAGTTATACTGCATGACTCTCACTTTGCCTGTGTGCCTCCTAAGATCTTTTGACATTAGAGTACCACCTGGAGAAAGCCTTGAAAATGAATAAATATTTATTAATGCTCCAGAACAGAATTTTAAAACTAAGCATGCAGTTTCAAGCAGAGTAACAATGAATCTGCGTGTCCATTTAATCCTCATTAACAGGCTCATCATAGATATTTTAGGAAGACGCCCTGTGGAATAAAATCTTATTCTAGGTATATCCATCCTAACAATTAGTTCCAAGGATTCAGTGCATGTCTCTAACTACAAATGAACACCACATATTAAACAAAGAAGACTGTGGAGTTCATACTTCCTTAATTATGGGTTCACGGGAGTGCTAGATTTGACTATGCTAAATTCATTATCATTACTATGTGCCGAATTCTCCTGTAACCTCACCATAGGTAAATTTCCTTCCTAGTCATGTACTTTGTGACAGGTTAGCAACAATTCCAGCTTCATGCTCCATTTTCTCTGCCTACTGAGGCAATTTGCTATCCATGCACTTTGTTATTTCCTCCGCTTTGTGGCTCTGACCTGTAAAGGTATCTCGTGATGGGAACTGCACTTTGAATGCCAACACTTCAATTGCTCTCCGGGTTGAATACTGTCTATGCCACCTTAGGGGGAGGATTTTAGTATATAGGTCATCCTCTTAGATTAAATAGGTGGTCAAGACTGTGGGCTGAGTTGTTTTAAAATTGTATCTCATTGTGCTTCCCACGCTTTTGGCAGTTTACCATCATGACACTCTAGATCCTCTGTGATATGGCCTCTGCCCACCTCTTAAGGCTCATCGGCTACCACCGTCTTGATATTTATGATGGGGGATATTGAACTGTGTCATATGCCCTACACGCACTATGCCACTTCGTATTTCTATTCCCTTACACAAGGCTGTTCTCTCTGCCTGTAAGATTCAGCCCTCTCCCCAGTCTCTTCTTGCCTAAACACACGCTCCACTTCCAAGAAATCTTTTGGGTACCACCTTCCCTGGGTGGCCTGCATGCTGCTTTCTGCCTCCTCTCTGCCAGTCACACTGGAGTTCTCTTTACATCCCCAAAGTCCCCTGGGCATTGCTCTATCACAGAATCACTAACTTGCACTGAAGCTATCCATTTATAAACCTGTACCCAGACAACAATAAATTCTTAAGTCTGTGCCCAATCCATATCTGCATATCTAGCATTTCTATGCTTACAGCAGAGGCAACTTATTAAATACTTACTGAAATAATGGATGCATTTGAAGAAACTAAAGAACAGAAGGCAGGAAAACAATGTCAGTTAAACATTCATTCATTCTGTTGCAGGCACTTTGTTAGGTGCTAAGAAATGCAAAATTTTTAACCTGAGCATAAGTCTTGCCTCTAGATATGTAAAATCTAAAGGAAAAGAGAGATGTGACAGTTGACCATTGTGTTCTATGATGAAGGTAACTGTGGAATCAGGGAAGGTACCCTGGAAGCTTTGAGTTGTTATTGTTATCCTTATTTTATACGTACATAACATTCAGTTATTATTACATTTGACTGGCTTACTGAGGGGTTACTTGGGCTTCTCTGGTGGCTCAGATGTAAAGAATCTGCCTGTAATGGAGGAGACCTGGGTTTGATCCCTGGATCATGAAGATCCCCTGGAGAAGGGAATGGCTACCCACACCAGTATTCTTGCCTGAAAAATCCCATGGACAGAAGAGCCTGGTGGGCTACAGTCCATGGGGTTACAAAGAGTCAGACAGGACTGAGTGACTAATACACACACACTCACTCTCTCATCTCTTGCATTCTCTTATCTCTCATAGCAATCTTAGGGAATGAACACTGCTACTGCTATTTTAAGGGGGGAGATACTGAACCACAAAGAGGTTATGAATGTGTTCCTAGGTCATACAACAGAAAGCTGATATACGTGGGGACAGAACACAGACCTTTCTATCATCAAAGACACTTCTGCTCCAAGTGTTCTGTTAAAAAGACACCCCTCCCTACTAAGGGAAAAATTGATCAGAGAAAGAAACATACACAGAAAGTGAAAGAATCATCATGGAAGTGAAGGGCCATGCTCTATTTTGCAGAACTATGAGTAGCTCAGTGTTGCTCAAGAATGCAGACTGCAGAGGAAATGAAAGGGAGAAAAAGCAACCCTCAGATACATCCCCAATTCCAAGCTCGCTCCAGCCCTGTACCCAGGGGGCAGCCCTTCCATTCCCAAAGGGAACACAATGTTGTGGGAGCGCTGAGGAAAATAACTATTGGTTTTCTTATTTAGAAAGTGCTACACTGTTCGGATGTGTTTGAAAATGACAAAGTACCTGGGCCCTTCATCTTCTTCCTTCACTGAAGCTAAAAGGGAGAGGATAAATAACAGCTGGGAGAAAAGATCAATGAAGGCCTCGCCTGCAATAACAGATAGAAAGTGCCTGGCAAAGGGAAACCATAAATGCTATAGAACCTCATTCTTCATCTTTGAACTAAAGGTCTCCTCTGACCAGAACATTAAAGATCAAGTGCAGCTCTTCCCTTGAGCACAGGTGTTTGCTTTAGTTATCTTAGTGTCCAGCTACCCAGGGTGGCATTGAAAATCTTTCTGCAAATGCAATGGAGACTTTCCCTGATGGCTCGTCCATAAACTTCATAAAAGTCACATTTATCTATCAAGACTCAGGCCATTGATATTATACACAGTAGGGCATTCACCATCCCCTTCTTCCATTAGTAATAATATCAAATATAGCAAGCTGGTGGAGACCAAGGTGCTCAGGACACCAATCCAATCATTTTCCTGCCTTTCACTCGTGATGGATGGAAGTGATTGTGTTTTTCATTCTGAGCTGCTGAGTTCCTGTGGATTGTGCTGTAAGATGACAGGGTTCCTGCCAGAGCAGTTTCTTGAGTATGATGGAGTGAGGTGGTTTCAAGCTGGACCCAGGCCCCTTTGGGATTTGATGGAGCTCTTTGGGATCCATCCTAGGGAAGCACTTGAGCAGTTGAGGGGGCAGGGCTTCTGAGAAGTCTTAAATCTTAGGTTTATATTGCCACATAGGCCTTTATGTGGAGAGTAATGTCTTCAAATAAGAGACCTAAAATTCCACCAGATTGTTAAGCGATGCATTGGCCTTGGAGACTGGGAACTTGCATCAAAATTTGCTCAGCCACTAATGGGTGCTAGATCTAAGCTGTTTGTCTTCTTTTCAGCTGACTTAGTCTTATCTCTGAGATAAGCATATGATACAGCCTGTTCACAGGAATCAGCTGTGAGCTCTCTCTTAGGAAGGTCAGCTGAGATCTTATAAATACAAGTGTGATGTTAAGTGTGGGGGCTTGTTGAATGTGGGGCTCAGTCTAAGCAATTTTTAGATCACACAGCTAGGAGTACCAGAACCAAGATTCCAATCTGTGCTAAGTGTTTCAGACCACACAGCCTTTCTCAGGAGATGCATATGCCAGGATTAGTCTAAATTGGTATTTTAAGATATCAGGAATTTAAAAGAAGTATTACAGTCATTTTTCTATTAACCATACAAACACGTGGTCAAATGAATGAAAATGTCCCTACCTCACAATCTATTTTGATTTGTTTTACTTTTTACATTGAAGGAAAAAAAAAAAAAACTCTTGATAAAGATTTCTCACCTTAAGCTCAATCATTCCCATTTTTGCTGCAGTGGCATTTTCTTTTCTCTTTTTAATGCTTTTTTTTTTCTTTTTCTTGCTCTTCCCTATACAAACATTGATTATTTGGTGAGTCTGCAAAGCCCCTGACAAATATAGCACTCCTAAAGAAACTTTTGCTCTAACTGAGAAAGCAAACTAATTTGTAACCTAGTGAATGTAACAATACAATATATTAATAATAATAGTAGGCTCCGGAATCAGATTGATTTAGCTCCAAATCCTGCTACTTATACTCGCTAATGTGTATGAATGGTATGTGTATGTGTGTTAGTCACTTAGCTGTGTCTGACTCTACGCAACCCCACGGACTGTATAGCCCACCAGGCTCCTCTGTCCGTGGGATTCTCAAAGCAAAAATACTGGAGTGGGTTGCCATTCCCTTCTCCAGGGGATCTTCCCAACCCAGAGATCAAACCTGGGTCTCCTGCATTGCCAGGTGGATTCTTTACTGTCTGAGCCACCAGAGAAGACCCGTGTACTTTAATCAAATGATTTAAACTTGAAGGTTAACCATAGACCTACTCGTAGAGTTGTTGGGTAGATTATATAATCTGTGCAAAAAATAGAGTAATGAGTTATGAAATGGCTGGCAATAGCTAACAGTTATGAAGTCATTTCCTAAGTCATGTGATAGTGGTAGACAGAATCATTATTATGTCTTTCTCTAGGAGGAGTTTTAGAAACAATTGAGGAACTCATCCCGAGTAATAAAGCTAAGGACTAAAACTGGAGCAGCAAAGCAGTGGGCTCATTACAATAACAGCATGGCTTTCCTGAAACTCTAGGCAGGGAACCCTAAATTGTGCACAGTGCTAACTGCATGTATTACTGGAATTACATTACAATTAGGTTGTGACTGTAGCTAATGTCTTCGGTCACTGTGCTGGGTACTGAGTCAATTCCAGCTCCTGACTGATTTCCAAGGTGGTCGAGGCTGGCTCAGTGACATAGGAAAACCACACCTTAGGGAATTAGAAAGTGTGTGTTACTGCTAGAAATTAAACCGCCAATTGATTGTTTTAAAAAAAGCACTTGTTTTTTAAAAAAAAGATCCTTTAACTGTGTTTTACTCAAGACTGCCTTTCAAGAAAATATTGGTTCAATTAGGACACAAAAAGCCAAATTTACACTATTTATTTATATTCTCCATTTCATTGTGGAGAATTCTTCCACTTATGCAGGAAGAAAGTATGGGATATATGTCCCTAAAAAGTGTATCTGCAGAAGGACCAAGTTGTTCTCTATTGAAATAAAGCACATTAATGAAAATAAAATCTGAATTAACTCCCCGTGCCTTGCCACTCCCTCTCGCCCACTCAGGGATTGATTGCAGGGCAGTTCCACACTCTGTTCTAAAGTGATTTTCTTGAAAAGATACCACCAGTTAGGTAAAAAGCCAACTATTTGAGCCAAGGCTTTCCTTGATTTGATTCTAACAGAACAATCCAGGCTCCCTTCTCACTAAAACAATTTATACATCCTGTTCTTCCATCAAGCTAACCAACTTGCCAATATGTTCTGAACTTAACTTGCTTGCAGTTTTGCCCTGTGTTTTTGCTTCTGCCTCTGCATCCAATGTCTCATCCACTCCCACCTATAACCTATTCTAGAGTTGTATCTATCTATCAGCAAGAATGCCCGCTTACCTCAGTCTCCTTTCTCGGAACCTCCTCTCTGCCTGACTTTTGAATGATGAGTTCCTTGGGGCCCAATTTTAGCTCTTCTAATTCTATACTCCTCACCTAGATAATTTCATTCATTCTCTCAGTTAAATTACCATCACTATGCTGATGACTCAAAAACGTATGTGTCTAGCTCAGACATTTTTACAGTTTTATATCCAACTACTGGCTTGATGGCTTCCCCAGTGGCTCATTGGTGAAGAATCTGCCTGGCAATGCAGGAGATGCAGGTTTGATCCCTGACTCTGGAAGATCCCCAGGTGTGGGAAATTGGAACCCACTCCAGTATTCTTGCCTTAAAAATTCCATGGACAGAGGATCCGGGTGGAATTCAGTCCATGGGGTTGCAAAGGAGTCAGACACAACTGAGTGACTGAGCACACACGGACTGGCTTGATACAATCATCTGAATATGTCTTCCAGACACTGAGAACACACAAATACAATCCCTGGTGTATCTCACACCCCGAATCTGAATGTCCACTGGTAGTCCTTAAGTCAGCAAAAGGCGCTTTCACTTGCCTACCAGCTCATCCTGGAAATGTGAATGTTTTCTTCAATGTCTCTATGTTCCTCATCCTAAATCTAATTCTTACAGAGTTTCCAGCCTCATTTTTCTATTTCCATCATAACCACTCTAACGCAAGGGGTTATCATGTCTTATTTCAAACAGTTGAATTCTCCCTTGAAATTTATTTTGTCTCCACTTAATCTATCCCACAGAGTAGGAGATATTTGTAAATGCATCTCTGATCATGTCAACCTCTGGAATAAAACCTTTCATTGACTTCAAATTGCCCTTTAAATATGGTCCAAAAGCTAACCCAGAGTCTACAAATTTCTACATAGCCAAACCATTCTCAGAGTGTTTGCATTCCCTGACACTCTTCCTTCACACTTTCTTGCTGAATTTCTGGAGTATGATACTGTTTCCAGCTTCCAGTCTTCCTTATATGCTTTTCCCTCTGCATGGAATACCTTTTCCCCTCTCTTTTTGTGTCTGATTTCATGTCATTTGGTTCTCTGGGGGCATCCTACTGCTTCAGAGAAGCTTTCTCTATACTCCGGACCTAGTAAGAACCCCTTATTTTGATTCCTAGAGTATTGCGTCCTTCTCCTAAGAAAGGCTATACTTTTATAAACAGATCCTTGGTAATAATTGGATTAAAATACATCTTGCCTACTAGACTATGGAGTGTATGAGATCCAGAGCTTTGCATAATATACTGGCCATTCTATTCTCCCCACCCAGCACAATGCCTAGCCAATGATCAGTACATCATACACTTTTTGTTTCCATTTTTATGGGTTGAATTGTGTCCCTTCCAAATGTATTTTGGAGTTCTAATCTCCAGTACCTCAAAATGTGATCTTATTTGGAAATGGACCTTTTTGCAGATGTAATTAGGAAAGACAAGGTTACATTGGAGTAGGGTGGGGCCTTAATCCAATATGCTTAGAGTCCTTAAAAAAATACAAAGGAAATTAGAAGAAAGGCAGAAATTGAAGTGCTATAGCTACAAGCCAAGGAAAGCTGAAGACTGCCAGCTACTGCCAGAAGCCAAGAAGACAGCAGGAAGGATTTTATTCAGAGTCTCAGAAGGAAAATGGTCTTGCCACCACCTTGGTTTTGGACTTCCAAACTCTGGAACCATGAGACAACACTGTCGGCTGCTTTAAGCCACTCAATTTGTGGTACTTGGTTATGGCAACCTTGCAAAACTAATACCATGCTTATATTCATATACTCAGGCATTTATTTAATGTACTATGCCTTATTAACCTCTGCTGTTCTTCAGGGTTTGGAGCAGAATATGTACTTTGTAATAAAATGCTAACAGAGTAATTACATGTAAACAAAGTCAGAATCTATTCATCTATTTACTTGTGGATACAAACAAATAGTTAACAGCCAAAAGTTACATGTGCACTTATAACATGACTCCAAAATCTCACTCCTAGGTCTTTATCCAAGAAGAAGGTAAACTTATATATACAAATATTTATAGCAGCACTGTTCATAATAGCAAAAAACTGGAATAAAATGTCCTTTAACGTGTGCATTTACAAATTGTGGTTTACTGTAACCAGTTGCTCAGTCATGTCCAACTCTTTGTGACCTCAAGGATTGTAGCCTGTGGAATATTATCCCTCAATAAAGAGGAATGAACTATTGCTAAACAACAGATGAATCTCATATGCATTCTGCTAAGTGAAGCAAACCAGACCTACAAAGTTATACACTACATGAAAATAAAAATAAAATCTTCTGGGGGAAATAAAACATAGGAAATGGACTCAACAAAACTAACAGACCCACAATCAAATGAAACCAGGCAGCCATGACAGACTTGGGATTCAATCACATACTCTACGTTCTTGGAAAATCCATAGACTGGAAAGGTGTGAACCTTTGACTGTGCCAAAGCTCCTGCCTAGAATGCCCTCCACGGACAGCCCAGGCAATGACCAACCCCAGGAACTTGCACTCAAGTTGCAAAGGTCACCCAATGCCCTTTCAAATTTCCCAAATGTGTGTGTATGTGTTTTTTTTCCAGAGCATCTCTGTCGCTCTCATCCTGAGGAACAAAGCTCAATTGTATGATCAAGTCTGTGTCTCTAGGGCTGAGTCCTCAGACTTTTCTGAATAAAATTCCTTCTTCCATCATTTTGTTGTTCAGAAGTTTTATAAGTTGACAAATTTGAATTTATGTATGCAACACTCCAGAAGAGGTGAAACTGTAATAACAGAGAACAGATGTGGCTGGAGTTTGAGAGGAGGAGAATATTTGCATACAAAGATTCAGCACAATGGAATTCTCTGGACTGTTATTAATACAGTTGTCCTGTATCCTGATTGTGGCAATGGTTATATGAATCTAAGCAAATACTACGATTCTTTAATTGAATGCATATTAATTTAAAAGTTATAAAATAACAACAATGTAGGGGGTAATAAGGAAGAGACTCAAACATATGAATCAAATAATTTTTTAAGGCTAAAAGCAATGATGTTTACTAGGAAGTGGCTATTCTTCTTGAGAAAATGGCCCCAAATCTTTCTTAAATGAATGTCAGTAATTTTCAAAGGTGTCATTAAGAGCCATAGATGTCTAATATGAAAGCTTAGTGAAGGCAAACCTCGTCTGCCTTCATGTATCATTATATACTTAACTAAGGAGAACATTTTCCTGGGATTTGTAAAAGTACTTAAGGACTTTTTAGTTCCTCATCACTAATCCAAGGCTGGCCCTGAGCAGGAGTGGCTAGAAGCCATTACGTTAAAAGAGTTACTTTCCACTCTGTAGACTCTGTAAAGTGAATGGATGGTTCCAGTCCAATTCCTAATGGATAGGTGTCCACATATCAGACTGTGAGAATTGTCACCCTGCTGTCAGATTTAGCGGAGCTCTAAGAGGGAGTGAGTCTCAGAGGCTGAAACACTCTAAAGGACAGTCTTGGACTTAACAATGATTTAAAAGGCATGGTTCTGTCAGCCTCCCTGGTTGTCCACAGACCTTGCATCCCTAGGGCATGGCTGCGCCCTGCTTTGGCAAAAAGAGGAGACATCAGAGTTTCTTCCCACATGCCTCCTTTTCCACCAGTAAATGGACTCCAGGACCCTGAGCCAACACCTATTAAACAGAAAACACAGAGATTACAATTTGAGGATGATTTCCCTCCTTCTGGGGCTTCTCTGGTGGCTCAGATAGGAAAGAATCTGCCTGCAGTGCAGGAGACTGGGGTTCAATCCCTGAATAAGGAAGTTACACTGGAGAAGGCAATGGCAACCCACTCCAGTATTCTTGCCTGGAGAATTCCATGAACAGAGGAGCCTGGCAGGCTAAATCCATGGGGTCACAAAGTCGGACACAACTGAGCAACTAACAGATGTACTGGTTTCCTTCTTTAGTGAGCATAATAATGATGCCTGGAGTGTTTTGCATGCACGTGTATGTGCCCTGACACCCAGGTTAGGAACGGCATCGTAAAGGCTGGATTCACCTTCTTTTTGGAATGTATGTCATCTTCCGTTATGCCTTTTGGTAGTTCTTGGGGGCCATGCCTGCTGTACATACCCCCTCCACATTTCTCTTCCTCTCTTTATCAGGGTTCCTGGGACTTCTAGGTGAAAGCCTCCACCCTTGGACTGCTGTATTCAACTCTCCATGTCCCCTCACCCTCTCCACCCCACCAGCCTGACTCTGGACTGTCCAAGAAAAATGACAACAGCTAGTCTTTAATGACAGTTTTCAGGTCTCAACTTTCCCTGTTAGATTACCTGATGTTGTTTGCTTTTTCTTTAACTGCTTGAAGTTAACATTTCCCCTCATTTACTCTAACTGGATGTTGATATTTTCTTATACATGGTCCAGTGGTTGTCATGTCTTTTATATCACCTCTCCTTTTGATCCAGTGTAATGGATACAATCAACTGTTTACCACGATCAGGAGGGAAGACAGACTGTATATCAAGATGATTTCTAAAGTGACATTATCTCATTTTGGTCACTTTGACCCAGGGTTTAGTCATCAGTTTGGCAAGAAGTGGAAGTCAATATTGTCACAGCCCCTAGACAGATAGGATTCAGGATGCTGACTCTATCAAACTACATCATAAAAGATTTCATCATAGTCCAAAAAAATCAATAAAAATAGCTTGTAAATATTCCATTAAAATTTTGTTGATTAGAATTCTGAGTTCCCTGGCATTTTCAACAGTGCCCTTCTCTATGGTAAAGTATGTGGAAAAGCAACATATCTTCTCTGTTGCAAATGAAACATCCTTGCCTCAAATTTACAGGCTGTATATAATGATCACTCAGTAAGAACATGACACATAGTCATGATGACAGATGGCTTTAACTGTTTGAATCGTATTGCTGATCTCTTATAAAGAAAGCAATTCTAACTATGGTGTATATGTATTTTTTCATTGGAATCACTACACTATCTTCTGAGAAGTTTTTCCTTTCATACCACAGAAGAAGATCAAACCCTTGTGGGTAAATATCAGAGTAATCCCCTCATGAGTGTATACATTCCCTGCCAATTACCCAGGGGAAGGTAATACTCAGGTACAAAGAAAGAATCTGGAAGGCTAGGAGAAGCTCCTTGCTAAGCCTGAACACAGGTGCCTTTATTATTCCTTTCTTGACATTTGGAAACCTAACCTCTGCTTTGTGGCATTGGAGACATAAATAACACTGTAAGGCACACCAAGCAAAACCTAAGTTCTTTGAATCTAGTAAACCAGAAAATCCAGTTGAATATTTCTTGCTTGTTCCACTGCCATCCTTTTTTTTCATTTATTAGAACCTTTGGTAAGTTCTTATGTAAAATTCTGTCCCTAGCTGTGCAACAGAAAATCAGGAAAGAGGCTTCTGGGCACATCTGGATGTGTGCCCAGTTGATCAAATGTGGTACAGTCTCCCTGGGGCCATCATAGTAACAGCAGAATAATTACAGAAATACCTCCAAATGGGTGGTGAATTTAGGGAGATGATCTCCTCATGTCATACTGCAACATTTTAAGGTCTAGGCATGAGTTTGTTAAGCATGATGGTTAAGTTTCCCTCATCCCTCAGCAATTCATCTTAGCAATTCAGCACTTTGGCAGTCTAGGGTGGACAACTCCTACCAACATTCTTCTCTTTGGATTTTCCTTATTTATATTTCATCAAGAGATGCTCCTCTTTTGTTCGCATTATCTTTCTCTAGACAGCATTTAATGCAATTATTTAGACTTACCCTTGTTAAGTTTCACTTGCACTTTGGTCTCACCTTCCTGAGATTGCATGTAGGTCGCCTTGATTGAAACTGTGGGTATTTCTAAACCACTTATATTTTTATAGGAAGGTTTCAGGTTGATCTCTACTAATGGTATCTGTCATCCATTTTGTGTACATTTTGACTGTTAAATTCTCAAAATGCAGTTCCTTCCTTTGGTTCACACAGTTAATGAAAGTGTTCTCTCTTTGGCAAAGCAATCTTTCTAGGTGTACTTCTTATACTTACAGGGATATTAGTCACCAATGTTAATTACATTTAGCATAAAAAATCATCCTGGGGATATATTTGCTTTCTTTTATCACTCTTAAAGGCCCCTGATATTTTTAGAATAAGCATACCCTTTAAAAGACGTGTAAGTGGAGAAGGCAATGGCAACCCACTCCAGTACTGTTGTCTGGAAAATCCCATGGACGGAGGAGCCTGGTGGGCTGCAGTCCATGGGGTCACTGAGTCAGACACAACTGAGCGACTTCACTTTCACTTTTCACTTTCATGCATTGGAGAAGGAAATGGCAACCCACTCCAGTGTTCTTGCCTGGAGAATCCCAGGGATGGGGGAGCCTGGTGGGCTGCCATCTATGGGGTCGCACAGAGTCAGACACAACTGACGCGACTTAGCAGCAGCAGCAAAGGAGATAAGATTAACAGGTTTGAGATTAAAATGTAAAAGTTGCAACAATCAGTGCTCCACATGAAAAATATACAAGTTTTTTTTATTGCTATTGATTTTTTAATGTCCAAATGTAACACTGTTAAAAAACAACAACAACAAAAAAACAAAAAAAACCTTAAGTTTCCTTTTTTATAGCTAAAGAAACCAAAGCTAATATTGTTTTGGTTAAATATGCCTCTTCTAGTGAAAATACACACAGAGAATAAATCTCTACAGATGACCTTCTCTTCCAGGTAGTTAAACTCACCAGTGTCCAAGCCTGACCCAAGCACCTAGAACTTCCTTTTTAAACATAAACAAATGGCCTCTGACTTTCATTTATATAAAGACAGTTGCCAAACGAAAAATAGAGACCAAACAAATAACAAGAAAAATGAAACTGTGATGACAAAGGAATAGAAGAAAATCTTAGGAAATCTAGCAGTTAATATCATCAGAGAGCTAAGACAATATTTTCAGCCATCACTTAAGAGTATTCTCTCTAAAAGGAAGAATTAGAAACTTTGAAAAAAAAGAAAACTCTAAGAAATTAAAAATAAAATATTAGAAATATTAAGGGGGAAAAAAGAGTGTTGGAAGACAGAACTGAGATGATATTTGAGCAAGTAAAACACAAAGGAGATCAAATAGTCAAAAGAAAGCAAATTGGAAGACTAGCCCACAATATTTAATATTCAAATGATCAAATTCCATTCCATTTTCTCTCTTATCTTTCTAGAATATCTATAAAAGCACTGAGTACAAGAAAATACCCCTAATTGTAGAACACATGTGTCTGTATTAAAAAGATTCACCATGGCTCAGCACAGTGAATGATAAAACAGTCCGTAACAAGGTATACAATCATGAAATTTTAAGCAGCTGAGATGGAAAAGATCTTTACAAATTCAGAATGCACTGTGACACAGAAGAACATTGGGTTTTTCAGAGGACATTTCAGAAAAAAGTCATGGAACAGAAATGCTGAGCATGGAGATATTGATAGTCAAATTAGATTACTAGGCTTAGTCAGACTGTTAATTCAGTGGAAAGGAGAAATGGAATACTTTTTGGTGTGCAAGGATTCAAAATGAAATTGTCTCTCATATTCCACTTATCAGGAAAATATCAGAATATGTGTTTGGGAAAAACAAAAAGAGTAAACCAACAAGGCGGAAGACAATGGATTAAAAAGTAGAAGTGGCAACATATGAGAGAAGTAAAGGAAGAAACCAAGAAAAGGAGGTGGTGAATTCCAGAATGACAGTTATTGGATTGACCAAAAAGTTCATTCAGGTTTTTCAAGCTGTTATGAAAATACTCAAATGAACTTCTTGGCCAACCCAATATAAGGGGAAGAAGGAAGGCTTACAGTACAGACATAGAAGAACAGATACCTTCACGGAGGAGGAGTCAGGCTGGATGAAAATAAAGGGGGCATTCAGTAAATTACATACCTGCTAGAGTTTGAGAAGAATTAATGATGGGTGGAAATCAAAGTACAAATGTTAGAAAGAGGTGATCATTTTTTTCATTCTGAGCAAAGCAGTATACCATGTTTGCTTTATTACCACACTCTGAATATTGCTCTGTGAAGAGAAATGGTAACTGCTTATTATTTAACTCATAATTGTAATATAATTAAAATAGGGGGGTTCTATAAGGACAAAATGTTCATGGTTTATATCTGGGCTTCCCTAGTGGCTCAGATGGTGAATAATCCACCTGCAATGCAGGAGACCTGAGTTCAATCCCTGGGTTGGGAAGATCTCCTGGAGGAGAGCATGGAAACCCACTCCAGTATTCTTGCTTGGAGATTCCCCTTGGACAGAGGAAACTGGTCAGCTACATTCCATGGGGTTGCAAAGAGTCAGACACCATTTTTATATTAGGAAGTTAATGATGTCTAACATTATTTTTTTCATTGCTTTTTATTCACTCAGTCATGTCCGACTCTTTATGACCCCATGGACTGAAGTTCGCCAGGCTTCCCTGTTCTTCACCATCTCCCGGAGCTTGCTCAAACTCATGTCCATTAAGTCAGTGATGCCATCCAGCCATCTCATCCTCTGTTGTCCCCTTCTCCTCCTGCCTTCCTATCGTTTCCAGCATCAGGGTCCTTTTCTAATGAGTCTCCTCGAATCAGGAGTAATAATGCAATGGACACAGAGAGGCCTGGCATGCTGCAGTCCTTGAGGTCACAAAGGGTTGGACATGACTGCGTGAATAAGCAACAACAACATTGTTACTATAGAAAATAACACTATAAGTATATATCTTAAAATATATATATATAACTATCAGAATTTTAATAAGGTGTTTAAAGTAGTAGTTGTATTCATAAGCAGAATGGAGGCTTTGTCTAAAAAAATTATATTTAGTATACTATTTTGTCTTCATGAACTTTTCAATTTATAGATTATATTTTACCATATTCTAATGATTACAAAATGGGTAAAATATGTGATTATATTTACTATCATTAAAATATGTGCCATACTATTTAGATTACATATTCTTGTAAAACATTTCATTTATTAAATATTGTATATTGTATTACATTTTAGACACTGCCTTTTACAATAATCTGTTCTTCTGAACATAGCCAATTCCATGATCTATTAACCAAATATGAGGCTAATATTAAAACTTAGCTTCAGGTTTCATTGACCTTTTTATCTGGACATGTCTCCCTAAGTGCGTCTTGCTATCAACGGGTTGAAGCTGTGTAGTTTCTTATCTATTCACTTAAGATGTCAAATTTACACCCTGCTCGGAATTAATAGACGTTCCTGTTTTATGCATCTCCTTTTGGAAAATGAGCCAATCATGCAATGTCATAAACCAGGTTTGCCATAAAATGGCTTTGATAAACAGGAACAATTCCACAGTGCAAAAAGTCTTTCAAAGCAGAGTCGCCCAGAAGCACTGGAATATAGAACTTGAATTTTATGGTCCATATCAATACTTTACTGTGGTTACAAATCTAATGCAGATGCCAAGATATTTTATGTCGCCAAATGGTTCTTTTATTTTGCAGCACATGTTGTGTGTTCTATTTAGTAGTGAACACATCTGTTAGGACATTTTTCTTTTCTCTCTTCCTGCAGTTTTTTTGTCTTTTTTTTTTTTTTGGTTTGTTTGCAATTCTAGTTCCTCTAAAGATACAAACTCATACATCAGCCCAATGCATGTTTTATGACTTATAAACATTGTTAAACGATGCCATTCTAAACTGTTGTGGGTTAGGAAATCACTGCTTTGGGACAGGTATTTTTAGTGGCGAAAGCACTTTTCATTAATCTCAATTCTCCAGGTTTAGAATCAAGCAGAGCTTGATGACTCCGAAGGCAGCCGAATCTCGGATTCTCTTGGGAGTACGTGAATCGCACCAGGGCAGAAACAGACAGTTGTGTGTGATGCCATTCAACCGGCTTTCCACCTGCCCCATTTTACTTCAAGTTGAAATCACTTGCTAGCTTGGCAGAAGTTTAGCTCCAAAGGCAAGGGAGGGGTGGTGATTGCTCTTGTGCCAATGGAAATTAAGAGGTGTGTTGTTTTCAAGAGTCTCTGCCAGTCCTCCTCCTCCAGCTTCCCCGGGCCCATCTTCCCCACCGAGTTGAATCAACATTTTGAGAAGCAGCCCCTCTGGAGTGATCAATGAGAGGTGTTGCTTGGAGAGGAACTGAATGATTTAACACAGCGGGGAGGCAGCAGCAGATCGACAACCAACGGCGGGAGACATGGGACAGACTGACAGTGGCTTTTATAGCCCCCCACGTGAAAACTGGCACGAAATGAGGAGGAATGGAGGGAAATGTGTGTAGCCTGTCAGGCCCCAGATAAGCTTTCCCTTTTTCACAGTCAATTTGGATGTCGTCTGCATTTTAGATTTGGGGGAGATTAGCATGTGATAACTACAATTGAGTTGAAATCCCTCAGAAATTTCAGAAAAGAGGCAGGGTGTGTGTGTGTATGTGTGTGTGTATGTCTGTCTGTCTGTGTCTGTGTCTGTGTGTGGGGGGGGGGGGGTGGAGGGTGGGAAGAAATCTGATTATGTTATATATATACCCCAATCCTCTGTTTCTTGGTTCACACAAGTTTGACCTATATAGGTCTCAGTGCAACCTTACTTCAATCAATTTAACCTTTACTATTTTCACTGAGGCCCTTGAGACTTAATTTGCTTTTGTATTTGTTGGGGATGTTTTTGTTTTTGTCTTTTCATAGACAATAGATGTGGAAATTAGGCTTTTGCCTGCAATTAGGATTGAGTTTACAGACTTGTTTTATATAATTCTTAGTTGCCTTGATAAGAAGGAAATTAATGGGCAATAGTTTAGTATACAAAGAGTGTGCAAGCATGCTAAGTCACTTCAGTCATGTCAGACTCTTTGTGAGCCTATGGACTACAGCCTGCCAGGCTCATCTGACCATGGGATTCTCCAGGCAAGAATTCTGGAGCGGGTTGCCATGCCCTCCTCCAGGTCATCTTCCCAACCCCGGGGATAGAATCACTCCTAAGTCTCCTGCATTGGCAGGCGAGTTCTTTACCACCAGCACCACCTGGGAAGCCCATATAAAGAGTGCACAACAGATCTAAGAAAAGCGACTGGTGGGTGGGAAGGAAGCTGGCATTCTATTTTAATAACATGGTTACGAATCTGGAAGAAAACAGGTTATCTGTAACTATAAAACTTCAGCTTTTACAAATGGGAATCCCAAATCTTTGGATATTTTCCTTTTTCTTTTCTTAAAGGGGGTCCTATCCTAAAATCTAGACTAGTTGATTTTCTCTTTTACAGAGAGTAACACAGAGACAACTTACTCCATTTCAAATTAGGCTTTTTAAAAAATTATTTTTAATATTCGTCATCTAGCTTTTGATGTTAAAATATGTATGATTATGGAGCCTCCAGTAAGAATTAACTCTAAAGCCATAAGTAATTAATTCATTCAGTAACCAGCCTAGAGTAACTCTCCAAATTTTAATATTTCATTCCTAATAAACCACATTGACAGTAAACTCAGAGTTCCTTTGGCAAAAGCAAATGTGTGGCTGGAGATAACTTGTTTTATCTAGTTATGTTTAAAAAGCTAAATAATAAAGGTCTTCTTAATAACATTTACCCAAACAGCAGTTGGAGATTCAAATTCAGAAATCCATGGTACCATATCATAATCTATTCTCCTAGATTAATATCTTGAAAACTACCAACTTGATCCTTAGTAGGATGTATTCAACTGAGTAGCGTACATGGCATGAAATACCTATAAAATACGATGATAATGCTTAAGAAGCCACATTATAATCCATGATACAGGACCAGGAGTTTGCCTCAAGTTATATTAGAATGACTTCAGTGGAGTTTGGCTTAAAGTTTTTGAGGGGGTGATTTATGAAATGAATGGAATATAACTAACACTGAGTAGAAATAAATCAATATTAAGCTTGTGTGTCATTTAACATATTGATACTGATCCTGCAGTAACAGAAAGTGTGCCACTTCAGGTCACTTTAAAGTTATTCACATTTGTCTTTTAATTTGCTTGTTGTCATTTGCTTGTTCTAATGCGACTGCTTACTATGAGGAAGGGGAAAACAAATTCCTTCTTTGAAGCTGTGAGGATAATGAAAAATCCATTCTAACTTGTTGACTTTTCATTTTGAACAAAAATTACATTTTCAGCATTGAGGTTGGTACCATAAGGTGGGATGACTGAGGAGGTACACACAACGGTTTTGAATGGATTTTCAAGATTCCCCTTTATGAGATTATCATAAACCTTCAAACTAACTTAAGAGGGAGCTGGGAGCTGTGATTTTTGTCGTTGTTGCATCTGTACATCAGAGAGCCACCTGCTGGCTTTACCAAAGTAACACATCTCTGTTATCTGAGGAAGGAAAAAGCAGAGTGGGGGGAGAGACAACAGAAATACCAGTAAGCAACTCGTTTGAAAAGAGTTGTTTATTTGACAGAAGAATGTATGATTCTACCCATTAATTTATTGTTGACATTTATATTATACATGACTTTTCAAATCCCCTTTAATGGAATTCTTTTTAAAAAATGAATTAGATTTATACATGGTGTTTTTAATGTGTTTTCACCTTCATTACCTTATAAAAGTAAATTTAACATACCTTTTATGGTTGAGAGAAGGCAGGAAGAAACAAAGGTTGACTGGTTGAACAGGGACCTATATATGTATACGGCAAAACTAGGATTTCAGGCAAAAGAACAGTGCGGGGATTTCCTTGGCACTCCAGTGATTACAACTCTGTGCTTGCAATGCAGGGGGCATGAATTTGATCCTTGGTCAGGGAACTGAGATCACACATGATGCCTTCCACAGCCAAAAAAAAAAAAAAAAAAGAACAGTTGTGGTTTTTTTTTTTTTTTTAATTTTTTTATTAGTTGGAGGCTAATTACTTCACAACATTTCAGTGGGTTTTGTCATACATTGATATGAATCAGCCATAGATTTACACTTATTCCCCATCCCGATCCCCCCTCCCACCTCCCTCTTCACCCGACTCCTCTGGGTCTTCCCAGTGCACCAGGCCCGAGCACTTGTCTCATGCATCCCACCTGGGCTGGTGATCTGTTTCACCATAGACAGTATACATGCTGTTCTTTTGAAACATCCCACCCTCACATTCTCCCACAGAGTTCAAAAGTCTGTTCTGTATTTCTGTGTCTCTTTTTCTGTTTTGCATATAGGGTTATCATTACCATCTTTCTAAATTCCATATATATGTGTTAGTATGCTGTAATGTTCTTTATCTTTCTGGCTTACTTCACTCTGTATAATGGGCTCCAGTTTCATCCATCTCATTAGGACTGATTCAAATGAATTCTTTTTGACAGCTGAGTAATATTCCATGGTGTATATGTACCACAGCTTCCTTATCCATTCATCTGCTGATGGGCATCTAGGTTGCTTCCATGTCCTGGCTATTATAAACAGTGCTGCAATGAACATTGGGGTGCACGTGTCTCTTTCAGATCTGGTTTCCTCAGTGTGTATGCCCAAAAGTGGGATTGCTGGGTCATATGGCAGTTCTATTTCCAGTTTTTTAAGGAATCTCCACACTGTTTTCCATAGTGGCTGTACTAGTTTGCATTCCCACCAACAGTGTAAGAGGGTTCCCTTTTCTCCACACCCTCTCCAGCATTTATTGCTTGTAGTCTTTTGGATAGCAGCCATCCTGACTGGCGTGTAGTGGTACCTCATTGTGGTTTTGACTTGCATTTCTCTAATAATGAGTGATGTTGAGCACCTTTTCATGTGTTTGTTAGCCATCTGTATGTCTTCTTTGGAGAAATGTCTGTTTAGTTCTTTGGCCCATTTTTTGATTGGGTCATTTATTTTTCTGGAATTGAGCTTCAGGAGTTGCTTGTATATTTTTGAGATTAATCCTTTGTCTGTTTCTTCATTTGCTATTATTTTCTCCCAATCTGACGGCTGTCTTTTCACCTTACTTATAGTTTCCTTTGTAGTGCAAAAGCTTTTAAGTTTCATTAGATCCCATTTGTTTAGTTTTGCTTTTATTTCCAATATTCTGGGAGGTGGGTCATAGAGGACCTTGCTGTGATTTATGTCAGAGAGTGTTTTGCCTATGTTCTCCTCTAGGAGTTTTATAGTTTCTGGTCTTACATTTAGATCTTTAATCCATTTTGAGTTTATTTTTGTGTATGGTGTTAGAAAGTGTTCTAGTTTCATTCTTTTACAAGTGGTTGACCAGTTTTCCCAGCACCACTTGTTAAAGAGGTTGTCTTTTTTCCATTGTATATCCTTGCCTCCTTTGTCAAAGATAAGGTGTCCATAGGTTCGTGGATTTATCTCTGGGCTTTCTATTCTGTTCCATTGATCTATATTTCTGTCTTTGTGCCAGTACCATACTGTCTTGATGACTGTGGCTTTGTAGTAGAGTCTGAAGTCAGGCAGGTTGATTCCTTCAGTTCCATTCTTCTTTCTCAAGATTACTTTGGCTATTCGAGGTTTTTTGTATTTCCATACAAATTGTGAAATTCTTTGGTCTAGTTCTGTGAAAAATACCGTTGGTAGCTTGATAGGGATTGCATTGAATCTATAGATTGCTTTGGGTAGAATAGCCATTTTGACAATATTGATTCTTCCAATCCATGAACACGGTATGTTTCTCCATCTGTTTGTGTCCTCTTTGATTTCTTTCATCAGTGTTTTATAGTTTTCTATGTATAGGTCTTTTGTTTCTTTAGGTAGATATACTCCTAAGTATTTTATTCTTTTTGTTGCAATGGTGAATGGTATTGTTTCCTTAAGTTCTCTTTCTGTTTTTTCATTGTTAGTATATAGGAATGCAAGGGATTTCTGTGTGTTAATTTTATATCCTGCAACTTTACTATATTCATTGATTAGTTCTAGTAATTTTCTGGTAGAGTCTTTAGGGTTTTCTATGTAGAGGATCATGTCATCTGCAAACAGTGAGGGTTTCACTTCTTCTTTTCCTATCTGGATTCCTTTTACTTCTTTTTCTGCTCTGATTGCTGTGGCCAAAACTTCCAACACTATGTTGAACAGTAGTGGTGACAGTGGGCACCCTTGTCTTGTTCCTGATTTCAGGGGGAATGCTTTCAATTTTTCACCATTGAGGGTGATGCTTGCTGTGGGTTTGTCATATATGGCTTTTATAATGTTGAGGTATGTTCCTTCTATTCCTGCTTTTTGGAGAGTTTTAATCATAAATGAGTGTTGAATTTTGTCAAAGGCTTTCTCTGCATCTATTGAGATAATCATATGGTTTTTATCTTTCAATTTGTTAATGTGGTGTATTACGTTGATTGATTTGCGGATATTGAAGAATCCTTGCATTCCTGGGATAAAGCCCACTTGGTCGTGGTGTATGATTTTTTTAATATGTTGTTGGATTCTGTTTGCTAGAATTTTGTTAAGGATTTTTGCATCTATGTTCATCAGTGATATTGGCCTGTAGTTTTCTTTTTTTGTGGCATCTTTGTCTGGTTTTGGAATTAGGGTGATGGTGGCCTCATAGAATGAGTTTGGAAGTTTACCTTCTTCTGCAATTTTCTGGAAGAGTTTGAGTAAGGTAGGTGTTAGCTCTTCTCTAAATTTTTGGTAGAATTCAGCTGTGAAGCCATCTGGTCCTGGGCTTTTGTTTGCTGGAAGATTTTTGATTACACTTTCGATTTCCTTGCCTGTGATGGGTCTGTTAAGATCTTCTATTTCTTCCTGGTTCAGTTTTGGAAAGTTATACTTTTCTAAGAATTTGTCCATTTCATCCAAGTTGTCCATTTTATTGGCATAGAGCTGCTGGTAGTAGTCTCTTATGATCCTTTGTATTTCAGTGTTGTCTGTTGTGATCTCTCCATTTTCATTTCTAATTTTGTTAATTTGGTTCTTCTCTCTTTGCTTCTTAATGAGTCTTGCTAATGGTTTGTCAATTTTGTTTATTTTTTCAAAAAACCAGCTTTTAGCTTTGTTGATTTTTGCTATGGTCTCTTTAGTTTCTTTTGCATTTATTTCTGCCTTAATTTTTAAGATTTCTTTCCTTCTGCTAACCCTGGGGTTCTTCATTTCTTCCTTCTCTAATTGCTTTAGGTGTAGAGTTAGGTTATTTATTTGGCTTTTTTCTTGTTTCTTGATGTAAGCCTGTAATGCTATGAACTTTCCCCTTAGCACTGCTTTTACAGTGTCCCATAGGTTTTGGGTTCTTGTGTTTGCATTTTCATTCATTTCTATACATATTTTGATTTCTTTTTTGATTTCTTCTATGATTTGTTGGTTATTCAGAAGCGTGTTATTTAGCCTCCAGGTGTTTGAATTTTTAACACTTTTTTTCCTGTAATTGAGATCTAATCTTACTGCACTGTGGTCAGAAAAGATGACTGGAATGATTTCAATTTTTTTGAATTTTCCAAGACTAGATTTATGGCCCAGGATGTGATCTATTCTGGAGAAGGTTCCGTGTGCACTTGAGAAAAAGGTGAAGTTGATTGTTTTGGGGTGAAATGTCCTATAGATATCAATTAGGTCTAGCTGGTCCATTGTGTCATTTAAAGTTTGTGTTTCCTTGTTAATTTTCTGTGTAGTTGATCTATCCATAGTTGTGAGTGGGGTATTAAAGTCTCCCACTATTATTGTGTTACTATTAATTTCCTCTTTCATACTTGTTAGTGTTTGCCGTACATATTGCGGTGCTCCTATGTTGGGTGCATATATATTTATAATTGTTATATCTTCTTCTTGGATTGATCCTTTGAACATTATGTAGTGTCCTTCTTTGTCTCTTTTCACAGCTTTTATTTGAAAGTCTACTTTATCTGATATGAGTATTGCGACTCCTGCTTTCTTTTGGTCTCCGTTTGCATGAAATATTTTTTTCCAGCCCTTCACTTTCAGTCTGTATGTGTCTCTTGTTTTGAGGTGGGTCTCTTGTAGACAGCATATATAGGGGTCTTGTTTTTGTATCCATTCAGCCAATCTTTGTCTTTTGGTTGGGGCATTCAACCCATTTACATTTAGGGTAATTATTGATAGGTGTGGTCCCGTTGCCATTTACTTTGTTGTTTTGGGTTCACGTTTATACAACCTTTCTGCATTTCCTGTCTAGAGAAGATCCTTTAGCATTTGTTGAAGAGCTGGTTTGGTAGTGCTGAATTCTCTCAGCTTTTGCTTATCTGTAAAGCTTTTGAGTTCTCCTTCATATCTGAATGAGATCCTTGCTGGATACAGTAATCTAGGTTGTAGGTTATTCTCTTTCATTACTTTCAGGACGTCCTGCCATTCCCTTCTGGCCTGGAGGGTTTCTATTGATAGATCAGCTGTTATCCTTATGGGAATCCCTTTGTGTGTTATTTGTTGTTTTTCCCTTGCTGCTTTTAATATTTGTTCTTTGTGTTTGATCTTTGTTAGTTTGATTAATATGTGTCTTGGGGTGTTTCGCCTTGGGTTTATCCTGTTTGGAACTCTCTGGGTTTCTTGGACTTGGGTGGCTATTTCCTTCCCCATTTTAGGGAAGTTTTCAGCTATTATCTCCTCGAGTATTTTCTCATGGCCTTTCTTTTTGTCTTCTTCTTCTGGAACTCCTATGATTCGAATGTTGGGGCGTTTCACATTGTCCCAGAGGTCCCTGAGGTTGTCCTCATTTCTTTTGATCCTTTTTTCTTTTTTCCTCTCTGCTTCATTTATTTCCACCATTTTATCTTCTATCTCACTTATCCTATCTTCTGCCTCCGTTATTCTACTCTTGGTTCCCTCCAAAGTGTTTTTGATCTCATTCATTGCATTATTCATTTTTAATTGACTCTTTTTTATTTCTTCTAGGTCTTTATTAAACAATTCTTGTATCTTTTCAATCTTTGTTTCCAAGCTATTTATCTGTAACTCCATTTTGTTTTCAAGATTTTGGATCATTTTTATTATCATTATTCTAAATTCTTTTTCAGGTAGATTCCCTATCTCCTCCTCTTTTGTTTGACTTGGTGGGCATTTTTCTTGTTCCTTTACCTGTTGGGTATTTCTTTGCCTTTTCATCTTGTTTAGATTGCTGTGTCTGGAGTGGACTTTCTGTATTCTGGAGGTCTGTGGTTCCTTTTTATTGTGGAGGATTTACCCAGTGGGTGGGGTTGGACGTTTGGCTTGTCAAGGTTTCCTGGTTAGGGAAGCTTGCGTCAGTGTACTGGTGCGTGGAACTTGATTTCTTCTCTTTGGAGAGCAATGGAGTGCCCAGTAATGAGTTTTGAGTTGGGTCTATGTGTTAGGTGTGACCTTGGGTAGCCTGTATGTTGACATTCAGGGCTATGTTCCTGTGTTGCTGGAGAATTTGCGTGGTATGTCTTGCTCTAAAACTTATTGGCTCTTGGGTGGTGGTTGGTTTCAGTGTAGGTATGGAGGCTTTTGGACGGTCACTTATCACTTAAAGTTCCATGTAGTCAGGAGTTTTCTGGTGTTCTCAGGTTTTGGGCTTAAGTTTCCTGCCTCTGGATTTCAGTTTTATTCTTCCTGTAGTCTCAGGACTTCTCCAACTATACAGCTCTGATAATTAAACTTCTAGGTTAATGGCGAAAAGATTCTCCCCCGTTAGGGACACCCAGAGAGGTTCACAGAGTTACATGAACAGGAGAAAAGGGAGGAGGGAGATAGAGATGAGTAGGAGGAGAAAAAGGGGGACTCAAGAGGAGAGAGACAGATCTACGCAGCTGTCTGTTCCCAGAGTGTTCTCGTATCTCAGACACCTACAAGGATTCACAGAATTGGATGGGGAAGAGAAGGGGAAAAGAGGAAATAGAGGTGTTCTGAGGTAGAAAACAGAGAGTCAAGATTGGGAGGGAATAATCTTCGGTTTTAAGATAGGGCTTCTCTTTTTTTTTTTTTTTGTAAGGTTATAGTGTAGTGAAGATGAAAATGAAGAGTAGTAGAGGAGTACTAGAGGACTTTAAAAGAAATAAGAGAAAAAGAAAAATAGAAAATAGAAGAGAAAAAGGAAAGAAAAAAAAAAGAAGAAAAAGGAGAAGAAAAAAAAAGAAAAAGAAAAAAAAAAAAAAGAAAGAAAAAAAAAATTTTTTTTTTCCCCTAATTAAAAAAATCGTAAAAATCTATGAAAATGAAAGTTAAGGAGTAATGGGGGAGTAATAGGGAATTTTAAAGGAAAATAAAAGAGAAAAAATAAAAAAGAAAAATATAAAAAGAAAAAAAATTTTTTTTTTTTTTCCTTACTTAGAAAAAACAGAAAAATAAAAAAAAAAGTAAAAATATGTCTAGGAATTTCTCTGGAGCTGTTGCGGTCAGTGTGGGTTCGGCTCAGTTTCAGATAGCTCCTCGTTCCAGCTTGCACTTCTCGATATCTACAGGGCCCTTCCGGTGAAGTCGGTGTTTTCTTCAGGGATTTTAATCTGTTGCACCAGTCCCTTCTGAAGCGGTTCCCTTTGTTTATTTGGCTTCTGTTTGCCGGTCTCTTCAGAGGCTCATTTCCGCCCTGACACAGGCGGCCGGAGGCGGACTCTTATTCAGGTAGCTAGTTCCGTTGCGCTGCTGGGAGGGGCTGACGCTGCGGGGCGGGGCTGGCGCTGCGGGGCGGGGCTGACGCTGCGGGGAGGGGCTGGCCCTGCGGAGGCGGGGCTGACGCTGTGGGGAGGGGCTGGCCCTGCGGGGGCGGGCTGGCGCTGCCGGAAGGGGCTGACGCTGCTTTCTCCGTCTGCGCTGCTCAGGCTCCCGGCTGTTCTATATGGAGCGCGCCCCGCGCTGCGCGAGGTTCCAGCCCTCGGGTGTTACACAAAAGCGCGGAAGGAAAAGCTGCGCCTGCTCTCTGTGCCTTCCCCGTCAGAGCGGTCCAGGCAGCCAGGGGCTTGGTGGGCGCGCTATCCCCAGGTGTGGCGCACCCACTCCCTTCCGCGGACCCAGTCTCAGTTTCCGCTGGCGCCAGGCGGGTGCGCGCGCCTTCCGCCCTCCGCGTCCCCAGCCCCAGTCCCCGCCCCGCGCCGGTCGGGTGCCTGCGCCCTGTGTCTCGCCGCGACCTTCCCCTCCCCCCTGCCTCCTGCCTCCGGCGGGGCTGGGCCGGTCCGCAGCCTGCGAGCTCTTCTCGGGACTTTCCCCGTCCCTTTGTTCTGCGAACGGCCGGCAGTGTGTTCCGGCCGGTCAATTTTCTCTCTCTCCTTTGGTCTCCCACAGTTCAAGTTGGCACCTCACAGAAGCTCCCCCCGATTGTCCTCAGGGCACTCAGGCCCGGACCCTAGCCCAAGCAAGGCCGCCTAAGACTCCCTTCCCGGGACGGGTCTCCGTCCTTAGCTCTTTTGTCTCACTTTTTATCTTTTATATTTTGTCCTACCTCCTTTCGAAGACAATGGTCTGCTTTTCTGGGCGCCTGATGACCTCAGCTAGCGATCAGAAGTTGTTTTGTGAAGTTTGCTCTGCATTCGGTTATTCTTTTGATGAATTTGTAGGAGAGAAAGTGGTCTCCCGGTCCTACTCCTCCGCCATCTTGGCTCCTCCCCTTGTTTTTTTGTAAACCTCACTCAGCTATCTCAAGCATCATTTTCCTTTGTACTGTATTTCTTAATTTCATTCCACTTCAATCCCAAAGAAAGACAGTGCCAAAGAATGTTCAAACTACCACACAATTGCACTCATCTCACACATTAGCAAAGTAGTGCTTAAAATTCTCCAAGTTAGGCTTCAACAGTACATGAACCGACAACTTCCAGATGTTCAAACCGGATTTTAAAAAGGCAGAAGAACCAGAGATCAAATTGCCAACATTCCTTGGATTGTAGAAAAAGCAAGAGAATTCCAAAAAGACATCTAGTTCTGCTTCATTGACTATGCCAAAGCCTTTGACTGTGTGAATCACAACAAACTGTGGAAAAGTTTTAAAGAAATGGGAATACCAGACCACCTTAACTGCTTCCTGAGAAACCTGTATGCAGGTCAAGAAGCAACAGTTAGAACTGGACATGGAACACAGGAAACAATGGACTTGTTCCAAATGGGGAAAGGAGGACGTCAAGGCTGCATGTTGTCACCCTGCCTATTTAACTTCTATGCAGAGTTCATCATGTGAAATGTCAGGCTGGATGAAGCACAAGCTGGAAACAAGATTGCTGGGAGAAATACCAATAACCTCAGATATGCAGATGACACCACCCTTATGGCAGAAAGCGAAGAAGAACTAAAGAGTCTCTTGATGAAAGTGAAAGAGGACAGTGAAATAGTTGGCTTAAAACTCAACATTCAAAAGACAAAAATCATGGCATCCAGTCCCATCACTTCATGGCCAATAGATGGGGAAAAAATGGAGACAGTAAGAGACTTTATTTTCTTGGGCTTCAAAATCACTGCAGATGGTGACTGCAATCATGAAATTAAAAGACACTTGATCCTTGGAATAAAAGCTATGACAAACTTACTGTATTAAAAAGCAGAGACGTTACTTTGCCAACAAAGGTCCACCTTGTCAAAGCTATGGTTTTTCCAGTAGTCATATATGGATGTGAGAGTTGGACTGTAAAGAAGACTAAGCACTGAAGGACTGATGTTTTTGAACTGTGGTGTTGGAGAAGACTCTTGAGAGTCCCTTGGACTGCAAGGAGATCCAACCAGTCCATCAAAGGAAATCAGTCCTGAATATTCATTGGAAGGACTGATGCTGAAGCTGAAGCTCCAAATCTTTGGTCATGTGATGTGAAGAGCCGACTGATTGGAAAAGACCCTGATGCTGGGAAAGATTGAAGTCAGGGGGAGAAGGAAACAACGGAGAATGAGATGGTTTGGATGGCATCACCAACTCGACAGACATGAGTTTGAGCAAGCTCTGGGAGTTGATGAAGGACAGGGAAGCCTGGCAGGCCGCATTGCATGAGGTTGCAAAGACTTGGACACAACTGAGTGACTGAACAACAACAGCAATGTAATTAGTGCATTAGAGCATAGTTGCTAAAGCTTTTTTTGTGGCTTATGAGGATAAATTGCTGAAAAAGTTCCATAGAGTCAAAAGTATGGTATTTCCAGTAGTTATGTATGAGTGTGAGAATTGGACCATGAAAAAGGCTGAGCACCAAAGAACTGATGCTTTCAAACTGTGGTGCTAGAGAAGACTCTTGAGAGTCCCCTGGACAGCAAGCAGATCAAATCAGTCAGTCCTAAAGGAAATCAACCCTGAATATTCGCTGGAAGACTGAGGCTGAAGTTTCAATACTTTGGCCACCTAATGTGGAGAGCTGACTCATTGGAAAAGACCCTGATACTAGGAAAGATTGAGGACAGAAGAAGGGGACAGTAGATGACTAAATGGTTGGATGGTATCACCAAGTCAATGGACCTGAGTTTGAGCAAACTCTGGGAGATAGTGAAAGACAGGGAAACCTCGTGTGCTGCAGTCCAGGGGGGTCACAAAGAGTTGGACATGAGTTAGTGATTGAACAACAACTACAATGGTGATAAATTGATTGCCTTGTTAAATCCAGAAAGATGAACTGAACTAGAGAGATGGCTTAGGAGTTCTTTGGAAAAGACATTCATGGTGTCATTCCATTCTGTTTCAAAGGTTATTTAGCATTAGATTTAATTCCTAATTTGGTGCCTAGTTCCATGAAAATTTAGGTTTTTCTTGCCTTTTTTATTATATATTTCATCTTTATAATCTTTTGTCACTGAAAAAGTTACTTAACTACTGTGAACTGTAACTTTTTCATCAGAAAACATTAGGTTACCACCAGTCAACAGCATATATGTATAGGAAATTTCTATATATTATGGGGTCCAGACTGACAATATATGTAGATGTTCTTTGTTCAAAATATTTTATTTCACTCCATGTTTATTAAGCACTTATTTCCCTATCCTATTTGGGGAAATTCTTCTCTTTAACCTTTCTTTCACCATTTATAGAAAATATTCTCAACAACAGTTTCAAGAACTTGGCTGTTGTACAGTTTGGGCCATTCAACTTACAGGAGACTCAATAATTTGAGGAACTCCATAACAAATAAAGTTATGCTGTTTTGTCATGTTCTGGAGCTGATAGCTTAGCTATTATGGCTTTGGAAGAGCTACTATGATTTCTAAAATACCTATTATGCACAAGAAACTCTCATATCATATATAATTCTCATAATTGAAACATATTTCTTCTTCAATAATTTTCCATTATATTTGAATAAAATCTAAATTCCTATCTCTGGTCACTAAGGCTGTGCATGATTTGGCTCCAAAATCTTATCTCTTGCTGCTTTTCCCCAGTGCCATTGGCCTCATATTGGTAAAGCTCTCCCTAATTCAAATCCTTCCTCAGGTTTTTCTCTATTGGATATTTTCCAACCAGCTCTTTGCCTGCTTGAAAAACTTCTCTAAGTTACTTACCCTGAAAGACTGTCATTCTACCTAAGTATCCCCATCTTACCCTTTAATCTTTGTTGTTATCTTTCACCAAACCATTTACTTACTTCACAAAAAGTTATTACAATTCGTAAATGGATTTCTGGATGTTGATAGCTATCAATAGACTTCTAGAGCTTCCCCTGTGGCTCAGTTAGTAAAGAATCTGCCTGCACTGTGGGAGACCTGGGTTTGACCCCTGGGTTGGGAAGATCCCTTGGTGGAGGAAACGGCTACCTGCTCCAGTATTCTGGCCTGGAGAATTCCAAGAACTCTATAGTCCACGGGGTCATAAGGAGTCAGATACAACTGAATGACTTTTACTCACCTTCACCACAAGTTCTGAAAGGCAGATAGTCTGTTTATCAACCTATAACCCCCTCCTTATCATACTGTTCATGGGGTTCTCGCGGCAGGAACACTGGAGTGGTTTGCCATTCCACCTCCTACTAGGGTGCTTGGTCCCTATTTGCTGTTTTATATGTGTGTATAGATTTAATGAACTGACCCTGCAGGGTGGATTTATTATCTCCACTTGACAGATGAGGAAACCTGGAGGTATTAAGCAATCAGTGTTAAACATCTGGCACTTGGCCAACCTTTGAACTCAGGTCCCCTGACCTCAAGCCTTCCTGTCACTCTTTCATACCCCAAATGGACTCACCAGTTCTCAAAAAAGACATTCCTACTGAGAAAGATGGAAACACGGAGCTCTGGATTGCATGCAGCAAACAGGCAAGGTAAGAGAGTGATACTGAAAAAATTCAGATCCAAACTCTAGGGGGATCTCTCCCACCTGACAGTTCCTGGAGTGTCGAACCCACACCAGAGTCTGGGACCTTGAGCCCCTAAAGAGAACAGAGGAGCTTGCCTCATCCCTCAGGGGAAAGAGGACCTGATAATCATCAACACTTGAAAGCTGAGGCTGGTCCTGAAGTTGATAGCTCCGAAGCAGGGAGCCTTTAGTATAAAGCACTACCTTTATTAACCATGCAGAGAATAAGCTTCATGGCTTTCTCTCAAGACTGAAAAGGGGAAATATTCTTTGGAAATCTGCCTTTTTCTTAGTTGCATGCTTCAAGAATTCCTTGGGCATCTATCAGTCTAATCCCACTGCATGGACCCCGCCTGCATGAAGAAATGCTTCTCCAAATTGGGGCTACAGAGCACTTAGGTAGGAATCTGAGAAAATACTCATGAAATGCAAAGAATTTAAGTCCATACAACAGATTTCATGAAGCTGAATCCCTGAAATGGGCCTGGTAACCTGCATTTCAGCACACACTCTCATAGTTATTCTCATGCTTTAAGCCGATACCTGGAGTTTGGTCCACTTCTCAGCTTTCTCTAGGTGGTAGCTCATTCAAAAGCCAGTTTTGTACATCTGTACAGAATAGCTAACAATCTGTCTGTCTTATAGTTTCTAAAAAAATTTAAATGGCCTCCAATCATAACATACATTAGAATAATAAAGGAATTGCACCTTCTGCCACCCCTCAATCAATATGCCCTACTCACATTAGAGATTCTGTTCCACCTTCCAGATAGACTTTCCATCCTGTCCACAGCACCTATATTTAGCTTTAAATTTTAAATAAAGGCACATATGAATATTTAAAAGCCTTTGTCCCTGTTCTCATCAGGGAATTGGTACAATATGTCACCACATCAGCATCTAAACTTTTTCTTCTTTAACTTTCCAAAAATATCAAGTTGGCCAGTCAAACTGTTCCTTCCTTCATGCATTGATTTGTATTGTTGGCCTGTATTAATAATAGTATTTTTCCCTATAATCTTATAGGTTCTTGGCTGAGACACCTCCCCCCATCCCCCATAATAAAAGACAGATTAACAGGAGAAAAAGAAACACACGTTAATATCCTTTATGCTTCCTATACACATGGGTGATACCCAGGAAAACTGAGACTGTTTCATTTAATAAATCAATCATTATTGTCTACAGTATGTATTGGAGGAGGAAATGGCAACCCACTCCAGTATTCTTACCTGGAAAATCCCATGGACAGAGGAGCCTGGTGAGCTACAGTCCATGAGATCACAAAAAGTCAGACACAGTATGAATGTATCCTATTAAATTTGTATATTATATCTTTGTGTATCATATTGTTCCTATGCCTCACCTTGACCACACTAGATTGATGGTGACAAAGCATAAACCAGAAAGAAAGGAAAAGCACAAAGGTATACCCACAAATGTATGCATCCATACCAGAAGGATAAACTTGTAGTGAAGGCAAATTAAACATAAAGGAATAAAACAAATGTAGATTGAAGGCGAAACTTCAAACTCTGTGCTTTAAGGCCCTCTACAGCAACCAGAGCTGGGCTGCCAATGTTAAATTTGGTGCTAAAAGTCCAAGGATCCAGGAAGAACTGTTAAGGTCAGTTACAAAATTTAAATTCTACAGGACACAGAAGAAAAACAAGTTGTTTAGAAAAATCAATTTACTGATGTTATTGTTATGAGGCTCTAGCAGCAATGTTCCCAACCTCTTTTATGTTATGGAACAAAGGGGAAAATGTCATATTTTTGAGGTACACAATGATAAATAGATGAGGTTGTTCTGTGTCAGAAGGGAACAACCCTGAGGCTTTGCTCTATGTCTCTGAAGACTGAGTAAACTAATATTTTGACACACCTCCCAGTTCACCAGTATGCCACAGCTGCTGGTTGAAAACTCTATTATGGAAGACATTTTGTTTACAAATTTTCTCAGGCTTCCATACAAGTAAGAGCTAAGTTTTCCTGAGTCTACCTTTATAAATGCCCTTTAATGGAAGACCATGGAACTGCAAAGCCCAATTCAGTAAAAGCGATTCCATCAAAGGGCAAAAGATTGTGGCCCAGGAATCTGGCTTCATGGCCAGATCCAGAGAGAAAATGTACCACATTTGCAGAAATGGATGGACTGCTCATCTTACAGGCAAGCTAAATCCTCTCTACTTTATAAAGCCTCGAGTAATCAGGAAATGAAGGAGACTAATGGATTCCCCCTTGATGAAAATTGAGACCCACAGGCAAGTCTCAGGGAAAGTGAATTTCCCAGACCAAACCTGCTTGGGTAATGCAAATCAGACCTGGAAGGCACCATTTGTATGCAAACAGACTTAAGTTAAGGACTTAGTGCAATTGCTTGCTGTCATTGGGCTCACAAAGGAGATGAACAGATTTAAAGGGAAAAGCTTATCTATAAACCTGGTGGAAAATAGAGCTTAATCATTGTATAGAGAGCTGAAGAAGTGGGAAGAGGAAAGCAAATATTTACTCCATAGTTGGGGGAAAGGAAGATGGAGAGAGGCTCATTCAGATACTTGATATACTCAGTATGTAACTCTTTCTATAAATGACTGATTTTTAAAATCTTCATAGTTGTTTGCACATTTGCTTTTATATGTAACCCAGGGGAGCAGTGCAAAAAGAACATCATAGGCATATACTCCAGTGTTGTTTGGGACGTTGTGGTTTACTTTTATGGTTTAATAACTTATTAATGTAAGATAGGAAAAATATGTTCATTGGGCTGGTTATAAACTTTGGGGTCAAAACTTCTCTATCACATGTTATTTGTAAGGGTCTTAACTTTTATTATCCTATCCAGATTTAAAAGCATAGAGGCATGGCATAAGTGAAGACAGTTCATCAATGTTGAATTTAACATTAATCTCAGGATTTAATTATTCTGCTGTGTGAGGACAAGGGAAAAGAAACTGTACACAAGATGGAGCATCTTGGTGAGAAATCTAAGAACTGGGTGTCAGTTCTTGTAACAAGAAACAGACAAAGAAGAAAAGAATAGGCAATAGAAATATATCTACGATTCCACATGAGATCAGTAGATTAACTTGGTTGGGTTTTTCATGGTTTTGTTTTCCTTTGCAAGTGAGAGAAAATCCTATCCAATACAGATTTAGCCACATGGAGATTTGTTGGCTGTAATAATTTCAAGGACCAAGAATTATTATTCTTGCACCCTCCTTAGAAGTCTATATAGGAGTGATTATTGAAGATTCTCATTGCTAAACGAGCCCCACTGCTTAAAGAAACATAGCGGCACTGGTCCAACACAATGATTTGAGGTTTCAATGACCCCATCGTTATAGTAAGTATAATGAATTACGTTTTCCTTATGATCCTCCCACACACTCACCCTAACCCCATGTTCTCCCCAAATCTATAAGTTAGAGTTGGTTTGATGAGATTGGTTTAAATGACCAGAAACTATTACAAGGGTGAAACAATATTTGGAAGTCAAATTATACTAGATCAGCCCAAAGTGTTTGTTTATATACAGCTTGAAAAAATTATTCCTGCCCAATAACCTTCCCCTAATTCTCCATTCAGTGAATAATCTTGAGTTCATTATTCAGAATTTGCTGAATAGGAATATGGCATTAATCAACAATCTTTTATAATGGAAAAAAGGGCTAAACTCCTCAAGGGTATATCAATTTCATTTTAAAGCTAGCTTGAATTAAATGTTAAATAATATCAGAAAAAAACTTCCAGAAAAATCACTGATTCTTAATTTATAATGAAAATGAACATTTTCATCATTATCCCCTTTTTCTTTCATTGAGGAAGCATTCTCTGCACGCTTATTAAATTTGTATCTTTAAAACACTTTTGACTTTAGTTTTGGAGACAAAAATGTTTGCATTTTCCCCATAGCAATGTGTACTTGAAGTTATGAATTTATATAAATCTCCATCCCTTAATATTGATTTTGAGAAATTAAATAATAGAAACTGCTTCATATTCAGTTAAATTTTAGAAAAGGGACTATATTAAACCATGTTGTTTAAATTATTTAGTGATTCCCTGATGAACTGGTCTGGTTACAAAACAACAACCTTATCTAAAAAATACATATCCCTGGTTTTCAACATGGAGCCCTCTTCTTGATATTCATAATCCTGTAGAGCAAAGAGTGCCATCACTTGAATATGATTTCTTCCCCAGTTTAGGATTTATACCTTAGGAAGTCAAGAATACAGTTCAAGTACTTAATCTTACTCTCCAACTCTCAGACTGAACTCTAATGTACAATATACACACCTTCCAGGCACCATTGCATCAAGCCAACATCAGTTGTCACTTGTTGGGGCCATTAACCAGACAGGTTCAAAATAAAACTCAGAACAGAGAGGACATGTCATGCACTCTATAAATTGTATGTTCTGAAACCCTATTAAAGCTGACAGAGAAAGGAGTCTGCGATTGGTGAACACCTGATTACACCTTGTACTTTATTCCCTGTTGACTTTGGTTATGCCATACCTTTCCATTTCCTAGAGAAATAAATTAAAAGTCAGAAGTAATTTGCCTGACGGAGGGTGCAGGTGGAATTTTGCTCAGAAGAACCTTTGCATTCTGTGAAATCCAATTTAACCCCTTGATGGGGCATAGCTTGTTTTCTTTTGTTGACAGCTTTGTGGCAGCTAAAATAGGGACCTGATTAAATAGAGACAGTGAGAGACTGAGGTCTTGTTCTAACAGCAGGGGGATCAAGGCCTCTAATCTTATCTCCCAGAAGACGGAGATGAACTGAGGACAGAGCCAGAGAGACAGGAGTCTGGCTATTTTGTGCAGTGAGAGGGGGAAGTAGTGAGAGAACATGCAAAAGGAAGTATGAAAAATTATTACCAAAAAAATCAGGAATTGAAAATTAGAAAATGTAAACTGTACACTGAAAGAAAAAAAAATAAATTCCTAAATTAAAAGTTCATTAAGACTTGCTTGTCGTAATTTCATCCTTTGATAATAGCTCCTTAAAAATTGAGTACTTTTTCCTAGTAAGCTGTAGTGAATTTTAAGTTTATTTCAGACATTGCAACTTCATTTGGTTCTACTTGTATGTTGCTGTGTCTCATAAAGTTATTATCTACAGGTGTATTGACCACAATTAAATGAAACCTCAATAAATGCATGATGTTGGCTTCATAAATGAAAAAATATTGTCTTATACAATCACCAAGTCCTTTAGACAGTTTTCTTTGGGTATTAATTTTCCATCAATTATCTTGCTAATCTTATTCAGAAATAACATACATTTTGCAACTTGCTGTATATTTTGAAATTTTAGTAGGTCTGAGTCTAATTAAGTGCTTTCATTGAGGTTTAAGTCTACAGTTAGAAAAATATAACAATTTGTCTGTCACTCTCAAAGAATATTGAAAATTCTATTTTCCAATTAGGTATATATGATTGCTTTCTACCAGACTTTAGACAGGCTGAAATTTTTGCCTCCATGTGCTTTCTGAAGTATTTCCTTTATAAAGCACTTTCATCTACCATATCTAATTGTATCTGCTGATTGATGGGTAGGTGGTTGGGTTAGGTCAGAATTATTTACTATAGGTTCTTCATCATATGTGTAGATTATGAGCAAGTATTGTGTAGACACAGATATAGATGCAGGTACGTAGCACACATGTATACACAAATAACTCTCTGGTCCATCGATTTGAGGAAAACTTGTTAAATATAAGCATTTCCACTTGAGAAGGTTTACAAAGTCCTGTGGGAATGTGAGTTCAACTCTTGAAATATCAGGGTGGATAAAGTATAATTTCTTGAACTAATTTTGCCATGGAAATATCTCTCAGCTCATAGCTTCAGTATGTTGGAAACCATATTCTTTTTTATACTTAAAAGCCTTTCCACCTTGGTGATGTGTAGGTCCTAAAACGACCTTCTTCAAGAATAGCTTCTGTTTGTGTTCCCTAACCTACACCTACACTTAGTTGTTGTTTAGTTGCTTAGTCACGTCCGACTCTTTTCAACCTCATGGACTGTAGCGTGCCAGGCCTCACGGTCCCTCATCATATCCCAAAAGTCCCTCACCATATCCCAAAGTTTGCCCAAGTTTGCATTGGTGATGCCATCCAGCCCTCTCATCCTCTGACGCCCTCTTCTTCTGCCCTCAATCTTTCCCAGCATCAGAGACTTTTCCAATCAGTTGGCTGTTTGCCATTAGGTGACCAAAATACTGGAGCTTCAGCTTCGGCACCAGCCCTTTAATGAGTATTCAGGGTTGATTTCCCTTAAGATTGATTGGTTTGATCTCCTTACTGTCCAGGGGACTCTTGGGAGTCTTCTCCAGCACCACAGTTAGAAGGCATTAATTCTTTGGCACTCTGACTTCTTTACAGAATAATCTTAGCTTCGTACTATTGAGTTGTTACACCAACAAGAGTGAAATAAATGTTGTAATATCACAGACAGAGTTTCCATAACTTCACTAAAATAGGTAAGTTAAGGTCCCAGAGTGTCTAGTGGTCTGAGATGTCATAAAATGGATTAAGTAGAGATTTTGAAATTAAACAGTGTTTTGAATGTTGACAGATTGTGACACTTGCCCAAGTTTCAGTTTGTTTTTTTTTTCATTTCTTCAAAACAGGGAAAGTTCTTACCATCTCATATGGATGCTACAAGAATTAAGTGACTTATGTGAAGCGCATGCATTCCACGGGGGCTCATACTCACTCACTCACTCTCTTTTCCATTGTAGTTGTCAGTGTGATTAAAATCCATTTTCTGTATATACCAAAGGATTTCTGTGATGGGAATATAGCCTCTGAATGCATTTCAAATTTCTGTGTTTTCTTCCCAGAAACGGCTGTGCACACATATTCAATATGTTTTCCTCAAGAAAGGTGGATACTAAAAATCAACTAGCTTAAGTTATGTTTTATCCCTCCCCAAGCATGTAGAGGTAGAAAACTTAAAACCTACATTTCCCATATTTCCTGGTTAACAATGGTGCAACTGTGTTTGGAAAAGTAAAAGTGTTAGTAGCTCAGTCATCTCCGATTCTTTGTTACCCCATGGACTGTAATCTGCCAGGTTACAAGAATACTGGAGTGGGTTGCCATTCCCTTCTCCAGAGGACCTTCCCAACTCAGAGATCGAACGCAGATCTGCGTGCAGACAAATTCTTTGCTGTCTGAGCCATCAGGGAAGCCCAGCTGTGTCTAGGTTCTGCCAGTCAAATAAGGCTGACTTGGGTTTGGGTAGAGCAGGGCGTGGTATATTCAATCTTTTCTGTCACACACCAGGTGAAGGTGTGTTTCTGGAGCCAGTGACCAAGTTAGCTAATTAGCAGATAATGTTCTCATATTGCAGCTTCCTGATTTTGCCTAAGGGTAGCAGTTCCTTTTGTAGCCTGCAGGATTGTGATATATAAGAAAATATACCTATGGTCATTTATATGACCAAAGTATATTTCTTATATAAATTTGGTCTTTGTGTCCATGATTCCTGATTCACAACTCTCCAGACCCTTGGAGTTTCCTAAGCCTGTGGAGATTGACAAAGGTGTCTTTTCAATTAATGAGGGGACTTTCAGAAAGCAACTAAGATTGGGGGCTCATTGTCAGTGAAGTCAGCCATGTGACTGGAGGGTTGGAATTTTCAGTCCCATTTCCTGACCTCCAGGGAGGAGATAGAAGCTGAAGGTTGAAGCAGTTACTGATGATTTAATCAATCATTTGTCTGTAATGGTATCTCCTTCAGAACCCTCTAAAGTGGAACTTGGAGAGCTTCTGGGTTGTGGACACATGGAGATTTGGGGAGAGGGAGACTCGAAGAGAGCATGGAAGTCCACCACTCTTTCTTGCCTTACGTCTCTTCCATTTGGCTGTTCCTGAGTTATATCCCTTGTAATAAACCTGAAATCTAGTAAGCACCATGTTTCTCTGAGCTCTGTGAGCCACTCTAGCAAATTATAGTAATCAAATCCAAGGAGAGAGTTGTGGGAACCTCTGCTACTAGTCAAATGTTTGAGTGACAACCTAGACTTGTGATTGGCATCCTGAATGGGACGGGTTCCTTGGGACCTCCAATTTGTAGCCTGTTGGTCATAAGCAAGGTGACAACCTGAACTTGGAACTAGCATCTGAAGTGGGCAGGTGGAGGCAAGCTTGTGGGACTGAACCTTTAACCTATGGAACCTGACACCATCTTTGGGTAGATGTATCAGAATTGAGATAAATTGGAGGACACCCAGCTGGTGTCTGGAGCACTGTTTGTTGGTGTGGGGACACCTCTTGTTGGATTTGATCTCAGAAACCCAAAATATCACCTCAGGCTGTATTGTTGCTTTGTGAGTCATTAGGAATCTTTATCTTCAGCCACCCCTCAAATTCTGTGAGCTAGTTTTTTTAAAAGTTGTGAAAAATCTCTTTCTGGTTTATGAAGTATGTTCTGTTCTCTGGGATAGAATAAGACTACCATCATTCATGGTGGCTGTTGTTGATATGCTCGGTGAAGGGGAAGACAATAGTATTTTCAAGGAAGAACACAGCACTGTTCCGGATGGCTAGTCTTATATAAAGTGTAGGCATGGCTCCATTATTTTGAGGAACTTCAAGAGTTCCACATTGCCAATCATTTTTTCAACAAGTGTTTAGTCGAGTGATTAATATGTGTCCATTGTATATGTCTTATTTGGTCTTCCCAGGTGGCACCGTGGTAAAAAAATCCACCTGCCAACATAGAAGATGCAAGAAGCACAGATTCGATCCCTGGGTCAGGAAGACCCCCTAGAGAAGGAAATGGCAACCCACTCCAGTACTCTTGTCTGGAGAATCCCGTGAACAGAGGAGCCTGGTGGGTTTCAGTCCATGAGGTTGCAAAGAGTTGGACACAACAACAACGCAGGAAAAATGCTCTTTAAAATTACTTCTAGAGTCATTTGAAAGTGAAAAATGAAAGTGTTAGTTGCTCAGTCAGGTCCAACTTTTTGCCACCCTATGGACTATAACCTGCCTGTCTCCTCTATCTGTAGATGTCTCCACGCAAGAATACTGGAGTGGGTAGCCATTCCCTTCTCCAGGGGATCTTCCTGGCCCAGGGCTTGAACCCAGGTCTCCTGTATTACAGGTAGATTCTTTACCATCTATGTCTTATTAAAGTCATGCCAAGGAAGCTATTCTTTACAATTACTTCTAGAGGCAGTTATTCTTAAAATGAACCAGCAACAATACTGAGAAACAATTGTAATGAGGGATTCCACCTCCTATTTTAATATATTTAGTGATAAAATGATTTGAATCTTTCTGGTGACATTTAGAGTTTTGTATCAGTGAATCCAATTAAACAAATAAGATATGCATATAATAAATTTAGATAATAGCAATTGTTAAAATCTATATGTCACCTATGTTGAAGTAGTTTTGGCTAACTAATTTTAGTCTTTAAAATTAACTTTGTTTAATCTAGGAGAAATATTTTTCTTTGACTCATTTCATTTTCTAAAATTATATGGAAGAAAATAATATAAAAGTGAGCAAAATTATTGGCCAGATGTCACAAACATCCCATGAATCTGTGAGGACTTCTAGATTTTAAGCATAATATAGCTCAGCTTTTAATGTTCTTGACTTCCATGACTTAGCATCTTGAAACAACATAGCATAGATAATTCAATCAGGAATGTCTTAAAGATGAATTGATGTCAAAAGGATTGCTTACTTCAAAAATATTCATCAGTTTTCTGGCAAGAATTTAGCTACTTCCTTCATTTTGCAGAAATGGCTTTCACTTTCAACAATTGGTACGGTAAAAAGAGTGGTAATCATATCAGTTCTATCTCTCATCTACTTTAGGGATTTAAGACATGGATTTCTACAAATATTATAATTATTTTAAATTTTCATTATTGTAAGATTTATTTAGAGTGTAATTACCAAATGGCTTTAATACCTTATCTCATATGGATTTCTTTTTCGAAAGAGAAGATATTTGATTCTGTGGTATATAAACTTACTTTTAATCAAATGTTGATTGTTTTGTCCAATTTCATCTTGGAAAAAGATATGTGTTAAGCTTTATTACTAGAAAGAAGATATTAAAAAGACAAAAGTTAATATACTTCAGTGGTTGCAAAATGATGCACACAGGCTGAGTCTGACTTACAGGCATGTTTGTTTCACCAAACTTGTAGGGCTGCTATAACTAAGTACCATAGATATAGACTGGATGACTTATAAACAAGAAATTTCGTTCTCAAAATTCTGGAGACTGGAAGTCCAAGATCAGGGTGTGACATGGTCAGGTCTGGTGAGAATCCTCTTCTAGGTTCTAGACTGCTGATTTCTCTTTGTATATCCTCATATGATGATTCTGGACTTGCTTTGATAAGGGTGCTAATCTCATTTGTGAGGGTCCCATCCTCACAGCCTAATCACCTTCCAGAGATCTCCCCCCTTAATGTTATTACATTGTGACTTAGGATTTCAGCAAGTGTATTTAAGGCTGATGGAAATGTTCAGTCCATTGCAACCAGAACTTGTTTTTTAAAACCTGAATTTTATTGACATTTAAAAACCTAGAGATTTCACGTAAGATATAGAAATTTCTGTCACAGTGAAAATTTTAGAACATGTGGTAAAATTAGGTTTGATGTGTGTTTCTCCCTAGTGATAATCTGCTAGAATTGAATGGCCATCTCTGTCTTTAGGTAGTTGACTCTGGCCTGTGCATTGTAATCAGCTGCAGAGGTCTGAAAAAGACTAAGCCCTACTTCTCACCTCTGAAGACTTTGTTAATTAGTCTGGAATCTGTCCTGGTGATTCTAATACATACCTAGGGCTAAGAATCTACTATTTTAGACGGAAAACAATCTCTCTAGTTTCTTGTTCACTTGTCTCATTTACATTACTTGCCAAGTTCCTCTAAGTGTGTGCGTTTCCCAGACACAGTCTTTTAGAAAATTAAAAGTGGCATCTGATACTTAAAATGCTGAAAAAAGAATAGGTAGTTTTTAAGGAGGTAATGGGGAGTGGTCAATCAGAGGGAAAAAATAAAGCACTAGGGAGCAAGTCCAAGGGGAAGTTACGGCCACTGGAATTGGACTGATGGGAATGTGGTTTAAATATATATATATTATTTGTTGTTGTGACGAACAGACTCTAGATGTGGTGCTTGGGCTTCAATAGTTGAAGTACACAGGCTTAGTTTCTCCATGGCGCATGGGATCCTAGTTCCCCAACCAGGGATTGAACCCACATTCCCTGCATTGCAAGGCAGTTTCTTAACCACTGGACCATCAGGGAAGTCCCAATTTCTGTGTGTTTAAATGTAAAATCAGTATTGCTGAGCTGGCATCAAGGCATCAGCATTGCTGCACTTCCTCCAGAAACTTAGGGAGGGATGAGTCCCTGGGCCTTTTCCAGCTAAACTGGCTTGTGGACACCTCGCCCTTATCTCTGCCTCAAGTTCATATATGCTTTCCTTCATGCGTGTATCCTCTCCTTTTCTCTCTGTGTGGTCTCCCTCTGCCTTTTCTCTATAAGGCAACTTTGGATAACATTTAGGGCCCACCTGATGATTCAGGTTAATTTTCTCATTTCAAGATCCTTAGCTTAATCACTTCTGCAAAAACGCTTTTCAAAGATGGTGACATTAATATGGGACTTCAGTTGCTCAGTTGTGTCTGACTCTTTGCAATCCCATGGAATGCAGCTTGCCAGGCTTCCCTGTCCATCACCAACTCCAGAGCTTACTTAAACTCATGTCCATCGAGCATGGACATTGGTGATGCCATCCAGCCATCTCATCCTCTGTCGTCCCCTTCTCCTCCTGCCTTCAATCATTCCCAGCATCAGGGTCTTTTCAAATGAGTCAGTTCTTTGCATCAGGTGGCCAAAGTACTGGAGTTTCAGCTTCTGCATTAGTCCTTCCAATGAACTTCAGGACTGATTTCCTTAGGATGGACTGGTTGGATCTCCTTGCAGTCCAAGGGATTCTCAAGAATCTTCTCCAACACCACACTTCAAAAGCATCAATTCTTCGGCACTCAGCTTTCTTATGGTCCAATTCTCACATCCATACGTGACTGCTGGAAAAATCATAGCTTTGACTAGAGTGACCTTTGTTGGCAAAGTAATGTCTCTGTTTTTTAATATGCTATCTAAGTTGGTCATAGCTTTTCTTCCAAGGAGTGAGTGTCTTTTAATTTCATGGCTGCAGTCACCATCTGCAGTGATTTTGGAGCTCCCTCAAATAAAGTCTGTCACTGTTTCCATTATTTCCCATGTTCCCATCTATTTGCCATGAAGTGATGGGACCAGATGCCATGATCTTAGATTTCTGAGTGTTGAATTTAAAGCCAACTTTTTCACTCTCCTCTTTCACTTTCATTGAGAAGCTCTTTAAATCTTCCCTTTCTGCCATAATAGGACTAGGACATGGATATTTTTGAGGGGTTGGTATTTTTCAGCCTATCACAAAAAAGCTTGAATTTAAAGGAATCAGAGATTTTCAGACTGTTTTCCTCAGAAATCGTCCAAGGATTGCTTTGGTAGTTACTGAAAACAGCTAGGGATTACCCCTACACAGTCACTGCTTCAATATCCTATTTTACATTAATTAATTAACCTATTTATTTATGATTGTGCTGGGTCTCTGTTGCTGTGCAGGTTTTTCCCTACTTGATGCAAGCAGGGGCTACTCTTCAAGGCGATGCTCGGGCTTCTCATTGCAGTGACTTCTCTTGAGCGCACAGGCTCCAGGATACATGGGCTTTAGTACTTGTGGCATTCAAGCTTAGTTGCCCTTCAGCATGTGGAATCTTCCCGGACTGGGGATTGAACCCATGCCTCTGCACTGGTGAGCAGGAGATTCTTAATCACTGGACCACAAGGGAAGTCCAAAGTCCCATTTGTGATAGTTCATTTTATATGTCAACTCGATTGGTCATGGGGTATCTGTCCAAATTAAATGTTACTTCTGGGTGTGTCTGTGAGAATGGTTTCAGATGGCATTAGCATTTGAATCAGGGGATTCAAGTGAGGGAGTTGGCCTTCAGATGGCCCTCCCCAATATGTGCAGGCATTATCCAATCTATGGTGGGCCAGAATAGAACCAACGGAGGAGAGAGGAATTTGCCTCACTGACCAAAAACATCTTATCTCCTTTTCTTGGACTGGGATCAAAGTTTCCTTCATTTCTGAGGTCTTTAACTCAGACTGAATTATTCCACTGGTGTTCCTGGCTCCTCAGATGGGGGGACTTCCCAACATTCATAACTATGTAGGCCAATTCCATAAAATACTAATATATATGCATTCCTTTCTCTTTTAATTTAATCATGTGCTTACCTGGATATCAGAACCTTTTGAGACTCGGGGAGTTCACCAGAGATGCTATAATTTTGTGATCATCAGTGTTAAGACCCAAATGCAGTGTTCTGATTCCCAAGCCTGAATAAACTTTCCATCAAAGTGAAGGTTGCTATGAAATACACACAAGGATGCATTAAACTGAGTAGATTCAGGAATATTCAGTTGTGGAAAATAAAGTCCATCTTTGGGAAAGAGACTCATTGATTTTAAATGGTTGCAAAAAGAAGAAAAAGACCCCTTGTGGTTTTAATCATAACAAGGTCACAATAACAGAATTCAAAGTTCAATTCCAATTCCTTATTGCAAACTGTACTGTGAGCAATAGCTTCTGTCATCAGGAAGTTTTTTTTTTTTTTTTTTTTACATTGCCATTTTTTCCTACTCCAAGTAGTATTTTCTGCGTCTGTTTTTTAGGCCTTTTCAACATTATTTGTTACCAGGGCAAATTTTCCCCAAGGGGAGTAAGGATAATAACTACTCTTGTGGCCACAGTGTTTTAAAAATAGAGAAACATTTGCTTCATGGTTTTGATAACCACATTTGCTACCTGTGCCTCGGGTTATTCTGACATGTGCAGAAAGGAGGTCGTGTTTAACAAGAGGGAGCTAAAAATGACACTGTTTTACTACTCTTTTTCCAACATGTCAAGATGGGAAAGGAGAGGAAAAGAGGAACAACCGTAAGAAAGCCAAGGAGGAAAAAAGTACATGCTGTACAATGTTTTGTGTTAACATCCACTCAGCAGACATGAGTGCTCTGCAGAGTTCCTGCCACATGAGCTTCTGGAAGATTTTGACAGTTTCAGTGGCCACAGAAAAATCACTTTCCTGCAGGAGCCCTTCTAAAAGGAGAGCTTCAAAATGAACCCATTTACCACTTCTCTGTTAACCAGCTGTTAACCAGCCATTGAGTGCTAAATAGGTCCAAATGCTGCAGGGGCAGAAAATTCTAGCCTGAGATAGAAGCATCACTCAGCCTCCGTGGAGAGGATTAAAAGCAGATGTTCATTAGAATAGTCTACTCACACTGCATTGAGTAAATTACAGGGAGGCTCAAGACTTCCCTCTCAGGGAAGCAAGGGCAAAGATGGTCCTTCTTAGATGTACCATCAATTTATGGTCTTAGCCTCTTGATTGTCATGGTAGATGTTAGCATGATACATCATCAGTATTACTGCTGCTTATTAGTCATTATACTACAATTTTATAGAGATTTTTTCCTTACTTTTAAAAATTATCTCAGCATGCAGATATTTTTATCCTCATTGTTATAGCAAGGAAGTGAGAAACAGAGAAGGCATGTAATTTTACAAGATTATAGCAAGTAATGATGAAGAGAGAAAAAAAAATTCAATTGTCTGACTCTTCTGTAAGCAAAAGTGAAAGTTTTAGTCACTCAGTCGTGGCTGACTCTTTGCGACCCCATGGATTATAGTCTGCCAGGCTCCTCTGTCCATGGAATTCTTCAAGCAAGAATACTGAGGTGGGTAGCCATTCTCTTTTCCAGGGGATCTTCCCAACCAGGTTTCCTGCATTGCAGGCAGATTCTTTACTGTCTGAGCTACTAGGGAAGTCCAAAATAGTCTCTTAAATCTCATATGAAATCACTGTGAAGTTTCTACTTTGTTTTGTCTCTGCTGATGGTGTTACTTGATTTATAGTTTTAAATTGATTTCTTTAGTTTTTCATATATCCCCCATTCGTTTAGTACCCCTCCTAAAGGTTATAATTTTTGACAGATTTTTGTGCATCCTTTCAAAAATGTCCTAAGTGTGTGTGTACATGAATATTATGTCAGCAACTTTTTTTTTTACACAAATGGAAGTATATTACACATATTTCTTAAATGATTTCCCAAAAGTCACACAGCTGAGACACACAACCAGGAAAACATAACACTCAGTTGTGTTTCTAACTACTATTTTAAGCTATTATAGATAAAAATAAAAGGAAATAGCATATTGCTTGTGACCCTTAGAATAATTGTGTAAAAGTAGCAATAGTTACCGTCTTCCTTTTATGGATGAGGAATTTGAGGTTCACAGGAACTAAACTCTTTAGATCATCCTCTCAATACACAATAGAACTGTATAAAGACAGACATTCTTCTATGTAAAAAATACAACTGCATGGTATGACATTCCATTCTTGATAGCCCCCCCAAAACTGTTTTCTCTTATGTTATCCTTCCTCCATCAAACAAAAGAAGAATACAAACATCCTCTCCTTCTTTAAAGCCAACTTGCTTTGAGTAAAAGTCTTAAAAATAGAAAACAAATAGATATTCTTAGTTTTTCTTGTATATCTTCATGTCTGTTGCTAGAATACTTAGTAGCAAATTCTGTTATTTTCCACATCACATCCCTTATCGATGAGAAAGAGACAGAATGCGAATGACAAACCACCTCAACAAACTCTCCAAGTAACATATATCTTGAAGATTATAGACTAAACTACATACAGAATCAATCTATTTTTTTTGGCATTGCTCTGTAGACTTGTCTTTTCTTGTAGAGATATTAATTGGACCAAAGGGGCTCTAAGGAAATGGTTTGGTGGGACTTAAAGTCTACCCATGATTACTTATTGAGTGCCTACCTACAACATACTGCCTTGTGATCATCATCTTGCAAAATTCTTCCTGTACTGCCACATTATTTGTATGTGTTACAGATGGGAAGAGATTAAACTGAGAAATTTACTTTTTATTCTGTCTTACTTTATTCTGTGTTCAGTGGATACAGAGTTCAGTATCAGTGTCTTTAAGAGAGTGGCCCTATAGCTTGGTGGAAGGAAAGAAGAGAAGCAATTCATAGAGAAGAGATATTAGAAGCAATGTGAAAAAAAGGGGGCAGGGAGATAAGTAAAGTAATTTTCTCAAAATGAGGGTTCAGAGAACATTTGCTGTGTTCCTTCTACCATGTATTTTCTTCATATAAAGACCCGCCCCCTTCTTTGTCCATCCAATGCTGGCTGGGTAGAGCTTTAGGCCTGGAGCATGTGACCAGGCTAGGATGACAGAGACCCAAGTATTGCTGGCCACAGAAATTGATTCAGTGGTTGATTGACCCTAACAAAACTAGAATGAAACTCATAACTTTTGGAAAAACTCACCAGAGAGAGGATTTCCTTTATGAGATGTTCTTTTACCTGGGAGGATTTGAAGACAATTCTTTTGCATAATACCATTTGCATCCAGAGAATAAAGTCAACATAAGGAAAAGAGGAGAGTGGAATATGTAGATGGATATAGAGCAGTTCTTAATATTGTCACCAGCCCTGACCCTGAACTTTTCAACCCCAATGGCCAGTATGTTTTTTCGTTTGTTTGTTTAACTTAGTCTAGGTTGATTTTCTGTCACTTGCATCTAACAGAGTAGTAATTTATAGAGGGAGAACAATGATTAGGATGTAAATCCAGCAGGATGATAAATCCAGACCAGTCCTAGACCAAGTTCTGATAGATGATCTGAATCTCATTTTCAGAACTGCACTGTGAAAGAAGAGTGGAGGTAGGACTTCCCTGGTGGTCCAATGGCTGAGGGTCTGCCTTCCAGTGCAGGAGACGCAGGTCCATTCCCTGGTCAGGACGCTGGAGTCCCACATGCCACAGGGTGACTAGGTTCACACCTTGCAGTGAAGATGCTGTGTGCCTCAGCTGGGACCTGAGGCAGCCAAGTAGATAAATAAATATATGTATATATATATATATTTTAAAGTGGAGGTAGAGGTCAGGGAGAGAAAATCCTTCAAGAAAACATCCTAGGGATGAAAGCTCAGCCTTAAGAGATGAAGTTGTGAGGAACAGGAAAGAAATAGAGCCTCAGGTACTCCACTGAGATCTTCAGTTCAGTTCAGTTGCTCAGTCGTGTCCAACTCTTTGAGACCCCATGGACTGCAGCACGTCAGGCCTCCCTGTCTATCACCAACTCCCTGAGTTTATTCAAACTCATGTCCATTGAGTCGGTGATGCCATCCAACCATCTCACCCTCTGTCATCCCCTTCTCCTCCTGCCTTCAATCTTTCCCAGCATCAGGGTCTTTTCCAATGAGTCAATTCTTCGCATCAAGTGGCCAAAGTATTGGAGTTTCAGCTTCAGCATCAGTCCGTCCAATGAATACTCAGGATTGATTTCCTTTAGGACTGACTGGTTTGATCTCCTGGCTGTCCAAGGGACTCTCAAGAGTCTTCTCCAACACCACACTTCAAAAGCATCAATTCTTTGGTGCTCAGCTTTCTTTATAGTCCAACTCTCACGTTCATACATGACTACTGGAAAAACCATAGCTTTGACTGGACAGACTTGTGTTGGCAAAGTAATGTCTCTACTTTTTAATATGCTGCCTAGGTTGGTCATAACTTTTCTTCCAAGGAGCTAGCATCTTTTAATTTCATGGCTGCAGTCACCATCTGCAGTGATTTTGGAGCCCAAGAAAATAAAGGCTGTCATTGTTTCCACTGTTTCCCCATCTTTTTGCCATGCAGTGATAGGACCAGATGCCATGACCTCAGTTTTCTGAATGTTGAGTTGATCTTCAGCAGGGACTTAATTGGGGCATGCAGGTAAATTGATTGCTCTGTGTAGTAAGTTAGAAGTGCAGGATTTATAAGTTATTGTCACACATATTTTCAAATCTGCTAACACTGTCAAATGGGCTTCCCTGGTGAGTCATTGGTAAAGAATCCACCTGCCAGTGTGGGACATGTGGGTTTGATCCCTGGGTCGAGAAGATCCCCTAGAGAAGGGTATGGCAACCCACTCTTTGGGTAATCCCATGAGCAGAGGAGCCTGGTGGGCTGCAGTCCTTGGGGGTCACAAAAGAGTCAAACACAACTTAGCAACTAAACAACAGCAACACTGTCTAATATAGTATTGGCTATCATTTCCAGAAGAGAGGAATTATTGGGTTTTACCAGCAAGAAATGTTGGGATATTGCCTTTGACATAGAAGGTAAGATCATAAAGTGGTTTCACATGTATAGTTATGCAAGTGATGGAAAAGCTGCCTGCATGGAAAACAATAGAGGAGTTGTGTTTTTGTTCCTAGAGTTGAAAGGGGATAAGAAAGAATGGAGAAGAATGAGTAAGAGGTTCTTTGAAATTGAGTCTTTCTGAGAAAAAGGCCAACAGAAATTTACTGGTGGCCAGTAGAGATTTTTCTCCTCACTGCTTGATATTTAGCTCAATCTTCTTGCTTGTGCTTTGCTAAACGTTTCTTTCAATTTTACTCCAAATCATTACTCAGTCCACTTTGCTAACAATTGCTTTGTGGAGATGTCATTTCTCTTTTATAAATTTGTCCCAGATTTATACTTAGTGCCTTCCTCACACAGAAGAAGTTGAGAAAGCATAGGCTTACAGGAACATGGCAATTCTAAAGTACTGCATAGAGGTTTTTGGCTATCCTTATCCATGAAATAAGATTGAAGCTAGGGTAATATTATGTCCTAGCTTCCCTGGAGCTTTTCTGGTTTGATTCTGTAGTCCTAGAAACTTAATAACAGAGTCCCTTTTCACTTTTGCATTTGTAAAATAAACAATGTGGACGCCTAGATTTAAGCCCATTCTAATTAAATTTTGAGAGACTGACATCAGGCCACTTAAAAATCTTACAAAGAAAATATTAAACAGAATGCCTGGTGCATAATAGTTTCTTGACAATAATAATTGCATGCACTGTTTTATAACTCAAATTCTCTAAGGTTCAAGCTCTTCATTTGTTAGATGGGGGTAAAAATGCTACTACTTTTTAGAGAATTAGGTAATTGTGTCAAAGACAATTCCCCAATCAATTATATTCGGACTAGCACGTTCACTAAAATTCCAGGTTCATGTGAACTGGGAAATATTCAGTATTAAATACCTGATATTAATGTTCGTCTGTTGACCTATCTAACAAGACGTATCTTAGAGTAATTAACATTAAATAGAATATTTTCATTGTACCTAGGTTTCCCTGTAGCTCAGATGGTTAAGAATCTATCTGCAATGAAGGAGACCGGGGTTCTATACCTGGGTCGGAAAGATCCTCTGGACAAGGGAATGGCAATCCACTCCAGTATTCTTGCCTGGAGAATCCCATGGACAGAGGGGCCTGGCAGGCCACAGTCAATGGGGTTGCAAAGAGTCAGACACGACTGAGTGACTAACACTACTAGCACTTTCACTGGGGCTTCTCCGGTGGTGCAGTGGTAAAGAATGCCTGCCGATGCAGGAGATGCAGGTTCGATCCTTGGGTCGGGAAGATCCCCTAGAGGAGGAAATGGTAACCCACTCCAATATTCTTGCCTGAATGCCATGGACAGAGGAGCCTAGTGGGCGATAGTCCATGAGTTTGCAAAGTCAGACATGACTGAGCATGCAGCATGTTCAGTCAGTCACTCACTGACAATCTCACTGTCTCATTCTTTTTCCACCAGTTCAAATAATTATCAAGTGGCTGCTCTAGGCTTGGGAGATTCCCAGGGTTTAGGGATAAAATGGTTAATCTGAAATAGTTCTTGTTTCAAGCAATTCATGGTGTAAAGGGAAGGTAGCTGAGTGAAGGAGTAAATTGAAATGTGCAGTGCAACAAATTTGCAGAACAGATGATAAAAGAAAGAACAGAATTGATTCCAAGATAAATTAAATATGTTTGGACAAAAGTCAATATCAATATCAAGAACAAGAACACATATGTCACAGATAATTTCTTTTTCTTTTATAATTTAACCACAGCTTTCAATGAGTCTCTATTTTCCAGTAAAGGAACATACCGGCAAGGCTCAACATTTTATTTCTAAAGAAGTAATAGGTATAATTGTTTATGATTTTCTGAATACTCAAAAATGAATATCACATAGTTACATCAAAGATGGCATTGTTTCTGATGCTGATATAAATCAGTATTCCCTGGAGTGTGTTCTAAGTCATAGCTAATGACAGATTGTAACAAAAATAATAGATGTTTTATCCTCCACCTCTCTAGATTGACCACTTATATTAAAACAGAGTGCACGCACACACACACACACACACACACACACACACGCGCGCGCACTCACACATGCACTTAATCAAGGAAATTCAAGATTGATGAGATCATGGGTTGTGGCACGTCTGGCTATAATCAGTTGTTGAAAGTGAAAGTGTGAAAGTGTTAGTCCCTCAGTCGGGTCTGACTCTGTGACCTCACGGACTGTAGCCTGCTAGGCTCCTCTGTCCGTAGAATTGTCCAGGCAAGAATACTGGAGTGGGTAGCCATTCCCTTCTCCAGGGGATCTTCCCAATCCAGGGATTGAACCCAGTTGTCCTGCATTGCAGGCAGGTTCTTCCCCATCTGAGCCTCCAGGGAAGCCCTAATCAGTTGTTGGCCTATGGAAATTAGAAAAACACATTCTACATGGTACCTGAAAAAATCTAAGTAATTCATCAAAATGGATAGTACAGAATGTTTACTTAACATATATTTAAATGAAAGTGATGAAATCTTAGACATTAGCTTAGGTAGCTTGCTGCTCTTTATACGCAAAATTTATTAAACCTCTATGAGGCTACATTTCATAATTTTTAAAGTGAGCATATAAAGATATTGCTTGAAAGATGTGTGTGTGTGTGTGTGTGTGTACTGGATATGATTTCTGGGACAAACTGTATCCTCCATAGTTGACAGCTATTGTAAAAGGTTAGCATTTTTAGGTTTGTTTTTTTTTTTTAATAGAGAACTTAGAAATACCAAAGGTAGTTTAACATGGAAACTGGCCAAAGTCTAAGCCTTCCTTTGGTCCTGGCACTATATCAAATTTGGTTTATCAGAGAGATCACTAAAGATTAATGTCACGGCCTGAAACACTTAGCTTTAAAAGGCCTAAGTAAAGAAATGATTATTAACGTGATACACAGAAATGCAATATTTTAAAGGATTCTTGACTTGGCTTATAGCTTTGTCTCCTCTTCTTCCCCTTCTGCCTGTCCAATTTCCTCTTGCACTGTCTTCATAAGTTGCATCACACCTTTTCCCCTTGGTTCTTATAATTTCCTCTGGGTGGAATCGCCTTTCTATTTTATTCTATTGAGATAAACACAAAACTCCAATTTCTCCTGTAAGATGCTGTTCAAACATTATTGCTTCTACAAAGCCTCCTATAAATCTCTAGGAAGAGACAGTCAATGTTTTGTGCTCAAATTGTCCCGTTAACAGCCCCTGCAAGAGTCTATAGTTTACAATCTCTTAGGTTCTTATCTCTTCTACTTAATGGTAGTGTATGCTTTTAGCAAGGTAGCGAATGCTTCTTGAAGTTGATCCATCCTTTTTTAATCAAACATGCTTCAGATTTGTCATATCAAAAGTTTTAAACATTGATACTCTGAATTCAGCACCACACACTTAAAATGTTGACTAATGAAAATGAATAAGTGAATGAGTTGTCACCATTGTAAGAAAAGCATCTGTTCTAAGTGTATTGATATAATCGTTACATTTACTATTCTCCACTAAACTCAAAATGCTGTTAATTGTAAGAAGCACTATTATTTTATATGCCAATAGAAAGAAATACATTCCCAATTATACTCTAGCCATGCTTTCTTATCACTTAGAAAAAAATTGTAACTTACTATAGAAGTCTCCTGCAGAATTTTGACAGTTTTGTTTTGTTTTTATATTTATCCTCTCTTTGTGTATGTTTGTGGGGGAGGGCAACAAGGTATGAAATGTACTAGAATTAAAGTATTTATAAAGCTAGCATGCTGCAGTCCATGGGGTCACAAAGAGTTGGACACAGACTTGGTCACTGAACAACAACAATGAAAGTTTTCAAATATTCAGAGGCAGTCTCTTTGAAGATTTTTTGAGAATTTATTTAGAGTTGTTAATGTTCATTTGACTTCCTACTTAAAAAAGTCAAATGAACTCCTTATTGCCAAATTCAGACTTAAATTGAATAAAGTAGGGGAAACCACTGCACCATTCAGGAATGACCTAAATCAAATCCCTTACAATTATACAGTGGAAGAGAGAAATAGATTCAAGGGATTAGATCTGATAGAGTGCCTGATGAACTAGGGATTCATGTTCATGACATTGTATGGGAGACAGGGATCAAGACCATCCCCAAAAAAAGAAATGCAAAAAAGCAAACTGGCTGTCTGAAGAGGCCTTACAATTAACTGTGAAAAGAGAAGTGTAAAGCAAAGGAGAAAAGGAAAAATATACCCATTTGAATGCAGAATTCCAAATAGCCAGGAGAGATAAGAAAGCCTTCCTCAGTGATCAATGCAAAGAAATAGAGGAAAACAATAGAATGGAAAAGACTAGAGATCCCTTCAGGAAAATTAGAGATGCCAAGGGAACATTTCATGCAAAGATGGGCACAAGAAAGGCAGAAATGGTATGGACCTAACAGAAGCAGAAGATAGTAAGAGGTGGCAAGAATACACAGACGAATATATGAAAAAGATTTTCACAATCCAGATAACCACAAGGGTGTGATTACTCACCTAGAGTCAGACATCCTGGAATGTGAAGTCAAGTGGGCCTTAGGAAGCATCACTATGAACAAGCTAGCGGAGGTGATGGAATTCCAGCTGAGCTATTTCAAATCCTGAAAGATGATGCTGTGAAAGTGCTACACTCAATATGCCTTCAAATTTGGAAAACTCAGCAGTGGCCACAGGACTGGAAAAAGTCAGTTTTCATTCCAATCCCAAAGAAAGGCAATGCCAAAGAATGCTCAAACTACCACAAAATTGCACTCATCTCACATGCTAGTAAAGTAATGCTCAAAATTCTCCAATGAACTTCCAGATGTTCAAGCTGGTTTTAGAAAAGGCAGAGGAACTAGAGATCAAATTGCCAACATCTGCTGGATCTTTGAAAAAGCAAGAGAGTTCCAGAAAAGCATCCATTTCTGTTTTAGTGATTATGCCAAAGACTTTGACTGTGTGGATCACAACACACTGTGGAAAAATCTTAAAGAGAATGGGAATACCAGACCACCTGACCTGCCTCTTGAGGAATCTGTATGCAGGTCAGGAAGCAACAGTTAGAACTGGACATGGAACAACAGACTGGTTCCAAATAGGGAAAGGAGTATGTCAAGGCTGTATATTGTCACTGTACTTATTTAACTTATATGCAGAGTACATCATGAGAAACGCTGGGCTGGATGAAGCACAAGTTGGAATCAAGATTGTCGGGAGAAACATCAATAACCTCAGATATGCAGATGACATCACCCTTATGGCAGAAAGTGAGGAAGAACTAAAGAGCCTCTTGATGAAAGTGAAAGAGGAGAGTGAAAAAGTTGGCTTAAAGCTCAACATTCAGAAAACTAAGATCATGGCATCCGGTCCCATCACTTCATGGCAAATAGATGGGGAAACAACGGAAACAGTGGCAGAGTTTATTTTTCTGGGCTCCAAAATCACTGCAGATGGTGACTGCAGCCATGAAATTAAAAGACGCTTGTCCTTGGAAGAAAAGCTATGACCAACCTAGATAGCATATTAAAAAGGAGAAACATTACTTTGCCAACAAAGGTCTGGCTAGTCAAGGCTATGGTTTTTCCAGTGGTCATGTATGGATGTGAGAGTTGGACTAAAAGTAAAGCTGAGCGCTGAAGAATTGATGCTTTTGAACTTGGTGTTGGAGAAGAGTCTTGAGAGTCCCTTGGACTGAAAGAAGATCCAACAAGTCCATCCTAAAGGAAATGAGTCCTGAATGTTCATTGGAAGGACTGATGCTGAAGCTGAAACTCCAATACGTTGGCCACCTCATGTGAAGAACTGACCCATTGGAAAAGACCCTGATGCTGGGAAAGATTGAAGGTGGGAGGAGAAGGGGAAGACAGAGGATGAGATGGTTGGATGGCATCACCATCTCAATGGACATGAGTTTGAGTAAACTCCAGGAGCTGGTGATGGACAGGGAGGCCTGGCGTGCTGCAGTCACTGGGGTTGCAAAGAGTTGGACACGACTGAGCGACTGAACTGACCTGAGCTGAATGTTCATTTTTATCATTTGGTATACTCTTTTGTGCAGTCAAAAGTGCTGATGATGTACTTTCTGAAAGAGGGCTTTTCTAGTGACTCTGAGATTTGCTTCCAAGTTGCAGACATGAACTTTGTATTTTAATAAGTCGACGTGAAATTCACGTAACCTAAAATTGACCCTTTTAAAATATATGATCAGTGGCTTTTAAAACACTCATAGTGCCGCGCCACCAGTTCTGTCTCATTCTAAAATATTTTTATCACCTGAAAGAAAACCCATATCCATTAAGCAGGCACTCCTCAAAACTCCATCTATTTTCTGTTTCGATGAATTTACCTATTCTGTGTATTTCATATACTAGGAATCATAAAATATGTCTACCTTCTTTCAGTTAGAAAAAAATATTTTCAGGTTCATCTGTATCATGACAATTGTTAGTACTTCATTACTTTATGTGGCTGAATAGTATTCTGTTTAATGAGCATATCATAATTATTCATTGGTTGATGGATATTTGGGTCATTTTTACCTTTGGCTAGTTCTCCTCTCATGAATAGTGCTGTGTAGCAGTATCTATTTGGATATTTATTTTTAGTTCTTTTAGTTAGGAATGGAATTTTTGCTTTATATGGTAATTTTATGTTTAATTTTGGAAGAACTATGGAACAATTTTCATCTGTGACTGTACCACTTTAGATTGCACCAGCAATGTACAAGTGCTCAAAATTTTCACATCCTTGCCAATAATTGTTGTTTTTCTCTTTTCAATTAAAGCCATTCTAGTGACTGTGAAGTGATATCTCTTTGTGGTTTTGATTTGTACTTCCCTAATGACTAATGTTATCAAACATCTTTTCAATTACTCATTGAGCATTTTTATATCTTCTTTGGAGTAATCTCTATTCATGTCTTATGCCTATTGTAAAATTCTGTTTGATTTTTTGTTATTGAGCTGCTCTGTTTATATATTCTGGATCACACACTCTTATGAGATACACACTTTGCAACTATTTCTCCATTATGTAGATTGCCTTTTCAAATTCTACATAAGTTTCTTTGATGCTCAAATATTTTTAATTTAATGAAGTACAATTTATCTATTTTTTTATCTTATTGCTTATTCTTTTGGTGTCATATCTAAGATGAATTCATTGCCAAAATCTAAGATTTACCACTGTTTTCGTCTAAGAATTCATGGCTTTATAAATATGGTTAATGATCCATTCTGAGTTAATTTTTGCATATAAAGTGAGGTAGAGGTCCAACTTTATCCTTTTGGATATGAATATCAAATTACTCCAGCACTACTTGTCGAAAAGACTATTCTTTTCCCGTTAAATGGTCTTGGCATCTTTGTAGAAATCAGTTTTCCATAGATATATTGGTTTATGTCTGGACTCTCAGTTCTTTTACATTGGTTTATGTGTCAATCCTTGTGCTAGTACAACACATATTGATTGACCACCATAGTTTTGCAGTAAGTTCTGAAATTAAGAAATATGAGTATTCCAATTTGGTCTTTTTTTTCAATGTTGTTTTTGCTATCTGGTACTCCCTTATAATTCTGTATGGACTTCAGGATGGGCTTTAATATTTCTGGAAAAAAGGAAAAAAAAAATAAAGGTGAAATGTTGGACTTGTAACAGAGACTATATTGAGTATTTTGATCATTTTAGGTAGTATTGCTATTTTAACAATAGTAAGTCTTTCAACTGATAAACATGTAGGGTTTTTGTTTTTGTTGTTTAATTATATCTCCTTTCATTTCTTTTAGCAAGGTTTCATAGGTTTTAGAATACATGACTTTCACTTTCTAGGTTAAATTTATTCCTCAGCATTTTATATTTTGCAGTGTTTTTTTAAATGGAATTGTTTCCTTAATTTCCTTTTCAGTATAGAAGCACAGCCAGTTTTGCATAATGATTTGTACCCTGAAAATTTGCAGAATTGATTTATTAGCTCTAACAGTTTGTGTGTCTGTGTGTGTGTGTCACCAAAGTCTCTGTTCTTCCAGTGGTCAGCCAGTGACCTGACAAAGATTTCCTTAAACTTGGAGCCAAGGGGGAAAAAATGCTCTTTTGATCTTTGCAGATTAGCTTTGAGCCAGGACCCTTGTGATATGCTTATCCAAGATACCTATGACTCTGACTTAATATCTACCTCTTGCTTGCAGAGCCATCAAACATCAATCAGGGATCAAGCATAGGGTCCTCATACCTCTTTTCTGAGCACAGGCCTGGCGCTGAGCATCCTGTTACACTCGGTATCCCACTAAAGCCCCTTTCTCTCAAGTATTTTCATCCTGAGCCTTTCCTTCCCAGGCTTTTCAGTCTATCTTCTTCTTGCCTCCCTTGCTACCCACCCATATGTTGTCCCTTGCCCCAGGAAGTTATAAGTGATATATGTTAAGTTCTTTGATATACATTTGTGTTGGTATATCTCTCCTCCCCAAGGAGGGCAAAGTTAAGGCAGGCATCTCTGCTGGTCCCTGACCTGACAAGTCAAAATGCACAGCCACGAGTGTGATAACAAGGTTCATATTTCACCTTTGTGGCAGCAGCCAACTGCCTCAGGAGTTCAATCTACCATTCCAATGACCACTGTTGACTTGGGGAATGGGGGATAAGAATCAAGTAAGTAAAATAACCACAGCACTTTTAAACCAAAATTTGACAACCTCTTGCTTCATTAAACACATCCCTGGTTGCTGTAACTTTATTTCCTTAGATTCCAGAGTTTCCAAAAACATAGATTCTATCAGTGTTTTTCAATATAATAGTCACTTCACTCAAGGGTGCAAGCCTTTAAGCTTCTTACTCCCACATTTTCTGTGACAACTGTCTCAGAGTTTTTAATGCTAACACTTTCTTGATCTTACCAAAAAATGCCAAAGGACTAGACAAGTCAGATTCACATTCTTTTCTCAAATGGTTTGTTATTTTTGCTTTGATTATTGAAATATGCATGGGGTTGCCATTATTCAATTATGCCCTCAGGCATTACAACCAAGAAAGCTCATGTATTGCTTATAGAAACTATAGGTAGAGAGAGGAAAAAAGAAAATCTTAACATAGGAATCAGACAGTTTTCACTCTGTTGAGAGTGACGGTATGGAGCCATCTGATGTATTACTCATTTTGATTTCAGAGATACTACAATGTAAAATAAATGTTCCATCTGAGTTGATGAAGTACAGAAGATATGATGTCTGCAAATTAACATTCTTTATTTGTATTCCCACTCATATTTGTTTGACTTCTAACATAATCTCAAAACTATATATTACAATAATTTTTTGTTAAAGCACCAATGCTCCCTTAAATAACTCTAGTTTCTCATCTTCTGTTACTGTGCAACTACGTAAGGGGAGCCTTAAAATTCCGCATCTAGCAAGCCGTTTTCCCCCTTGAGTAAACCTATAGAGTCATTCTTAGTTCTTTAGCCTGAAAAACTCGCACTTTAATATCTTGTTTTGTTTTGTCAGTGTATTTGCCTTATTCTTTGAAGAGATGCTTTTTTCTCTACATCAATTAAAACTGAGAAGTGTTTGTGGCTTACTACAATAAGATGGGAGTTTAATATGGAACTGAAAATAAAAACAAAAAGAGCTGGATTTTAATAATTACTCTCCTTCTTAATCTAGCTAATACATGATGTAACTTAAGATCCAGTTTCTCTCCTATAAAGAGAAATTGCTAATAGCATCTCTACCCTATTCTTGAAGTAATGTAGTTAAGGTGCTAAGAAGTCAGTAATAATAAGTTGCTGCTGCTTTTTCTCCTTTTTCTTCCTTCTCCTCCATCACTGCTTCATTTCCCTAGATCAAGCTTGACTCCCTAGACTGGTTTTTCCAGTCCTGCTGACCCACTATTAATGTATTGGTTAGCAACACGTTCTGTTCTACGTGCACGCGTGCTAAGTGTGTACTAAGTCGCTTCAGACACGTCTGATTCTTTGTCCTCGGGATTTTCCAGGCAAGAATATTGGAGTGAGTTGTCAGATCCTCCTTCAGGGAATCTTCCTGACCCAGGGATTGAACCCGCATCTCCTATTTCTCCTGCATTGGCAGGTGGGTTCTTTACCACTAGTGCCTCCTGGTTCACAGCACACTGCTTGTCGACTGTATGTATAGATCTTGGAATTGGCTTTATGTTGGGATGGTGATCCCTCCCAGCTGGGAGGTGCTAGGCATACATGAAAGTGAAACTAAAAATTCTTCATTCTTTCTGCAACTATGCGAATGCTAGACTGAGTATATATTATCGCTGGTTAACATTAATTAAATGCCCCTAGTCTCCAACCTTGTTTTAAAATAATAATTATATTAAATCTTGCAAAGAGGCATCACATCATACTCTGTGGTTTCCTACAAAGCTGGATGGACTTCCTTATGTTTTTAAAAATATATATGTATAGAAAAGGGATATCCCTAAGTGTATATAGAACAACTAATGGCAAATGGATATCAATTTTTTTGAGGCATCAAAATGCCTCAAGAGGTGTACAACATTGTTGTTAATGTTGCAGTTAGTGTGTGACTATCCATATTAAATGACTTTGCAATCATATAAAAAACCTGCAAAGGCTTTTCTGTGGGATTTTTTCTTTATTCAAACATTTATTTTGCCCTGCTTTTATATACATACACACACACACACGCACACATACATGTATATATAGCATGTTATATATGTGTATATATAACATGTTATATATATGTATATATGTTATATATGTATATATAATATGTTATATGTATATATATAATGTTATATATGTAATATTATGTTATATATAAGGTCTTAATATATATATAAGGTTCTAAATTTCTTGATCACAAATTACTCTACATGATGTTTTAAGGAACTTAACTCCAAAATTAGGAAATAACCTTTGTCTATGACCAAGCCAATGCAATCCATATTTTCATTCAATGAAACAGTTTCTAACAATTTTGAGCATGCATCAGAATCACCAGGGCAGTGAGTGATCTGATGCAGATAGTCTGTGGGCATACTGAGATGTGTATACAAGAATAATAATAATTCTAGTGGAGTAATGAGATAGGCAAGAAGGAAAAGATGAATCTTCATAGCAGCCCATGATGCAGATCTACTTATTGCCATTTTATAAGAAAGGGAAGTGTCTCTGAGATATGAAATATCAGAGAATCTTAGGAAAGAATGTCAGTGCATGGAGAAGAGTTGATTCAAAGCCAGGTCTTCCCAAATCAAAGACTGGGCACTTTCTGCTGGGTGTCTATGATACAGGCTTGAATTAAGACAGAAGCAATGACTCAGACTATCTCAGTATTTAAAAAATAATTTCAGATGTGGAAATAAAGGACCATTGCTAGTCTAGCAACAGCTTGCGGTTGGTACTTGCTCTAGGGTGTGTATACCACTGAGTTCCAAGTAATCAATTGTCTGCCAGCTCTCCGTGACATCCCCCTGAATTAACAGAAAGTACAGCCCTGCTCTGTGGAGGCCGGAGCCTTTGGTGCTGGTCTCCCGGCTTGGGGGGAGTGCTGTGATAGGAGTGGAGAGAAGCAGATGTTCTCGGTGTGGAGCTGAGACAGACGCCTCCAGGGTGTGGCAGAGCGACAGCATCTGCCCTTCTGTGAGTCCCCAGCCCAGTTACTCCCGAGGAGGGAAAAAAAGCAATTTAGAAAGCTTCTGTGTTGTTTTCCACCTAGGCTGTTTCAGTGTTTCTCATCAGCCTGAGACCCACCAGGCTCATTTCATGAGTCTGATTCCTAGAAACGCAGTTGTGTGAGGTGTGCTGAAACCATTCAGGAATGATGTAAACTACAGAACTTGCTCCATCTATTATCATTTGGCATGTCCCCAAATCCGTGAATTGGACTAAAAGCTGTCACATTTTAGTCCTTCAGCAAATGTGACCTACCTACTCTGTGTTAGGAGCTGAGCTGGCTTGGGGGATGCAGTAAGAATAAAAGAGGATAGTTACTGTCTTCCTGGAGAATTAGTCTATTGGGAGGAAGGGATAATAAGCTTAACAATCCCCATATAAATAATTGCTATTAAGGGATGTGCAATTATCTCTCACATCCTGGACATGCAGACAATATAGAAGAACCCCTTATCCAGAGGAATGTGTCCCAAGACCCCCAGTGAATGACTGAAGCCATGGGCAGTACTGAATTTCATATAGGCAGGCTGCAAAGGTTATGGTTTCATTTCCAGACCACCACAGTAAAGTGAATATCACAATAAAGGGAGTCACATGAATTTTTTGTTTTCCCAGTGAATGTCCATGCTATGCTGTGGTCTGTGCTATGCTGTGCTAGGGAACTTCAGGAACGTCCGATTCTTTGTGACCGTATGGACCACAGCCCACCAGGTTCCTCTGTCCATGGGATTCTCCAGGCAAAAATACTGGAGTGGGTTGGCATGCCGTCCTCAGAGTATGGTCTGTTAAGTGTGTAATAGCATTATGTCTAAAGAATAATGGATATATAGTAGTTTGAAAATATATAATTGGTAAAAATGCTAGCTATATTCTGAATATTCTGACTTGCCACAAGGCAAGCTTGCCACAAACCTTCAATTTGTAGAAAATACAGGATCTTTGAGACGCAACAAAGTGAAGTGCAATAAAATGAGGTATTCCTGTGTACATACTATGTTTGTGTGCTAAGAAGCTTCAGTCATGGCCGACTCTTTGCCACCCTATGGACTGTAGCCCGCCAGGTTCCTCTGTCCACGGGATTCTCCAGGCAAGAATACCAGAGTGGGTTGCCATGCCCTCCTCCAGAGGATCTTTCAGACCTAAGAATTGAACTCAAGTCTCTTATGTATCCAGCATTGGCTGGTGGGTTCTTTCCCACCAGCACCCCCTGGGAAGCCCACATACTAAGCATGCTATATTTATCCCTATACTAACAAGCAGGCAACATATACAGGGTGGACATTCTGGACAAAGAGGTGAATCACTTTCCGTGGAGTTGGAAGGTATGAAATTTCATATGTTACTCAGAATGGCAGCACATGGTTTAAAAGGTATTCATTGTTTATTTCTAGAATTTTCTATTTAATATCTTTGGGCCATGGTTGACTGTAGGTGTTAATAACTGAAACCATGGACATTGAAACCACAGAAAGGGAGGGGGGACTATTATAATACCATCCCTTCACAAGTGCTTATTCCCATCCACACATGAAGATGCTGGGTTCTTTTGGTTAGTTTGTTTACTCTGTTTTGTTTCAGGGAAAAAGGCTGGTCATTGGCTGAAGTATGTGTTAAATAAGATGGATGAGATATATCAAGGCAAAGAGGAAAAGTAATTTGGGATAGGAAATACCAAAGAGAGCGGGACTCCTTTCTGTAACTCAGGTTGCTCCTATGGCTGGAGGGTGGTTGAACTTTGGGAATTAGCACATGAGGCTACTTTATGTGAGTTTTACCAGTAGATTTCTATAAGATTTGTGGATGAAGATAAATGTCACTTAGAGCTAATGCCTTAACATAATAATTTATGAAGATAGTATCTTTCTCAATCTTTCTCTGTATCTCTTTCATTTCTCAATCACAGTATTTCGTCTCTCTTTCACATACACACTGCACAATTGCATGAATAATAAATATTTGGAATTGTAAAGGCTAGCATATCTTGCTAAATTTTATGTTTAAAGCAGTGATATTAAGGGAGTTGTGAGAAACTGGGTGTTGTTTCACTACACCGCAGGGACTGAGCAATCATAAAGCAGTCGAAAGGATATGAACCGTGGAGTAAAATTGTCTTAAACTGAAATCCTGATTCTGCCATCTACCAAATGTCTGAGCTTAGGCAAGTCACTTACCACTTGTATCTTATGTTTTGTCATCTGTAAAATGAGGATAATAAAACTGCTACCAGGCAAACCTTCTGCATGAATTATATGAAATCACATGTGTCAGGAGCCCTAAATCCATTTCTGTGGACCCTGGGATTTTATGCAAAATATTGTATTTATATGCATTTGGGGGACATAATTATGCGTAAACTTGATCAGATTTGTCAGATTGTTTGAGTCATTAATCTCAAAGTACTCGGGTTCCCAAAACAAGGGCTCCACGAAGAGAACTTCCCTATTCCCTTGCTTTGAAAATATTATATATGATTTTTTAAATAGTAGACGGATATGGGCATCCACTGTGGCTCAGTGGTAAAGAATCTGCCTGCAATGCAGGAGACACAGGAGACTCGGGTTTGATTCCTGGGTTGGGAAGATCACCTGGAGAAGGGGATGGCAACCCACTCCAGTATTCTTGCCAGGAAAATCCCATGGACAGAGGAACCTGGTTAGCTCCAGTTCATGGGGTCACAAAGAGTCAAACACAACTAAGCACACATATATATACATGCAGTTTTTACTAGATATATGCTCAGGGTGATATATACTGATTGATTTCACCAGTCAACATGGTAACCAGACAGTTGTCAAATAACGTGGAATGGGGTGAGTGTTCAGAATTCTAGTGAGGGGGAGTTACTTATCAGGCTTAGAAGTGCTACAGCATAATAGTTAATAGCTTGTTCTCTAAAAATCACAAAATCCAAGTTCAACACTCAGTTTATGCCCCTGAAGGCAGCTAGCATTTACATAAATATTGTAGCTGCTGCTAAGTCACGTCAGTCGTGTCCGACTCTGTGCGACCCCAGAGACGGCAGCCCACCAGGCTCCACCGTCCCTGGAATTCTCAAGGCAAGAACACTGGAGTGGGTTGCCATTTCCTTCTCCAACGCATGAAAGTGAAAAGTGAAAGTGAAGTGTCTGACTCTTCGCACTCTATGGACTGCAGCCTACCAGGCTCCTCCATCCATGGGATTTTCCAGGCAAGAGTAGTGGAGTGGGGTGCCATTGCCTTCTCCTAAATATTATAGCTAGTAACCAGTTAATCTCATTGTATTAAGCCACTGATATGTTAAAGGTTGATTTCTTGCTTACGTAAAGGGTAGCAGGTGACTGAGGGAGTTTGTAGGATGCACATGCTTTAGTCAATTTAAGGCCCAGGCTCTTACTCTTCTGTGGCTCCACTGCTTTCAGATGGCCTTGGCGTGTTCTCAATTCATCACAGATTAGTAAGAGCCCCTTGTGAAAGACCACCCACTTTTAAACATGTTTAACAGCAAATACACTATTTGTGCTCATATTCTATTGGCCAGAAGTTATTTTCATGAAATGAAGTGAAGTGAAGTGAAGTCGCTCAGTTGTGTCCGACTCTTTGCGACCCCATGGACTGTAGCCTACCAAGCTCCTCTGTCCCTGGGATTCTCCAGGCAGGAATACTGGAGTGGGTTGCCATTTCCTTCTCCAGGAGATCTTCCCAACCCAGGGATCGAACCCGGGTCTCCGGCATTGCAGGCAGATGCTTTACCATCTGAGGCACCAGGGAAGCTCATCAGTTAATTGCATGGCCACGCTTAATTCTAGGAAAAGGTGGGAAATGTAGGCTAGTGCCCCATTATTAAAGAAAATGGATTTTGATGAACTCACCACGTACGTAAGTCACACTGCTTTTGTACACCTGGGCAAGTCACTTCTTTTCTCTGGGTCTCACTTTTCCTACCTTTATTGTGAAGAGTTTAATCCTCTGTTCACAGGGCTATGAGCCTTGGATGTATTTAGCTGATGTGAAGCTGTCACCCTGTTCCTTGTGCAGTGTTCATGCTCATGAAATGTTTACCATTTCTACAGTAACCTTGACAGAGAAGTTAATACTATTTGGGTGCATATAGGGTTCTCATTTACAAAGATCGAAAGGAATTCAGAACCTCAAAAGGTTTCTACTCAAAAAGTAATAACAAAAATAAACAAAAAATCTTGACATCTAATGCTTAAAGGGGGGGCTTTGCTAATCTCCTGATACAGTTCACGTGTTAGCTTGTCTGGAGCTCCTGGGAGAAGACAGAATGGATCCAAATTTTACTATTTGATAAACTGGTTCTCACCAGGCCTAACTGCTTCAGGCACAATTAAATGTGAATTAAATTATCAACCAACTGCCTTTTCATTTAGCTTTGAAGCTTATGGTTTTGCCACCAGCTTCAGGTATCTGGCTGCTGAATAAAGGGTAAAAGATATAGCTCCTACCAGAAACCAAAACCATTTAGATTTCCAAGTGTATTCTGGGTCCATTAGAGAGATATAAAAATATAGGCACATTTTCCCTGACAACTTCAAGCAGAAGTGGATGTTTTCAAGACATATTTTGATCTGGAACAGCAGGGTAATCTTTCCTCTTGGAATATTTTTGTTTGTATGTTTTGGCTCCTCTTCCTCTTTGTTTTGATATCCTTTCCCATGCAATCAATTATTACATTGTCAAATCATCCATTGAACATCTTAAACATCCTAAAATAGGAGTACAAAGTTGAGGGCCATTTAGCAAATATTAGCTAGAAAACCAAAACCAAAGCAAGCCTTTAAGCTGACTGTAAGATAATCACATTTAGAATTAGAATCTAGAATTATAAAGCTAGAACTGTCTATGCGGAACTGTTTGCCTGTTTATTTTCTTTCTGGGAAACAGAAGACTGACTTCCACAATAAGATGGGGTCGATGCAGACTGGTATATCTATCTATTGATTGATCAATCTATCAGTACAAACACACACATATACAGATGGAGAGGATTTCTCCAGGCAAGAATACTGGAGTGGGTTGGCATTCTCTTCTCCAGGGGATCTTCCTGACCCAGGGATCAAACCCAGGTCTCCTGCATTGCGGTGGATTCTTTATCACTGAGCCACCAGGAAAGCCCATAAATATATATGTGTGTGTGTGTGTGTGTATTCCTTATATATATATATATTCTTTATCATTGAGGGGCTTTCCTGGTGGCTCAGTGATAAAGAATCCACCGGCAATGCAGGAGGTCAGGAAGGTCCCCTGGAGAAGGGAATGCCAACCCATTCCAGTATTCTTGCCGAGAATTCCATGGACAGAGGAACTTGGTGGGCTATAGCCCATGAGGTTGTAGAGTCAGACATTACTAAGTGACTAACACTTTCACTTCACTTTCATATATAGACTTCCCTGATAGCTCAGTTAGTAAACAATCTGCCTGTAATGCAGGAGACCCTGGTTCAATTCCTGGATTGGGAAGATCTGCTGGAGAAGGGATAGGCTACTCACTCCAGTATTCTTGGGCTTCCCTTGTGGCTCAGCTGGTAAAGATTCCACCTGCAATGCAGAAGACCTGTGTTTGATCCCTGGGTTGCAAAGATCACCTAGAGAAGGGAAAGGCTACCCACTCCAGTATTCTGGCCTGGAGAAATCTATGGACTGTATAGTCCATGGGGTTGCAAAGAGTCAGACATGACTGAGAGATTTTCATTCATATATATTTTTTTAATTTATCTATTGATTGGTCATGGGGTCTCAAAGAGTCGGACACGACTGAGCAACTGAACTGAACTGAACTGAACTGATTAATTGGTCAGTAGATACAGATCTACTGTTTGTTTACTCTGTTTTGTTTCAGGGAAAAAGGCTGGTCATTGGCTGGAGTATGTGTTAAATAAGATGGATGAGATATATCAAGGCAAAGAGGAAAAGTAATTTGGGATAGGAAATACCAAAGAGAGCGGGGCTCCTTTCTGTAACAGATAGGTTACAGATAGATACAGATAGATAACTAGGTTATTTAATTAAAAAAGTGAGAAAAATAAGAAAAATATTTGAGAGAGGCTGAACCATCATTGTGTAATGAGAACTTTATATATTTTACTATAATACTCATAATAATAATTTATTTTGATTTATTTTCTACTTTAAACCAACCAGTTTGCCATGACCTTTTTGTATATATTATCTTGAATATTCACAGTCATCCCATAGAATATATTTTATTATTCTGTTTCATGAATGAAGAAACCAAGTCTTGGAAAATTTAGTTTGCTCATTCTCACCCAGATGTAAAGTGACATAGTAAGGATTTGATTACAGATCTTTCTAACCTCAAAGCTGTCACTCCTCTTAACCATAAGCATTTAAAAAATGCATATAGCACACTGGTCACTGTTTTGTGCACTCACTTCACTTTTTATTTTCTTTGCCCTTACGTCCAGACTCTAGAGAATTGTGTTTGTGTATATATGAGTGTGTATTTCTCTCAGCTCTAACATAACTTAAAAAGTGCCCTTCATTTATCTTCTGTCTCAAGCAATTATTGCTATTCTGTTGGCCAGTTAGCGTGGCTGCAAGGACAATCTATAACGCATGATGGTTTTGACCTCTATCTTCTGAAGCTGAATTTTATCAGCTCCTGTGATGTCCCTCTATTTGCCCCTCTCCACTTTAGAGGAGAGCACCATCCTATAAGCCAGTGAGTCTCTCTCCCTGAAGACATTGATAGTTGTTTTTATTTTTCTTCCTTTTCTACAGCTTATTTCTTCCAAGGTGCTTTTGTCATTTTACCCTCTATATTTTTTGTTTTGCTTGTTTTGGCTTATATTACTCATGTTAGAAATTGTTCACAAGTCTGGTGATTGCTGACTTTTTGGGCAGTGAAAAGCAGATGGGAAGTTCTGAAAGGGGCTTGTTTAATGTGAGCCATGGTGCAGGGTGATCTGGCTCATCCATTTCACTGGATGACCTCAGAAACTAGTAGTTTTAGAATTTTCACTTAAGCTAGCTAATTTCCTCTGAGAAGATATTTATAGTCTCCAACTTGGCAGATGAAGCCTGTTTGCCAGTGTCTCGAGAGCTGTTAGCTGTTAGGGAAAGCCTGGGGAGAAGATCTTAGAATTCAATGTGCAATCTTAATCCCTCTCTCTATTAGTAGTAAACTACTTGCTCTCTTTCTTTATCTGTCTTCTTTGCCTTTAGGAGTATATGCCTTTGGTTGACATTGTATCTTTGTTTGTACTATACAAGTGTTTGAGGAAGAAAAACTTCATGCATGTGTTGAGTTAACCAACCTCTAAACAAAATCACCTTCCTTGTGATTTTACTTTGCATTTTGTTGATTACCAGTGAGGGGCTATATTAACTTTTCTGTTAAATGCCTATTCATGTGCTTTGTAAATTAAAAAAAAAACAAACAATCACTTCTGGTTTTAAAAAATATATAAATATAAAGATTTATCTGCAGGAATTCTTTATATATTCTAATACTAATCCTTTGTTATATGTGTTGCAAAAGAAGTAATTATTCTTAAACCATCACACATCATGAGAGAATGTGCTGAATAACTGAATAACTGGTCTAATAATTCATGGAATCTATCATTTATGATAACTAATCGTCACAACAGTGATAAACGGAGAGTGAGATTTTCTCCACTTGTGAAGAAGCAACTGAGGGTTTAGAGCATTTATGACTTCATTTAAGTTCCCCCAATTTGTTAAATAGACCAGAGTGTAAAACGCAAATCTGACATGACTGTTTACTAGTCTAACATTTGCTGCTCTCAAGAGAGTCAAGTACTAGGCCATATCAATTTGTGAATGGACTTTGAAACACAAATGTAATAGACCATTTCTATTCTAAATGAAATTAAAGTTAAAATAAAACTCCAGAATATACATCAAAGTTCTCTTTCCTTTTCTTTTGAAGAAACAAAGCTAATAAGTCTTTTTTTTTTTTTTTTTTTCCTCAACTAGGACTTATCTGCTACTAAAATTCAAATTCACTAATTGGAGTTTTGGCAAATAAAAAAGAGAAGTAGGTATAAACTTCAGTTCAGTTCAGGTCAGTCGCTCCATTGTATCTGACTCTTTGCAACCCCATGGACTGCACAGGTACGCCAGGCTTACCTGTCCATCACCAACTCCCAGAGTTTACTCAAACTCATGTCCATTGAGTCCATGATGCTATCCAACCATCTCATTCTCTGTCATCCCCTTCTCCTCTCGCCTTCAATCTTTCACAGCATCAGGGTCTTTTCAAATGAGTCAGTTCTTCGCATCAGGTGGCCAAAGTATTGGAGTTTCAGCTTCAACATCAGTCCTTCTAACAAATATTCAGGACTAATTTCCTTTAGGATTTTCTGGTTTGATCTCCTGCAGTCAAGGGATTCTTAAGAGTCTTCTCTGACACTACAGTTCAAAAGCATCAATTCTATGGCCCTCAGCTTTCTTTATAGTCCAACTCTCACGTCCATACATGACTACTGGAAAAACCACAGCTTTGACTAGATGGACCTTTGTTGGCAAAGTAATGTCTCTGCTTTTTAATATGCTGTCTAGGTTGATCATAACTTTTCTTCCAAGGGGTAAGCGTCTTTTAATTTCACGGCTGCAGTCACCATCTGCAGTGATTTTAAACTTCACTTATTATTCACCAATATTATTTATTATTTGTTATAATTCTATTGCATACTGTCTTAACATTTCCCATTACTCTAATATAATGCTAATTATTAAAGATACATGTTGAAAATCAAGCTAGGAGACAAAATGCTTACTTTTTTTCATGGTCTACATGTGTCGTGTTGATGAGCATCAGAAGCCTCCTATAAAGTATGGAAAATAGAGAGAGTACAATTGCTCAGTAACCTAAAATCATAGCTTTTTTGTAAAACCAAAACAGAAAAGTTTCCTTTATGGCCTGTTTTAGGAGCCATGGATGGGAAATGATAGCAGAAAATGCTTTTGGTGTTTTCTTTATGATCACAAAAATTTTCCTGGGTTGTATATGGCATGAAAAAAAAGTCAAGCCGAAATCTGTATTCACAGGACAATGCAATAGGCTTTCAAAACTGTTTTCCATAGGGAAGAGCCCAGAATCATCACTAGGATCTAAGCTTGTAGGTGAAAGGGTAATTATTCACTAAAGGCTGCATCACACACCATTTCTGAATCAGGGAAGGACTCTGGAGCTCTCTGTTCTTGATCATCTTGCCCAGTTGGATAGTGGCATATGTTGTATTTGGAGAACATAAGATACAGCATTAGAATTCATTTCCCAACTTTACTTATTTAGGAATTTAATGATTTGGGGGAAGTCAGTAAATGTCTTTGAGCCTTAAATTTTTCACCTGTAAAGTTAGGTGGGGAGGGGGGAGGAAATCTCTGTCAAACATCATCATTTTACAAATCAAATTATACAATTACATGAAAGTGCTTTGTAAGCAGTAGAACACTGCACCAATTAGATTATCATTAGTGCTTTGATTAGCTAATCTCTGTTGCTAATTATGATGCATTAAATGAACTTTGCTCAAAGGTTTATACTCAACCACCTACATGACTCAATAATTCTGCTTAATGGATCAAAATCATGACATCTCTTCTGAGGTATGGAGGCAATGGTGCTGGAGTGGAAATCAGAATATGAGTTACACAGACTGTAGTTTCCTTCTCATTCCTTTGCCTGCTAGCTGTGTGTCCTTGGTCAAGATTCTGCATCTCTCTGATTTCTGATTTTTTTTTTAATCAGTAAAATAAGAATATTCATTTCTACCTGTGTTACAATGATTACATAAAATGATAAACTCTATCTATGTAAAGATTTCTTGGAATTTACAAGCATTTAAGTAGCCCCTATTTTTTCCCTCAAACCTATTTATTCTAAACATTGTTTGAATGTTCAGAAAACAGATTTGGGTGATTCTTGTATTGACTAAAGAATTAATTGCAGGCCAGCACCAGAATTTGAAGGGAAGTGTAGTCTGCTTACTCATTGAGAATGGCAAATCGTCCATCTAGATCTGATCATATTATATGAAAAGGATAAACTCCAAATGCTAAATGGTATGATACTTGTATTTGTTTTATAAAATTGTGAGAAATTCAACTTCTCTAGTTCTGAGACCTGCTCTATCTGGGTTCTTGTTGTCTTTCATTGGTCAATTATAACTGACTGTATTATTTGCCTATGACCAACCTAGATAGCATATTAAAAAGTAGAGACATTACTTTGCCAACAAAGGTCCGTCTAGTCATAGCTATGGTTTTTCCAGTGGTCATGTATGGATGTGAGAGTTGGACTGTAAAGAAAGCTGAGCGCCAAAGAATTGATGCTTCTGAACTGTGGTGTTGGAGAAGACTCTTGAGAGTCCCTTGAACTGCAAGGAGATCCAACTAGTCCATCCTAAAGGAGATCAGTCCTGGGTGTTCATTGGAAGGACTGATGCTGAAGCTGAAACTCCAATACTTTGGCCACCTGATGCGAAGAACTGACTCATTTGAAAAGACCCTGATTCTGAGAAAGATTGAAGGCAGGAGGAGAAAGCGACGACAGAGAATGAGATGGTTGGATGGCATCACCGACTCAAAATGAGTTTGAGCAAGCTCCGGGGGTTGGTGATGGACATGGAAGCCTGGCGTGCTTCAACCCATAGGGTTGCAAAGAGTTGGTCATGACTGAACTGAACTGAATATTATTTGCCCCAACCATTCTTGCCTCCAAAACATTTTTCAGACAAGATAAGTCTGGTTTGTAGTAGGCCCTTAATAAATGTCAGTGAATAAAGATACTTGTGTTTCTACAGTTGACTATTTGGGTATTAATACCTAATAATAGCAATAAACTGCTGTTATTGATAATTAAGGTGATGAAAAGGCATTAACAGGAATAGCAACCCTCTGTTTGAATAATAAGATATTCCATGCACTGTGCTATGTTGTTTAACATATTTTCTTTCTTAAATTTTCCAAACATTTCTCTATAGATTGATGAGTTAACCATGGATCAGGGTTTACAGAAGTTAACTTCTGTAAACTTACAGCTAGTATTTTATAGAGGGGGAGAGAGAGAGGGAGAGAGGAGAGAGAGACATACTATGTTTAATTACCAATTTGTTTTAAAATACCAAGTTTGCTTTATTTGGTACTCTCTATATTAACCTATTATTAATTGATATTAATTAATGTTATTATTAATTAATGCCCATTCTCTATATTAAGTTTTGCAAGTATTGTTCCATTCAGTGGGTTGCCTTTTCATTTTGCTGATGATTTGCATTGCTGCACAACAGCTTTTTAAATTCATGTGGTCTCATTTGACTGGTTTTGCTTTTATTGTCCTTGCCTGGAAGTGTGTGCTAACTTACTTCAGTCAAGCGCAGCTCTCTGCGACTCCATGGACTGTAGGCTGCCAGGCTCTTCTGTCCATGGGATTCTCCAGGCAAGAATACTGGAGTGGACTGCCATGGAGATATGTCCAAAAAACTTTACTAAGACGGCTGTCAAAGAGCATACAGCCTTTGTTTTCTTCTAGGAGTTTCATGATTTCAGTTCTCATGCTTGAGTCTCTAGTCCCTATATCCTTAACTGTAGAAGATCTGTTCTGCTAGTCTTTAGCTCATTGTTGGAGAGAGTGGTTCTATATGTACTTATAGTTTGGGTGTCTGTGGGAGGAGACGCGCTCAGCATTTTCTATTCCGTCATCTTGATTGTGCCCTGACAACATGATCTAGGGTATATTTTCAAGACCTAGAGTTTTGGGTTAATAGATGTTTGTCCCATTTAACACTTGTGAAGATGTTTTACCATTGTCTTACAGTTCCTGTTTTATTCTGATGAGACATCAGTCATATTTCATATTGTTGTTTGAATGTGTGTAATGTGAGTTTACCTGTCTTGTGGCTTTCAAGATGTTCTCTACATCATTTCTCTTTGACTTGGGTGCATCTAGATATTATTGCCTCCATATTTCTCTTCCTTGGTGTTTGATGAACTTTGTGTTTTTTAAGTTAATATCTTTCACAAAATTTGGTAATTTTTTATATATTATTCCTTCAAGTAATTTTTCTCAAACCTTTCTTTCCTCTTCTTTTGGGATTCAAATTACATATAATTTAGACAGCTTCATATATTCTTATAGTTCAGTCAAAGCAAGGAAGTTCTGGGTATTTTTTTTCTATTCTTTAGAATCCATAATGTATATATGTATTGATCTATCTTAAGTTGCACAAATAAAATTTTTTATTTTATATATGATCTTAAACTTATGCATGGAATTTTAAAAATTAGACTAGTGTATTTTATAGGTCTAGAATTTCCATGTTTTTTTATTAATTCTGTATTTTTAAATTATTTATCATCTATTTATTCATTTTGACCAACTTATTTTTGAGTGATTGCACATATTTATAATAGCTACTTTAAAGTCTTTATCTGCAAATACCAACATGTATCTTCTCATTGTCCAATTTTATTCTTTATTTTTCTCTTGATTATAAGTTTTTGTGTTTTTTGCATGCCTAGTTTTTTTTTAAATTGTTTTCAACCCTCTATAAGTGACAAATTTTAGAGATGCTCTTGAATATGTTATCTTTCTCTGAACAATGTTGACTTTTTCTAGCAGTCCAGGAAAATCTCTATGACTGGACTCAAGCTCCAAAATATGTCTCCATTTTACAGAGAAGTAGAGGAATTCTTTTCCTCCTCACCTCCCAGGTACTGCTTTTTCCAGAAAGCATGCCACCTTTTATGTTTACTATGCCTAGTTTCAGGACTTAGCCAGGGATTTGGCTAAGATTTTTCGCACATTTTGATTGTTCTCACCATTCTGGGACTTCTCTCTACACTCCACACACTCTGGCAGTCATCTTTTCACTTCTCAAGACATTAAGACCGTGGAACTTTTGTTTGAATGCCAACCACATGATCTTGGGTGGACTGGAAGGTCCACTCAGACCATGTAACCATAAAATTGACTCAGTGTAATTTTCTTTTTTCCTTCTGTTTCTGACCACTTTCCTCCAGTGCATCCATATAGTTTTTGTTAAATTTTTTTTGCTATTATGTATCAAATAATTAGTCTAAAATAAGGGCTACTCTACCATAACTAAAACAGAAACTCTTTCTTCTACTACAGTTTAAATTTTTTCTAATTAAAGTATTTTTCAATAAAGTATTTCTGCCACATTTTCTCCCCACCCCCTATTTTTCTGATAGGAACATTATGTAACATTATGGCTACAAATTGGCAGAGCTAAAAGTTTTTGGCTAAAGTAGCCAAGAATACAAAATTGTAATGGATGTTATGGGGATACACAGAGAAATAGTACATATTGTATTATGTAATGGCTTTTCTAGTTCATTGGTCTCTAATGGGGTTCTTAGATTTTGGTGATGCTAGCTGGGCACAGTAGATTCCTGTCTATTTTAGGAGACATAAGTCTAGCAATACTGGGAAATGGAAATTTCACTGCTTCCCAAGAAATCTGAAACTTGCCCCTTTAGTATGCTTCCACATATAGCTTATTTTATGATTTTCCTGACTATAAACACTAATATTGATTGAAATAACTGAACTTTTATGTCTCTAGTACCAAACTAATCCTGAACCAAGTGATGTCACATCTTCATCTTTTTCAGGATGAGTAAGTCAGCACATGCTTATCTCACAGTGTTTTCTGGGATTTAGCAGCCTGAAAAGGGACTTCTCTATAGCTAATCAGCTATACTCAATAATTTTACACATTTGACACTTTGAGAATAAAATACACAGACATATTTCAAAAATTAAGGTGCTATTTTAGAGAAATGTATTTAGTGTTTGAAAATGACAAATAATCTCTTAATAAACAGACATTTGGGGAGAAAATGGCAATCCACTCCAGTATTCTTCCCTAGAGAATTACAAGGACAGAGGAGCCTGGTGGACTATAGCACATGGGATCACAAAGAGTCAGACACGATGGAGTGACTAACACATACAGACATTAATATTTACTTAACCAGATGTTTATTTAAATAGGATTTTTTTTGGAGGGGGGGAATTCTATGGTGAAAATACAAGAGTTTTATTTGTGAAAGCTATAGGACTGATATTGAAATCCAACTTCAAATATGATGACTAGACAGTCAATCTTGTTTCAATACTCTCAGTGTAAAGTTTTCATTGAATCCATAAAGATTCAGATTCTTAATGGGTCACAGAAGATGCAAAGATAAAAAACCAATATATCTTACTATTAATAAATAATGTCCTTAAAACAAGCATAGGCTTCCCTGGTAGCTCAGCTGGTAAAGAATCCTCCTGCAAAGCAGCAAACCCTGGTTTGATTCCTGGGTCAGGAAGATTCCCTGGAGAAGGGATAGGCTCCCCACTCCAGTATTCCTGGACTTCCCCGGTGGCTCAGCTGGTAAAGAATCTGCCTACAATGTGGAAGAGCTGGGTTCATTCCCTGGGTTTGGAAGTTCCCCTGGAGAAGGGAATGATGATCTACTCCAGTATTCTGACCTGGAGAAGGGAATGGCTACCCATTTCAGTATTCTGGCCTGGAGAATTCCATGGACTGTATAGTCCATGGGGTCACAAAGAGTCGGACATGATTGAGCGACTTTCACTTTCACTTAAACACAGACCCCTTCTGTTCTTTTTTTTTTTTATATGAGTTATGATTTAACTTCCATCTACTGAGAGGTTAAACCTGTGTTAATCATTACCATCCTCTCATTATCACAATAATCAAATGCTTAAATTAAGTGTATCATTTCTGAGAGCCATCTGTCAAAGTTTTGCTGTGAACGTATCTGAGCTATAGAATTGTGAGGTCTGATACTGCACAGGCTATGGGCTGCCTCACCTCTAGTTCATTCTCGGGGCACAGCAGGCCATTTTTCAAGCAGGCAGTAATCTACGTGACTAGATCTTTGATCAAAAGATTTTGTCAGAGAGAATGACTATTGTAGGCAGCAGGGAATGACCGAAGTGAACACTCACAGCCATTCTCCTTGGTCCATTTAAGCTTTCTTAAACTCAGACAAATATTCACTGTAATTCATTTCCAAATCATGTCTACTATCATGTTACAAGGAAGTGTGGAGGTATATAAGCATGAAACAACAGACACAGTTGGGAAAATGTGAAAATCCAGGAGTGGTAAAGGAAGAGAAGGATATCAGAGATGGAGTAGAAAGAGATGTGTTCGAAAAGGTCATCAAAAGCGATACAGTGTGGATCTTGTGTGATAAATAAGGCAGGGAGGGGATTGCTTATTTAAAAGTTTTTCCAGAAAGTGACATGATTGGATGTGCATTTTTAAAAGGTTAGTCTAATAGTTTTCTCCATTCAGGGTGCTACTGCTCAGAGGGAATGTTTGGTAGTGTGTGAAAGTGAAAGTCACTGAGTTGTGTCTGACTCTTGGCCACCCCATGGACTATACAGTCCATGGAATTCTCCAGGCCAGAATACTAAAGTGGGTGGCCATTCCCTTCTCCAGGGGATCTTCCCAACCCAGGGATCGAACCTAGTTCTCCCACACTGCAGCAAATTCTTTCCTAGCTGAGCCACCAGGCAAGACCACAGTACTGGAGTGGGCAGCCTATCCCTTCTCCAGGGGGTCATCCTAACCCAGGAATTGAACTGGGATCTCCTATATTACAGGTGGATTCTTTACCAGCTGAGCTACCAGGGAAGCCCCATTTGGTGGTGTGTGTGGGGGGTGCATTTTAAAATAAAACTTTTTATTTTGGAGTAATTTTTGTTGTACAAAACACCTGTACATTTAGAACAGAGAGTTCCATATACCTCTCTTTTAATTTCCTATTTTGTCATTATCTTACATTACCACAGTGCATTTGTCCGAACTAACAAAGTACAGTTCTATTAAGTAAAATCCCAGCTTCATTTGGGCGTTGCCAGTTTCTCCATTTAGAACCTTTAATGGGTGTTTCAGGATCTAAATCAGTACATTGTGCTTTGCGTGCTGGGTCCCTTCAGTCATAGCCAACGCTTTGTGACCCTGTGGACTGTAGCCCGCCAGGCTCCTCTGTCCATGGGACTTTACAGGCAAGAATACTGGAGTGGTTGCCATGCCCTTTTCCAGGGAATCTTCTCAACCTGGGAATCGAACCTGCGTCTGCCTGCATTTCCGGAATCACAGGTGGATTCTTTACCTACTGAGCCACCTTGGAAGCCCTCATTAGTACATTACTTGCCTTGAATGGTCACATCTCTTTGGTGTCCTCTGGTCTTTTGAAGTTATTCATCCTTTGTTTGTTACCTGCGATCTTGACAGTTTTAGGAGTACTGACCAATCAGATATTTTGTAGAATGCCCCTTGATTTGTGTTTGTGTAATGTTTGTCTCGTGATTAGATCAGAGTTATGCCTTTTTAAAAAAGAATGTCACAAAGAACACTTATATCAGGGGCACGTGGTACCAGCATGGCATCCCTGGGGATGATAAATTTGATCACATGTTAACATGGGGTGTGCCAGGTTCTTTCGCGAAAAAGTTCCTACTGTTTTTCTTTCCCTATTCAGTTCATTGGAAGCCAATCATAGGTCTAGTCCAAGGTCAGCGAAGGAGGGGTGAAGCCCTACTTTCTGGATGAGGAGTACCTATATATACACTTTGGAATTCTTCTGTAAGGAAACTCTCTTTTCTTAGGAAGCATTTTTTGTTATCCCACTGACTAGAGATATTACTGATATTTGTTGGGCATGATCCAAGGAAGATAAGGGTCCTGCAATTTGGGGGCCATTTCTGTGCAATGAAGAATTGCATGTCCCTAAACACCAATAGTTCTTCCTTCATGATTTTCTCTGTACATGCATTCTTAATGAGGGTGATATCATTTCTAAGGGTGTGAAAATTGATTCTTTGGGGCAGAAAAAGATCTTCCTCTTGTTACATATATACAAACAATAGGAGCACGTGTACCTGAAAGGGGGCAGTCTTTTAAATCTATGTTTGTTTATTAAATTAAAAAGCAACAGATGAATGGCAAACATACATTATTCTTATAAGACAACTCAGATAACTTTTTCCTAAATTGCTATTGATCACAGTTACCAGGCAGCAATGACAGGGGGTGATAAATTGGGAGACTGGGGTTGACATATACACACTCTATAAATAGATAACTAATAAAGAACTACTGTATAGCATAAGGAACTCTACTCAATACTCTATAATGACCTACATGGGAAAAGAATCTAAAACAGAGTAGATATATGTATATGTATAACTTTTTCACTTTGCTGAAACCTGAAACCAAAATTATAAATGAACTGTACTCTAATAAAAGTTAAAAATAAAATAAGATAAAAAAGAACAAGTATATATATATTATATATACCTGTGGTATTAAAATTTTATGGAGGATTATCAGGAAAAATGTGTCTGAAATGTTCAATGTTCCTGCAGATTGATAACAAAAATAAAAATATTGAGAGCCATTGGTTTAGCTGAAAAGTGACAGATGAGTTGAACTGCATACAAGGAGAGTTTGAGCAAGGAACTGGAAGGAAAGGAAAAAATATCAATCAATAAATTATTTCCGTTGACTTCAGATTAAGCATATTATGAAAAGATTTAATGAGAACACAGTTTCCTTTTGTTTAGGATTGATTTTCATGTGATTTTTGAATTACCATCTTAAAAAATAGTCACAAGATAAGGCATAAAATTATTTAAACTCTTTCAAGGAAAAATAACAAATCATCTGTTATTTTTACACATCCAGCAAAATTTTGGAAAGTATTACTTAGGTATATGAGCATTCCCCATACTTCTACATGTTTTTATTATAATTTCCTTCTGCTTCCTGGATATTTTCTGGGCAGCTGAAGTTATGGGATCACTGAAGCTTGGAAAATAATGGAGTGACTGTTGTACATTTTATGACTTTTTCTGGGTGAACTCTGATAGGAATCCTTGATATGACTTCAAGATCTTGTGCATATTTTAAGAAAAATCTGAGTGTAAACAATAAAATTAAAATGTTTTGATGTGAGGGGTAAAGAAAAGTGCATCTCAAACAGATGTTTATCTTTTGATTTAATTGTGAGATAAATAATATGTGCTTTGAAAGTCTGGGAAATAAAGAAAAGTATAAAGAATAAAATACTTAATGCATGCAATTTTATTGCAATTTAAGTCTTTGCTAACCAATACTTTCCATGATTTAAATATACTTTCCTCTTTTACACTGTTTACTTTTTAATAACTCTATAGTATCCCAATATTTAAGGTACACATATATATTTTTTCAATCAAGCATCCTGTCTCTTCCTATTCATTATTCAATTTCCCTACACTCAAATAGCCTCCACTTAATATCACTTGCCTTCTTTTATGAGCAACTCTATCATTCTTCCTTTTCCGACTTTATGACCTTTAGCTATGTGAATTATCTGAGGCTGCCCTTTAAACAGCATTCTTCCATGGACAAAGCTCAGAGAGGAGTTTAAGAAAAAAAAATTCAGTGAGTCTTATTTAGTACAATGCTAAACTGTGAATGATTATGGAAATGAGTAGTTATATTTAATGCATCTCACAGTCAGATGTGTGTATACATTATGACACCAAAATAGAGGTCTTAAATGAGTTCAAGGACCCCAGTCAGGATTTGTGACTTCCCAGGGTACTCAAGTAAGCAGGAAATTAGATTGCCAAACTACTGATCTCTGAAGAATAATAGTGAGTGGGGGAGGAACAGGGAGGCTGAAGGCAGGAAAGTGATATCCCAGTTTTCAAAAAGACAAGAAAGTTATATTCCTCAAACAATGAGCTGTAACTATGATTTTGATGCCCAGTGAAGTTGACATTTTTGTTCTATTTGACTACTTAATCTCTATTCCTACTTCCTAAAGCTATTACAGATTTTCTTTCAGGCTTATTCTCTTCCTGAATCTCAGGTCATATGATTTGGTAGTTGCAGTGGTGTTTGTGGTGGTAATTAACCCTACCTCTGCTCCTGTAGATGAGTTCTGAGTGACTTAAGATAATAAACATAATTTACTTTCCAGGTCCTAATGATTTCTTGATGGGTGGGGTGTGTGACATTCATGGATCCGTAAGAGATACATTTAGAATTTGTTTGCTTCACCAGGAGAGAATAGCTCTTCTCTGCACCTGAGAGACGATGAGATCTGCAGGTGCTGATGGTTTAATGGGGCCTACAGAAGAGATCAAGGTGGATGGCAAAGTCAACTAAGAGGGTGCAATAGGCAATGGAGGAGACTCCTATCTTGGTATCATCATCAGTCAGTTCAGTTCAGTTCAGTTGCTCAGTCGTGTCCAACTCTTTGCGACCACGTGGACTATAGCACACCAGGCCTCCCTGTCCATCACCAATTCCCAGAGCCTACCCAAACTCATATCCATCGTGTTGGTGATGCTATCCAACCGTCTCATCCTCTGTCGTCCCCTTCTTCTCCCACCTTCAATCTTTCCCAGCATCAGGGTCTTTTCCAATGAGTCAGTTTTCGGCATCAGGTGGCCAAAGTATTGGAGTTTCAGCTTCAACATCGGTCCTCCAATGAACACTCAGGACTGATCTTTAGGAAGGACTGGTTGGATCTCCTTGCAGTCCAAGGGATTCTCAAGAGTCTTCTCCAACACCACAATTCAAAGGCATCAATTCTTCGGCGCTCAGCTTTCTTTATAGTCCAACTCTCACATCCACACATGACTACTGGAAAAACCATATCTTTAACTAGATGGACCTTTGTTGGCAAAGAAATGTCTCTGCTTTTTAATATGCTGCCTAGGTTGGTCATAACTTTTCTTCCAAGGACAAGCGTCTTTTAATTTCATGGCTGCAATCACCATCTACAGTGATTTTGGAGCCCAAAAAACTAAAGTATGTCACTGTTTCCATTGTTTCCCCATCTATTTGCCATGAATTGATAGGACCAGATGCCATGATCTTAGTTTTCAGAATATTGAGCTTTCACTTTCCTCTTTCACTTTCGTCAAGAGGCTCTTTAATTCTTCACTTTCTGCCATAAATGTGGTATCATCTGCATATCTGAGGTTATTGATATTTCTCCCGGCAATCTTGATTCCAACTTGTTCTTCATCCAGTCCGTCACTGGAGTCTTGTAATCTGAGCAGGGCTAAAGACAAATCAGCTTTTCAAATCTTAATTTATGTAATTTGAATTGCTTTGATTGCTTCTTTTATTTGCTTGCTTCTGATTATGGGCTTTCCAGGTGGTGCTAGTGATAAAGAACCTGCCTGACAATGCAGGAGAAATAAGAGACGGAAGTTCGATCCCTGGGTTGGGAAGATCCCCTGGAGAGGGAAATGGCAACCCACCCCAGTATTCTTGCCTGGAGAATCCCATGGACAGAGGAACTGGTGGGCTATAGTCCGGTGGGGGTTACAAAATTGTACTTCATGTTCTCTTCTTGATTTGGAGTATTTTTCCTTAAGATTTCTTTTTTTTATTCTTTGCAAAAAATTAAAATCTTACTGTACTCAAGAATACTCTTCTTGGGTAATATTACCAATTCAATGATAATCTTTGTGCTGATGAATCCCAAATATTTATTTCCAGTTCCCTAAGTGAGAGATACCTATTTAACTCATCTACTTGAGGATGTTTCAGAATATTTTATCCACTCCCAATGGTGACATGTTGTCTCTAATCTCAATTTCAGTTAATAGAATCACTATCCACCTATTTTCTCTAAGTATCACTTGAAATAACCTTGATACACCCCAATCCTATCTTTCATCACATTAGGCCAAGTATCCTCAAAATTAGCATATGTTAGACCTACCTGAGGCATCTGTAGATTCCAGGTTGGTAATGGTCATGATTGGGATCCAGAAATGTGTGTTCTTATCATGCTTCTCAGGTAATTCTGATGTATTAATAGGTTGTCTGTGGACCATACTGTGAAAAAAATGACATTTAGATCATAAAGTTATTTGGGACAAAATTCATGACTTTATACATCTATATCCCTGGCCTTTAGGAAAATACTTGATACATAGTAACTGATTAAAATATTGAGTGAAAGTGAATGGACCCTCAAGACCACAAATCTACATATGACATGTCAATAAGTTGGCCATTTTCATAATTATCCCTGTTACTGCTTTATTTGACTAAGAATTATCTATGACATTAAACTTAATAGAATTTCTGAGTGAGTTTTAAACATCTGAGCATCTAGACAAGAGTAATTATAACAGAAATATAAATATAATTGTTTACAGAGAGAGCTCCAGTTCAAGGTAGCATTAGAACAACTATTTAATGGCTAAGTCTGCCTTTACAGCTTTTACTGGAGAGATGCTTGCAGTTCTTCATTATCATTACAGTCCCATAGCCTTTGTATCCTTTGACTTCATTTCCAACTTAAATTAGTACATGTAGATATGAGATTGATAGTTTATACCATTAAATCTCTTACTCAAAGTGGGAAATAAGGTTCTTCAAAACTATGAAGAAATAACTTAAAGGGTTCTGATTTTCTCCCTCCCCTTTCTTCTCTTTCTCTGTCTTCCCTTCTTCCTCCTCCTCCTCCTCCTTCTTACTCTTAAGACAGCAATTGAGACACTTCTATTTAAGTAGTAACACATCAATAGAAAGGTATAGGTGGCCTTAAATCATAAGTTTTGTCTTTCTTTTTTCCTTCGGCAGATATTTCCTGGACTGATGAAAACCACACAATTTTATATTTATATAAATTTAATCACACAAATTTATATTTAGGAAAAAGACAACTGTGTATGCAACCCAAGAAATAGGGGTGCGCCATATGTATGGGACAGTGGAGTCATTTAGTATATCTAGAAGTACTATCTACATCTGGCTCTTTAAATTAATTACACTTGAATAAATTAAAAAACCCAATTCTTCCATCACCCCAGCTATATTCTTCCATCACCCAGTAGCCACAGGTTGCCATGTTGTCCAGACATACATATTGTACAGAACATAAAGCACAAAACTCAGTTTTTATTTTACTTCCTTAGGTCAACTAAATCTGGCCTCTTCTAAAGCTCCTCCCCTTCTTCATTCTCACAGGGCCACATCTATTCTTTACTCTTATGAGACTTCTCTTCCTTTCTTTCAAATTCATACCACAGTTTGCAAATGTACACTAATTTGTATCAGTAACCCCATCTTCACTGCTCTAAGTTCCATTAGGGAAAGTATTGGGTTGGCCAACCCAACACTGTCACAGCAGTTAGATTTGATAAATACTTTTAACCAAATGAGTGGATTGGATGGTAATGATATGACTTGGGAAACATCAGTAAAATATCAGAAGGGATGTAGAGGTTATAAAAGAACTTAAACTGGGATAAGACATCACAATTTTTAAGGGAAATTATTTATACTCCTAATCAAGTGGATGCTGCAAAGGAGGAGTTTTTTCCCCCTGCTACCCTTCTAGGTTCTCTGGCTGAGGCCTTGTAAATTGGATTGACAAAAGGTTGATTCACAGGAGAAAAACAAGTAGAAGTTTATTAGCATGTGTATCTTCCTTATACATGGGAGCACTCACGGATGAGTAACACAAAGAGTTGGCTAGAACTTGGGTTTATGTAGTATCTTAGCAAAGGCATGATACATTTTAAGAGAAGTGACAAGGCAGAGGAGAAATATTTTAAGTTTCTTGAGCTTCAAATTGAATACATGGAAATATATTTTTCCATGGAAAAATAATGATAGAGAAAGGCTCATTCATGAAGTTTATTAGGTGGATGGCTTTGTTACTGTCTCCCAGCTGATTAAGGTCTAAAGTGGTCTTGAATGATTAACTTTTGTCCTTCCTGGTACAGTGAAGAGGGACATACCTTTTTAAATTTCTTTCCTGATTTTAGGCAAATAGGGGGAAGGCAGAGACATTTTTCTTGAACCTTCTTCTAAACTGCCTTCAGCTCAAAATAATGCTTAAGCCAAAATGTCGCATTTTGAGATGAAATACACTGGCACCACACAATGCTTAATGCCCATGATCCTTCACCCAACCACTGTGGCGTGTTCATTCTAGAACTGTGCCACTATGGCATCATTCTTGATGATTTTCATGGAAAGGATTTCTGTGTATATGTGTCACTGTCTTCTCTATGTAGACATGCAATTTCTTTCAATAGCATAAAAAATAATGTGAAAATCTTGTTAGAAATTCATACTGAGAATACAGATGATACTTCAAAGGACAGACCTGAAGATGCTTATCTAATATACCCTAAAGATAATCATATAAAAATCCCACCTAGGCTTCAAACTACACTTATTATATTCCTTAATAAAGCAACAATTTTCCTTTTGTCCCAAGTACAGAATGTCCTATATTTTTAACTTCCCAATATGACATGATTATCTGACTTATGAAGTTACAAAGTTGCAACCAACTCCTGAAGAATGCTCTATTTCAATCCTAAAAACAGAAAAAGAAGAAAAAAAAAAAAAAACACCCTCCAGGTTAGTCACACTGTTTCCCAGTTTTCCCAGCTGGTAAGCAGTAAAACTGCCACTTTTTTCTTTTTACTTGATGAAATATGATGGATGGGAAAGTATTTGCCTACTAGTATTTACTAGTAGCAAGATATTAAGGCCAAAAGCTTCAGTTGTCCAAGGTGTAGGGAATATATGTTACTTTTTTTTCATGAAATACCATTTAGGTTAACCATACTTTTTCTATTTAAAAGAAATAAGCATTCTTTATGAATACTATTCTATAAAGAATATATAAAGATGATAAGAATTATTTAGCAAGTTAGCTTAAAGCTCATTTCTTAGATCTATCAAATATTACAGATCCTGGCTTATCCAAAGTGCTTTGTTGCAGCTATTTTCTCGTGAATTTTTTTGTCATATAAATTTTCTGTTCCTCAGTTTCCCTAACATTAAGCATTAGACAAACAGAATCCATCAACTTATTCAGGGCCTAAGTAGTAAGTAGCAAGCTGGGTTGTCAGATACATGACATTTTACTAAGGACGACCGATGCACATTTTTCTTGGCATTCACAGTGTACAATATGATTAAGATAGCTAAGAGGATAAATGCCAGGTAAAGATGTTATTCTAGCAAGATATTAAAGGAAGAAAAGGTTAACATTTTTCTTACTGGTGGCTATAAAACCATCACAAAGGTTTCTTCTCTTTCTTGTCATCTCTTTTTGTGTATCCTAGGATAAAACACTGGAAAACAAATTGGTTATAAATTAGATGTTCCTTGTACCCCTCTTGGTGTTAAATGCTTGTAAGAATCTGATCCAGAAACAATCTGCATAATGAAGCAGAATCTCTATGTTCTAGAAAATAGTAGATGAATTGTAATTTTGATAACCTTGCAAAAAATAATGGTTAATTATAACTACACTTTTATTTTCTGAAGCAAAATTATGACTCTCTGTCTTTGAACCTACGCACTTTTTCTCAATTTAGGGCTTATAAAAAGCTACTCTTTTCATTTGAAGTTAATGCATGGAAATCACTAGAAAGAAAATAAACATAGAGATAGTTTTCAATAAATTGTCATCTATGAAGGTCTTTTTTTTTCTTGGAAAAGTGAGGCTATGTAAGTGGCAAGTATAATAGATGAACTATGATTTCAAGATTTGGTTAGAGCAGAAAATAACTCAGCTGAATTTTTACTTACTTTTACATATTTTCCTTATCATTCAAACAAGTCATAAAAATTCTATTTCAATGTTTCAGTAATGATAGGGACTTTCGAGTAAGGGAGATTGGGTTGGGCATTCCTGTGTTTAATGAAGTGCAGGATACCTCCCAAGATCTTACCTCTGTGATAGACATGTAAACAGTTTAAAAAATATTCTAGTAAGAAAAAGAGCAGAATGATTCAGGAGATATAGAGTATAACTCAGACGAGAATATGGTTTATTCTGTCTGGAATGTCGGTAAAGGTTTCCCCAAGGAGGTAATTAGGATTATGAGTATTAAGGGAAGAAATAACATGCTGATTTTGTATGCAGATACATCATGACACTGAGTGCTTTTCTTTGTTTTATTTCATTAATACCAAAAATAAAAGTGCTCATAAACACTTACAATCTTAGCATAGTGAACAAATGCCGGATATGTAATTCATTCAAGATAGTCTGCAGACTTTTGTGTTCAATGAAAATAAATGTAAAATGCACAAAAACAAAGGGAAGGATCTTTTGTCATTGTTGTTGTTAACAATGTGTCACGTATTGTGTGAGGAAGGTTGAATTGTCACTGAAAATCCCTTGGTTTTCATAAGTGACAAATCTGCAGGGTAATGTAACAGAGAAGTAATAAAATAGAGTTGTTTGGCTATAATCAGGAGCTGCAGCTATAATGTACCTATAAAGACCATTTAATTAATTCAGTCGACAGCTGCCTTATCACCAGTGAAAATTAAGCTGAGTTTGACCAAGAACTCAAAATATAATTCAGATAGTAAACTATTGAAAACCAATGGGGGGAAAAGTACTTCCTATGTACTTGTTTTAAAATATTCATGCTATTGAGCCATTCCCACTAAATGCATGAATGACAACATAATATTCAACAGTAACAGTTGGTACAAGCCATGTTAAGTAGCAGTTTAGCAAACAGATGAATTTTAATTTGCCATGCCAGTTGAGCTGTAATAAAAACTAGTATTCCAGCTGTGAAAAAAAAAAAAAGATCCACACAGCTTGGTTTAGAGTTAGTTACAGGTTTTTTGTTTTTTTTTTCTTTACAGTACAGTGAAACCATCTTGCTTCTATCCATGCCAGAAGTTTGTTAGATCTCAAAACATGTCTTAGGCAATGAGAAAGGCGTGTCTTTAGGGAAATAAAAATATCTCTGTTGTATTAGATTACAGCGTGTTCAATGTAGTACAAGTTGACTTAGCAGCTGAGTGTGTTGTGGTTTTGGTACTATTACTGAAGTTGTAAGGATTACTTTAGAGCAAATGGAAATTTTGGGCTGTTAGTTTGGAGGTAAATGGAAAACAGGTTATTGTCAAGTATTAGGGTTCACAAAAATGTCTTTTTGCAATCAGCGTTCACTTCCTGGGTTGATACTTTATTAGCAAAAACATCAACTTGCCATTTATCAGGAAAGCCTTGTAGGAAAATCCATCTGCATTCTTGACTGCAGACACTAAATCATGATGATGCAGAAACTTTTGTAGAGTCACCATCATATTTCCCAAATGTGAAGTCTTACTCATCAATAACTAAACCTGCATAAATGGAGCCATAGGTTTCCATCTTACTATTTCGTTTTTGTTTCGTTTAGCTGCTAAGTCATGTCCAACTCTTTGCAACGCCATGGACTATAGTCTGCCAGGCTCCTCTGTCCATGGGATTTCTCAGGCAAGAACACCAGAGTAGGTCACCATTGCCTCCTCCAGGGGATCTTCCCAACTCAGGAATTGAACCCACATCTGCGGCTTCTGCATTGGCAGGTAGATTCTTTACCACTGAGTCAAACTAAGAGTTTAAAATTATGCAACCATCTTTTTAAAAAAGTTACTCCTAGGATTCTGTGGATTTACCCATATAATTTTATTTTTTTAATGAAAGGAGCTAAGACAAAAAGTAATTAGGAAAAACAACAACAACAACTTCCACTATCAGGAGAATTCCTTCCCCGCTTTCTGAAGATCTAGGAGTGTGAGAAAGATGCTTTATTGTGCTTAGCGGCAAGATTGTGTGAGACCGTAGAAGGCAAGCAGAACAGAATGAGGAGCATACTACGTTATACAGAAAAGAGGCTTTCCATGACCCAGTGGCAGATCTCCAGGAAGGAGAGATGAGAAAACAAGGCAGGAAGAAAAGGAGAATGGAGAGGGTATGGGTAGAGGCAGCAGAAAGCAAGAGAGAGAGATGGACAGACAGACAGAGAAAGACAAAGAGGTTCTTGTTACTATTGTCGTTCAGTCAAGTCACGTCCAACTTTTTGTGACCTCATGAACTGCAGCACGCCAGGCTTCCCTGTCTTTCCCCATCTCCTTGAGTTTGCTCAAACTCAAGTCCATTGACTCAGTGATGCTATCCAACCACCTCATTCTCTGTTGCCCCCTTCTCTCTTGCCCTCAATCTTTTTCAGCATCAGGGTCTTCGGAAACCTCAGTTAAATCAAGTTAGGGGACCAGAAGGGGGACCTCTCACATCCTTCAAAGATCGCAGCTCAACAGGGAATAAAAGCTCCTTTCCTTGCAACAATCAGCCAGTGAAAAGCCAGGGTGCCTTTCTTTACCCGAGCCCAGCCATCTTCCTTTTCCACTCTGTTATCTTCCTCTTCTCTGCTTCTCAGGGGCTCACCGGGGCTGCAGACTCTGGACTGCAGTTCTTTAATAATCCCAGTTAAATCACCCTGCCATCCCTTTTTTCTTTCTTCCCTTTCTTTCTTTTTTGTTGGAGAAATAGTTGGCAGTCTATTTGTTTTAGGTCAACATACAGGATGACACAGATTAACAGAAAGAGACAGAGAGAAGTAGTGACAGAAAGCATGAATGAGAGTCCATAGGCTAGCTACTAAGAAGAGGAAATGAAAGGGAGGCTGAAATGAAGTGCTTGTATAGTTTTGTTTGATTAATGGCATATGCTATAACTTCTCTGTGTGCTTAGGAAAAAAAGTACTACATTTTCTGTAAATCAGCACCACTTGTGGAACTGAATCTGTGGTCTTTGGACATAAAAAACTCTGAGACTTCTCCTAAGGAAGGCACGAGAAAGAACTCAATTGCCAAGGGATCCAGTTACTAAAATTCTATCGGAGTTATGTATATGCCAGTCCTGACACATAAACATTTACCTTCCTTCATGTAGAAGAATTGGAGAAGAAAATGGCAACCCACTCCAGTATTCATGCCTGGGAAATCCCATGGACAGAAGAACCTGGCAGACTACAGTCCGTGGAATTTCAAGAGTTGGACATGACTTAGCGACTAAACCACCACCACCATGTATAAGAATATATACATTCCTGATATTCAGCTTAGCCAAAGAGCTCCAAATCTCTCTTCATTATTATGTACAGAATGATTAAGAAGTACACAAACAAACTTATTTCCCTTTGCTAGCGGGGCATGGAACTTATCAGGTACATTAAAAAAAAAAAATGTTGAAGGAATGAATGTACCAATGGATTTTTTTCAAAACATGTAGTTTTTGCTCCCATTTATATTATTATTATCACTATTATTGTCTTAATAAACCGTCTTTGGACCTTTTGGCATACACGGGATTCCAAACATGATTTTTTCAGTTTTATCTGGCTTTAAAAGCTGACATCGTAACGGGTGCTGCCACGGTTGCACTTGAGATCACTTAATTTCTCGAAATAAAATCAGTGAAAAGTCTCTGTGGAGAGCACCGCAATGCAACGGAAACGGTAACGTCCTGTAATGAAACCTAATGAAAAATCTCTGGGCTAGATTAGATAGTGATCTGATGTGAGGCCAAGCAAAAGGGAACACTTTCTTGGAGTTGAAATTACGCCTTGTGGCAGAACAGGCAGGTCACGTGAGGAGCTGAAGTCAGACCGCCAGAACACCAGCGATGCTAGCTGCTTTTTTTTTTTAACCTCCCTAGAGACAGGCTGTGAAAGCCGACTGCTTTTAGAGAGATGTCAGCATGAGCTGCTAGAGATCTGTTTTGTGCATCAGGGTGTGTGGTCTGACAGGTGCGAGTGTATTTGTGTGGACAGTGGCTCTGAGTTTGAAATAGACCTGTTGTGTATACAGTGTTACCTTACAATTCCTGAAGATCGAAAGGTAAGCTCAGAAAGGAATGAGTAGGAAAATGTGAGTCAGGTCTGGGGAGAGAGAAACATTAAGGACTGAGGAAAAATAAAGAGAGGTTTTAGAATATGTCAAGGAAAAAAAAAAATGAAGGAGCCTAGTGACCTTCATATCAAGTCTCTGGAAATCTCAGGCCATCCAAATTCTCAGGAAACTGAACTGGATATGAAAGTAATTATATAAATTTACAAAGCAAAGTATTCAACCAAGTCAACTAAATATGTTTCAGATACTCAGGGCAACTCATTCTCAATATCAAAATAGCAGGAAAACAAAATAATCCTCAGAATATTGATCAGAAAATCAAAGGCAAAGAAACTAGGATTCTTTGGACCATTTCATTCATTTAATCAGAATTTATTTATTTTATAATACAAACATGAGGCTGTTGTAGGGGTTGTTGGGAATACTCAAAAAGTAGAAATCCAGGTGTTTTCCAGTATTCTGTGTTCAGTTTCTTGGTCGTTTCTCTTTGTGCCTGGATGGACTGTAGCCCACCAGGCTCCTCCACCCATGGGATTTCCCAGGCCAGAATACTGGAGTGGGCTGCCATTTCCCTCTCCAGGGGATCTTCCCAACTCAGGAATGGAACCCATGTCTCTTGCATCCCCTGCATTGGCAGGTGGATTCTTTACCACTAGCGCAACCTGGGAAGCCCTTTCTGGAATCTGCGCAGCTTTTTGGTGTGTGTGTGGTTTTTTTTTTTTTTTTAGCCTTTTCACAGCTTTATTTTTGAGATCAGTTAAACACTAGTAATAAAATTAGAGAGGCAACTCAGGGTTTGTAGCAACATGGGCAAATCGGGCCTCTGTTCCCAGCTCTACCAGGCTCTCTACCCAGGCGACAGCAGACAAGCCACTAAATTTATCTCTAGCTCACTCTCTCACCTGTGTGGTAGGGATGCTAAAAGATACCCAAAGAGATGCTGGGAGAAAACATTTCCTATAGTTCCTGGTACTTACTAATGACAGAGATTTTTTTTTCCTTAAAGTCACCTTTGCTTATTAATAAAATAACAATCTGTGCACATAGGAAATAGTTTAGCATAGGTCTAGATCAAGGAATAAATTAAATGTTTTAATAAAATAGTAATTAGGCCAACTTAGAAAAGGAAAAATATGCTTTACAGTAGGAAGTAATATTAAGAAAGCAAGTGTGTGTGTGTGTGTACATGCAATCGCTCAGTTGTGTCCAACTCTTTGAGGCCCCATGGACTGTGTCCCGACAGGCTCCTCTGTCCATGGGATTCTCCAGGCAAGAATACTGGAGTGGGTTGCCATTTCCTACTTGAGGGGATCTTCCCAATCTAGGGATAGAACCCGAGTTTCTTGCATCTCCTGCTTTGGCAGGCAGATTCTTTACCATTAGCACTGCCTGGGAAGCCCCTAAGAAAGCAAAAGGCACAGCAGACAAAGTGTTTAAAGTGTCCCAGTGTGCACACTCCACCATCAGGCAGCCTGGCTTTCAATACTGATTTTTCATCCCATCTGTAAAATGGGATGATAACACCACCAACCTCACAAATCTGTAGAGATAGTATGTGTAATTGTGCTTAGAGCCGTGCATGGGACACAGTGGGCATTTGCTAATAACCAGTGTCAGTTTGTGGTCATATCCTGACAGCTCTAAGCAGCTTCTTGTCTTGTAGTTTCCTCAGAGAAGTCTCTTGCCTTCTGTCGAGGTTAGATTTCCCGGTTGGTGCCCTTGGAGTCTCCTCTGTTTGTATTTCCCTGTACTCAGCACAATTGAAAATTCAAAAAGAATTCAAAAAATTCTTAGCATAAGTATGACTTTACTGATTGGCTCCTTCAAATCCAGTGAACTTTCTGAGGTCCCCTGTTCCTAATCATCAGTGGTATTTCTCCAACTCCGAACCCAGCCTCCCACGCTTGGTAGACGCTCACACAAGCATTGAATAATGGAACAAATGGAATGAAAAAGGTAAATGGCTATCTCCAAGGGCTATTTTTTTTAATGTGTAATTTTGCTTTAATTTTTCCATTTCATCACAAGCATTTTCCTATTCAAAATGTGTAGGTAACATGGTTTGCACAGCAGTGCAGAATATTTCATTAGCAGGCTGAGAAGAAGGAGAAAAGGAGACCATTTACATGTAAATGAATGCTTAACCCAGCTCCTGATGGAGAATACCCAAAGGGTACTGCTGGCTTCCTTAGATAGTAATGGGAAGCCTAATTCAGATAGGTTAATTGTAGGGTAGTGGCTCTGGGTGCTGGGCTGTGCAGACTAGCAAAGAAGAGACTGACAACCTGGCTCCGCTGGCTCCGGAATAAAGTCCTGAAGCATCCACTTCCTTCGGCTTTATTGTCACTAGTCAAGGGGAACTTGGAAGAAATGGAAACATTTCTCAAGATACATACAAATAAACCTTCCTCTGACCCATGCAGTTATTTTCCTAAGAACAACTTGGGCTGTCTCATTGGCCCTAATTAAAACTCTTGAGCTTCATGAGAACATCTGGGGCAAGGACTAGATCCTTTTTTTTTCCCCCACCCTTGTTCATGCTAATGTCTATGCAGGAGAGCTGGTTTCCTATACAAATACTTAGGAGACTACAGCAACACTTACAAACAGTGTTATTTGGGGGCAAACTTCTTAAGCTCTTTAAACTTCAATTTACACTTCTGTAAATCAAGGATAAAAATAGAGTTTTTCATGGTGTTAAAGGATTAGATAAGATAATCAACATGAAGCACATGACCTAGTGTCTGGCCCGTAGTACTCAGAAAATGTTAGCTCTCTTTTCTTCAAATAGATTGGAAGTTTCTCATTTGGGTGAGTATACATCTATGCTGTGAGCCAGCACTTCAGCTCTTTGGATTTTAGCCAGCAAAAATGAAAATGCATGTCCGTAAGAATCCTTCTGCTGCTGTTGTTCAGTCACTAAGTCATGCTCAATTGTTTTGCGCCCCATGGGTTATAGCCCGCCAGGCTCCTCTGTCCATGGGATTTCCCAGGAAAGAATAGTGGAGTGGGTTGCCATGCCCTCCTCCAGGGGATCTTCCTGACCCAGGGATGAAACTTGTATCTCCTTCATTAGCAGGCAGATTCTTTACCACTGAGCATCAGGGAAGTCCAACAATACTTATACCTAAGTGCCTAAGAGCCAGTAACTGCAGAGGAGAGAGCAGTTATGCCTATCTATATCTATCTGGAATGAAGAAGGAAAATTATGACTTGACTTGGATTAAAAAAAAAAAGAAATTTGTCTTACTGAATATTTTCCCAAAAGGCTGTATTCAAATTAAAATATTTTATAGTAAAGACCTTCTCCAGTTTCACCTTGAAATATGAGATGCTTAATACCCAACCTTTCTCTATTCTGCCATCAACAGCCCCATCAAGACTGTCAGATGCAGGTGTCCCATACCTCAAAAAGACTACCAGCTAGAGTGGCAAGACTGTTTTTATCACTTCAGGAAATTCTGTTATACGTCTTTACACACACATTTTAATTTGAAAGAATATTATATCATGATATATCATGATATATAAGAGAGGCATTGTTATCCCTATTTTCCAGAAGATCAGAGAACCATCTAAGGTCCCACAGCTAAAGGGTAGAATAAGGATTCAAGCCGGAATGTTTCTGATTTCAAAGCTCATTCATGAAACACTTTTCTTTTTTAAGTATATACTGCTCACTAAAAGATTGAATTTTGAAACTTTCCTGATGGTCCAATAATTAAGACTCTGTGCTTCCGATGCAGGGGGCATGGGTTCAAGCCCTGGTTGGGGTACCAAGAGATCCCTGATCAGGGTACTGAGATCCCACATAACATGAGGTACAGCAAAAAAAAAAAAAAAGAGAGAGAGAGAGAAGAAGGAAAAAGATTGAATATAACAGTTTTGGAGCCACAGAATAATTGAGCAAATACATGTATACCCTCCTCTCCCACACAGTTTCCACTGTTATTAACATCTTTCATTAATGCAGAGGATGGGATGGTTAGATAGCATCACTGACTCAAAGGACATGAACCTGAACAAACTCTGGGAGAGGGAAAGACAGGGAAGCCTGGCATGCTGCAGTCCATGAGATCGCAAAGAGTCAGACACAACTTAGTGACTGAACGACAGCAAATTCATGTGATGCATCTGTCACTATTGATCAGTCATTACTGTTAGATCATTATCAGTGAAATCCCATAATTTTCATTAAGGTCCACTCTGTGTTGCCCACTTCTGTGCGTTTTAACAAATGTACAATGCCATGTATCTACCATCTTGATATCATATGAAATAGATTTAGCATCCTAAAAATCCTCTGTACCATTCCCATTCATTTCTCCCCTTCCTCTAACCCCCCCCTAAATCCCAGATCTGTTATTGTCTCCATAGTTTTGCCTTTCCCCACATGCCATATAGTTAGAGGAACCCAGAAAAGTTATTTTTTGAGCTGTGTTAGTATACATTGTTCCTCATTGTATCTTTGAGTGGCTATATAAGTAGACATTTGCAGTCAAATGTACTTTAGAATTCACCTCTGAAAAGGCTAAACCAGTTTAATTATGGAAAGGCTGTGTATGAGTTCCAGAAGGAATAGTCAGAGACTGTGCACATTATAAACTCGAGTGGGGTCTGGCAAGGATGGTTATAGAATGAGGCATTCTTTTAATTAATTGCCACAAAAGACTAGATCAGACCAGCTGCTCCAGTCTTATTATTGAAGTCTACATATTTCAGCTGAATAAAAATTTAGCAATTTTTTTTCTATCAAGATTTCTTATTTTCAACATTGCCTAATCCTAACAGTTATATGAAACCATCATCTCATATTAAGTAAACTCATTTCCATTCTTTCTGGGAAGAAAAATAATAAAATCTCAGCTGCATTAATGCTAACGGCTTATCTAGCATATTTAGAATAAACACAAAATTGTTATGATATTCTTTTTTGTAATTTCATGGCAATATAATAAGGATTAGTATATGAACACTAGACTATAATAAAGAGGAGAATTAAAATCACTCTCATATTTGCAGCAGGTAAAACTTTGAAAATAGGTTAAAGTGCTCCCTTAGATATTATAATAATTGGAATGTGTGACTATTTTTCCCCTTGAAATCCTACTTATCAGCATGTGACAGAAGGCAAAAAGTATGTTTTCAGGTTTAGGGAGATTTAAGACATCAAAGTTAAGGAATGGAAAAAAAAAGGACTCATATTCTTTATATTATAAATTTTTAAAAAAACACTTCATTACCTGCAGTCTTTTGAGAAGAACCTGCCACTCACCAATAAGAACAAAAATGAAAAAATACCAAGGTGGGTGGAGTTTCAGGGTCTCACAATGTTTGTTACATCTTGCTTGAATTCTTAGCTCTCATCAACGAGAACCTCAGAGCCTACCCTTCCGCTCTTCATATTTGCTAATTATACATACTCCTTGGTATTTCTGGCCAGCACCCATAACTTGCTGTTTTGTATAATCTTTTAGTCCTAGGATGGCCATATTCCTAAGGAGAGAAACTCATCTTAACCCCAACAACCATTTCCATCTCCAGAAGTGTGACCATGGGTGCCCGTGTCTCCCTGAGACTGTCCAGATTTCAGCATTGAAAGTCCCACTTCCAAGGGAATTCCTTGTACCCAGGCAGACTGGAGCAGTTGGTTCCCTGAGCATTTTCTGGTGTCCCATATTCATACATGTGTTCATTTGTGCTAAGTTGCTTCAGTCGTTGTCCAACTCTTTGAAACCCTGTGGACTGTAGCTTGGCAGGGTCCTCTGTCCAGGGGATTCTCCAGGCAAGAACACTGGAGTGGGTGGCCATCCCCACCTCCAGGGGATCTTCTTGATCCAGGGATGGAACCCAGCTCTCTTACATCTCCTGCCTCGGCAGTGGTTGCACTAGCACCACCTGGGAAGCCCCTTGTATTCATGTATCTATTGTGTAAGGAAAGGAGGGTTTCTCTCAGTTCAAAACCTTTTTCTAAAAGGGTACTGATGAACCTATTTGCAGGGCAGGAATAGAACAAAGACAGAGAACAGGCTTGTGGACACAGTAGGAGAAGGAGAGGGTGGAACACATTGAGAGAGTAGCACTGAAACATATGTCTTACCACATGTAAAATAGCTAGCCAGTGGGAAACTGCTGTAGAGCCCAGGGTGCCCGGCTTGGTGCCCTGTGACAACCTGCAGGGTGGGCAGGGGTGGGCAGTCGGAGGGGGGTCCAACAGGGAGGGGCATATATACATGTGGATGATTCACACCGCTGTATGGCAGAGACCAACACAATATTGCAAAGCGATTAACCTCCAATTAAAAATAAGATTTAAAAACACTTTTTTCTAAAAAGTAATACTAAATCTGACATACATTATACCTATTTGCAGGGAAGGAATAGAACAAAGACATAGAGGATGGACAACTACAATGGTAGTTGTATTAATGTAATCCTCTTACTATGTTGGTGATCAATAAAATGATTATGATAAACAGAATTTTTCTTCCATTTCAAAGCTATTTATTTTAACTGTTTCTATTTGAAAAAGAGGAAAATGCGGTCTCACTCTCAAATTAAACCAAAATATCATAATCAAATCATTGGCTTTCCAATCATCATGTATGTGATTTATCAAGTATTTCAGATACTTAAAGAACATTTAGAGTCTGTCCTTATAACAAGGACCAGTAAAGAAAAATATCCTGGAGAATGTGAATGTCTGATGGTTAGGGGTGGAGATGAAAAACTTCAAATAATTCCCCTGAATTTAACTATTTTCTTTATTTTGAAAGCAGTTATTTCTTTCCATTTTTATTTGATGTTTTGGAAAGAGTGGCTTGCTTTTATTTGTTGCAAAAGAAGCACAGAGCTATCTATCTGGCACCTAAGAACAAAACTTGTTACTTGTGAAGAACCTTGAAGACATCCAATCATTTGATGTTACATCTAGGAATCAGTCTTGCCAGTCTTAAGATGCATTCAAGGACAGGAAAAGAGAAAATCCTGAACTGCAGTTTCTCATAAAATAGAACTGGCATTCAAGCAGGCATTCCACATCTTAAAAGAATTCCTCCATTAAACAAAAAAAAGACTGATAGTTGAAAAGATCTGAAAATATGATAAATAAATTACTTTCTGTAAAGAGAAAACTTCATGACCTAGTACCACTTTATTGGACTCTGTCAACTCTTTTTTTTTCCCCCTGCAGAGTGCCTAAATGAAAAGAAAACCAAAGAAACTTATGGGTAGGGGACTACAGGGGATTTAGCTGTCAAATTAGCATTATTTTAATGAAAACATTGACTTCCCAGACAAAATGAATCATCAAACTCAGGTATGTGTTCTGTGTGGCAAAGTCTTCCTCAGGTACATGTTTTAAAATAAAAGCCCATGTTTAGATTCCATAAGGAATAATTGCAACAGAATTCTCATGTTCTATATGTTCTCAATTGTAACTATGTTAGCAAAATTATTCCCTAGTAGATATATTGTCAGTATGAAATAAATGGCACATGTAATATATATAAAGTGAGTAGTAAACTTTAATTTTGCATTCATATTAAGTAAAAAATAATTTTCAGAGCATTAGAAGCAGTAAAAGTACAATTGATGGTATTGATGGTATAAATTCAGACAACAAAGCCATAGAGAATGATAAACAGGGGTTTGCCAAACCTCTTGCAATTGAGAACACATGTAAATATGTATATGTGTGTGTATATATGTATATATATGTAGGCATGTGCCTATGTATGTATGTGCACACACATATTCATAATAGGAACTGACAAAAACCCATATAAAACCCATATAAAGAGGAAAATTATGAAGTCATGATCCCACAGATAGATAAGCTCTCTAGATATTTTGTTTATTTTGATGAGCAGTTTTGATATTTATATGTATTTATCAGAATAATTTTGAGAACATTTGGATATTCTTGGGCACACTGCTTAAAATTTCCTTTTAAAAAATGATGAATCATTAATATTCCCCATGTGATTGTTCTTCATATAGAACACTCATCATTTAAAACTTTTCACAATTACAAACAGTTCTATGATGAACATCCTGTTGGATAAATCTTTGGACACTTCCATATTCCATAATTATGTCATTAGAATAAATGCTGTAATTAACATTGACTGAACTGACCAAAGGAATTCTTCTTTAACTTCTTTTATAAATCCATGGTTCTTAAACTTTAGCTTGCTTCAGGATCCATTTGGTGGCCTTGTGCAAACACAGATGCTGGACCCCACGTACAGAGTTTCTGAGTTTCTAATACAGTAGATCAGAAGTGAGATGTGAGGTTTTGCGTATCTCAGTGCCCAAGAGAGGCTGACGCTGCTGATCCGGGGTTCACATTTGAGAAACACTATGACCCCTGTAGTCAAATGCTGAAAGCTTGAAACCATTTAAAAGATTAGTCATTATAACGTTAGCATTTGTTGTTTGAGGAAATGTGTATGTGCGTGTGCACTGTGAATCCACTCCAATAACATGGAGGTCCCTGGGGGTAGGGATGAGGTTCTTATATCATAGCTCATTGATTTTCTGCCAACTGATTTCAAAATAAAACAAGTGTTCATTCTTCATACTTTGATAGCTTTCTCTTGCCTTTTGCACACGAAAATTGTTTGCTACTGAATAAATATTTTGAGTTAGCTATGATGGTTCTGACTGAGGGACACAGTTAATTTTGAGCTTTGTTACCAATTGTGATTGCTAGAAAGTATGTTTATATATATAAAACAAGATATGTGCAAGCAAGCATGTACGTCATTGTTTTAGACTTTGGACAGGAAAATAGAAAAATGATGCAGATGCTAGGAATAAGAAATATAGGTCTATAAAAAAATATACTGGAGACAAACATGGAAATAATTAGGAGTGTCAGATGAGAATATTTAGCCTGATTATATGCATAACTTAAAGTGGTGGACTTGGTAATTCTGAAAGTCATCATAAAGCACATGCATATGTTTACAAAGACATCAAAGGGTGTCAGGGATTTGGCTTTTGTTTTCATGTATAAAGCTTTCTCAGCAGAAAGCCCTAAAAGACATAAAGTGGTGAGTTTCATGAGTTAAATGTCCAACCCAAACAATAAATAAGTTATTCCTCAGAGTGGCTGTGCTGCCACATTTTGCATATATCATCATCACCCTCCTCAGCTCTCTTCAGGCATAAAGCCACTCTGATAAAGCTGAATTAGAGACCAGACTTAGGTCTAAAAAGAAACTCAAAAGGACTCTCAGCCCTTTCAATTTCTGAATGTCTCTTCAGGTTCTGATTTATTAATCTAATCATTGAGAAGGAATTGGAAGCCCAGAGTGGTGGCTGCTGAACTTAAGACAGACTCAGCCAGGTTAGGTTCCCAAGTCTCTGGCAGAAGCTTACAAAGCATTTGCTATGTAAGTGTTCAGAAAGGGAAGAACAAGGATAGGCCTTATAGGGTTTATAGGGTTTCATAATGCATTAATACCTCCCATTGGCTATTTCAGTCAGTTATATTTAGCCAATCAGAGTAGCAATTCCTTGTACCTAGGCAAATGGGCAGAGGCCAGGGATTAGCAGAGCAACATAAATTGGACCAAATTATCTTGTTCCCTCAGTGACCTTAGAAGAAATACTCAAAGAACAGAAATTACTAACACCCCATCCCCTGCCTTGACCCAACATACTCACAAGTGCATAATTATGTCTGGAAATGAAGGTATAATTCGGAGATATATAATATTTTAACTCTCTCATCTAACAAAATTGATTCAGCATCTTTATACTAAACAAAATCAGGCTTGTTTGGCATTACACATTTGTACAAAAGCAGTCCTGGAAGAGAAACAATGTGTAGACAGGTTTTTTTTTTTTTTCTTTTTAAATTGAAATATAGTTGATTTACAAAACTATATTAGCTTCAGGTGTACACCATAGTAATTCAACATTCTTATGTGTTATATTCTACTTAAAGTTATTACACAATTATGACTATAATTATGATTCATGTGATACAATGTATCTTTGTTGCTTATTTTTTTACATACTTTTTATTTTTTACAGTTTTTATCTGGGAGTCCCATACTCCATCTTGCAATTGTCTCTATTACCCTTCATACAATGTTTTGTTATCTTTTTGCTTCTTATTCATATTTCACTTAGGCACTCCTTTCTCAAAGTGGCTTTTCCTGACCATACAGTCTACATTATTTGATGAGTAATTGGCTATACATTACCCAATTTTATTCACCTATGTAATAGTTTTATCTTGTGCATATATTTGTTTATTATCTATTTCCTTTTCCTAAGACATAAGCTCCAAAGAAACAGTGCTCTCCTCTGTCCTGTTTGTTCTAGAACAGAGCTTGACACATAATAAGAAGGAACAGTAAGTTGTTATTTGTTGTTATTGCATTGGTGTTATTGTCTGTTTTTTTTTTTTTAACTTGACTACCTAGAATGGCCTGTCTTCTACAACACATTAGTGAATAACTTTGTTTTGGGAGAGCGTATTAGTTTTCTATTGCAGCTATAACAAATTGCACAAACTTAGGGCTTCCCTGGTGGTTCAGAGAGTAAAGAATCTGCCTACAATGCAGGGAGACCTGCGTTAGATCCCTGGGTCAGGAAGATTCCCTAGAGGAAAAGATGGTCACCCACTCCAATATTCTTGCCTGGAGAATTCCTTGGACAGAGGAGTTGGTCAGGCTACAGTGCATGGGGTTGCAAAGAGTCGGACATGACTGAGCACACACATTGTCCAATCAAATCAAATGGCTTGAAAAAAAACAAAATGTTGTACAGTTTTATAGGTAGAAAGCTCAGTGGGATCATCTGATTCCTTGTCTGATTCTCATAAGACTGAAATCAAGAGATTGGCCAATCTACTTCCTGGCCTGGAGCCTCTCAGGAAGGATCAGCTTCAACATTCTTTCAGGTTGTTGGCAGAACTCAGATCTTTATGACTGTAGGACTGAGGTCCCCCTTTTCTTGCTGACTGTCAGCCAGGGATTGTTATCAGCTTGTAGAGGTCATTTGCATTCCCTGATTCAGAGCTAACTTGGCAGGTCGTTTCTCATCTTCAAATCTGTCTGCTTTATCTTCCTTCTGGCTTCCTCTTCCACTGCATCTCTCTGACTGAGCCCAGCCAGAGAAACTTAACTTTGCTTTTAAGGGCTAAAGTGATTAGGTTGCTGCCACCAGTAAAAGTCTCCCTATTTTAAAATCTATTTAAACACCTATTTTAGCTAATTTTAATTGCATAGTTTCTTTTGACATGTCAAGTAACTTGTTCACAGTTACAAGATCATAAATTAAAGTTCTTGGATGTGAAAATCTTGCCTACTACAGGGAGCCACCATTTCAGAGATGGATCACTCCTAGCTTGACTGACCAAGTCCAGCTTCTAGCATTGTCATATTGGGCCTGGGCCATTGCCCCATGGTCACAAGATGGCTGCTGCAGCTCTTGACATTGTGCCTAATTTTAAAGGCAAGAAGGTATGTGCATTGGGCATATTGATGAAAAAAGGCCCTTTTCCTGAGAAGAGTCTCTCCTTTTACCCCCTACCCAGCAGGCTTTTTATATTTTAATAGCTCAAACTGTTCATGAGTACTTACAGTTTACGTTTACTGTAAATGGCATTTTCTAACTTCCACGATAAAAGACTAGCAAGGGAGGATGTGGGTGATAGCAATTGGACTATCTGTCTGCCACAGATATACCAAGCAAGATAAGTTTGAAAAGAAAATTATTATTGCATCAATTTGTTAGTGAAAAAAGTCATCAAGCATTTCCCCAGTTCTACTTTCTATGCAGAATTTATTGTTGATGGTATTCTGGTTTGTGTTACTGGATGCTCTAATATTTTCATCTATTAAGAAAAGCAATAAGAGCAATTTTTTCCATGCTATTACAGATGACACAACTTCCTTGGAAACTGAAAAGGCATGGGATGATTGGCACCCAGCCTGCATTCTTATTTTATTGAGATGTTAGCATGCCACTCATTGAGAAATAGACCACTAAATGACATTCACATTTACCAGCTGGGCTGTCAAGACATATTCTGAGTCATCCCCTCTCCAGAATATAACTTAGTGCCTGATGCCATTTTGTCAGGAGTTTCAGATCTGACATTCCAGAATAAGTTGATTCACACCATATAAACTCCCTGTGTATTTTCTTGCTTGGGGCAAGATTGGTGCATCTCTAATTTCACATCTGAAAATCTACACAACACCAAGAAAAATTCATCTTCAGTCTGCTCCATTTAACTGCATCTTCCCAACGTTATTGGAATATTTTTTTCTGATATTACATGTTTGACCTGCTGGAACACAGGAAATAGATAAATCCAGTTAGAAGACATATATGAAGTCTTAACTCAGGGGATTTTATTTATAGACCTCTGCATTCTCAAATCCTTGAGAATTTGAAAAACATGAAGCCAGTGATCACATGTTCTCTGCAAGAAGAGAAAAATAAGACCCTTTGAAATATCCCAGTTCTGAAACAATTTTCCTTTTAAAACTGATACATATTTCAAAGACAGAAATTAACTTAAATCTATTAGTTCAAAAAAATACTGTATTTTTTACTTCATATTAAGCACTATTATCTTATGTAATTCTTCCAATAATGCCATAGGATGAAAATACACTATCAGATAGTAAAGGATTCACCTGCAGTGTGGGAGACCTCGGTTTGATCCCTAGATTGGGAAGATCCCCTGGAGGAGATCATGGCAACCCACTCCAGTATTCTTGCCTGGAGAATTCCACGGACAGAGGAGCCTGGGAGGCTATAGTCCATGGGGTCACAAAAAGTCAGACATGACTGAAGTGACTTAGCATGCAGAGAGAAAGAGGGCAAGCCTGCTAGTGTCTCTTCTTATAAGGTTACCAGTCCCATTATTAGGATCCCACTGTCATGTCTTCATCTAACCCTAGTTTCCTTCCAAGTCCCCATCTCCAAACGCCATCACACCATGGGTTAAAGCTTCAATGTGTAAACTGGAGGACTTCCCTGGTGGCTCAGATAGTAAAGCATCTGCCTGCAATGCAGGAGACCTGGGTTCTATCCCTGGATCAGGCAGATCCGCTGGAGGAGGGAATGGCTACTCACTCCAATATTCTTGCCTGGAGAATTCCGTGGACACAGGACCCTGGCAGGCTACAGTCCATGGGGTCCCAAAGAGTTGGACACGACTAAGAGACTAACATTTACAAATATTCAGTTTATTTTAGGTACAAAGAGGCCAAGCATCTTGATCATGGCCAGATAATAATGAAAGAAAGTGAAAGTGAAAGTCGCTCAGTCCTGTCCGACTCTTTGGGACCCCATGGACTGTATAGTCCATGGAATTCTCCAAGCAAACCAATTTGCAAACCCACAAAGTCAGACTCGAAAATCCTTATCCTTAATAAATGTTTAGTGTAGCCTCTTTGTTGTTCCACACCATGGACATTAGTAAGGAGGATAGGAGAAAATAGATACAATGGATCAAAGTTTATATGGAATTATAATCTCAGTATTATCTTCTTACACTGTGTCCTGTCTGTTCATAGAAATATATTGGCTCTTTCAGTGTATTGACTCCAGTCTTTATAGTAAGCTTTTCCAAACATAAAATCTCCAAACTTGATGTATTTGTAAAATTATAATTAAGATTCATTACTTAAAAAAAAAACTGTTCAAAAGATCTAACCAAATTTGTTAGTGATTCTTTGAAGCCTTAAGTCTTTGCATTTAAGTCACATTAATTTGATGCAGTGCCACTAATTATTGAGTCTTGCTAGTACATTCTGATTGGCTTTTCTTAAAGTCAAAGAAATTTGGTGTTGGTAATCAAATCTGGTCAGTCTGTGTACTAAGAAGCAATATACTCCTGCCTGAGGTAGAACCACGATATGACTAAAAATAGAGGATAATACTGAAGGGTTAATAGGATAGCTTAGCCTTGTTTTTTCTTAGGCTATGAGTCTGAGTGTGAATCAATATAACATGGCATTATGAATTCTCGACTACTTTAGAGCATGGAGTGTTATTTTTGCTTTCATTTAGCAGTTGAGAGTCAGTTTTATTGACGTGTGTCTGATTAATTTTAACAGATTGTGTATAGACATTCATTGGCACAGTAATTCTACTTTTGTGATCTGAAATCTTAGGTTCAGCAGTTAAACCTAAGGGTGGAATCAAAACAAGCTAAAGAATAGTTCCCTACAGGACATATTAAGAGCAGTATAGGTGACTGGAGTTAACTCAGGCTTTAAGGTCAGTTCTGATTTTCAGTACTATTGGTCATTTTACCAGCTTTACGGTGTTTGATTTAACATGTCTGATGTTTAGGGATTAGTCTTGAATAAAACAGTCACATCCTTTGCCTTGAGGAAGGTTACAGTGTAGTGAAGAATTATGCAATTTATTTCTTAAAGATCTATTTATGTAATCTAGCTGTGGGAATTACGGACTCTATGTAAATCTTCCTTTGGAGATGGTTGAAAATGGGTCCCAAAGAAATGCGTGGGTAGTGAGCATTTGGGAGACCCAAATGCATCATATATCAAAGATAGTTTTGCTTTGCCAACAGGACATATGTGAGAGAATTTTTTGAGATGAACAACACAATTTGATATAGACATATATTGTGCAGTTATTATCATATCAAGTTAATTAGCACATCTATCACCTCACAGTTATTTTTTTTGCAATCTAAATACATATAATTTTTATTGTCAGTCATACCTCACTAAGGCTGAGGGAAAGAAAAAAAAAAGTTCTGATGATCTTTGGGTATCAGCTTGCTTCCCTCCTCCAGGAAAGCAGAGCCTGAGATACTGAGTGTAGATAATTTGTTTTAGAATGTGATGAGAGAGCGGAGGGAAGCATGGAATACTGAAGCTAGCAAAGCAGGCAATGAGGAAGAACCACCAGGAGTGGAAGGTATTGAGTTGGTCACAGGGCTTCTCCGTGCTGGCGACCCCTAAGAAGTCAGGTAAAGTGTGCCTCACAATTTCTCACCCGAAGAATGGAAGAGGGGTGCATTTATTCTCTCATCCTCCACTTGCAAGATGGCTAGTTTTATGTGTCAACCTGACTGGAACTCAAGATGCCCAAATACTTGGTCAAAGTTATTCTGTTTCCCTCAGGGTGTTTATGGATGAAAGGAGTATTTAAATGACTAGAATGCATAAAGCAGATAACCCTCCATAATGTGGATGATCAGCATTACTGGTCAGGGCATAGACTTGGATTACTGTGATACTGAATGGTTTGCCTTGGAAATGAACAGAGATCATTCTGTCGTTTTTGAGACTGCATCCAAGTACTGCATTTCGGACTCTTTTGTTGACTATGATGGCTACTCCATTTCTTCTAAGGGATTCTTGCCCACAGTAGTAGATATAATGGTCATCTGAGTTAAATTCACCCATTCCAGTCCATTTTAGTTTGCTGATTCCTAGAATGTCGACATTCACTCTTGCCATCTCCTGTTTGACCACTTCCAATTTGCTTTGATTCATGGACCTAACATTCCAGGTTCCTATGCAATATTGCTCTTTACAGCATCAGACCTTGCTTGCGTCACCAGTCACATCCATTAGTGTGTGTTGTTTTTGCTTTAGTTCCGTCTCCTAATTCTTTCTGGGGTTATTTCTCCACTGATCTCCAGTTGTATATTGGGAACCTACCAGCCTGGGGAGTTCATCTTTCAGTGTCCTCTCTTTTTGCCTTTTCATACTGTTCATGGGGTTCTCAAGGCAGGAATACTGAAGTGGTTTGCCATTCCCTTCCCCAGTGGACCAGATTTTGTCAGAACTTTCCACCATGACCCGTCTGTCTTGGGTGGCTCTACATGGTGTGGCTCATAGTTTCATTGAGTTAGACAATGTCGGAATGGGTGAATTTAACTCAGATGACTATTATATCTACTACTGTGGGCAAGAATCTCTTAGAAGAAATGGAGTAGCCATCATGGTCAACAAAAGAGTCCGAAATGCAGTACTTGGATGCAATCTCAAAAACGACAGAATGATCTCTGTTCATTTCCAAGGCAAACCATTCAATATCACAGTAATCCAAGTCTATGCCCTGAGCAGTAACGCTGAAGAAGCTGAAGTTAAATGGTTCTGTGAAGACCTACAAGACCTTCTAGAATTAACACCCAAAAAAGATGTCCTTTTCATTATAGGGGACTGGAATGCAAAAGAAGGAAGTCAAAAAACACCTGGAATAATAGGCAAATTTGGTCTTGGAGTACAGAATGAAGCAGGGCAAAGGCTAATCAAGTTCTGCCAAGAGAACGCACTGGTCATAGCAAACACCCTCTTCCAACAACACAAGAGAAGACTCTACACATGGACATCACCAGATGATCAACACTGAAATTAGACTGATTATATTCTTTGCAGCCAAAGATGGAGGAGCTCTATACACTCAGCAAAAACAGTACTGGGAGCTGACTGTGGCTCAGATCATGAATTCCTTATTGCCAAATTCAGACTTAAGTTGAAGAAAGTATGGAAAACCACTAGACCATTCAGGTATGACCTAAATCAAATCTCTAACAATTATACGGTGGAGGTGAGAAATAGATTTAGGGACTAGGTCTGATAGAGTGTCTGATGAACTATGGCATTGTACAGGAGACAGGGAGCAAGACCATCCCCAAGAAAAAGAAATGCAAAAAAGCAAAATGGCTGTCTGAGGAGGCCTTACAAATAGCTATGAAAAGAAGAGAAGCCAAAAGCAAAGAAGAAAAGGAAAGATATACCCATTTGAATGCAGAGTTCCAAAGAATAGCAAGGGGAGATAAGAAAGCCTTCCTCAATAATTAGTGCAAAGAAATAGAGGAAAACCATAGAATAGGAAAGACTAGAGATCTCTTCAAGAAAATTAGAGATACCAAGGGAACATTTCATGCAAAGATGGGCTCAATAAAGGACAGAAATGATATGGACCTAACAGAAGCAGAAGATATTAAGAAGAGGTGGCAAGAATACACAGAAGAACTGTACAAAAAAGATCTTCACAACCCAGATAATCATGATGGTGAGATCACTCACCTAGAGCCAGACATCCTGGAATGCGAAGTCAAGTGGGCCTTAGGAAGCATCACTACAAACAAAGTTAGTGGAGGTGATGGAATTCCAGTTGAACTATTTTAAATTCTGAAAGATGATGCTGTGAAAGGGCTGCATTCAATATGCCAGAAAATTTGGAAAACTCATTAGTGGCCACAGGATTGGAAAAGGTCAGTTTTCATTCCAATACCAAAGAAAAACAATGCCAAAGAATGTCCAAACTACCACACAATTGTACTCATCTCACATGCTAGTAAATTAATGTTCAAAATTCTCCAAGCCAGGCTTCAATAATACATGAACCATGAAATTCCAGATGTTCAAGCTGGTTTTAGAAAAGGCAGAGGAACCAGAGATCAAATTGCCAGCATCCTCTGGATCATTGAAAAAGCAAGAGAGTTCCAGAAAAACATCTATTTCTGCTAATTGACTATGCCAAAGCCTTTGACTGTGTGGATCACAATAAACTGTGGAAAATTCTGAAAGAGGTGGGAATACCAGATCACCTGACCTGCCTCTTGAGAAACCTATATGCAGGTCAGGAAGCAACAGTTAGAACTGGACACAGAACAATAGACGGGTTCCAAATAGGGAAAGGAGTTTGTCAAGGCTGTATATTGTCACCCTGCTTATTTAACTTACATGCAGAGTACATCATGAGAAACGCTGGGCTGGATGAAGCACAAGCTGGCATCAAGATTGCCAGGAAAAATATGAATAACCTCACATATGCAGATGACACCACCCTTATGGCAGAAAGTGAGGAAGAACTAAAGAGCCTCTTGATGAAAGTGAAAGAGGAGAGTGAAAAAGTTGGCTTAAAGCTCAACATTCAGAAAACTAAGATCATGGCATCTGGTCCCATCACTTCATGGCAAATATATGGGGAAACAGTGGAAACAGTGGCAGACTTTATTTTGGGGGGCTCCAAAATCACAGCAGATGGTGATTGCAGCCATGAAATTAAAAGACGCTTACTCCTTGGAAGGAAAGTTATGACCAACCTAGACAGTATATTAAAAAGCAGAGATATTACTTTGCCAAGAAAGGTCCTTCCAGTCAAACCTATGGTTTTTCCAGTAGTCATGTATTGATGTGAGAGTTGGACTATAAAGAAAGCTGAGCACCGAAGAATTGATGCTTTTGAACTGTGGTGTTGGAGAAGACTCTTGAGAGTCCCTTGGACTGCAAGGTGATCCCACCAGTCCATCCTAAAGGAAATTAGTCCTCAATGTTCTTTGAAAGGACTGATGTTGAAGCTGAAACTCCAATTCTTTGGCCACCTGATGCAAAGAACTGACTCATTGGAAAATACCCTGATGCTGGGAAAGATTGAAGGTGAGAGGAGAAGGGGACAACAGACGATGAGATGGTTAAATGGCATCACCAATTCAATGGACATGAGTTTGAATAAGCTCCAGGAGTTGGTGATGGACAGGGAGGTCTGGCGTGCTGCAGTCCATGGGGTCACAAAGAGCTGGACGCGGCTGAGCGACTGAACAGAGATGAACTGAGGAAATGACTTTCAGTTTGCTGCAGCTATTTTGAAAGGTAGTTGGAGAGGATGTGAAAAGAGGCCCTAGAGGTATTTGATGCATTTACTTACAAAGATAAGTGATATAATTTCTAAGATTAAACAAATCACATAAGTTCTTTCATCTTCCTATTCAAAACTGAAAAACTAAGAATTACCTTGTTTGTTTCAGTATTGTCTTTTTCTTCTCCAAAAATTTTGAATGTAAGTATCATTCTGGATGTCATCATTGTTTAAGCAGTAAAGCATCAATGGTGTGAAAGAAAGAAAAAAAGAAAGAAAGAAGCAAACAGAATACAATGTGTCTTTGTCTTTAGTGACAGGATATTTATGCAATGTATGATTTATTAAAGGCATTTGAGCTATTAAATCAAGGCAGGGAAGAATGAAAATTCATATCCTGTTTATAATGAGGCTTTGAAAATGATGCCAATTCATTAAACAGTCACTTGATGAATATTTATTAAGAACCTACTATATTCCAGGAATTGGGCTATATAGGAAACATTAGTAAATTAGATATATATACTTCCTTCCCTTGTGGATTTTACTATCTGATGTGGAGTACACAGAACTTACCATGTGAAGAATTTGCTGGGAGACAAAAGGTTTAAAGAAAGTTCTCTCTAAAGAATATACTTTTGCTATTAAGGCATACAGGGCTTCAATAATATCCACTCAGATACAAAATGCCAAGAGCTAGAGACACAGTCTTAGCTTAGATGATGGGAGTTAAATGTCAGCAGGATCACAAGGATTGAAAAAAAGAGAAAAAGGAAGAAAAAGAAAGAAACAGCCCCTTGATAGCCACAGTCAGTTCGTCACTAAGAATCAGAATCTCTTTCCGAAAATTAAAATCTCATTTCTGATTATTTACACAAAATTAAAGATTTTGTCATCTGGTCTCCTAGCAGTACCTATTCTAGTGCTTTACCATGAAGGCGGCTTCGTCACTGTCCCTTCTGCTGCTATACTTTGCTGACTTCAACTAATTGCTTCTCCCCTTCACTCTTACTGTGAGAGGATGATTGGGTTGCAAATCAGCCTTGTGAGTAAGCCTGTTACGCCAATTCTCTTATAGACTTCTTGTGCAATTTGTCAAGAGTGTGTTGTGGATGGAACGTGCTGGTGTTTTTTGCAATCTCTGGCAGTAACTTCCTCCAGAAGGGAAGTCAGTCATAAAACAACAGATCACTACATTGCAGAGACAAGATATATAAACACATTCATTTATTCCTTCTTTCAGTCCTCTAAAAAAATTAAAAAAAGATCTGTTTCATAACATTCAGTATTCTGATAACTAGAAAAACCGAAGACATACTTGCTTATTTCAGGTTTCTTTTTTCTCTTCTCCAAAAATATAGCTCTCAATTCCATTGAGTTGGTTAATAAATATGGTCCATTACATCAAGAAAATTAGAGATACCAAGGGAACATTTCATGCAAAGATGGGCTCAATAAAGGACAGAAATGGTATAGACCTAACAGAAGCAGAAGGTATTAAGAAGAGGTGGCAAGAATACACAGAAGAACTGTACAGAAAATATCTTCACAACCCAGATAATCATGATGGTGAGATCACTCACCTAGAGCCAGACATCTTGGAATGCAAAGTCTAGTGGGCCTTAGGAAGCATCACTATGAACAAAGCTAATGGAGGTGATGGAATTCCAGTTGAACTATTTCAAATCCTAAAAGAAGATGCTGTGAAAGTGCTGCACTCAATATGCCAGAAAATTTAGAAAACTCATTAGTGGCCACAGGATTGGAAAAGGTCAGTTTTCATTCCAATACCTAAGAAAGGCAACGCCAAAGAATATTCAGACTATTGCACAACTGCACTCATCTCACATGCTAGTAAATTAATGCTCAAAATTCTCCAAGCCAGACTTCAACAATACGTGAACCGTGAACTTCCAGATGTTCAAGCTGGTTTTAGAAAAGGCAGAGGAACCAGAGATCAAACTGCCAACATCCACTGGATCATCAAAAAAGCAAGAGAGTTCCAGAAAAACATCCATTTCTGCTTTATTGACTATGCCAAAGCCTTTGACTATGTGGATCACAATAAACTGTGGAAAATTCTGTAAGAGATGGGAATAGCAGACCACCCGACCAGCCTCTTGAGAAATCTGTATGCAGGTCAGGAAGCAACAGTTAGAACTGGACATGGAACAACAGACTGGTTCCAAATAGGAAAAGGACTACATCAAAGCTGTATATTGTCACCCTGCTTATTTAACTTATATGCAGAGTACATCATGGGAAACTGGGCTGGAGGAAGTATAAGCTGGAATCAAGATTACTGGGAGAAATATCAATAATGTCAGATATGCAGATGACACCACCCTTATGGCAGAAAGTGAAGAAGAACTAAAGAGCCTCTCGATAAAAGTGAAAGAGGAGAGTGGGAAAGTTGGCTTAAAGCTCAACATTCAGAAAACTAAGATCATGGCATCCAGTCTCATCACTTCATGGCAAATATATGGAGAAACAGTGGAAACAGTGGCAGACTTTATTTTGGGGGGCTCCAAAATCACAGCAGATGGTGACTGCAGCAATGAAATTAAGACACTTACTCCTTGGGGAAAAGTTATGACCAACCTGAACAGCACATTAAAATCAGAGAAATTTTTTTGCCAACAAAGGTCAGTCTAGTCAAGGCTATGGTTTTTCCAGTGGTCATGTATGGATGTGAGAGTTGGACTATAAAGAAAACTGAGCGCTGAAGAATTGATGCTTTTGAACTATGGTATTGGAGAAGACTCTTGAGAGTCCCTTGGACTGCAAGAAGTTCCAGCCAGTCAGTCCTGAAGGAAATCAGTCCTGAATGTTCATTGGAAGGACTGATGCTGAAGCTGAAACTCCACTACTTTGGCCACCTGATGCGAAGAGGTGACTCATTTGAAAAGACCCTGATGCTGGGAAAGATTGAGGGCAGGAGGAAAAGGGGACGACAGAGGATGAGATGGTTGGATGGCATCACCGACTCAGTGGACATGGGGTTGGGTAGACTCTGGGGAGGTCTGGTGTGCTGTGGTTCATGGGGTTGCAAAGAGTCGGACACGAATGAGTGAACAGAACTGAATCCCACAGTTGTATGACTGCCTGCGTCTCCCCCAAATTTCTGTGAGTTCCTGGGATATGCTGTCTTATATTTTTTTGTACCTCTGTATTTCTCCTTTTTTGGGAAAAATGTATTTATTTGACTACATCACATATTAGTTGTGGTACACAGGATGTATAGTTGTGGCATGTGGGATCTAGTTCACTGACTAGGGATCAAACCCTGGCCCCCTGCATTGGGAGTGTGGAGTCTTAGTCACTAGACCACCAGGGAAGTCCCGACCTCTATACTTCTATGTTATCTTGTCTGACTTGCTTCCATACTATGAAAAAATAGTGAGTTGTTTCATTGATTTCCATGGTCATTTGATTTCACTGATGATTTTGGAAATCGTGAGGTAGAGTCACATCTTTTGCAAAATTGTTCAATCTACAGTAATTAACTCTCCCATATCCACTATCTACTTCTTCCTCAGTAGCAGCATCCTGACTTTATTCAGAGTAGCTGTGTCCTCTATTTCCCAGTTTCTCTTTAAGATGTTTGTGGCAGGCAGTCTCAAAAATGGTCCACCATGAACCCCACTTCCTAGTGTTCATACCCTATGTAATTTCCTGTCCTGGCATGTGGGCTGGGGTTATTGACTTACTTGTCATGAATAAAATATGGTAAAAATGATAAGCTGTCATTTCTGAGATTAGATTATAAAGAACTGTAGCTTTTGTGTTGGGTATTCTCCATATTATCTCGTGGAATGCTTGCTCTGGTGAAGGCAGCTCCCAGGTTGTCTAGCAGCCCCACAGTGAGGTCCATATGCATGAACTTGGGGGGCAACAGTATGAAGCTTGATGATTAATACCACATGAATGAACTTGAATGTGAGTCCTCCCAAAGTTGAGCCTTGAGATGACTACAGCCCCAACAAACACTGATTGCAGCTTATGGGAGATTCTGAGCCAGATCCACCCACCAAGCTCCTCTCAGATCCTAACCTACAAAAATTTTGCAATCATAAATGTTTATTTTTCAAGCTATTAACTTTAGGCATAATTTGTTATGTGCCACTCAGTTATTGAATTGTGTCCAACTCTGCGACCCCAGGCTCTGTAGCTCCCCAGGCTCCTCTGTCCATGGGATTATCCCAGCAAGAATACAAGAGTGGGTTGCCATTTCCTCCTCCAGAGATCTCCCTGACTCAGGGATCGAACCCGTATCTCCTGCAGCTTCTGCACTGGCAGACGAATTCTTTACCCTGAGCTACCTGGGAAGCCCCAATTTATTATGCAGTGGTGGACAATAATGCAGTGTTCAATTCTGTTGATTAAATATTGGTTGGACATATATAAGGTGTACACTTCAAGTACTATTATTCAAGACATTGAGGGTAGAAAGAGGAATTGGAAATTGTCTGTGCCGTAAAAGAGCTTCTAATCTTTAGAGCATAAATTGGGATTTTAGATAAGTCTAAAGTAAGAAGAATCTCTTGTCTCTCTTTAGACTTTCATTTTGATTCCTATCAGTTTTATTAATGTGCTTAAACCAAATAGTGAGTTTTATAAGGAAACCTAAGAGCATTCTCTGTATGCATTGTCAGGTACGCAGGATTTCAGCACCATTGTAGTAAATAACTGGAACTCCAGTGTCTTAATTTTTCCTACTGGAACCAAGCTTAACGTTTGACAAGGTTGTTTTGTGCCAAACATAAGAAGCTTAGCCAGCGGAAGAAAATCTCGAGACAGCAGTAAGTTGCAAGTCTGAACTCAGCATTATGAGGGGTACCTTGGTTTCCTTTGTTTTATTATTTATTAAATGTGTTAGATTTGAGATTAAACTGTTTCACCAAAAAGCACACAGCCTTGGACACAACCTTCCTAAAAAGCTGAAGTCCACAGCCTCATTTTTCCTTCTCCCCTGAGATTGTAGGCACAGGAGAGCCCCTTCTAGTCCCAGGGTTCTAAGACCCCCTCTCCTAGACTCCAGGCCTTAGAACATGTGGTTCCATCTGACTGGCGCTGTCTGCTCATTTACCTGCATAAGGCCTACTCATTCTTTAGCACTGAGGTACCACTTCTTCCAGCATGCCACTTACAAGTGAATTCAGAAAATCTGACAGTTTTCTTTTTCCCACAGAACCTTTTACATGATATTCAATTATTTGCTTAAATATTAAGACCAGAGGTTGGACACCAGAGAGCCCATTAGGCTATGCAGACTCAATCCAGTCCCCAGACATATGTTTGTAAACAGAACAGCTATGGAGAATTTTAAGAGCTTGGGATCACAAGCACTCCTAATCTCCCACTGCTTCTTACTGTCTTGCGAATGACCAGCTTCCTCTGTGTGTTTGACTTGCTTGCTGCTGTAGGATTTATACCTGAGACTCATGAAACCATTTGAAAACAGGGATATGTTTTGCTCATTTTCGCATCTATAGCATCTGTCCTAGTTCTTAGCATGCTGTATGCGCTCTGCAAGCAGTTGTTGAATGAACAAATGAATGCTGAATTTAATTATTAATCAATAAACAGTGATGCCGTAAGCTCTGTTTGATCAGGGGAATGTCCTCTCCCTAGCTTTGATCTCTTCAGACTGTGCCAGCTTTGTTCTCCATAGGGAGCCATTTGTCAAGATTCTGGTAAATGAATGTATTTCAAGCTAATTCTAAGAGCCAATCAACGCCCAGTCTTCAGTATATCTTATCTTCTCAGTTGTATCCTCTTTTAAAAACTCCTCTTTATTTTTTCTTTATAAATGCGATGTTTTGTGAGATATTAATAGTTCTTTTAAATCATTTTGTTAGTTTTTTTCCCTCCAGTTCAAAAAGAGGGGAAAGCACAATTGTTACACCCCAAACTTACACTAGTGTTGCTATTGATAAAACTTGTTTTAACCACCTACCACATCAGGCAGGACTCTTGTTTGGCAATGGACAGTAGCCTGACGCCAACTTAACCATGAAGAATTTGTTGACTCCTCTTCTAGAAAGGAGCCAGTCTTAGTGATGACTCCAGAAAAGGGTAGACCCTCTAACTCTTATGTTCTCTTCTCTCTGAATGCCAGGTTTGTCTTCAGACCAACACTCTCACAATATAGGAATACCACATTCAAGTGCTTAAAGCTTAGTGTTCTGTCCTTTCTGCTCATACCTGCCAAAGCTTCAGTTAAAACTAAGAACTATAAAGAGAAGAATCAAGAAAGGTTTCTAATTGGGTCAAGGATAAACAGGTGCTCTCAATTGAACCAATCATGCTGGTCAAGAAATTAGGATGGACTTATTCCTGGGTCTGGGAAACGTTGGAACCTTGTTTGGCAAGCTTCTGTAGAACCACATGAATTGAAAGGGAACTTTCATAGAGGCCAGAGGTGGGTGGGTGGGTCTAGGCTATTCTGAGCATAAAAATCAATGAATATCCGCTACAACTGCCTGTATGCCAGGAAACTGTGGATAAAAAGGTCAATAAAGTGTGGTTTATGCCAGAAAGAAATTTCTCAATCAAGTTGTGGTGGCAGGTCATATAATTAAAAGTAAGTAATTAGCAGTGAAATGTAAATGCAAAAACAAGTGTTTTTAAGGGTTTTGTGCTTCAGGTGAGCATAACTCACTGAATTTCCTGTTCTGTATAAAGCAACACACACACTATTTCTACCCATATATGCTCCCCAACTCCCTGCCATTAGTCAAAGAAAGTGAGTTCTCTTTAAGATAGATTTGGAGGTTACAGATAATGAAATCACCTTAGACATAAGAACCCAAACTGGTTATTTTGTATCTGAGGAAAGAGGCCCATAATATTTTACTTCCAGGGGTCAAGTGTGCCATTTTATTATTAGGAGGACTACTTTTTTAAAAAAAAGAAGTGTTTTAAGTTTTCCTTACAAAGTGTTCTCCTTTAGATACTCTTAAAGGCTTCAATGTCACCAGTCTTCTCATTTATATAAAAACCAGCTTTAAGTGTACTGAGAACAATAGGAAAGAGGTTATACCTTTCCAGTCATGAAAGCCAGAAACTCAGGAGTCACGCTGGTTCCTCTTCTTCCCTCACATCCTTCATGTACGCCTTCACCACGTGCTCTACATCAGTGGTTCTCAATGTGCAGAACAGTGCCCTTCAACAGAGAATTCTCTACTTCAAAATGCCAATAGTTTCAAGGCTGAGAAACCCCACTGCAGAAGTTTTCCTCCGGAGAAGATCCCGTCATGCCCACTATTCCCATTCTCCAAGGCTGCCATCTTCTCTCCCGTGAGCCATTTCCGTCACCTCCTGGATGGTTTCACCAACTCCTCTCTTGTGCCCTCCACCTCATTCTCCAAAAAGCAACCCAAAGTTAACTTTTAAACATACAGCCCTGTTGTGGAAACACTGCTTAAGATTGTCCAAGCAGCTTAGTAAACACACCTAGGGAGTGGTGGAGAAACAGGCAGAGGGCAGAGCACACTGAATCAGGTAAACCATGTCAAGGAGTTTGGGTGTTACTCTCACGCAACTCTATTCCTTGAGTTCAGTATGCTTCTGTCACCTTTCTGTTTGAAGAGTATTTCAGGTCTATTCTGGTTTATGGCCTTCCCAGGTGGTGCTTGTGATAGAGAACCTGCCTGCCAATGCAGGAGACGTAAGAGGTGCTGGTTCCATCCCTGGGTTGGGAAGATCCCCTGGAGGAGGGCCTGGCAACCCACTCCAGTATACTTTCCTGGAGAATCCCATGGACAGAGGAACCCTGCGGGCTAAGTCCGTAGGGTAGCAGAGAGTCAGACACACCTGAAGTGACTTGGCACACACCCACACATTCTGGCTTATGGGCTTAGTACTTTTAAGTCCTTCTGTCTGACATGGGCTTTGTCTGGGTATCTGCTTAGTTAACCAGTTCTCAAGAGAAACTTTCCCTGTCTCCTTCACAACTGCCCACGTCTCTTGCTCTGCCATTTTTAATTTGTCATCTCTCTTACTTATATTTCTATATTTTACATTTATCTTAATTTTTCATCTTCATGGAGAGTTTTATCTAAAATGTGATGATTTTTAGATAGTGGTAAGAATTATATCTCCCTTTTTATGCTTCATAGTGAAAACCTCTAGAGTAGGCAGAATAACAGTCCCCTAAACACGTCCACATTCTAATGCCAGGTACCTGTTAGTATGTTCAGTTCAGTTCAGTTGCTCAATTGTGTCCGACTATTTGTGACCCCATGAACTCAGCACACCAGGCTTCCCTGTCCATCACCAACTCCTGGAGCCTGCTCAAACTCATGTCCATCAGGTCAGTGATACTATCCAACCATCTCATCCTCCAGTGCTGGGAAAGATTGAAGGCAGGAGAAGAAGGGGATGCCAGAGGAGGAGATGGTTAGTATGTCAGGTTATGAGAAAAAAGACAAATTAGACTACAGATGGAATTGAGATTGCTGATCAGCTGACTTTGAAATGAGATTATCTTGGGTTATCCAGGTGGCCTAGTATAATCACCAGGTCTTTATGCATGGAAGGAGGAGACAGAAGAGTCTGTGTCAGAATGATGTGATGTCCCTCATAAAACTTATCAGTGGTGACCAAGTGAGCACTTCCTTGCTTTCAGAGCATCTCCTGATCCTCAGATATGAATCATCAAGAAAATTGGACAGGCTTGATCAAGTGAGAGGGGGTTGATCCTGTCCATCCAGCACTAGGAGTCATGGCTAATGGGTCACCTCGGTTTTCTGTCTGTAGATGGGAACTCAGGTAGTGCTACTGGTAAAGAACCCTTTTGCCAATGCAGGAGACATAAGAAACATGGGTTCAATCCCTGGGTCAGGAAGATCCCTTGGAGGAGGGTGTGGCAAGCCACTGCAGTATTCTTGCCTGGAGAATCCCATGGACAGAGGAGCCTGGTGGTCTACAGTCCATGGGATCGCAGAAAGACACAACTGAAGTGACATAACACACACACATGCATATCAAGTTTATATGAGTTCATGATAATATTTTTCCAGTGCAGTGAATGGAAATTGGTCTTGATCCTGTAAAGTTATACCTTAAATATGATTCAGAATTATATTCAGTTATGTTAAAAAAAAAAAAAAAAAGAATGAGGTGATGTTACAGAGATTCATCTGGCTACAGGGAGATTTTTGATATTAAGGGACTTCCAACCAAGTAATTGTGGCTCAGCTGATAAAGAATCCGCCTGCAATGCGGGAGACCTGGGTTCTATCCCTGGGTTGGGAAGATCCCCTGGAGAAGGGAAAGGCTACCCACTCCAGTATTCTGGCCTAGAGAATTCCATGGACTGTATGGTCCATGAGGTTGAAAAGAGTCAGACACAACTGAGCGACTTTCACTTCACTTCGTAGCCATACTTCATTTAATTATACTTAGGATATTTTGTGTTTTTTACAAATTAAAAGTATGTGTTAACCTAGTATATTGGTGTAATTTTTCTAACCAAATCTGCTCACTTCATGTCTGTCACTTTCTGGTAGTTCTTGCAATATTTCAAAATTTTTATTATTATTATGTTATGGGATCTGTGATCAATGATGTTTGATGTTATCACTGCAAAAAAGACTACAACTTCCTGAAAACTCAGAAAATTGTTAGAGTCCTTTAGCAATACAGTATTGTTTAACTAAGATATATACAATTATTTTTTAGGACATGGTGCTATAGCACACTAGTAGTCTACAGTATAGTATAAATAATTTTTATATGCACTGGGAAACCAAAAAATTTATGTGACTCCCTTTATTCCACTTGAGTGGAACCTGCATTATCTCTGAGATATATCTATGTTGGAAGCCCCTGGAAGCTGGAAAAAGCAAAGAGATGGATTTTTCCCTAAGAGCTTGTAGAAGGAACATAGTCCAACTGACACCTTGATTTTATTCAAGTAAAACCCATTTTAGGTTTTTGACCTCTGAAATTGCAAGGTAATACACTTGTGGTTTTTGGGCTCCAAAATCACTGCAGATGGTGATTGCAGCCATGAAATTAAAAGGCGCTTACTCCTTGGAAGAAAAGTTATGACCAACCTAGACAGCACATTAAAAAGCAGAGACATTTCTTTGCCAACAAAGGTCCGTCTAGTCACATCTATGGTTTTTCCAGTAGTCATGTATGGATTTGAGAGTTGGACTATAAAGCTGAGTGCCGAAGAACTGATGCTTTTGAACTGTGATGTTGGAGAAGACTCTTGAGAGTCGCTTGGACTGCAAGGAGATCCAAGTAGTCCATCCTAAAGGAGATCAGTCCTGGGTGTTCATTGGAAGGACTGATGTTGAAGCTGCAACTCCAATACTTTGGCCACCTGATGCGAAGAGCTGACTCATTTGAAAAGACCCTGATGCTGGCAAAGATTGAGGGTGGGAGGAGAAGGGGCTGACAGAGGATGAGATGGTTGGATGGCATCACTGACTAAATGGACATGAGTTTGGGTAGGCTCCAGCAGTTGGTGATGGACAGGGAGGCCTGGCATGCTGCGGTTCATGGAGTCACAAAGAGTGGGACACGACTGAGTGACTGAACTGAACTGAACTGATACTTGTGCTGTTTCAAGCGACTTCATTTGTGGCACTTTGTTACATCAGCAATAAGAAACTCAAACAGCCCACAACACACTTACCTTGTCTGTCTTGTTCAGCCTGGTCTCTCTTCAGAGCTTAGTGCTATGCCCAACATGTAATAGACACTCATTGTGCTCATAATATCCATTGAGTGAATGGAAAATAGAAATAAGCGTAACCATTTGAGTTAAATAACTGTAGATTCAGATGGTAACTCTACTGAATAATTTTGATGTTTGATGCAAATTAATCACCCCACCTTCCTCAACTTCAGTAAGCTCATTTTTAAAGTGAGTGACTCCAGAATTTTAGGCTTGTTGGGAATCCTCTTAGAGTGTCTGCTGGCCTTAAGCAGGACTTCTGGCTCTCTTTCTGTATTACAGAGTGTCCTGCATGCACATGTTTAGTTTAGAGTAGAGAGAAACATTAGAATTGAAACATCTGTATCTTTCCTACTCAACCATCATCATTATCCTGTAAGGGAAATACATACTTTCTTTTCCAGTTAGAACCTGAAATAATTTTATTTTAAAAAAAGGGACTGAGATATATTTTCTCACTGTTTTTATTTTCTGAAGGAACAAGAAACAAAAGTGAATTAGAATGTAGAAAGTAAAACTACCTTTTTTACTTTGATTCAAAAGTTTGAATCAATCCATGGATATCAGACGCCTTCTGAACTGAAAGAGTGGTGATAGAGATGGTTGGCTTTAGAGTCTGATTGACCTCTGTTCAAATTACTTTCTTAGTAGGAATGCTGGATGTAGCAAATAAAAATACAGGATGCTCAGTTAAATTCAAATTCCACATAAACAAATAAACTTTCTTTTTAGAGTAAGTATGTCCCAAATACTGTGTGGGACATACTTATATTACAGTAAAGTTTTTATGTTCATATAAAATTTAAATTTAACTGGACATCCTTTATTTAATCTAGCACCCCTAATCTATATAACTGACTATTCAACTAAAGATAAATAACAAGGATTATGAGGGGAAAAAATGGCAAATATGAAAAGCAAATTTAAATACTTTGAAATATACAGAATAAGTGGCATTGATTAGAAATATATACTAACTGGCTGTTTGGAAAATAGGTATATTTATGGAAATAATTTTTTAAATTTAAGGTAAATAGTAATTTATGGCAAAAGAAAATGAATAGAACCATTGACTGAGTTGAGATTTAAAATGCTAAAAACAATGAAACTATTTTTATTGTAAATGATTATATTTAAATCTTTCATTTCTTATATCAATATTGGCTTTATTTTAGTATATTTCATTGTTTGGGACTATAGAAATACCAAATTACCAGATCATGTATGGTGGGCAAATATCTCCTTGGAAGGTATCCACGTAAACACCTCTATGTTCTGGGAAACTGCTGGTGAAACTACAATTTACAATTTAAAGTGTTTTTCCAATGTAAAAGCAACACAATTTTACAGTAACACCACATGGGAATTCTTCAAGCAGAAGATAAAAATCCTGCTCAGAAAATTCTAGAACTATGGGCACCTTAAGTAGACTTTAAAAATCTCATGTAAGCTTTTCTTGGCAGAGTGACAAATCCCAATATCATATAACTTATTCAAGTTGTCCCTTAATGTATGATCAGGAATATTTATACATTGAGAAAATAATGACAAGGCTACAAGTCAACATTGTTGTTGTTCAGACACCCAGTTGTGTCTGACTCTTTGCAACCCCATAGACTGCAGCACGCCAGGCCCCCCGTCCCTCTCCATCTCCCAGGGCTTGCCCAAGTTCTTGTTCATTACATTGGTGATTCTGTCCAGGCATCTCACCCTCCAATGCCCTCTTCTCCTTCTGCCCTCAATCTTTCCCAGCATCAGGGACTTTTCTGATGAGTTGTATGTTCACAACAGATGACCAAAATACTGGAGCTTCAGCATCAGTCTTTCCAGTGAATATTCAGGGCTAATCTCCTTAAGATTGACTGGTTTGATCTCCTTGTAGTCCAAGGGACGTTCAGGAGTCTCTTCCAGCACCACAGTTCAACAGCATCAATTCTTTGGCATTCTGCCTTCTTTACAGTCAACATAAATAAGACAAAAAGGAAGATCTAACCCACTGGCAAAGGAATTGTTCTTTGCTAAAGAGAAATGAATGGATAACTGGTCCCCTTGTTGGCTCATCTGTCTCAACAGCTGTAGAGTTTATGGTTTTATTTATTCTTTCAAATGCTACTAACTTTGAAACTCCGTTGAATAGATTAACATGCCCATTGTCTTTCTAAATTGTCACATCTCGCTGTATGTGGCAGGGTAATCTTCACAACGTTTGATTTTGGATTGCCAAATGTGGATGCTTTCCTAGGCAGAGTAGGCTGAATGCTCTTTGTTTAAATGATTATATGACTAACCAAGCCATTGGAATATAGAAGGAAAGAATCTACTATTTGAAGATCTATCCTATAAAGATGTTACAAAACTTGTGCTAAATACATGGCATTAAGTTAATTACAACTGATGACTGCCAAAAAAAAAAAAAAAAGACTTTGCGTTCTGCTTACATATCAACTTAACTTTGTTAAGCATTTGATTTTCTTGTGAAAAAGTTAGCCCCATTTTATTTCTATTTGAAGATAGGAATGGATTGTTTGTACTTCTTTCTGTGTGTGCATTATATAGTAGTTATTTCATAGACACACAGAGTGTGTCTCTCCTGTTAACCAAGGAGGTTGTTAGATGGAGGTGGCTCTCGTATTGGGGCGGCCTATGTAACAAACCAAAATTTAAACCTGTAAATGTCTCAAGGTTACAAAATCAAAACACTAAGGGCAACCAACTGGGTTTTAAGCTAAGAAATAATGAAGAAGTCTCTTTCTTTGCTTCCACATTTGCTCTGCATAAGTCTCCCCTGGCTCTTGTCTGAGGACCACACCTTACCACTCCTGTTAGGTGCTTCCCGATTCAAATTGTTTTTTGCTCAAATTCACCATTTTTAATATGCTTCAGTTTGTCTTTTAATGTGACTCTTCTGAGGAGATGCTATTTTGATGCTGTTATGCAAACAAGTCCTGTTTTAATTCTCGGAGAAGCAAATGTAGGAGTCATAGTTTATTGCAGCAGTTTTCAACCACTTTGTGAGGAATTTTATAATTTATAACCATTCATAAAGTTTGAGGCTTAGTGATACATTTTTTTTTTTTTTTAAGTGTAACCACAGACTTCCCTGGTAGTCCAGTGGTTAAGACACCACACTTCCACTGCAGGGGAATTAAGTGATTCCAGGCTGGGGAACTAAGATTCCATATGCTACACAGTACAGCCAGAAGATAGGGGAAAAAAAAAAGGTGTAGTCAAACAAATGTTTTGTTAATTAAACAATGATTCATTCATGTGTATTTCTTGAGTATCTTTAATGTTAACGGCTTCCCTGCTGGTTAAGCAAGAAAAGAATTCACCTGCATTGCCGGAGACCTGGGTTCAATCCCTGGGTTGGAAAGATCCCCTGGAAAAGGGAACAGCTACCCACTCCAGGAATCTGGCCTAGAAAATTCCACGGACGTATAGTCCATGGGGTCGCAAAGAGTCATACACGACTGAGCGACTTTCACTTTCATTTTCAATGTGAAATGGATAGTTTTAGCCAGGGTTTGATAATTTTACATTTGTCAAAATCTTTGGGAAGGTAGGAACATGTAATCTTTACTCACTATTGATTTGGTTCTAATTAAAGGTAAAAACTACTGAATCAAAGAACAAAGAGAGGTGTTATCTTTGCAAAGCTGGTTCAGAAACCCAAATATGGACTTCTATTAATAGTACTCCTGGAATTGTGATTTTACCAATTCTTCTTAAAATGCATTTTGTTTTTAATATTATTATTTTCTATCTGCTTTATTAAAAAAAAAGAAAAACAGATTTGGGACTGATTGGATCATTGTCCTTGAGCACTGATATCACAAAAATAGCTTTCTGATATCACTTTTTACATTTCTCCTGTATTTATGCTTATCAGGGCACTTTTCTGATAAGAATCACAGGGCTTGGTGTGACATTTAAAATCAGAAGGACATTCCTGATATTTATGAACCGTGTAACCTTGAGCAACTAAACCATCTTCAAAGAACCTTACATATGGACAAGAATCATCATATCTACCTAAAGAGGTGTTATGAGGGTAAATGAGAAAATACTCAAAAAGGTATTATAAACAGATATTACACTTTAAGGTCTCACCATTACTAAAAAAGGACCACAATCTCTAGTCTAAGCTCTTGGTGCCAAACAGTTCAGAATTCAAAGCTTAGAGTTTAGAAACAAAATATTGAGCACATATTCCATATTATATAGCATTATAGCACTTACTTGAATATTTCAATATTTTTTAATATTAAGATATAGTTTTAAAATACTGCAATTGATTTACATCCTCTCAGTTCATGTCTTGCCACACAGTGAGTAGGTCAGATCAGATTTCACACTAACAAGTTACAATAATGTATTACTGAAAGACTTGGGACTTTAGAATGGAAGTTTACCGCATATATTATAGGAGATGGTATATATTAAATGCTTAACAAACATCTGGCTGTCTCCTCGGTGCATATTAAATGCTTATCCCTTCTTGACCTTGCTCTTTTATGTCCCCTAATCCAGCCCATCTCTAGTTTCCCCAGTGACACGGGTGGGTTTCCATCCCTCAGCCTTCCTATAGCAAAACTGTATGTTTCAGTCCTAGTTCAAACAGCATTGGACTTTTTCCCGTATGAGATTTTTCCCTTTTCCTAAATATTCTCATTTTTCTCCCCCCCATCTCCCATTTCCCTTTTCTATGAATATTTTTACTTCTTGGCATGTTGTTATTTAAAATGTCTCTGGCATTATGAGGGCTTCCGTGGTGACTCAGACAGTAAAGAGTCTGCCCGCAACGCAGGAGACCTGGATTCAATCCCTGGGTCATGAAAATCCCCTGGAGAAGGAAATGACAACCCACTCCAGTGTTTTTGCCTGGAGAATCCCATGGACAGAGGAGTCTGGAGGGAGGGCTACAGTCCATGGGGTCTCAGAGAGTCGGACACAACTGAGCAACTGGCACACACTGGCAATTAGGTCAATGGATTGAGTCTAACTCACTAGGACTATTCTCTAATACAAAGTTTTTCCAAATGCTATCATTTTTATCCCTCTTCTGAGTGAATAGTGATTGCAGAATCAGGTGAAAACAGTTTTAGTGCAAATAACACACATACCGTGTACATACATAAGTATGTATATAATAAATGTATGTGTCAGTATATCGATACACATATGTATATCCTGTGTGTATAGTGTAGAGGCATGTACTATATATGCACACACACACACACACACACACACACACACACACACACACACACACACACCCCTGTTTCTGCAGTCTAAGGCAAGACTGAGATGTGTCTTTGTGACCTATATTCACTGGAAAGCCATGGATGTCTTAATGATTAGCCTGCAATTAGCCTGTGATTCAGGCAGGAGAAAAGCTACCTCCCATGCCTTTAAAATCTCCTTCCTTGAAGGGCAACTCATAGGAAAAAAAAAAAAAAAACTCATTGGATATTTAAAACAGTTTAGGCATCATAATAGGCTCTATTCTGGGTCACTTTGCACACCCAAATTGTTTTTTTGAGACTATTAACAATGTCAAGCTGAGCAATTTAATAAACACAATCAGTGGTAAAGCCTGTTACTTTTGTTTTACCGGTTTGAAAAATCATCCTCATATATATCTACTCATGGTTATAAGCCTGCTTGCTTAACTAGGGAATCTTGAAGAATAACTTCTGCATGTGTGATAAGGGTCCTTTATCCGTGGGTGACAGAGCCTATTTTGCAGTTTCTATTCACACCCAAATTGTTCTTGAGGAACAATTCAGGCATCATTTGTGTGGGCCTCCCACACTCAGAATAGGTTAATAGCCAATGTCACCTTCACTGCGCTATTCTTTGGATAGAGACCATTAAGGGAAATAGCTGTTTCAGTGAGTGGCATATTAAAGTTCTAGCCCAGAGCTCTTTCTGCCCCAGAGTCCAATATATGTGATCCTGGCTAAGTGAGGAGGCTGCGTTCCTACAATCTTGAGAATGTAAATACAAGGAATCTAGCCATAAAGATGAAGCAAGGGAGAAGTGGGGCCCCAGGGTGATCCAAAAGAAGCTGAAAGAGGATGTTGGCTTTCTTAACTCCCCTTCTCTAAGCACCTCTGTTCACCAGACCCCTGTTTCCTGTTGGTTCTCCCATCTTAGTATCCACCAGCTCTCAGGTCACTGTTACTTATAAGTCATTAGTTCAAGCCTGGAGTCTTGAAAGATATGATAGTTGCTCAGTCATGCCCAACTCTGACTCCATGAAGTATAACCCATCAGCCTCCTCTGTCCATGGAATTTTCCAGGCAAGTATACTGGAGTACATTTCCATTCCCTTCTCCAGGGGATCTTCCTAACCCAGAGATCACACCAGTGTCTCCTGCATTTCAGGTGGATTCGTTACCATATGAATAACCAGGGAAACCCCAGAGAGTCTTACCCCTGAGCTAATTTCTCTGCCCTCCCTTTATTAGTTTTCAATATCTGTGCATAAGAAATGTTATTGTAGAGTGAGGCATTAAGGAAAGCTTTGCTTCACCCCAAGGAGCTGGTATTTTGAAGATAAGAATGATCAAACAGACATGTTTCCCTTTAAATGTTGGCTGCCTGGAAGCTCAGAGCCAAAGATCAGATTAATCAAGAGTCTGAATACTTGCTTGAAGTAATTTTTTTGTTTTCTTATTCATCACTCAGCCCAAGTCTAGAATTCACATTTTTAAGACAGACTTTACCTGGCCTTACTATCTTAACTCATTTGCCCTGCTCCAATTTTTGACTCCAATTGAACAGAATTGGATTAATCATAATATTTTTTTATATTGTTCTTATATTTTTCTCTTTTCTTTTTATATTGCAAGGCGTCTTGTAGTACAGCAAATCCTTTGTGGAATGAGGCAAGGTATAAATAAATTACAAGTAAGTAAGCAAAATGAAGCAGGAAGCAAAATGAATATAGAAGCAGGACCAAGATGAAAGAGATCTAGATTACTCTGCATGGCAGACTAGGCTGGGGAGGAGGTGGAGTTTTCTGAGGAGATGGAAAAGACAGAAAAAATAGTTTCTTGGGATAAGCGCTCTGTGTGGGGAATGTTCCTCAGTTTGTGTGGGTGCTTAGTGACTAAGTCATGTCTGACCCTTTGTGACCCATGGACTGTAGACCACTAGGCTCCTCTGCCCATGGGATTTTTCAGGCAAGGATACTGGAGTGGGTTGGTACTTTCTTCTCCAAGGGACCTTCCCGACCCAGGGATTGAACTCACATCTCTTGTGTCCCTTGCATTGTTAGGTGCATTCTTCACCAGTTAGTCACCTAGCTGGCAGGAATTCTGCTACCACAATGGCCTGGAATTAATAGTACGTGGAGGAAAAACGTTTTCCACAGTGTGACTTAACAGACAATTGACATAGAATGGAAAGATTAGAAATACAGTTAAGATTGTTAGAAAACAATAAAGCAGGTGGTGATGGGAACTCATAAAGGAATAGTTGAATCTCCCATATCCTGGGAGACTCGACTGGGAGACTCTCTTCTAGGTGTCAGAGAGTCTGCTAGGTATTCAACATATCAGTTCAGTTCAGCTCAGTCGCTCAGTCGTGTCTGACTCTTTGCAACCCCATGAATCTCAGCACGCCAGGCCTCCCTGTCCATCACCAACTCCCGGAGTTTACTCAAACTCATGTCCATTGAGTTGGTGATGCCATCCAGGCATCATCCTCTGTCGTCCTCTTCTCCTCCTGCCCCCAATCCCTTCCAGCATCAGGGTCTTTTCCAATGAGTCAAATTTTTGCATGAGGTGGCCAAAGTTTTGGAGTTTCAGCTTCAGCATCAGTCCTTCCAATGATCACCCAGGACTGATCTCATGTAGGATGGACTGGTTGGATCTCCTTACTGTCCAAAGGACTCACAACGTCTTCTCCAACACCACAGTTCAAAAGCATCAGTTCTTCAGTGCTCAGCCTTCTTCACAGTCCAACTCTCACATCCATACATGACCACTGGAAAAACCATAGCCTTGACCAGACGGACATTTGTTGGCAAAGTAATGTCTCTGCTTTTTAATATTCTGTCTAGGTTGGCCATAACTTTCCTTCCAAGGAGTAAGCGTCTTTTAATTTCATGGCTGCAGTCACCATCTGCAGTGATTTTGGAGCCCAGAAAAATAAAGTCTGACACTGTTTCCACTGTTTCCCCATCTATTTGCCATGAAGTGATGGGACCAGATGCCATGATCTTAGTTTTGTGAATGTTGAGCTTTAAGCCAACTTTTTCACTCTCCTCTTTCACTTTCATCAAGAGGCTTTTTAGTTCCTCTTCACTTTCTGCCATAAGGGTGGTGTCATCTGCATATCTGAGGTTATTGATATTTCTCCCGGCAATCTTGATTCCAACTTGTGCTTCTTCCAGCCCAGCGTTTCTCATGATGTACTATGCATATAAGTTAAATAAGCGGAGTGACAATATACAGCCTTGATGTACTCCTTTTCCTATTTGGAACCAGTCTGTTGTTCCATGTCCAGTTCTAACTGTTGCTTCCTGACCTGCATATAGGTTTCTCAAGAGGCAGGTCAGGTGGTCCAGTATTTCCATCTCTTTCAGAATTCTACACAGTTGATTGTGATCCACATAGTCAAAGGCTTTGGCATAGTCAATAAAGCAGAAATAGATGTTTTTCTGGAACTCTCTTGCTTTTTCAGTGATCCAGCGGATGTTGGCAATTAGGAGTAAGAAAAAGATGCATGACTTCTGACACTCTGAAGTTTATAAGTTTAATAAAGATCATAAAATAAAGCTTAAATTTAAAATAACAAGTAGAGTTTAGGATGACTGCTATAATGAAAATAATCTTGTTATATATACAGATATGGGGCATCCCTGCTGGCTCAGAAGGTAACAATACTGCAATGCAGGAGACCCGGGTTCAATCCCTGATTGGGAAGATCCCCTGGAGAAGGGAATGGCAACCCACTGCAGAATTCTTGCCTGGACCACTCCATGGACAGAGGAGCCTGGTGGGCTAGAGTCCATGGGGTCGCAAAAGAGTCGGACATGACTGAGCAACTAACACTTTCACTTTTCTCATATACAGATATAGAAGAAGGATAGGGTAGAGTTGGAGTTTTTTTTATCAGGGAACATATTTCTTTAGCCGTATGAATTGGTAGCTGAAGCCTTGAAAATCTTCCTCAAAAGCTGCAGGAATTGGGAGCTTCAAATCTCATTTCAATATTTATTCTCATTATATGGTGTTAAAATTGGGTATAAGAAGGAAAGCAATTGCATTTCTGATCATGTATTTCCTACTTGAGCCTTTGTTCCCTATTTGACTATTCAAAACTGGATGCCTATTTGAATTGTCACAAAAATATTTTTTTTAAATCTTCAAAGCAGCCAGTTGTCCATGTTTCAAATAAATTGATACTGTTCTCCTGCCATGTTAAGAAGTTTACAGAAATGAAGTAAATCATATTATGGATTGCATTTGTGGATTTTAGGTTTCTGGACTATCATTTTCCTTTAACCATGCTTTTCTTCAACATATAAATCTAGGGTGCTTTCAATAAAATTTATCTCCAGGAAATATTTTAATTTTTCCAAATTAAGAGTCTGAGCCTAATCTCTAATTTTATATTAGAAAGCATTACATCAGTCCTGCCATGATGGGTTTCCGTGGTGGCTCAGATGATAAAGAATCTGCCTGCACTGCAGGAGACCCAGGTTCAATCCCTGGAAAGATCACCTGGAGAAGGGAATCGCTGCCCTCTCCAATATTCGTTTTTGGAGAATTCCATGGACAGAGGAGCCTGGTGGGCTACAGTCCATGAGGTCACCAGAATCAGACACAATTAAGCAACTAACACTTTCACTGTTTTACTTTCTGGTTATTTTGCTGAACCAGCTGATGAGTAACTTTCATTTCTCTAGTTACCTTCTTGACTTCAACACTCATGTTTATCATTACCAGAGAGAGGAAACAGGAAAACCCTGGAATTCAAGGTTTAGTTTTAGACCATGCACCAGAGCATTACCATTTAGGACTGCTTTTTTTAATGATATAATCATAATAATTATAGTAATATCTCCTATTTATATATAATTCAGGTATAAAGTCATTTTATCCAAAGAACTTTGAAAACTTAAGATTGGCCTTCTTTATATGAAATGAAGAAACTGGGACTTAAAAGAAAAATTAAGTAAAAAAAATTACAGTCAGTCTGTGTTAATTAGGAGGGAATTAGAGGTCAAAACAAGGAAAGTTGAATTAGGTTGACATTTTGACTCTAAAACTCCAAAATCCATCTTCTTAACTTCTATGCTGTGGTATTGCTCTTTAGTTAAGGATATTGAGATTCTAACAGGGGCTTCTGCATTGTAGGTACTCAGAAAATACTCAGTAAGGAAAAAGCCTCCCCAGAATAATCTAATAGGATATAGGAAAGTATATGTAAAAGCAGGTAGTAGGTACACCAGGTGTTACTGCCCCATTGAATCCTCATGGCACTTTCTTGAAGGTAGCTGTTATTATCTCATTATGCAGGATAGGAAATAAAGATTTAGAGTTCTATGACTTGACACTAGCTGATAAATGATTTTGCATACAGACTGTTCTATTCTTCTAAAACAGAAAAAAAAAAGAAAACAACCTCTTGTGGAGTTGTTATTACTTCAAATGAACATTGGAGTTAACTCAGTGAAATGGCTATTAAAATAACTTGTGAACAGAGGCACTTACGATTCTTGTTATTTATTATTTATTATTTTTTAAAATAAATATTTGTTTGTTTATTTATTCATTTGTTTGACTGTGCAGGTGTTTGTTGTGGCATGAGGGTTCTTTATGTGTGGCATGTGCAATCTAGTTCCCTGATCAGAGCTGGAACCCTGGCCCCCTGCATTGGGAGCACAGAGTGTTAGCCCCTGGATCACCAGGGAAGTCTCTCTTGGTATTTATTATTAATGTTACCATTACCTACAGTTTTCCTCTTTCCCCTTCATCATATCAAGGTCTCCTCATAATGTGACTTCCCTCATTTCTCTCCAACAGTGAGTTGTTACCTGTCTCTGAATAAAACTTCTCTTTAAAAGATAGGAAGGGCTCTCCTGGCAGCTCAGCAGTAAAAAAAAGTTCCCCTGCAATGCAGGAGATGAGGGTTAGGTCCCTGGTTGGGAAGATCCCCTGGAGAAGGAAATGGCAACCCACTCCAGTATTCTTGCCTGGAGAATCCCATGGACAGAGGAGTTTGGCGTGCTACAGTCCATGGGTGTCACAAAGAGTCAGATATGACTTAGCGACTAGTCAACAAAAGGACAGAAAATATTGCCACAACTGGTAAAGAATATTAGGAGACAACCAGTAGATATATGAGAAAAATGGCATTCAGTAGGTTAGGAAATTGTAGTGGCCACCAAAATGTTCCCCTCTGACCTCCAGCTGCAGGGGGCAAACCTGGCTTGTGGCCTCAGCGGCTGCCCTCTACACTCCTCCACAGCCTTGGCATGGGGAGAGGGTGCTTCCCGTGGGCTGCTCCGGGCCACTGTCTGAGCCTGGCAGAGACCCAAAGGAAGGCTAGCTGCTGGCAGCCACGCCACTCCCCTGATCAGCAGCCTTGGCTCCAGGACTCATCACTAGATTTAGGAAAACTCCAAGAGCAGGCTTCCCAGATGGCCAGGCGTAAAGAATCCATCTGCCAGTGCAGAAGACACAGGAGATGAGGGTTCGATTTCTGGGTCGGGAAGATCCCCTGGAGAAGGAAGTGACAACCCACTCCAGTCCTCTTGCCTGGAAAATCCCGTGGACAGAGGAGCGTGGCAGGCCCCAGTCCATGAGGTCATAAAGAGTCAGACATGACTGAGCATGCACACACGTGTCTGAGAACAGAACTGTAATCTAACTTTTCTGTAGCAATTTTTCTGTTCTCTTTTTATTCCATTTCTTTGGGGTGGGATGGCATACCCAGTCTCCTCCTCCCCCTTTTCCTCTCACAGGACTTTTTCCTAATAAATTGGTTGCAGTCTCATTCTCTGCTGGCATCTGCTTCATACAAAAACAAAACAGAGAGGAAAAAAAAAACAAAAAAAAAGCACGAGTTTTTTAGAAATTTCCCAACGTCTGGATCTCCAGCTCCCAATAACACATCTTTGAAAGATTCACTTATTCTTGGGTCTCTCTTTGTTTACCAGACTAGAAAAAGACCGGGTTGTGGTAGATGACTCTCTTTAATTGCTTTCATTGTATGATTCTAGAACTATCAAATGCTGTCTAAGATATGGACTGACACATTGTTTCTTGTATTTCAGTACTAGATCATAGTGGTGCTAAATGGTTATTCCATGTGCAAATTGTTCTTTGATCTAAGAAAAAATATTATTTTTTCAAAGAGTAAATATTGCTTTGATTTTTGGCTCATGGATACCAACGTATTGCAACATAACAACATCAACAAAAAGTATCTTTGAAGATTTGCCATCATTAACACTTCTGATCCAGGACTGCTTATGTAATTTTAAAGCATGAAATGTCTTCCTAATTGGCCTTTTCCCCCAAATTAGAAGTACTTTAATTAAACAAAATTGCATATCCATTATCACTCTCAAAAACTGACTTAAAATTCAACTATTCTCTTCTGTTAGCTTTGAACTAGTTAGTGGCAATAGTAGCAAAGTTTTAAATCCAATCATGATATTAAAAAAACAACAACAAAAACCCACAATCCTACTCCAAAGGAGATTGCTTCTTTCTAAGTCAATACTTGATTCTTTAAAGGGACAATAGTTGTATTATTCACCTAAATGACAAATAGATCAAACACAAGATTTTTAATATGGTTGGGAAAGGTTATGGTATTTGTGCTGCAACTAAAGAAGCAGTAGTTATTGTTTGTCTTTAATTAAGAGGAGAACACTGATAATCCATCTTTATCAATGGAATGGAATGTGAGCCTAAAAACCTGCTAGATTTAATCTAAAATGGAGTGTTGAGATTTTCCAAAATCTCTTACACATTATCTCAGTGTAGGGCTATTTTTTTTTAAAATAATCTTGTTCTAAGGCTATGATCAATGAGAACTTTAAGAAGGATTTAGTGGTGATGATAGAATTCTTTTTTTTTTTTTCTCTTGAAAGATGCCACACTGGGGGAAAGTGAAATAATGGAAAAGAATTTTTGAGTTATTTGATAAAATTTTACAATGCACATTGAAGCTCTGTATTTTCAAAAGGTTTTAAACGCCAATATTCAAGTTAATAGTCTTGATACAAGGGCATGTTCAACCTTGGTATATGAGAATTGAAGCAATGATCATTCCAGATGCTGAGGTGGTCCAAATTTAAAATGCAGTGAAACTGTGCTTAGGCAAAATGTGTCACTAACATTTTATTTAAACCTAACTTATCTGTGAGACTTGCATTCAAATTTTATTAAAATAATTTACCTGATGCTGAAGCTGAAACTCCAATACTTTGGCCACCTCATGCGAAAATTTGACTCATTGGAAAAGTCCCTGATGCTGGGAGGGATTGGGGGCAGGAGGAGAAGAGGATGACAGAGGATGATGCCTGGATGGCATCACCAGCTCAATGGACATGAGTTTGAGTACACTCCAGGATTTGTACATATTTGGGTTCTATTCAAATGAACCTAAGGAGAAGACAGATGTATCATTAGTGTTCTCAGAAATCAGGTCCAGGAGTGACACCATGCCTGCTGTCTGGTAGGAGTGACCCGCCTAAAGTCAGTTTGTGGTCAGATTAACCATCACTTCAGTCAGAAAGAAACCAATTGCAAAAATGTTAGACATCTTTCCAAAGGCAAGTCAAATCATGAGTCAGGGACATGGTGCCAACATTATTTCAGGGAATTCATACCATTCCTCAACCTCAGGGTGAATGCTGAAATACTTAGTACTGCCATACCGTCAGTCTCATTTGGCAGGTTGCACTTAGTTTTCAGCAATGATGGTGAACATTTAAAAATTTAATAAAGCACAATGTGGCGGGCCAAGATTCTCATTTCATTTTTACATCTGTTTGTAAAGTATACTAAATCTTCTGCTTCTCTATGGGTAGAAGAGCTGGACTTAAAAAATGTTGCTTATGGAGAAGGGTTTCATTTCAACTGGAATGTTCTTCTTTGTGTATGTACTTCTTATATACACTGTAGTACCTATGTTTAGTTCGCTCTCTTTCAAAAAAAAGAAAAACATACACTTGTGGCTTTATATGTAATGTGTGTGTTTGTGAATCCTTCACAAAATCTAGAAAGATCTTAATTGTGTTCAAATACTTCAACTCATTATTACTGAGCTGATTTTTCATTTGAAGAGCATCTTGCCTTCTTGATACCAGCTGTATTTTAATTCTAGTCAAAATGTTTTACCAATAAAATAATTTATAGATTAGGAAGGGAAGACTCCCTTGTTCTTATTTACTTGCACTTCCAATTGGACAGTTTTAAGTCTTAGTTCAAGCTGGTTTTAGAAAAGGCAGAGGAACCAGAGATCAAATTGCCAACATTTGCTGGATCATTGAAAAAGCAAGAGAGTTTCAGAAAAACATCTATTTCTGCTTTATTGAATATGCCAAAGCCTTTGACTGTGTGGATCACAATAAACTGTGGAAAATTCTGAAAGAAATGGGAATACCAGACCACCTGGCCTGCCTCTTGAGAAATCTATATGCAGGTCAGGAAGCAACAGTTAGAACTGGACATGGAACAACAGACTGGTTCCAAATAGGAAAAGAAGTACGTCAAAGCTGTATATTGTCACCCTGCTTATTTAACTTATATGCAGAGTACATCATGAGAAACGCTGGGCTGGAGGAAGCACAAGCTGGAATCAAGATTGCTGGGAGAAATATCAATAACCTCAGATATGCAGATGACACCACCCTTATGGCAGAAAGTGAAGAGGATTTAAAGAGCCTCTTGATGAAAGCGAAAGAGGAGAGTGGAAAAGTTGGCTTAAAGCTCAACATTCAGAAAACTAAGATCATGGCATCTGGTCCCATCACTTCATGCCAAATAGATGGGGAAACAGTGGGAACAGTGGCAGACTTTATTTTTTTTGGGGGGGGTGCTCCAAAATCACTGCAGATGGTGATTGCAGCCATGAAATTAAAAGATGCTTATTCCTTGGAAGGAAAGTTATGACCAACTTAGACAGCATATTAAAAAGCAGAGACATTACTTTGCCAACAAAGGCCCATCTAGTCAAGGCTATGGTTTTTCCAGTGGTCATGTATGGATGTGAGTTGGACTGTGAAGAAAGCTGAGTGCTGAAGAATTGATGCTTTTGAACTGTGGTGTTGGAGAAGACTCTTGAGAGTCCCTTGGAGTGCAAGGAGATCCAACCAGTCCATTCTGAAGGAGATCAGTCCTGGGTGTTCACTGGAAGGACTGATGTTGAATCTGAAACTCCAGTACTTTGGCCACCTGATGCAAAGAGCTGACACATTTGAAAAGACCCTAATGCTGGGAAAGATTAAGAGTGGGAGGAGAAGGGGATGACAGAAGATGAGATGGTTGGATGGCATCACTGACTCAATGGACATGAGTTTGGGTAAACTCTGGGAGTTGGTGATGGACAGGGAGGCCTGGCATGCTCTGGTTCTTGGGGTCGCAAAGAGTCAGACACGACTGAGTGACTGAACTGAACTGAACTGAAGTCTTAGTTATTTATACACTGGAAAAAAAAAAAAAAAAGATGTTCTTTGGCCACACCTTGTGGCATCTTGATTCCTCAGTCAGGGACCAAACCCTGGCTGTCTGCACTGGGAGCACAGAGTCCTAACCATTGGACCACCAGGGATGTCCCTGACTTAATTTTTGAAGTAAGCCTGGTCACATCCCTGCCAGCTCTCAGCTTTGGTTACTGTTGCTAATAACATGTTAATTATACAGCTTCAAATGTATCATGTCCTCCCATTTCTTTACCCTCTCCATTTCTTTGTCTTATCACATTTTCTTGCTTGCTTGCTTTGTTTACTTTTTTTCACTTTTCCCCAGTATGCTAGTTTTCAGGCCACAGTCCTTCTTCACTTCCCACACTTTATTTCAGCTAACTATTTTTGCTGAAAACCTGGGCTTTTCTTCTTCTCCACCATAGAATTTTTTTTTTTTTTTATGGCTAGAAAAACACTGCTTTTCTCATTATTGTAGAGTATCGATATATTACAAATTTAATTAATTATCTATTTGCAAGTTGTACTGACTCAAGAAAGCAGAAAACTATGCTCAAATCATATTTCTTATTGTTATTATTACTAGTAATCTTGGTAGCAGCACATTTGGAGAATAAATAGCAAATCTTAGAAATTGGCTCAACAGTTTACAGACATAAGTGCATTTAATGAAAGCAATAACACCACCTGATTAAACAAGCCAGTAACCTAGAATTCTCTTTAGACTAGAGATTATAGATTGGCCATTAATTTGCTATACTTCATACACTGTTGTGTTTTCTTTAGCCAAAGTTAAAAAAAAAAACTGAATTATTAAAAAGCTTACAGCAATGCAAAAATGTTCATTACTTTGGTGGAAAAATTAGTAGATTTGGCAATATTTGGCCCAGATTTTCGTATGATTTCAACTGGCAGTTGGCTGCCTTCTTTGAGAAGAGTCTGCTCTCCCTTATGTCTCTACCATTCTTCTTCTTCTTCTTTGTTTTTTTTTTTTTGGTTTTCATTGTACTGAATTTTATTTTATTTTCTTTGGAATCCACGCAGCATACAATGGACCGAGTAGCATTGCTAACCCCCATCTCTGGTCAAAATAAGCAAAACTTTGAGTTAGATGGGAGTTCTCCAAGATATATTACCATAAGAGTTTTTATCGTTGACATGAATTTCATTGTCTTTCCTGTGACTAGCTGAAAGCTCTTTATTTTTTGAAGTTGAATTATAGTTGATTTATAATACAATGCTGTGTTATTTTCTGCTCTATGGAAAAGTGATTCAATCATACATTTGTGTAAAAATTCTGAAAGAGATGGGCATACCAGACCACCTGATCTACCTCCTGAGAAACCTATATGCAGGTCAGGAAGCAACAGTTAGAACTGGACATGGAACAACAGACTGGTTCCAAATAGGAAAAGTAGTACGTCAAGGCTGCATATTGTCACCCTGCTTATTTAACTTATATGCAGAGTACATCATGAGAAGTGCTGGGCTGGAAGAAGCACAAGTTGGAATCAAGATTGCCGGGAGAAATATCAATAACCTCAGATATGCAAATGACACCACCCTTATGGCAGAAAGTGAAGAGGAGAGTGAAAGCCTCTTGATGAAAGTGAAAGAGGAGAGTGAAAAAGTTGGCTTAAAGCTCAACATTCAGAAAACTAAGATCATGGAATCTGGTCCCATCACTTCATGGCAAATAGATGGGGAAACAGTGGATGACTTTATTTTTTTGGGCTCCAAAATCACTGCAGATGGTGATTGCAGCCATGAAATTAAAAGACGCTTACTCCTTGGAAGGAAAGTTATGACCAACTTAGACAGCATATTAAAAAGCAGAGACATTACTTTGCCAACAAAGGTCTGTCTAGTCAAGGCTATGGTTTTCCCAGTGGTCATGTATGGATGTGAGAGTTGGACTCTGAAGAAGGCTGAGTGCCAAAGAATTGATGCTTTTGATTGGAGAAGACTGTTGAGAGTCCCTTGGACTGCAAGGAGATCCAACCAGTCCATCCTGAAGGAGATCAGTCCTGGGTGTTCACTGGAAGGACTGATGCTGAAGCTGAAACTCCAATACTTTGGCCACCTCATGTGAAGAGTTGACTCATTGGAAAAGACCCTGATGCTGGGAGGGATTGGGGGCAGGAGGAGAAGGGGACGACAGAGGATGAGATGGCTGGATGGCATCACCGACTCGATGTAGTCAAGTTTGAGTAAACTCCGGGAGTTGGTGATGGACAGGGAGGCCTGGTATGCTGCGATTCACAGGATCGCAAAGAGTCAGACACGACTGAGCGACTGAACTGAACTGATATATATATCCCTTTTTTATATTATCTTCCTTTGCGGTTTATCATAGGATATTGAATATAATTCTCTGTGCTACACAGTTGGACAGTGTTGTTTACCCATTCTATGTATCAAAGCTTACATCTGCTAACTCCAACCTCCCACTCCATCCTTCTCCCAACTCCCTGAACCCTTGGCAAGTCTGTTCTCTATGTCTGTGCATCTGTTTCTGTTTTGTAGGTAAGTTCATTAGTGGCATGTTTTAGATTCCACACATATGTGATATCATATGGTACTTGTCTTTCGCTCAATCTTTGCTTAGTAAGTTAATCTCTACTTGCATCTTTCTCTACCATTCTTCGTAGTTTTATGCCTCCTTTCTTCCAGTCTTGCATATTTCCCGTCTAACCCCAGTAAGCATTTGAATTTTTTGAAGTCTGTTCAGTCTCTTTATGGTATTTGTTACCTCTACTTGACCAGCAATTTCTGGTAGTTTTATCCTCTGAGTCAGAGCTTAGCAAACATTTTCTTTAAAGGACCAGCTAGCAAATGTTTTAGGCTTTGCAAACCCTAAGTTGTCTGTCAACTTCTCAGCTCTGCTGTTTTCATCCCAAACCATCCAAAGACAGAATGCAAACCATTAGAAATGACCCTGTTCTGCTATAGCCCTATTTATGAAAATAGGCATCAAGCTGGATTTGGTTCTCAAGCTGTCATTTGCTTGATCCTGCTCTAGATAATCCTGTGATAAAGTGTTTTATCCAAAACATTGTATCTTGGAAATGCTCTATTAAAAAATATCCTGTAAAAAGTGAAATAAACACCTATCATAGATTTAAATTATCTGGAAAAAAAAATGGTGCTATTGAGAGGCCTTCATCTTTGTTGACTTAATAATATTGGGAAAAAACATTGACCAAAAAATTGACAAAATCTTTATTTTAAACTTAATGAGCCTTAATAGCTAAAAGTTCAGCTTGAACCATCTTTGCAGTGAAAGTCTTTTTTATTCCTTAATATTTATTCTTTTGGCTTAGTCCAAGTTTAGTTGTGGGGCATGGGAACTTTGGTTGTGGCGTGTGAACACTTGGTTGCTACATGTGGGATCTAGTTCCCTGACCAGGGGTGGAACGCGGGCCCCCTGCATCGAGAGTGCAGAATCTTAGCCACTGGACCACCAGGGAAATCCCCACTGGAAGTTTTAAATCTATCACTTCTCCTCCTTCACTGCCGCCAATATAGTTCAGTTCCTTGATTCTCCTTTCTTTTCCATCTTATCTGTAAAAAGTTAATGCACGCATATGAGGGAAGAAAAGAAAAGTAACAAAATACATCTAAAGCAGATCCGTTCTACCCTAGAGCCCTAATTCCTGTCTCAGAGTCAGAGTTAGCTTTCTGTGTATTCTCCTGCTATGTTCTATACATATATAAGTACAATGAATGTGGATGTGTGCACGCATTCTTTTCATCTTTTCTTTCACATAGTCTGAGAATCCTTTTTAAAAAGCTAGGTATCACACAATGTTGTTCTATTACCTAAAGTCAGAATCAGAACACTTAATGGAGAAAACGTACGTAAATCCTGTGAGCTGATGATTTCCTTCAGGCGAGTTTCCTACCACTTCTTTAGTAATCTCTTATGTTCTATGCTCCTTAGGTTTTTGTTTTGTTTTTTTTCTATCTATAAGATGGAAGGGAGAAAGGAAATGATACTGTTGTATCATAAACATTTTATGAGGATTGTGGGTTACTGTCTGTAAAATATTAAGCATAAATAAGTATTCCATGGTAACTTGGGAATAGTAGTGGGAGCGGTGGTGATTGTATGTACAATAAGCTGTTATACAACGGAGGTATTACCAAAAAGGATGTAGTACATCATGACATTTCCAAGTTTAAAATTATTTTAAGTGTCTAATTCCATTTAATCTTCATTTGCACATCCACCAATTTATTCACAGTAACTGGGGCAGAGTGAAAAATCAAATGTTAGATAATATTGATAGGGTCATTGATTTCAAAGACCTCATATTCTAGAATAGGAAGCAGATGGCATATCAACCAGCACATAAAGTTAGTGATTGCATATTATGCAGAGGAATCTGCAGGTGATAAAGAAGGTGATAGGGTGCAGGTTTAAGAGTGTTTTGCTACTGAGTTTAGATCGCTGGGGTATTGGAGCTGTAGTCCACATGAGTTATCATTGTCCTAAAACATAAAATGTCAGCAGTGGCTATGGGGTTCGGCAACCAAGGTGGCCTTGTTTAACCTTAAGGGCTTAAGAACACTCCTAGAACATGCCTTAACCTGAACCCAGGGAAAACAGTCATCAGAATTCTCACAGAATTTATTTCCCTTAAGACTTGAGGAGCTTAGTAAATAAAAGGTAGGCTTGTACCGAAGAATGTTGGGGAAAGGATGAAATGTAGCAATAGAACAAAATGACAGAAAAAGGACCTTGGGCTAACTTCTTGGTTAAGTGCAATAGCACAAATGGAAAAAGCAACTTGTCCAATGCTTTCTTCAATATTTCTTAACAGAATTTTGAGGACAGAATGAGAGAAAATGCAACCACAATTTCAAGAAAGGTTAGCTCATCTACTTTTGATGAGCTGTATCTTTGAGGAAGAAGTGTATAGTCAAATGGTTGTCAGAACTTACTAGGTAGAAGATGAGAGTTGTATAATCAATTTTAGTCACTTTTAGGCACCTTTTTTTCTGTAGACAAAGAGAAGTCATTGTATCATTTGGGCCATCTTTTAATAACCCAAAGCATTAACTAAAGTGAGCAATACTTATTATGTAACTCTCAAAAGCATTGCTTACATTAAGGATACTTTATATACATTATCTTATTAATCCACATAACAAACACAGGAAGTAAGGATTAATACCCTACTTTATAGATGAAGAAATGCCAGCTAAGACTCTGGGAAAAAAAAGAAATAAATTTAGGGGAAATCTGTATTTCAGTCCAGACGTACATGCTCTTCCCCAGACCTCAGTTCCTTACAGAACAGGTTCCTATCATACACTGATGGAAATTAATAAGCTTGCCTATCAAATCAGTACCAAGAATGCCGGGTTATGTTCTTTGCCTGTATAACCTCATTTATAGCTAAGATAATGTTGCATCTATTTGAAATCTATTCACTGTCTATCTAAATATGTAACTCAGAACTCTGAGGCTTTTCTGGCTCATCTGAGGCCCAGATCCCAATCTTGTACATAGTGAACAGAGGACAGGGCTGCAGGAGTGTGCATATCAGGAAAGAGTTTTGCTGACCAGGAGAGGGAAAGAAATTGAAAGTGAATTTCGGGTCCAGCTCTTTCCCACCCCATAGACTATAGCCCGCCAGGCTCCTCAGTCCTTGGGATTTTCCAGGCAAGAACACTGGAGTGGGGTGCCATGGCCTCCTCCAGGGGATCTTCCAGAGCCAGGGATCGAACCCAGGTCTCCTGCATTGAAGGCAGATTCTTTACCATCTGAGCTGCCAGGGAAGCCCAAGGAGAGGAAAGACAGGGTAGAAAGGTTTGTATCAGCCGCCCTGGGGGTGGACATGCATAAGTGCCAGGAGGAACAGGGCTTTGAGCACACCCTGATCTACCCTGAGACAAAAACATTTTCAGCTGTGGACAGAGTCTTCCATGAACATGGTCACCAGGTGGTCATACAATCGATCAGAATGCCAAACGTTTTAAATGCCAGAGACGTGTGTGTGTGTGTGTGTGTGTGTGTGTGTGTGAGTGAGTGTGAGAGAGAGCGAGCACATGCTTGTGTATGCGATACTCTGAAATCTTACTTTGAGTATGAAATGTCATTGCTTCTTTCCTGTGTTTTTTGTCTTTATTTTTTAAAGTGGAGTAGAATTGCTTTACAATATTGTTTCAGCTTCTACTCTGCAACATGAATCAGCTCTAGGTATGTGTACCCCCTCCTTGTTTCCAGTTTTTTTGTTTTTGTTTTCTCTTTTAGTCTGAAATACTTTGCTATGTCCTTTGCCTACTCTGCCTTTAAATTCAACTTCTTCCAGGAAGCCTTCCTGGACCCCATTCATAATCCTCTCTTCTTTGCCTTGTGCATTCCTCTCTTGGTGGGCTTACCACACCATGCTGCATGTTGTTTATTCATCTGCTTGTCTCTCTTGACTCTGAAGGTTCTTGAGGGCAAGGTCACTGCCTTATTAATCTCTGTGTCCCCTGTACCAATCCCTATAGGTATAGCATGAGCATTCTTTGACTTGAAGTGAATTATACAAATGGTAAATGAATATTTTCAATTTTGCCCTATGAAGGCAAGGTGGGGTTAATTAGCTGAAGATTCTAGAAACACACTGGTTGAAAAATCAAGTGCCATTTTCTCTCCCAAATTCAGTTTTTAATCCCTTCCTCTGATTTCCTGGTTTGTGATGAAAGATGTAAAGCTGTCAGGGTTTTATGAATCTTGCCACTAGCCTACAAAACCTCTCAAATATGATTCAATTTCATGCAGACAGAGACTCAGAGCAACTTGGCAGTTAACAGCTAATGGCTTTTAAGGGTTTAAGTCAGCCCCAAACATTATTTCAATGAGTTTTTGTGGTTTAATTACCTTAAAACATTAAGTAGTCAAAGAGCCCATCAATACAGATACATTTAGAGATATCAAATGTGCACTGCTCACAAATACCTTTGAAGATATCTAATACAGCATCTTATTTTGCCAAAGAAAGCACATAAAAAATAGTTTAAGTTTACCTATTTGAGCCTAATGATGTGTGCCACAGTTAAGCTGAGAGAAACGTGAATTCAAAAGAATTCTCTAAACAGCAAAGGAATAGATTTACAAAGCCAGAGACAGAGCATTTTCTGCTCCACCCTGTTCTCTCCCATACAATGTTGTTAATATCAACAGTTGGGCTTAGTGGTTAAGATCCTAGGCTCTGGATTTGAATAGCTCTCAGTTCAAGTCTCAGCTCTGCAATGCATAGAGAGGTTAAGTAACAGGAGAGAATAACAGTTATTATTCAGTTAAGTTTTTGCAATGATTTCATGAAATAATACATGCAGAAATGGTCATAATACCAACTAATATGTGTTAGGCATTCTTTTATTTTAAAAAACTATTTTTTTTTTTTTTTTTGCAAATTCCTGCTTTGTTTTTGGTTGCCCTGGGTCTTGGTGGCTGTGCGTGGGCTTTCTGTAGGTGCAAAGAGTAAGGGCTACTCTTTGTTGTGGTGCAGGGGCTTCTCATTGCAGTGGCTGCTCTTGTTGCAGAACACGGACCCTGGAGCCCAGGCTCAGGAATTATGGCTTGGTTGCTGGGTGGCATGTGGAACTTCCCAGGCCGGGGATAGAACCCGTGTCCTCTGCACTGGCAGGCAGATTCCTATCCACTGCACCAACAGGGACATCCTAAAAAGGCTATTCTTGTGATTTTGGAGGAGATGGAAAACAACAATAAGAAGCTTGCAGGGTCACTATCCTATTTTCAGACTATAAAAATGGGCCTTAATATCTTCATTGTGATTTTTCTTATTTAGACTGCAATTAAGGAAACCAAAGGTTGTCACCTATTTTATGCCTTGTTTCAGATGTCTACAAAACTTGTGTCTATCCTTGGACTCACTGTAACTTCATTACTCTTTTCAAGTCAAATCACATCCCAACCTCAACAATTCAAATTGGTCTAGGATCCCTCACTAACAAAATGTTAATATTTATGAGTAATGCATTTTGGGTTCAGAGATAGGAGAGAAACCTTCAGGGAGACAGAATGAGTTATTGACCTGCTATAGAATGTGTCATTTGGACAGAGCTGCTTTGTAGGAAGAGATGATTCAAATGCACAATTTCAAGGGGCGATGCAATCTAGTTTGCTAATCTCTCATTATGCTAAGGTGAGGCTTTTGTGAAAGCTGACTGCTCATTAGCATCTCTAACCCACAGAAGAATCCAGATAATGGGCGCCAGTTTTATTCTCGTTACTGAGCATTCTCTTGTTTACATTCCTTTCTTTTTTTGGAAAGAAAAAAAAGTTTTATTGGAGGATAGTTGCTTTACAATATTGTGTTATTTTTCTGCTTTCATAAAGCCATCATTTAAAAAATTAAGTGCAGTAAAAGGTAAAGGCAGACCATTTTCCCTATGATCATGGACAGCACATATTAGACAACGTTTACTTGTTTTTGCCTTGAAAGAATTCAAGTGAGCACCTCATGACCTCTGAAGTCACTTATCCCCCTTCCCGAGTCACATCTACTTTGACCACCACTGAGCACATTTCTTCACCAGTTTTGCTCCCACAACAGGCAAGCTGGTGTCTCTTTTTCGAGAAAATGCAGTTTTAAAACTGCACCTAAAATCATTTTTGATCTAATGAATGTGAAAGTGTTTTTGCCCATTAGCTGGCTAGAAGAAAATATAGTTTTTTGTGTGTTTGGTTTTTTTTTTTTTTAAATAATTAAATTTACTTATTTTAAATTTAAGGATATGTTTGTTTTTTAGATTAAAGAGATAACAGGGAAACTGGAATGATAGTAGAAAGCTATAATTTAACATGTGTTATGAATCTGGGCCAGCCAATTCGTGCAAGCTGGCATATTAAACCCCTTGAGTGGGGAAAACTCCAAATGCTAGCTCAGAGGTTTCAATTAGATTATAATAGGAGAGTTTTATTGATATTAAGCTATGAGAAAGGGTAAGCTAACAAAGGAAAGAAAGAATACATATAAACTTTTCTGCTTTTTCTTTTTACTTTATATTTTGGAATAATTTTAGATATACAGAAAGTTCCAGAGATAGTATAGAGAATTCCCATATACCCTTCACTCAGCTTCCTCTAATGTTAACATCTTACTTAACCATAGCTGTCAAAACTCGGATCTTAACATTATTCCAGGGCTGTCACTTAAATTACAGACTTAATTTGGGCTTCTCCAACTTTTCCACTAGTTTCCTGCTGTTCCAGAATAGAGTTCAGGATGCATGTGTATAAAGGCTCTTCAGTCATGTCCAACCCTGTACAACCCAATGGACTGTAGCCTACCAGGCTCCACAGTCAAGGGGATTCTCTAGGCAAGAATAGTGGAGTGGGTTGCGGTGTCCTCCTCCAGGGATTCTTCCCAACCCAAGAATCAAACCCTCTTCTCTTACATCTATCTACCTGCATTGGCAGGGAGGTTCTTTACCACTAGTGCACCTCGGAAGCCCAGAGTTCAGGATACCCATTCACATTTAGTCAGCATATCTCCTTAGCCTCCTCTGTGAGAGTTTCTGTCTTTTCTTGTTCTGTATGACTTTGATGGTCTTCCCATGTGGCCCAGACAGTAAGGAATCCGCCGGCAATGTGGGAGATCTGGGTTCAGTCCCTGAGTTGGGAAGATCCCCTGGAGGAGAGCATGGCAACCCACTCCATTATTCTTGCCTGGAGAATCTCATGGACAGAGGGGAGTATGTGTTAGTCACTCAGTCGTGTCCGACTTTGCAACCCCATGGACTGTAGCCTGCAGGCTCCTCTGTTAGTGTGTTAGGCTACACTGAACAATGTAAATCTAATGTGCCATTAGATGAACTGAATAATGATTAACCGGGAATCACCAAAGTATTTATTAGCTTTTAATTGCCCTAATAATAATGATAGTAGAAAGTACTAGGATAATTATGAACCTGTCTGGATTGTGGTGTAGTTGGAGAAGCACAGATTTGGAGCCAGACAGATCTAAATTAACTCCATGCTTTCATTTTCATAGCTTCATGACATTGGACAATGCATTTTCCCTCTGTGAAATGTAGATGATAAATTCCATTTTTGGGTTTGTTTAACAGGTTATAGAGAATGGATCTAAAGCATCTAGTATTGTGCCTGATGCATAGGCATTCAATAATTGGCAACCGCAGTGCTAGCAGTCACTGTTGTTAGTATAGTCCTTTGCCCCAAGAAATTTGCATCATAAAAAAGAAAGGATAAGTTCCTTTGAGGCAAAACAGTGCATCTTCCAGAGGGGCCTGAAGCAAGGGTTGCAGTAAGCAGAGGGAGTAGATAGATTTGCCTGGTAGCTGAGATGGTAAAGAATCTGCCTGCAATGCGGGAGGCCCTGGTTCAATCCCTGGGTCATGAAGATACCCTGGAGACGAGAACAGCTACCCCCTTCAGTATTCTGGCCTGGAGAATTCCATGGACAGAGGAGCCTGGTGGGCCACAATCTGTGGGGTCTCAAAGAGTCAGACACAACTGAGTGACTAGCATCTTCACCTTCCTTCCCTGGTGGCTCAGATGGTAAAGAATCTGCTTGTAATGCAGGAGACCCAGGTTTGATCCCTGGATTGGGAAGATCCCCTGAAGGTGGGCATGGCAACCCACTCCAGTATTCTTGCCTGGAGAATCCCATGGACAGAGGAGCCTGGTGGGCTGCAGTCCGTGGGGTCAGAAAGATCAGACACGACCGAGAGACAAACATTTTCACTTTTTTCTGGCTGGGAAAGTGAGGTCCGGCACTTGTTTCTGACGAAGTGCCTGCAGACAGACAGGTGTTCTCCAGGGTCACTGGGGTTCTCTCTTTTATGGAACACCCAGAAAAGACATTTCCACTCAGAGGCAACTTGTTTCATGCACGCACACCTTTAAACTGATTTTAAAGCTGATATTCTTCAGCAGCATCACTGGCTTCCACCACAAGTGGAATAGGTATCAAGTTTTTCCTCTTGTTTTTCTCAGAGAAGAAAACCACTGAGCAATTCCTTAAACCCCTGGCCTAATGTCATCATTGAGCTGACCCTAAGTTTTTATAGGTAAGTTGCTGAATTGCTCTGTGGCTCCAAGTATCAGATCCCTCATTAGTAAAACCATGCAAGTAATAAACTCTGATATGCAGGAATACTCTGAGCCATTTTACCCTATCCTCACATCAAGTGCCTAACATGGGTCCTTTCAGATGAAGTGTATCAGTCTGTGACCCAGTCCCTGCTAGTAAGATCTCATCTGTGACCAAGTAAAACTGAGATGGTTACCTTGGTGTTATCATCTTATCATCTTGCCTCCATTTTCACTATGTTCTCTACCATGGTCATCAAGTAAGGTCAGACCCTCTCCTCTCCCCTTAATACAAAATAATAGGCCAGTACATTGAAACCACTGTCAGTAAGTATTGTCAATAACCATGCTCTAAACTCATTAAAAAGGGCTTAAATCATTTCATCCAAAACAAAATCACACTTCTTCTTCTTCTCCTCCTCCTCCTCTTCTTCTTCATCATCATTGTTCATCAGCTATTTTTTACTTGGCCATTGCTAAGGTCTGAATGTTTCTGTCCCCCTAAACTTGTATTTTGAAATCCTAATCCCCAAGAGGATAATATTTGGAGGTGGGGCTTTTGAGAGATAATTGGGTTATAAAGGTGGGAGCCCTCATGATTGGGATTAGTGCTTTTATGGGAGAGGCCCCACAGAGTTTCCTGGCCCCTTCCACCATGTGAGGGCATAAAGAGAAGTTGGCAGTCTTATTGCCCAGAAGAGGGTCTTCTAAAAGCCTGACCATGGTGGCACCCTAATCTCAGGCTTACACCCTCCAAAGCAGTGAGAAGTACATTTCTGTGTTTACAAACCACTCAGTCTGTAGTATTTGTTACAGCATCCCTAGCAGACTAAGACTGTCATCACTGGGCTTTGCTAGGCACATGATCTCATTTAATCCCACAAACAACTTCTCAAGGTAAGTTTTATTATGATTCCCATTTTATGGACAAAGTAGCTGAGGCTTGTTTTGGTGAATCTGCCCCACCTTTTAGAGGTAATACACAAGAGGCTGGAGTTGATCACATTTCCTGGTTGCAGTGTCCATTTACAATTCTTTGTACATTATTTTTATCCTAGATCATGTGACTAAAGCTAAGTGGCTTACAATCATTAAGATATTCTTAAAAATAATTTTGTGAATTAATTTGTTTATTTTTGGCTGTGCTGGCTCTTCATTGCTGCATGGGCTTTTCTCTAGTTGTGGCGAGCAGGGGCTACTCTCTAGTTGCCCTGCGAGGGCATCTCCTTGCAGTGGCTTCTCTTGTTGTAGAGCACAGGTTTCAGTAGTTGTGGCTCATGGCCTCAATAATTGTGGTTCCTGGGCTCCATAGATGTGTTTCCTGGGTTCTAGAGCACAGGCTCAGTTATTGCACAGGCTTAGTTGCTTTGAGGCACATGGGCTCTTTCTGAACCAGGGATCAAACCCATGTCTACTACATTGGCAGGCAGGTTCTTTACCTCTGAGCCCCCAGGGAAGTCCAGGACATTTTTATACCACATATGTCAGTTACTGGTTGGTCATCGCTCCAGTGTGACAATAAGGAGGCTAAGTTTTCATTTTTTTCCATGACAAGTCTTTATCTTGGAGAAAATTTCCTATTCTATTCTTATTTGAATCAACAGTGTAGCTACTGTAAAGACATCTTTCTGTAAGTGTCTGTAGATAATATGTCCCTGAATTGTTTTAATTTATAGTAGGACTGGAGGAATATTATGCATATCAGTCTTATAAAGAATGTGACATAAATTATAGCTACATTTAGCAGCACACAATTATTTTCTTCCAGAGAAATCGTTCATTATGGGGAAGGAATTGGAAAATTGGCATGCAACATTGTCTCTTGACATAATGTGGTCAGGTTCCTCTACTCAATTGTCTAGATGTTTAATACCTGAAAATAATTAGCTTTTCTTTGAGAATTTTTCAGGATCTACTTACATTTTTGTATCTTTGCCTGGGGTAAGGAGCAAAATTGTGTTTATGATATTACTGATATCACTATTATAGTGGTAATAGAGATATTACTGGGCTTCCCTAGTGGCTCAGACAGTAGAGAATTTGACTGCAAAGTAGGAGACCCAGGTTCGATCCCTAGGTTGAGAAGATCCCTGGAGAAGGGAATGGCAGTCCACTCTGGTCTTCTTGCCTGGAGAATCCCATGGACAGAGGAGCCTGGTGGGCTACAGTCCATGGGATTGCAAACAATCAGACATGACTGAGCAACTAACACTTTCACTTTCAGTGATATTAGTGATATCACTATTATAGTGATACTAGAAAAACTGTGTTTATGGCAATAGTGATATCAGTACCTATTTTGACATTAGCATTGTAGGGTTGCTACGGAGTTGACAGAATAAATCTCAGGTGTTTGGTGCAGTTCATTCATGTATTAGTTCATTCTATTTGGAGAAAACCTACTAGGTGTCGGACCTGTGCTACATTTTGGGTGTGCAAAGGTGAATACAACAAGATCACACCTAAACACTGATCTCAAGAAAATTTTTGTCTAGGGTAAGATTCAGGCAATAAAAAAAGAAAAATATAGTTTACAGATTTCAATAAGTCCTATAAAAATAAAAACCTATGAAAGAGAATAGTTTCATCATCAGGGACTCCAGGGAATTCATTTTAAGCAGAGCTCTAAAGTTATAGAGCTCTAAACCTAGGCCAGCAAAGGACAAAGGTCTGTTCTTAAAAGAAGGCAGAGAATGTGTGATTCTTTGGAGCTGGAAACTGATATTTGTGAGGAACTGAAAGACCAGTGTAGTTTGGACTTAGTAAACAAAGACAAGTTATAGCTCATTGTGAGGTCTCAGATGTCAATGGAAAACAGGGAGATTTCACAGAGTTAAGGAACTTTCTCTGGGTCACCCAGCTAATCAGTGGTCATTTGAACCCAGGTTTTGTTACTGCTAATATCAGCTTATTTCTCATTAAGTCCTTAGAATGAGAACATTTAAGAAATTAAGGATGATAATTAGTAATAACAGTAGTAAGAATTGCTAAGCTGAGTTAATGCTTCTATGTGTTAAACTCCCTTGTAATCACTTTTCAAGCACTGAAGAACTTAATCATCACATTTTGGTTCCATCTGACCAGTCTTCTTTCTTATTTTGCTTTGAACAGTACTCAGAACTTGAATGAACAATAAAAAGTTTCTTCTACTCATCCTTATTATTTGAGTCCTAATGAAGTGTGACTTTAATAGGATTAGAAAATCACACATCCCAGTGACTGTCCTGATAAGGAACGTGGCTCAGTATTCACTCTTGTCGCCTCCATGCCTCTGGAAACATTTGTATTCTCCGGCTTACTTAGCCCCCAGGAGAAGATCTTCCTAAAGATGTAGGCACCATCCGGCTTTTGTGGGCAGTGCTATCAGAGTGTCCTTTTCATTCCACAGTTTTCCAACCCACATCATCATTCCTAGAAGCAGCACTCCAGATATAGTCTGTCAGTGATTCCTAAAATGCCTGTTGATATATGAATTTTGTCAGAGCCAAAGCAAACAAATAAAGAAATATAGCTGTGTGTAGCAAAAAGATCTGAATTGTCCCAATCCCTTTATTTACTATTGGATGAGAACGGGCATATCAGACAACACTCTACCCACCAAGATGCAAGCTCAATTGCGATTACCATTCCTCTTCTCTATCAGACCATATTCTGTGCCACTCATTCTCTGTATTTGAAGGATATCTTTAGTTTTCCTAAGCAGGTTATTAGGTTTTCAAAAATAAGATAACATGGTTTGGTTTTTTGAAGAGCAAAGAGCCCCTTCAAGAAAGACTCTCCCTTCTGTTTCCTTTGAAGGTAATCATTTGTTGGAAATAGTAAGCCTGGAACAAAAGAATCACAGTACCATGACTAAAGCTAAGAGAATTTGCGAAGAGAAGTTCCCCAAATGCAGGCCTTTGGAGCCAGTAATTTAAAGCTGTGTCACACTGTTGCATTGGGACCAAGCTCACAGGGTCACCTGATGATGCCAATACATAAACAGCCAAATGAACCTCAGTCTCTTTAAAAGTTATTATGCCTGTAGAACTCAAGAATGTGTGGTTCGTTTACTGTCATTCCTGAAAAGTTCTGTTTCTCTGGTAGTAACTGATAAAGAAGGGGATTTCTCAAAGTCAATCACTCAAAATAAAGAACTTAAATCCATTTTAACATACCTCTGGGAAGCAGATCTGCATTAACCTAATCTATGACTTCTCCAGCAATAATAAGGGTTAAGAGAATAAACAGCCACTGGTGATTTCTGTAAGCGATACAATGAGGGGACAGAGACAATGAGGCAAACACAAAATGGGACCTGGGATTAAGGGATCTTCCACTCAGCCATGTGTGGAACATCGGAAATTAACACGGTATTGTTTAGCGAGCAGCCGTCAAGTTATTGTAATTTGCAGAATGTATTATTTTTTTTTTTCTCTTCTTCTCCGTCACTGAAAGGCATATTAGAAATGGCTTCATTTCTGAAGGATGACAAAGTTAATCCTATTTGGAGTTCCAGTTGAAGAAAATGACACTTAAAACTTGTCTTGCGTTTATCAAATAAGCCAGTGAGTTCACTGTTTGCTGAGTACTTCTGAATGGAGACAGAGTATGAGATACCAGGGTTAGACAGATGAATTGAAACTACTTCCGTCAAGACACTTGATATCTGGCAAGAGTTAGAAATGGAGCAGAACTTTCTAATTTTCTGTTTCTATAAACATACAGGCAGAAGTAAGCAAAGAGTAGGGGTAGGGAGGACACAGGTGGACCTAATGGGTTGTTCCAAAGTTAAAGATCTAAGGATGCTGTGGGGAGAGAGATAACACAGACCTGAGGAAATAGCCTAGTGCTCAAGAAGGGTCCAGAGTCAGGAATGGTCTTTTCTTTTGTTTAGCAATGTTTTAAAAATTGAAGTATAGTTGACTTACAGTATTATATTAGTGGGCATGGGTCTTTTGAGGCTTTTATTTAACATATCCAGAGGCCATCTATGTCTCCATAGAAATACCTCATTGTATTGTAATTACACCATAATGTATATTAAACACAATTCAATTACATGCATATGAGCAGGGGTGCTGTGTTTCATCTTCCAGCATCTAGCAGGATGTGGTATCTTGTATGCACAAAGTAAATGTTTAAATAAATAGATCAAAAAATGACAGAAATTTAGTCATGCCTAAGGAAAGCTTTTGATACCAGTATTAGTGGCACAATATCCAAGTTCAAAAGAAATACGAACACGGGGCACTTACTGTGATACGAAAGAGCAATTCAGCAGCTAGGACATTAATAAACACATCAGGAGATGGTGGAGGTGTCTAAGATGGGCAAGAAGAAATATTCTGGGATACTGTCTACATAAGGATAAGAATACTTAGGGACAATTCATTGGAAATGGGAAATTTTCAGGGTATAGGGCTTCCCTGATGGCTCTCTGCCTCCAGTGCGGGAGACCCAGGTTTGATCTCTGGGTCAGGAAGATCCCCTGGAGAGGGGACAGTGACCCACTGCAGAATTCTTGCCTGGAGAATTCCATGGATAGAGTAGCCTGGCGGCCTACAGTCCGTGGGGTCACAAAGAGTTGGGTACTACTGAGCAACTGGCACACTAGGTCCAGTTGATGAGTTTAACAGTATAGAAGCTGTTCAGATAAGCTGCAGAAATGCATAAAGACATTCATCTCTTCGCACCCCTTTTATGACAAGGCATGCTGGAATGACGATTGCTTAAAATTTCCACAAGCCCTGCCCTACACTGCCCTGCTGATCAAAGCCTTCCAGTCATAAGAACTGCCCTGAACACCCAAATAGAAATGCCACAAAGTTTATTTCGATAAATTGAGCTCATTCCATGACTGGTGAGTCTACCAGGCCTGGATCTCATATCAGCTGATGACCTGAGTGTGCGCTTGCCAAGAACTTCTGACTTGCCAGTTGGTTCAGAAACTCATCAGCTGTTGCAGGCTCTTTGGTTCACCACATTTTATATTCTCTGCAGCCAAAGAAGTTAGCATCCCAACAAAAGTGTAATCACCTAATACTAGATAGGCTTGTGTTATTCAAGCCACCAATTCAGCAGTAGAATATTCATCAGTCTCTCTGATTAAAAGAGAAGAAGGTGCTTTAGAAAGAGTTTCTCTCATTCCCGTGATCTTTCAAGGTGGATTTGTTCCCATCTGGCATCTGTTTTGTTTCTAATTTTCTTGGTTTGGCTGAATAAATTGTAGGGGAAATAGAATTCGGAGATACCATTCTGAGACATCAGGGCAGGAACCTGGATTATAAACTCAGATCTACCACTTTTTACATGTCTTTAAGTTAATCAGTCATTTTCTCTGGGTTTAAGGCTTTTTTTATCTCTAAAAGTTTTTCCTCATTCATCCCTGTATTCATTCATTTAACAATTATACACTGAGATTCTAGCATGTAACAGTTTAGGTACTAGGAATACAATGTAAGAAAAAAATCCGTTATTATCAATGACCCACGAAGCTTATATACATTATATTTACTTATATTACTCCCACAATGGTACCAGTGGTAAAGAACCCACCTGCCAATGCATGAGATTTAAGAGATGAGGGTTTGATCCCTGCGTTGGCAACTTCCCCTGGAGGAGGGCATGGCAATCCACTCCAATATTCTTGCCTGGAGAATCCCATGGACAGAGGAGCCTGGCAGGCTACAGTCTGAAGAGACTTAGCATGCATGCACACACTCCCATAATAAAAACATGTATAATAGGGTCTTTCACTCTAATCAGAAATATGCTTATGAGAAAAATGATGCTTGAACTGAGATCTAAGGTTTAAAGAAAAATTAACTAGGTGAAGAGGAATAGAAAAGAGTTTTCAAGGTAGGGAGAACAGTATTTGCAAAGGCCCTGTGGTTGAAAGGTGGTAGAAGCTTGAAAAAAATCTAGTGACCGTGTAACACAGGAAGCAGGGAGACAATGCAGCCGTATCAGTGCTTCTCAGTTGTTATGTACATATAGAACACCAGGGAGTTTTCTTTTAAATGTGGGTTCGGGCTTAGTAGGTGTGAAGAGGAGCCTGAAACCAGAAGTTCTTTCAGAGAACCTTTGAATCGATGTCAGTGTTACTGGTCCGCAGGCCATACTGAGTAATAAAATGCTAGATGGAATTTGGTTTCTGCCATTATGATCAAAACGGGGATTTTCTTGTTTATTTTAGTATTACCTAGGAAAGAGGATGTGGAGAAGGCAATGGCACCCCACTCCAGTACTCTTGCCTGGAAAATCCTACGGACGGAGGAGCCTAGTAGGCTGCAGTCCATGGGGTCGCTGAGTCGGACACGGCTGAGCGACTTCACTTTCATTTTTCACTTTCATGCATTGGAAAAGGAAATGGCAACCCACTCCAGTATTCTTGCCTGGAGAATCCCAGGGACAGGGAGCCTGGTGGGCTGCCGTCTATGGGGTCACATAGAGTCGGACACGACTGAAGTGACTTCACAGCAGCAGTAGCAGGAAAGAGGATGAGATGGTTAGATAGCATCACCGACTCCATGGACATGAGTTTGAGCAAACTCTGGGAGGACAGGGAAGCCTGGTGTGCTGCAGACCATGGGGTTGCCGAGGATCAGGCACAACCTAGCAACTGAACAACAAACAGCAAGGAAGGAGCAGGGACAGTACTTCAGGCATGCATAGCAACAGTTTTGTCATTTTCTTGTTTCTCTCTTGTTTTTCTCCTCTCCCTCTTTCCTAGTCTTTACCTCGACTCTCTCTCCAAAGCAAATGCATCCAGAGAAACATTTTGCCCAAGTACAAACTACCTTTTTCTATCCAGGGAGAAGAGGACATAATTGACCTGGCTAGAGTTTCATGCCAGTAGTTTGAACCAACCTCTGTAGATAGCAGGGAGTTATTAGTGCATCTTGGGTCGAGTCTACCCTGGTCATATGTCACCTGATTTACCTAAATATCAAGAAATCAGTACTGGAAGGGGAATACTTGTGAATTTACCAATAATCTCAATTTCTGTCTCCCAATAATATCAAAACAATAGGTTAAATGTAAAGCCATGGTTTCGAATTCATTAGTGCTTAGATAAGAAAAAGAAAGAGATGTCATTTTACTCTTTAATCATTCTGTTTATTTATGCACTAACATGAGTAAGTGATCATTATTTAGGAAAGAAAGCCAGAAAATGACAAATTAAATGCTACTAGGAACTAATCGTCTGAAGTGTACATTGGAATTAAATGAATAGAATTCTGAGTTGCTCTTGTTCTGTAGACAGTTCCTATGGATGTTCAGAATGGAGGCAGTAAAGGTCAGTAATATTACATGCGATCCAGGACCTTATCACAAACTCCTCCAGCATGTGGAGAATTATTATGAGGCTAGAGACTCTTTCTTCTCCTGACAGTAAGTCCCTTTTAGTGGAGAGAAAAACATTATTTCGAAAGGAAGAAGTCAGTGTAAGAATTTGATATCAAGGTCGTTCTGCTGTTTATTAAAACAAAACTAGAAAGTTGCAAACTTGAGTCACACTTCTGTGACCTTGGTATAGAGTTGGTTTATTTAGGATGCACCTTGAGTATATATCCTGACATGTCGTTGATTTCAGGAAACTTAGTCTACTGGGGAAGACAATCATGGTTACAGATTATTTCTATAAGAAGGGAAATTTGGATAAGAGGCAGAATTATGGTAAGGAGGAATATTCCTAGGAGATGGAGAACCATGTCTGATAGAGTGCAGGAGGCAGTGATCACGTATGTCCCAAAGAAAAAGAAATGCAAAAAGGCAAAATGGTTGTCTGAGAAGAACTTACAAATAGCTGACAAAGTAAGAGAAGCTAAAGGCAAAGGAGAAAAGGAAAGATATACCCATTTGAATGCAGAGTTCCAAAGAATAGCAAGAAGAGATAAGAAAGCCTTCCTCAGTGATCAATGCAAAGAAATAGAGGAAAACAATAGGATGGGAAAGACTAGAGATCTCTTCAAGAAAATTAGAGATACCTAGGGAACTTTTCATGCAAAGATGGGCACAGTAAAGACAGAAATGATATGAACCTAACAGAAGTAGAAGATATTAAGAAGACGTGACAAGAATACATAGAATTAAGTAAAGTAAAGTCGCTCAATCATGTCTGATTCTTTGCGACCCCATGGACTGTAGCCTACCAGATTCCTCTGTCCATGGGATTTTTCATGCAAGAGTACTGGAGTGGGTTGCCATTTCCTTCCCCAGGGGATCTTCCCGACCCAGGGATCGAACCCGGGTCTCCAACATTGCAGACAGACACTTTACCGTCTGAGCCCAGAATACATAGAAGAACTATACAAAAAAGATCTTCACGATCTAGCTAACCATGATAATGTGATCATTCACCTAGAGCCAGACATCCTGGAATGAGAGCTCAAGTGGGTTTTAGGAAGCATCACTATAAACAAAGCTAGTGGAGGTGATGGAATTCCAGTTGAGCTATTTCAAATTCTGAAAGATGATGCTGTGAAAGTGCTGCACTCGATATGCCACCAGATCTGGAAATCTCAGCAGTGGCCACAGGACTGGAAAATATCAGTTTTCATTCCAATCCCAAAGAAGGGCAATGCCAAAGAATGCTCAAACAACTACTGCACCATTGCACTCATCTCACATGCTAGCAAGGTAATGCTCAAAATTCTCCAAGCCGGCTTCAACAGTACGTGAACTGTGAACTTCCAGATGTTCAAGCTGGATTTAGAAAAGGTAGAGGAACCAGAGATCAAATTGCTAACATCCGTTGAATCATAGAATAAGGAAGAGAGTTCCAGAAAAAACATCTACTTCTGTTTTGTTGACTATGCCAAAGCTTTTAACTCTGTAGATCACAATAAACTGTGGAAAATTCTTCAAGAGATGGGAATACCAGACCACCTTACCTACCTCCTGAGAAATCTGCGGGCAGGTCAAGAAGCAACCGTTAGAACCAGACATGGAACAAAAGACTGGTTCCAAATTGGGAAAGGAGTACATCAAGGCTGTATATTATCACCCTGCTTATTTAACTTATATGCAGAGTACCTCATGTGAAATGCCAGGTTGGATAAAGCACAAGTTGGAATTAAGATTGCCGGAAGAAGTATCAATAATCTCAGATATGCAGATGACAGCACCCTTATGGCAGAAAGTGAAGAAGAACTAAAGAGCCTCTTGGAAAAATTGAAAGAAGAGAGTGAAAAAGCTGGCTTAAAACCCAACATTCAAAAAACTAAGGTCATGGCATCTGGCCCCATCACTCCATGGCAAATAAATGGAGAAACAATGGAAATGGTGACAGACTTTATTTTCTTGGGCTCCTAAATCACTGGAGATGGTGACTGCAAACATGAAATTAAAAAACGCTTGCTCCTTGGAAGAAAAGTTATGACCAACCTAGACAACATGTTAAAAACCAGAGACATTACTTTGCTGACAAAAGTCCGTCTAGTCAAAGCTATGATTTTTCCAGTAGTCATATATGGGTGTGAGGATTGGACCATAAAGAAAGCTGAGCACCGAAGAATTGATGTTTTTGAATTGTGGTGTTGGAGAAGACTCTTGAGCGTCCCCTTGGACTGCAAGGAGATCCAACCAGTCCATCCTAAAGGAAATCAGTCCTGAATATTCATTGGAAGGACTGATACTGAAGCTGAAGCTCCAATACTTTGGCCTCCTGATGTGAAGAACTGACTCACTGGAAAAGAACCTGATGCTGGGAGAGATTAAAGGCAGGAGAAGAAGGGGATGACAAGATGAGATGTTTGGATTTCATCACTGACTCAATGGACCTGAGTTTGAGCAAGCTTCGGGAGTTGGTGATGGACAAGGAAGCCTGGCATGCTGCAGTCCATTGGGTTGCAAAGAATCGGACACAACTGAGTGACTGAACCGAGCTTATTGAGAACCAACATTTGCCTATGTGAGTCAAAGATATCTTCATGGAAGTGGAGGCCATTTCCTCTGATGCATAAAGAATTAATTAGTGAGAGATTTCAAGTGGCAGCATATTTCAGACAGAGCAAGGAGCCATTTACAGTGTCCTCACTTGTTCTATGATGCTGTATGAGAAGGCCACACGGGCAGATAGATAGAGTATATGGGTATATGTTTGTGCAAGTTTGGGTGGGAGACAAAACTGGGGGTAAATTATGATGCGAGGAGATTTGCCTGGATAGATAGGTGGGAGATACCACAAATATAATTTCTTTGCATTTCAGTTTTTTCGCCTGTTAGATTAGTAGGATAACAGAGGTATCTTTCCTTATTAAATGACCTGGACAACCTCAGAAAGTAAAGGAAGTGTTTGATACATTGTTAGCACTGAATTGCTACTGGTTGAATGAGAATCCTGTTGATACTGAAAAGTAGAGTATGTGTGTGTGTGTGTCATTATGTAAATACAGTATGGCAAAAGCAAAATATGGAAAGTAATTACCTTTACTCCCAGATTTTCTATCTTAAAATTAAGGATGGATAACCAAGGAGAATCTTAGAAGAATTTTTAACCACTGCAATTTAGTAGGGAAAATATGTATTTTAATAGTTAAACATTTTATAAACTTTATTTAGAGTTTCAAATGCTAGGGATCATTGATAAATGTTTTAGATGAAAGAACCTATTTAATTCCATATATAGTTACAGATAAATGTGATCTTATATCAACTCCATTAAGGAGCTAATTACTGTTCCCATGTTATAAGTTAGAACAGGAATTGTGTGTGTGTGTGTGTGTGTGTGTGTGTGTGTGTGTGTGTGTGTGTGTATTTCACTGGTTAGAGAATTGATCAGAGTTTACATTGTTGAGTAGCAAAACCATAATCCATATGATCATAGTGACAGCCTTCTATAATACCCAACGCCATTCTGTCTTCCTGAACTCACATCTGATGCTCTACAAATCACAGGGAGAAGGAAGACCCACGAGATGACAATGAACTCTTTGCTGTGCTTTTTAATCCATCCATCTCATCAGAAGCCTGCTCACAATCTACATATTCTTGTTTAAAATTATATTGTGAGGTTGAGACCTAATTACTGAATTATGTTAAGTTTCTCCTGTTAAATGTTGGACCTCCCCAGAAAATAAAACACAGTGAAATGAAAAGAGGCATATACACATACAGACACCCCCACAAAACAAGGCCAGAAGCCAATTCAAATGGTAAAGACAAGAGGGAATACAGGAAGAGGACAATCAGATGGAAGAGAGATATTTTCCAGTTTCTCAAAATAAGCATTTTTCTTTTGATTTAGAAGCACACACAGATACATAGAGTGAAGTGGAGAAAAAAAAAAAGGCTTATGGGGAATATATTTTGTATTGAAGTATCGTTGATTTACAGTGTTTTGCTAGTTTCTGGTATACAACAAAGTGATTCAGTTTATACACACACACACACGCACACACACACATAATTTTTCACATTCTTTTGCACTGTAGTTTGTTATAAGATAGTTCCTTGTGCTATACAGTAGGACCTTGTGTTTATCTGTTTTATATAGAGTGGTTTTTATCAGCTAATCCCAAACTCCTAATTTATCTCTCCTCCCTTCCCCTTTTAGTAACCATACATTCATATTTTTTTATGTCTGTGAATCTGTTTCTCTTTTGTAAATGAGGTCATTTGTATCATATTTTAGATTCCACATGTAAGTGATATCATATGATATCTGCCTTTGTCTGACTTCACTTTGTATGATAATCTCTAGGTCCATCCATATTGGTGAAACTGGCATAATTTTATTCTTTTTTACAGTTGAGTAATATTCCACTGTACATGCATATCAAATTTTCTTTATCTGTTTATCTGTCAATGAAGGTTAGGTTGCTTCCATGTCTAAGCTATTATAAATAGTGATGCTATGAACATTAAGATGAATGTATCTTTTTGAATTAGAGTTTTCATCTTTTCTGTATATATATACGCAGGAGTGAGGTTGCTGGATAATGTGGTAACTATTTTTATTTTATTAGGAATCTGTACCATTTTCAGTGGGCTTTTCAGTTGGCGCTAGTGGTAAAGAGCCTGCCTGCCAATACAGGAGACATAAGAGATGCAGGTTTAATCCCTGGGTTGGGAAGATCCCCTGGAGGAAGGCATGGCAGCCCACTCTAGTATTCTTGCCTGGAGAATCCCATGGAAGAGGAGCCTGCTGGGCTACAGTCCATAGGGCCACCAAGAGCTGGACACAACGGAAGCAACTGACCATGCATACATGCATACTATTTTCAATAGTGTTTGCGCCAAATTGCATTCCCACCAACAGTGTTGGAGTGTTCCCTTTTTTTCTACACTCTCTCCAGCATTCACTGTTTGTAGACTTTTCAGTGCTGGCCATTTTGACCAGTGTGAGATGCTAACTCATTGTAGTTTTGATTTGCCTTTCTCTGATAGTGGCGTTGAGCATATCTTCATGTGCCTATTGATCATCTGTTGGTTTCTTTGAGAAAATGTCTGTTGAGATCTTCTTCCCATTTTTCAATTGGTTTCTTGGTTTTTGATACTAAGTTGTATGAGCTGTTTGTATATTTTAGAAATTAGGCCTTTGTCAGTAGCATCATTTGCAAATATTTTCTCTCAGTCCACAGGTTGCATTTTCATTTTGTTTATGGCTTCCTTTCTTGTACAAAAACCTCTAACTTTGATTAGACTTTATTTGTTTATTTTTGCTTTTATGTCTATTGCCTTGGGAGGCTGAATTAAGAAAATATTCATACAATTTACATCAGAGAATGTTTTGCAAAATGTTCTCTTCCAGAAATTTATGATGTCTTGGCTTTAAGTCTTTAAGCCATTTTGAATTCATTTTTGTGTATGGAGTGAGGGTGTGTTCTAACCTCATTGATTTACATGCAGCTGTCCAGTTTTCTAATGGGGCATATCTTGACTTCCTTAAAGTTATTAGTACCTTCTCTGAACTTTAATGACACATCATGTTACTGCTGTAATTGTGCAATGAATTTACAATGTATTAAAAATAAAACAAAGGCTCATGTACCATCCATGTCAAAATGATGCGTGCTTCGTGTGAACTATGGCACTTAATAGGACCTGACATGTAGGATGTTTAGCTAAGGTTCCTTAGTTATTGGAGAGAGACAAGGGTAATGACTTTTTTTGGGGTATAGATTTTGTATAGGAAGTGATTTTGTGTTTTTTACTCTCTTCTTTTTCTTTTATATCTCTCCTTTTGTTAAAGCATCCCATCAAGCTTTCATCTTTCTGTTGTTTAGTTACTAAGTCGCGTCTGTAACCCCATGGACTGTAGCTCACCAGGCTTCTCCATCCATGGAATTTCCCAGGCAATGATGCTGGAATGGGTTGCCATTTCCTTCCCCAGGGTATCTTCCTGACCCAGGAATCAAACCTGGGTCTCCTGCATTGCAGGTGGAGTCTACCACTGAGCCACCTTTAATTCCAAACAATTCCGTTCAGTTCCCAAGGGAAACAGCAGAAGAAATTCAAGTCTCTGTGTGGATAATTGTGTGTCTGCATATGCATGAGGTTATATCTGTACATATGTCTGTATCTATGAGTATATGTATATGTTCCTGTGTGTATACGTATGAGTTTGTGTATATGAGCTGTGTACATGCATATGGATGTGTATTTGTGTGCATATGTCTCTGCAAGTGTGGTCTTGTCTCTGTATCTAGAGATCTGTGTGTGTCTGCCGGTATGTGTGTATGTGTTTGCAGTAGTGTGTGTGTACATGCTATGTGTGCACCTGTTAATCCATAATGTATTTGTGTGCCTATGTAGATAACTTTGTGTCTCTTTGTACATAGATGCATTTATGTATGTGTGACTGGTGTGTATAGGTGACTACCTGTATGTGTATCTACTTATGTAATTCTGTGTGTCTATACCCATGCACCATTAAGCATAGTGCCTACTTTTTAAATAAATGAAAGTGTTGCTTGCAGAAAAAAATAAGCTATTTAGAACCTAATGTTCTGGAAAAATTCATATTAAAAGACATCTGCTTATACCAAATTCGGTTTTGTCTACATTTAGCCACAGGTGTTTAAAAAATGATAAGCACTTGGAAAGTAGACAAACCAAAAATTGTAAGAGTATTCATATTCATCTTAGCTTTCACAGTGAATCAAAGTATAAACAATGGGAAAAAGTCAGTCCAAGATTTTCATAAGTGAGTTCTGTGTGGTGTAAACAGGAATTCATCTCTCATAGAAATGTGCTGACACTAGGCACATTCTGAATGCTTATAGTGCTATGAATCTGCTTACCTGATATGAATTTGGTTTTTATAGCTTCTTAATATGATATGGATTAAATTATCATTTGGATTAATGACCTTTTAAATTTGGAGAGATTGAACCAGTAGTGTCTAAGTAAAGAGTTACAACTGAAAGACCAAAATGTTTAAAATCAGTTTTCTAAGTAGTTTATATCTATCTGTTGCTTGTATCATTACATATTACAGTATATATTTATGCTAACTTATAGTATACAAATATAAAGACATAAATATATAGATATTCACGTATTATATAGATACAGGCACATACACATATAACAAATTAATATAAATTACCTCAAAAAGTAGTTTTGTGTGCCTGACAAATGCCAGATATATTAGAAACAGAAGAGCAAAATGAAAAAGCCCAGGCTCTATTCTTTTTTTTTTTCATTTATTTTTATTAGTTGGAGGCTAATTACTTTACAATATTGTAGTGGTTTTTGCCATACATGGTCATGAATCAGCCATGGATTTACATGTATTCCCCATCCCGATCCCCCCTCCCACCTACCTCCTCATCCCATCTCTCTGGGTCTTCCCAGTGCACCAGCCCTGAGCACTTTTCTCATGCATCCAACCTGGGCTGGAGATCTGTTTCACACTTGATAATGTACATGTTTCAATTCTATTCTCTCAGATCATCCCACCCTCGCCTTCTCCCACAGAGTCCAAAAGTCTGTTCTGTATATCTGTGTCTCTTTTTCTGTCTTGCAATATAGGGTTATCATTACCATCTTTCTAAATTCCATATATATGCATTAGTATACTGTATTGGTCTTTATCTTTCTGGCTTACTTCACTCTGTATAATGGGCTCCAGTTTCCTCCATCTCAGAACTGATTCAAATGTATTCTTTTTAATGGCTGAGTAATATTCCATAGTGTATATGTACCATAGCTTCCTTATCCATTCGTCTGCTGATGGGCATCTAGGTTGCTTCCATGTCCTGGCTATTATAAACAGTGCTGCGATGAACATTGGGGTGCATGTGTCTCTTTCAGTTCTGGTTTCCTCGGTGTGGATGCCCAGGAGTGGGGTTGTTGGGTCATATGGCAGTTCTATTTCCAGCTTTTTAAGGAATCTCCACACTTTTCTCCATAGTGGCTGTACTATTTTGCATTCCCACCAACAGTCTAAGAAGGTTCCCTTTTCTCCACACCCTCTCCAGCATTTATTGCTTGTAGACTTTTGAATAGCAGCCATCCTGACTGGCGTGTAATGGTACCTCATTGTGGTTTTGATTTGCATTTCTCTGATAGTGAGTGATGTTGAGCATCTTTTCATGTGTTTGTTAGCCATCTATATGTCTTCTTTGGAGAAATGTCTGTTTAGTCCTTTGGCCCATGTTTTGATTGGGTCATTTATTTTTCTGGAATTGAGCTGCAGGAGTTGCTTGTATATTTTTGAGTTTAATCCTTTGTCTGTTGCTTCGTTTGCTATTATTTTCTCCCATTCTGAAGGCTGTCTTTTCACCTTGCTTATAGTTTCCTTTCTTGTGCAAAAGCTTTTAAGTTTCATTAGGTCCCATTTGTTTATTTTTGCTTTTATTTCCAATATTCTGGGAGGTGGGTCATGAGGATCTTGCTGTGATTTATGTCGGAGAGTGTTTTGCCTATGTTCTCCTCTAGGAGTTTTATAGTTTCTGGTCTTACATTTAGATCTTTAATGCATTTTGAGTTTATTTTTGTGTTTGGTGTTAGAAAGTGTTCTAGTTTCATTCTTTTACAAGTGGTTGACAGGTTTCCCCAGCACCACTTGTTAAAGAGGTTGTCTTTTTTCCTATTGTATATCCTTGCCTCCTTTGTTGAAGATAAGGTGTCCATAGGTACGTGGATTTATGTCTGGGCTTTCTATTTTGTTCCATTGATCTATATTTCTGTCTGTGCCGGGCTGTATTCTTAAGGAAGTCAATTTCAGATAGGAACAAGGCTGGCCACAAAATTTGCATGTTCCAGTAAAAGATGAAAATGTGGAGTCCTTTGTTAGAAAAGCAGGAACATGTACAATTAAACGTACAAAGATTTACCTTGTTTTCCATGGTCTCTCCCTTTCAACTTGTCTTTTTTAAAAAATTTGCTAGCAAATGCCTTTCTAAGTAGAGAAATATTAAAACCTTAAATTATTAGCATTAATTTTCTCATTCATTTTTATATTGTGTAGTGACAGTTTTAAATGCAAATATCGAGCATGTAAGCCTTCTGCAGAAATATAAAAATTATACACTTTCATTACATGGCTTGTCCCTGAAGGGTGCCTTGAACTTGCCAGAAAAGACAAACGCAAACTAAGTCCCAGAAGCTTGGAAGCAGAAAAGGAATTGTCCCCTGGACCAAAGGGAGAGCTCCATTCCGGAGGAGGAGGGTACTCTGGAGCCAGAGAGGACTGTCACAGGTAGATTCTATGACAGGTCCCCTCCTGCCAGCTGCAGACTCCTTCCAAGTGTTCTAGCCAGGGATGGGGTTGGGTAGTTGAGGTAAGCATCTCCCCTTCCTCATGAGGCCATCACCCCATCCCATGGCAGATGCACGGACTCCCCAGGGATCTTTAAACCTGTGTACCAGGGATGCTAGGTACCTGGATATAGCTAACAGAGGCTCACTCCCACCAAGAAGCAGCTTTTTGTTTTTCTGGCCACTCATCGGCCAGATACTCTGCAGTGCCCTCGGCTCAGTGTGGGATGGCTACCTGCCTGTCCCTTCCCAACAGGCTACAAGGTATGTGCCCCCCAAGCTTTTCCACACTTGCAGGCAGCTGAAGGAGACAGTAGGGGTAGGGCAGAGTGAGGGAGGCTGCATTGGGCTGGGGACCCAGAGCTTGAGGGAATGGACAGCTGAGAACCTATTCCCAGGAGGCTGTAAGAGGCGAAACCACTTGTAAACTGAGGCTCCAAGCTCCAAGCACAAGCTCCATGAACCCATTTTATGAAGAACAAATTCAAAGGAAAAAATTTTAAATATTTGAAAATGGCAACTGCAGAATATTATTTCCCAAGCATAACCCCTTCTGGAAGTGGCAAGGAGTGACTGGTCACACACCCTTGAAGCCAGCCCTGAGTAGGCAAGACAGAACCATAGTTGAATGGAGTAACAGAAATGTGTGTTTCATCCAGGGTTGACACAAAGGAGGGTATTATTAATCCTGTGAATCTGGTGGAGAGAAGGGATGGTTACTATAGGAGTGACAGTCCAAGTGACAGTTTTGAATCTAAATCTGAATTCTCTGAGCCAATAAAGGATGGGAAATGGCATTACAGGAACAAGAAATGTCACATGCAACATCTTGGAAACGTGGAAGTTCATGTACTAAAAACCCTGCAGATGATGGTATAGTAGCAGTGAATCCTTGTGTGCATGCTCACGTGGTTGTTTCCAGGGGACTGTGGGAGGCATTTGTGAACCAAGGTTCCTAAAAGATTTCTTTTAGGAACTGTGCTTCCACGGTTTCTAAAAAAAGACGCAGAAGTTGTGAGCAGTTAGGGTTTGGGTTGCATCGTGATAGAGCTTGTGTTCCTCCATAAGGAACGTGGGCTCTGTACATACTTGAAATGAATTAAGCCTTATGCATACTCAAGCTCTAAAGTGAGATCTTCAATTTCCAAACAGCCAAAGATAACAGGATAAATTATACTCTACCGTCTCAAAATGTCAGAAATTCTTCATTGATATGCAGTAGCTTCAAGCTTTCAAAGGTCTTAAGTTATACTGAAGGAAAAAGAGCACACATGTGATATCAGATTATTTCCTTTTTAAGATTTCTCTAACTTTCCTCCATTAGGATATGCCATTCATATTATTGGATAACTATAGCTAAATTGAATTTGGTGATAAGTGTTTAGGCTACCATCACTTTAAGGTATATACCTGGATGACACTCCAGAGAGAATTTTCTTGCTAAGCATGAAAATCACTTTTTAAAATATCCCCATTTCATGTTGTTTGATTTTTTTTTCTGGAAAAGAATATATAGACTTACAGAGTCTAAGCAAGATAATTAAACATTCTTGTTTTCCTTTCCTCCACATTGCTTATAAAGTTGGAATGTTAAATCTGCAGTAGAGATTAAAAACACAGTCATAAATATTTGCATGGCATGTTCTTTGTCTTAACTCATGACAAAAGAAGGACCTTTCAACAATTACTATGAAATCTACTTCCCAAATGACAAAACTCTTCAGGGGATGCCTAGGATTCCCAGGTGCCTCAGTGGTAAAGAACCCGGCTGCCAATGTGGAAGACACGGAGATATAGGTTCAATCCCTGGGTCAGAAAGATCCCCTGGAAGAGGAAATGGCACCCTACTTCAGTATTCTTGCTGGGAAAATTCCATGGAGGGGGAGCCTGGTGGGATACAGTCCATTGGGATGCAAAGTGTCAGACACGAGTGAGCATGCATGCAGCTCTTCATCTTGTCACCTGATAACAGGTCTTGCTTTCTGACATTCTCAGAGTACAGGTGTTCTTCCTGTCTTACCATCCCTGAAACCCTGTGTTAATTTTCCACAGTGATGGTGAATATGTTTAATTATGTGTGTATGTTGAAATATGCCTAATGCAGTATCTCCTTCTAGGATGACTGCTCAAAATGAACAGAGGCAACATTTTCTTATTCCCTCTGGGATATATAGCCTGCTAGCATCAACTGTGGCTTATAAGCACCTCTTAGTATTTGTTATATTAAATTGAAATTGGTTAAGTGAATTAGTCATGATAATTAACTCTGACTTTAAAATCATAAAGTGGAGGACTAGTCATGAATTTCTATTGTCAAACCTCCATTTAATATGTTTTTTCTTAAAAAGTATAAGGTCTCTTAGGTAACAGATTCACAGCCTCTGAGTCATAGACCCTTTATCAGAGATAGAAAGGGTGCAAGTAGGATTTGTAGAGATGGGTGTAGAATTATAAAAGGAATCCAATAGTCAATGAATGTGTTAACACTTCTCACTCAGTCAGTACTAGATTTGAATTAATAGTCTGTGGGTCTTCGTGGAATTGGAACTTCTTGGAAAGGTCTCCTTATTTCCAGTAGAGTGAGGACACTATGATCTGTTAGACACCAAAAAATGGTTGATAAGTGTATGCGTATGTGTTTTTTTGGGGTGGGGGGACAGTCAGTTGAGATATATCTTAGATGAGAGAGTGTGCTACTGTGAACTGTATAATTTGGCTGTTTTAGCCACCATCCACATTTTTCACTGTATTAACTAACAACATTTTTAATAGACTGTTTCATTGAGGACATACAGAGTTGTCCCTTGATGTTCATGAGGGATTGGTTTCAGGACCCCCCATGAATACCAAGCTCCACTGATGTTCAAGTCCCTTGTATCAAATGGTATAGTACAGTGAAAACAGTCTGTCCTCTCCATCTGGCTCATGGATATGGCGAGCCGACTGTATAAGCACAATGCAAGATGATGAACATATATTAACTTTCATTTTCTAAACAACTCTGCAGGTCAATCTGTTTTATAAATGAATTTGAGGCTACTTGGAGATTTAAGAGACCGTCTCAATCTTGGTAGCCAGAATTCAGGATTCAAACCCAAGTCATTTGACTTTGAAGCCATTACTTTTTTTCTCCATATATGTTTATCAAAATGTAATCCATGGATCAGCTGTAGCAAACTCACCTGTGGATGTCGATTCCTAGCTAGGAAGGCATTTGCGCATACTCAGGGAGTGTCATTCATGGAATACCTCTGTCTGGGCCCCAAGGCCAAAGCAATATAAAATCTGAGGTGGGGCCCAGAAATCTGCATTTGAGCAGCTAGTTTGAGAACCTTTATACCACAACATACTGTTATGGAAGAAAGATTGTAATTGGTGGAATTTTTAATTTACATATAAAATCAGGATCAGAAGAAGAAATGCCAAAACAGGAACTGATAGTTCCTATAGCAAGAAGTCACCTCCTTGCATCTACTGTAAATAACTTTTGGGTCTGTATTGGTGAATATCTACCAGCTGTGAACATTTCCAAGGACTTTGGGCTGATAGATTTGGGCACCAAATTTTATCACTGGGCAGCACTTGGTGTGGCTACGAATCGGACACTGGGGCCACTGCACATGTAATAAATTGCACATGTAATAAATTGTGATGTCAAGGTTCTATTTTCAGACTTTTAAGCTGATTGGGATTTTCTTAGTCTTTTTTATTTTGGGAAGCCATTTAATCTAATCTTTTTATATTCTAAGAAAATGTCAATTTTAGCTTCAGTCCAAATACTGTATAATCACAGCACTCTGATGTAAACTCCAGAGCTGAACTTGAGCAAACTTAACACATTCTATTTTGTAACGTAATAAGCGAGTTTAATCTGACTGCACTAGGAAACGACCCAGTGGGTAAGGGCAATTTAAAGCCTAATGATCATATTTGCTGCTGCTGATGGAGATGATGATACTCATTCCCTAACATGATCCTAGCCAAGGAAAGCAAAACGATTGATTCTGAGCTTCTAAATTAAAAAAGGAAAGAAGAAAAGAAAGGAAAAAAACAGAAAAAATAAATTATTTCCTTCTGAAAATACTATGCAGCATTTCCCTAAATGCAAAAGATTAACTTTCCATGAGTGCACTTCTGTCTTCCCTGGCCTAGGTCATAATCAAGAAGGAGAAAGTTCACAGCTCCTCACCTGTGTCACATCTCCTCTATGTATTCAATAAATATTCCTTATTTTTACTTTTTTTCACTGCTGGCTTGCTGCAGGAGGCAGCATACGCTTAGGGGTTAACAGCAGATGTATTACAGACAGACTAGTATGAATCAGGACTCTGCTTTTTATACTGTGTAAATAAACCTGACCTTGTCACTCAAGGCTTTTATTCTATTACCCCTAAAGAGAGCACCTACCTTGGAGGGATTGTTTTTAATATTAAACAATATATGCAAAATGGGTAGCCTGGAGGTTGCCACACATTAAGTTCTCATAAATGTTGATTATTATTGTTAATAAAACATTATAGCTTTTAGAACAAAGGGCTGGTGAAGGCATTTTTGAGGATGACTGATGTAGAGCTCTGTCTTGGAGGGAGTTGGTCAGTGAGCTGGGAGAGCGTAGCAGAGGTGTTGATAGTGTCACAGCTTAACAAGCGGAGTTCACGTGAGAGTGTTGCTAGTGTAGTTTCATCAAAGAAGAGGAAAAAGGCCAATTAATTGATTGCCAGGAGCAGGTACTGTGTTCTGTTCCGCATGTCTTAATTCATGCATCTAGATTCTACATTCAGAACTTTGAGAATTAACCAGTAAATAATAGCCAGAAAAAAAAATAGAATAAAAAATTTTGTTTTGTGGGAGGTTGATGGTTAATGGTAGAAATAGAGTCCTGACCTGGACTTTCTATAAGACCCTGAGCAAATCATTTCACTTCCACAGGCCTCTACTTTTGCATCTGTAAAATGTGGACAATACCATTCCTTATTGTCCAACGGGATGAGCGTATAATCCTGAGACAATGAGCAGACTATTTGCATAATAATAGAATTTATAGTGTAATTTATCAAACATTACAATCATTTAGGCTTTTCTGTTTCTTTTTCTTCAAATTTTCTTTCTTATAAAACAGGTATTGTCACCAGCTGACTGATTTATAGAGTTGTCACAGCTCATCCACGCCAATATGCACACTTATTTTTTGTGTATTTTTTAGCGTACTAATTTTACTTTGCAGAGAATCCCTCTTCTCCCTCTGTTGGATGAGCTTTTGTCATCCATTTTGCCCACATCAGAATATCCTGGCTTCTCTGACGACTTACTCATTCTCTCCACTTACTTCTCCCATGTGTGGCCACTCCTCTTATGTGGTCACGTAACAATTTCCATGTAATTTTTAGCACTCACATCATATAATCTTACAATTGCCTGCATGCCGGACTGTATCTCCAGACAGAAAGCTTCTTGAAGGAACGACATTCATTTTTATATTCAAAGCACTTGGCATGGCATCTGGCAAAGAGATGGTACTCAGTTGATGTTCGGTCACTATGTCACGTCTGACTCTGCAACCTCGCGGACTGCAGCATGCCACCTTCTGGAGTTTGCTCAAACTCATGTCCATTGAGTTGGCGATGCCGTCCAACCATCTCATCCTTTATCATCCCTTTCTCCTCCTGCCTTCAATCTTTCCCAGCATCAGGGTTTTTGCCAGTGAGTCAACTCTTTGCATCATCAGGTGGCCAAAGCTTTGGAGCTAAACCTAACCCTAACTCAGTGCATGCTTGTTAAATGTAATACTATTAGCTCATTCATATCAGTACTATAAATATGAAAGATACTCCTATTTCAGTGTTGGACACATTACCATTAGGGAGAAAGTCAGACATCAAAAAAGAAATTTTACATTATGCTCCATGTAAGGCACGAAAAACAAAACAAAACAAACTTAGCATACCTGTTATATACCAGATACAGTTTAAATGTAATGCAATATGTAATCTTTCATGGCATATATTATGTGAATTACATCCCTTCTTCAAAATGTATTCTAGATCCTTCTGGCTCTGAGTTGTTAAAAGGGTCTTGTGGCTTCTTCTTGCATTCTCTGCCTCCCTCTAGCCCTCTCTCCAAATATACCTACAGTCACCTACTAAATTCACACACTTCCTGATCTGGACCCTCCCTTTTTTCTCAGCAGCTGTTCGTTTTGCCGTTAACTACAGTAGTTCCAGTAGAACTTTGATCTCGTTAGTCTCTCATTGCATCTGTTAGGAGATGCACGCTGACTGAAACCGCCCACCCTGGCCAGGCGCCATAGTAACCATTCCTGTGAGTTATTTTATGACAGGAGGTCCTGGTAAGGAAGACAGAACTAATGAGCCACCACCGACCGAAAGAGTTCAGGAAAGGTCAGAGAGAGACACCATGTGTCTGACAGGATCCTTATTGGCATCCATCTTGGCTGAGCAACGTGTATGCCACCAGAAGGAACTTGCATCAGAATGGTTGGCCAGAGACAACCTGGAAATTAATCCCATCACCATAAAACCCAAGACTGGGAGCCGAAGGCAGAGCGATTCTCCTGGGTACCCTTACCTGCTGCTCTCTGCCCAGGTGCCCTGTCCAATAAAGTCTCTTGCTTTGTTAGCTCGTGAATCCTCAGATAATTCTTATCCAAGTATTAGACAAGAGCCCACTCTTGTGGCCCTGGAGGGGGTCCCCCTTCCTACCACACATCCACTTTGCATTAACCTGCATTATACCAAGAATTGAGGAGTTGCCACACTGTGGGCATGCTGGCCCCAAATGGAGGTGCAGTCCATTGATTCAACAGACTCCTGGTAATGTTGATTAGCACTGGGCAGCTGAGCATATGTTTAAAACCCTTGGCCAACGGCACTTGGATTTCCTCATGGTCCCATCTCTGTAGCTAAGTGGACACGAAATCAATATGCACTCGTGGAAAGCTGACCCCCTGTGAGATACATTCTAAATAATGCAGTATTTGGTAACAGTCAAATGGTGCATAATTCCCTCCATCTGAAACAAAATTGATTTTTGTCTTCTAATTATTATCCTTACTCTGCAGTGGGATCTATTTTCATTTAAAGTTTCAAACATTTCAGCTGTGCACCATAAACAAACACTGAAAGATTCCATAATAGTCTCAAGATTGTCCACTCTCAGCAGCCAAGAAGTGCCACCAAGAATGCTAAAGGCTAAGAAGTAATAAACCATCAAAAGCGCCATTGCAAATGCTCTGGGAAAAAAAAAAAAAATCCCTTTCCTTCCATGGCTCAGCAGGACACAGTTCTGCTTGTACTTTCAGGCTATGATCCATAAAGTTGCCTTTGGCCTTATCTGACCCCCTTCTCCGTATCAGAAAGGGAGAGAAGAAACATTCACAAGATTGAACGAAAAAAGTGAGTGGCCTGCTTCTGGCTGCTGCCAACCCAGTGTCTGCTACAAAAAGAAAAATGGGGGGAAAAGTTAACAGCAGTGTAAACAAGTGCTTCTTATTCATATGCATGTGAATCTCCTGGACATGAACACTGCTGCTTCAGTAGATCTGGAGTGAAACCTGAGACTCTGCATTTCTAACAAGTTCCTTGGTGCTGATGCTGCTGGTCTGAGGACCACGTTTTGAGTGGTGTGCTAACAGAATCCTACAGATGGCCTTCTCCATCTGGGATTCTTTGACCCTGGTTATTCAATCAAACACCAATCTAGGTATGGCTGGGAGCCTGCAGCTGTAATTAAAGCCTGAAGTCAGTTAACCTTAGGACATGTGGTCTATCCAGTTGAGCCCAATCTAAACTCATGAGGCTTAGAAGGCAGACTTGAGGGGCAGGAGAAGAGACAAAGGAATCTGAAATCTAACAGGGGTTTGATATGATCTTTGAATACAGATGAGGCAAAAAGAAATGAGGATGGCCCCCAGCCAATAGCTAGACAAGAAATGGAGTCCTCCAACTCCACTTTCACCTTCTTCAAAGGACTGGATTCCTACAGTTTGATTGAGCTTGAAGTTCATATTCAGAGCCTCCGGAATGCAGCCCTGATCTCTGCCTCAGAAGACTCGGCTCAGCCAGGCTGTATCTGGACTCCTGACCCACAGTAGTTGTGACATAATAAATAGATATTGTTTCAAGCTGCTAAATTGGTGGCAATTTATTATGTGACAACAGGAAGTAATAACTTCCTGGAAGGAAATTAAAGGATCTAATTTAATACAACCAACCAATTTCTTGCCATTCGTATGTAGGTAAGAAAGATGTATTGATCTTTGTTCCTCAAAATCTAAAGGTAGCCATTTTGGTGAAGAGAACAAAAAGTTTAGGATCAGCAATATGCATAAAATAGTCTCATAATAAGTCTTTCTCTTATTACTGCCTTGACTTGACTTTGAAGCAATCTTTAAACTTCTCTGGCCTCAGTATCCTCAACTTAGAAAAGATGCATAGTACCTGTTTTAACCAACTGCTGGAAATAGGTTAAGAAGAACATGCAAAATAAGTGAAAAAAGAACATGCAAAATAAACTATGAAAATGCTAGACATATATACAGGATCAGGTACAGCACACATTTAAATTATGCCTCATTGCACTTTTCTCTGGTCATAAAAAAGTTCTTGGGATGTTAAAATACCGTAACTTATTGTTCAAAAGTCTCATCATTCCAAGTGAGAGTAGATGAAAGTGAACATAAACACTTGGAAAAATACCTTGTTGTCATCCACTCTTTTTATTGGAGATAGCAATTTAATGGCAGAGTCTCAGATACAAATGTATATCATGTCTTCTTTAAGAGCTGTAAAGTAAAAGCTGCATTTTATGGAGTTAATTGGAGACACTAGTCCATTCAAACTTACTTTCTCCTTTGCTGTTACATGCACTTAGGTAGATTGTAAATTATTCAGGTATTATTTGCAAACAAGATTGTTCTCAGATGAACAGAATGGAAATTACTGAGAGACAGGATATCCATGAGTTATGAGTGAGGAAAGAACAGTGAAGAATGAGGTTAGGGTTAACAGAAGAGGTATTTAATATTTAATATCTTCCCCATGCACGGTGCCAAATTGTTATTTTATGGCAACCTTTCCTCTGCTTTTAATGTGTGTTAACTTTCTGCGGTGAGCAGATGTGGCCACACACATTCTGTTTGGCAGAAGGCAGATGCCAGCTCCCGAAATGGCGCCTGGTTCCAAGGGCAACATCTGGATCCCTGGCTGGCTGTGTTCCTGTCTGTGCTTGTGGCTATGCAATGCCCCCTGGAGACGTTTTATGATGAGTCTGCGGCAGAGTTGGCATGAGTGTCTTGTCTCCCTGGCAACCATTTTCCCTTTGATTCTTATACATCTGCTCAGTAATATACAGTATTCGGGAAACCGCTCCCCACCTCATTCCAATCACAAAGCAAGTGACAGGGGACTTGTGTTGAATGGCATATCATTTTCTCTGGTGTTGGAAGCTGTTGTTTTCCAGTTCACTTCTGACTGCATCCAATTGTACACTGAACCCTCTGCAAGGCCAGTAGGGTTAAGACCAAGTGTTAGACTACAGTGAGATCTCACTAGGATATCTTGAACCTGTGAAGGTTTTTCAGAAGCCAGGAAGGAGCCAGGACTTTGGGGTAGCTTTCCCAGGCTTCTTTCTTGCATGGGAGGGACCTGGTTGGATGAACCTATATTCTTCATTTTTAACGTCTCTCTCTGTCTCTTTTTAAATTGCCAGGACCTTAAGGCAGTAAGAACCCAAACTTCCTCATCAACAAGAGCATTAAGCTGTCCCTTTATTAACTCCTTCCCAGAAAAAGGCTGTTATTAACCAGGTGGTATCCCTCAGACTGCTCTATTGTCTGTAGAGAAACAGGGACATGATTCAGGCATTGGGCAAAGCTGAAGCAGTTACTAACTGCTCCCCACTTGAAACTTGAGAAGGGGTTGGATTGTAAAGGTTAAACTGGTCTTCCCAGACCATCCTTTCCATAAAAAAGGATTTTAAATTATGTGCAGAAGGAAGAGAGTTAAAATTTCACAAGACTCTACCCTGGCTAGGAATTTGCTGGAAGCAATTAAAATAATTACAGCTGCCCTTTAGGATAGGAGGATGTATTCCCATTTTATAGATGAGGTTGAGGCTCTGAGAAATGTAACAATTTGAGAGTGAAGCTGGGAAAACAGGATCTAGCCCTTTAATTCCAAACACTTGTGTAATGGAAACAGTACGGGCTATACAAAGCAAGGATGATTAACCTAACTGGATCATGGAGGGAGTTACCAAGGGTGATAGCCTTCAAGAATTTGGTTAACATCAATCTTCTTGAGGAAGAGTTGGAATTATTAGGATGAGATTAATGATGCTTCCAAACAGAAGGAATGTTTTAAGTTTGGGCCCAGAGGCAAGAATAAGAGGACTTATTATGCACAGGAGCTGCTAAAAAATTTTTACTCACCTCTACTAATTCCTAGAAAGACTTTTCAGATACAATATCCCATTGGAAATCTTTATAAATTATCACCCTAACATTTCCCCACTCCTTCCACTCTCCACAAAAAAAAAAAAAAAAAGTAACAATTGTTTGGTTATGCAGGTTATTAGGAAGCATAATTAGGGGAAAAGATAGTTCATTTATGACTTATGTCAGCCTGAGAGTCAGTCTACTACCCATTTGAGGCCATGGGTTTTTGTTTTATCAGCACGGTATGCTCTTACTGCCAACCTTCTACCAAACCCCAGCCTTTGGGTGTCCAAGGACACTTGCACGATAAGACTCTGCCCAAGACCTAGTAAAATGAACTGGTGTATTCCTACCTTTTAAACACAGCATTTTCTTTTTTTTTCTTCTTGGATTTTGTCAGCATCCTGCCCTACTTTCTCCCCTGTTGTAAAAACTAAGGAAATGACAGCTACATGAACTTTTTCAGTGAATTGCCTGGTAGTCCAGTGGGACTTTTTCAAAGCACACTCTTGAATGGCTCCAGATTAATTCTCTCCCTTACAGCTGATTGGCATAAAAAACAGTAGATGAATAAGTGAATCATGAATGAAAATATCATTTCAAGTTCTAAGGGATGCCTACATAGCTAGAGAAAGGTCTAAAAGCTAATTAAGGTGCAAGTCCTTACTCCCCTGTTAAATGTATGGCCTTCAGTTACTCAGCCATATGGACTGAGTAACTTTTAGCTTCACCATTTAAAAAAATGACTATTAATAAGAGCACCTACTACATCAGAGAGTTGTGAGAATTAAATGAAATGATTTATGAAAATGCCTGGAAAGAGCCAAATAGTGAAATAATAACTATAAACATTGTGGCTGGTTGGTTAGCAGGGAAGTGACTCTGAGACAGAGACTAACATGAAGGCAGATTATTGGAAAGCAATCTTGGGGTCCACAAGGAAACTAGATTGGGCAGAGTGAGAAGCTGGGGTGTAAAGCAGTCACAAGGTCTCTGCCAACCCCACTGGGAGCTCTAGACAGACCTCAGAGGACCCTTCTGAGTTGTCCTAAATGGGATGAGAGTCTCTCCTTTCGGGGAGACAGTTTCCTTTGCTCACGCTCATGCTCAGATGCTCGTTTGTATCCGACTCTGCAGACTCCATGGATTGTAGCCCGCCAGGTTCCACTCAGGCGGGCTACAATTTCCCAGGCAGGATTACTTGAATGGGTTGCCATTTCCTCCTCCAGGGGATCTTCCCGACCCAGGGATCAAACCTGTCTCCTGCAGTGGCAGATGGATTCTTGACCACTGTGCTCCTTGGGGAACCCAACAGCTCTCTTTAGCAGAAAGCAATTTCCAGAGAGGACCAGTCAAAGCTGCTGTGATTGTTGTAATTCCTTCAGCTATGTGGTCAATTCATGGTGGCACAATATAGTGTTACTAAAGCATTATGATCCTATTGGTTCTTTTACTCACCTCGAGCTGTTTTCCTCCATCTTTTTGTTCCCAACACAAAAAATAATATTTGTAGAGTCCACTGTGATGGTACAAGTGGAGGGTCATATACTACACATCTGAGTATACCAAATGTATACAGCTGGCTACCAGACAACCAAATGCATGTGTAGGCTGTACCTTATGAGCTAGGGGAGAGGTTGTTGGAGAGCCATGTGGAGACCAGAAATCCCAAAACCTCTGCTGCCATGGTGAGGAGCTGAGAAAGAGCCAATGACTGCCACCACCCTACCGCATGTGCAGGCTTAGTGTGTGGGATCCCAGTGAAGCATCCGGGACTTGACATGCTGACAGGACAGGGTCCCCAGCCCAAGTGTCCAGGTAAGGAGATCAGATGAGGGAGAGGACTCTGAAGTAAGGAAGGGTGTAAAACAACGAGAGATGAGAAGCCAGGAAATAGTAAATATGCAGAAAATGCTAGCTCTTGTTATTTAAAAGCTAGACAATCTGCTAAACTTTTATTTTTTTAATTTTTTTTTATCGGGATTTAGTGGCCTCACACTGTTGTGTTCATTTATACTGTGCAACAGAGTGAATCCCTCATATGTATACATGGATCCCTTCCCTCTTGGGCCTCCCACTGCCTCCTGCCAACCCTCCCCTCCAGATCATCCCAGAGCCCTGTGCTCAGCTCCCTGTGAGGTTCCCACTAAATAGCAAGTCCCCACTAGCTGTTTCACACACGGCAGTGTGTAAACATCAGCCCTCATCTCCCAGTTTGTCCCACCCTCCCCTTACCCTTCCATGTCCACGTGTCAGTTCTTTACATCTGCATCTCTGTTCCTTCCCTGGAAATAGATTCACCTGTATCATTTTTCTAGATTCCACATATATGTGGTAGTATCTGATATTTGCTTTCTCTTTCTTTTCTCTTTCTGGTAAACTTTTAGAAAATGCCATTAACTCTTTTCCTTATCTGTTTAATGGGAATAATAATGTTTTCTCTCTGACAGAGTAGTTAGATTACATATAAGACAGAGTCCCCAGATGTATACAATGATAAATGTCTGAGGCAGGATAGGACATCAAGCAGACTGACTCTGGAGTCCAGGTGCATAACCACTTACACCTCACAAGCCCTGTCTTGTAGGATGGAGGCGGTGGTGTGGAGCCGTGTGGGGAAGGCCAGTGGATGCCTGCAGCATGCCATATTTTAAAATGTGATATTGACTAGCATGATAACTGTTTCTTTAAAAATAAAATAATCATTTAAAACAAATTATTAGAGGGTAACTTACATAAAATCTCAATGCTTGTGGTTATAGATAAGCCCTGTGAGCACTGATTATTATTATATATCATCTTTCTTTGATATTAACATATACTTAAAACATCTAAGTCATACTATACTCCTCTACTTACTTATATGCTCTTTTGAGGCATTCAGTAGACTTCAAAGTTACTGCTTTATTGTCTGCATACCTTACTGGGCTTCCCTGGCAGCTCAGACAGTAAAGAATCTGCCCCCAGTGCAGGAGACCTGGGTTGGATCTCTGGATTGGGAAGATCCCCTGGAGGAGGGTATGGCAACCCACTCCAGTATTCTGGAGTGATCCCATGAACAGAGGAGCCTGGCGGGCTACAGGCCACGGGGTTGCAAAGAGTCAGACATCTAAGCACACACCTTACCGTAGATAAGATAATTTATTTTACTCATTTGTTTTTGTAATTATTTACTTCAAACTTGTTATTACTATAACCAACAATGAATAGTCACATGTTTACCTCACAATATATACAAATGTTGAATTATGTTCTACACCTGAAAATAACATAATGCTGTGTGTCAATTATATTCCGAAAAAGAGAAAAACAAAAGGGGAGTCTTCATGAAGTAGATAACAGTGATGGTTGAGCAACATTGTGAATGTATTTAATGCCACTAAATAGTGCACTTAAAAACTGTTATAATGGCAAATCTTACATTATGTGTATTCTGCCACAAGAAAGAAGTGTATAGAAACTTACAGCAAAACAAAAGTTTTTAAAAAGCCATTAGAAATAATCAAAGATTCATTTTTCTCTGTATAGTTTGATAGAATTGAAATATATGTGAATATTTGCATATATTATATAAATAGCATATAATTTACCTTCCTGTTCTTTTCTTTTTATTCTCTCTTGTACAGTATTTATCTTTGATGCCTAGATCAGTGTCTGGCTTGCAATAGGAGCTTAGTAATTATTTGTTTGAGTGCAATTCCTAGTCACAGGATATGAGTAAGTTTAAGAGAAAGATTTTTTTAAAGGGATCAGAATACTGCAAACATTAGGACTTCAACAAGGTACAGACTAAGCCCACTTTAGCCTTTATGCTTTGGGGAGAAAGGAGGCCATGTGTACACATGTCGTAAAACAGAAGCCATCCCTAATTGCCCTGTTTTCAGACAGTCCTGGGGTTCTCCCATTTCCTGATATTCAACAGAACACCAATCTTCGCTTAACACAGTTAATGATATAATTTTTATTTTTAAAAGGGAGTGCTGATGTTCCCACCAGCTTCAGAAGATGTTTCAAATCTGGTTGTGGAGTCATTCTATTTCCAATTAAGCAGTGGGGGGATTCAATTACAAGCTGTGGGAAGCAAAGAGTTTGTGTCAATAAACCAGCAGTGGTATTAAGGGTGTCTGTCTGGTTTGCAAACATGAACAGCTTGAAACCTAAAGGCGTATGCTTTTGAAATTATCTGACTCTTGCTTCTCATTTAGACAGGATTAAGAATACCTGAAACCCAGCCCTGGGTTTCCCTACAAAACATCATCCTTTCTGGAACTCACAGCAAATTTGGGCATTAAGGTAGTATATGAAAGGCTCATTGGGAGTTGTTAATGAGGTGAAAGCAATTTTTTTAAAAAAATGTGTCAGAAAACTATCCAGAAGAAGACAAAACAATTGGTTGCAGGTCTGGTTAGGGAGGAAAAGAGAAGATTCACTTAAAATAGAAAGTTGTTCTCTTAAAATAGAAGATTATTCCCCTGCAGGTCAGTGGTTAGGACTCTGCAGGCCCTATACAGAAGGCACAGGTTCAATCCCTGATTGGGGAACTAAGATCCCACATGCTGTTATAACCCCCCAAACAACAACAACAAAAAACAAACTTAACGAAAAGAGTAGAAAATTGTTAGATTGGAATAGGGCTTTTGGAAATACATATACTAGATACAAAACAGGAAAGGTAAAAGCATTAACAAAGACTTGTCAGCTAATCGGGAAGATAAAATGGAGACCAGATTTGAAAAAGTCCCTGGGCCAGACAAAACCATTTAAACCCCATAAGCAACACTAAATCTAGCTTATTTTATGAACTCAAGTGAAATTCAGACTGTTTCTCGTAAATGTTTCTGATAATCGTGAATGAAACTTAAGTCATCTTCCTTGAATGATGTAAGATAATCAGTTTTAACCGATCCCCTGACTTCTGGAAACACTGTGTTAAAAAACAGTCATGTTAAAGGTTAAATAAGTTTCTCGTTTTTACTCCTTAAGCCATCCCATAATGTCCTGCCTCTGGACTTCATACCTGTTTAGGTTTGGAGTCTATGAACAGTTTGGTCCTTACCCAGTGAAATATTCCCATCAAGGAAAGCCCTCTGAATTTTCTTTCAATATAATTGACAGATATAAAGTGCCTATTGAGTGTTCAGTCCGTTGTCATTCATCAGATGCACAAAGAGAATAAGCCTTAATAGCTCACCTTAAGGAGTTTACAGCCCAGCTAGCACCTTTTTTTTTTTCCCCTTCAGTTCTCTTGACTAACCTGAAACATGCAGGTCCCTGTGCCAAACAGGTTAATCTTCCCGGTATTTCCATACTCTACTTTGTCACATTTTTGGATGCCTTCTTTCACTGTTTTCCTATTTGGCAATACAGCAATTTTAAATTGTTTCATTATGGTTGACTTTGAAAGAAAATTTTCATTTCAAAGGACTCATAGGGCTGGCTGAGAGGATTTAGACTTCATGTCATCCCTTTGGGGAAGAAAATTTCCCTCTTAGAATGGGACACTTTCCCCCCGTCAATCTGAATTGTTTCCAAAGTGAGGGTTTTATTCATTTAATTCTTCATGAAGCTGAAAGTAATTTCAGCTTCTCCCAAATTACCACTCACTCTTCCCTCAGGGAGGAGATTCCATAATCCATCTGATTAGTGACTTCAGGAGAGAAAACCAGGGACACCCAACACGTACGTGCCTGTTAAGTCACTTCAGTCAAGTCTGGCTGTTTGCGACCCTATGGACTATAGCCCACCAGGCTCCTCTGTGCATGGTATTCTCCAGGCAAAGATACAGGAGGAGGTTGCCATGCCCTCCTCTGGGGGATCTTCCTAATCCAGGAATCAAACTTACATCTCTTATGTCTCCTGAACGGCAGGCAGGTTCTTTATCATTAGCACTATCTGGGAAGCCACACTCTCAATACACACAACCCCCTTTTTCTCCTCCTCAGCTCATATTCGAAATAAACTGGACACATTGTCAAAGTCAGCTTCTATGGTCTTATTATAAGTTTTAATTTAGGAGTGAAGTGGTAGAATGCCCATTTGGTGTCAGATTTTAAATAAACCACATTTTCTAATCACCCTTATGGAAACAAAGGTTAGATTTTGACCTCCACTTGACTAGCTAAAGCCTTTGGCTGTGTGGGTCACAACAAACTGTGGAAATTCTTAAAGAGATGGGAATACCAGACCACTTTACCTGCCTCCTGAGATACCTGTATGCAGGTCAAGAAGCAACAGTTAGAACTAGACATGGAACAACAGACTGGTTCCAAATTGGGAAAGGAGTGTGGCAAGGTTGTATATTGTCACCCTGCTTATTTAACTTATATTCAGAGTACATCATGTGAAATCACAGTCTAGATGAAGCACAAGCTGGAATCACGATTGCCAGGAGAAATATCAATAACTTCAGATATGCAGATGATACCACCCTTTGACAGAAAGCAAAGAGGAACTAAAGAGCTTTTTGATGAAAGTGAAAAAGGAGAGTGAAAAAGCTGGCTTAAAACTCAACTTTCAAAAAACGAAGATCATGGCATCTGGTCCCATCACTTCATGGCAAATAGATGGGGAAACAATGGAAACAGTAAGAGACTTTGTTTTCTTGGGGTCCACATCACTGCAGATTGTGACTGCAGCTGTGAAATTAAAAGATGCTTGCTGCTTGGAAGAAAAGTTATAACAAACCTAGGCAGCATATTAAAAAGCAGAGACATTACTGACAAAGGTCCGTCTAGTCAAAGCTATGGTTTTTCCAGGTTATGTATGGATGTGAGAATTAGACCATAAAGAAAGCTGAGAGCTGAAGAATTGATGATTTTGAACTGTGGTGTTGGAGAAGATTTTTGAGAGTCCTTTGGACAACAAGGCGATCAAACCAGTCAATCCTAAAGGAAATCAGTCCTTAATATTCATTGGAAGGACTGAGGTTGAAGCTGAAGTTCCAAATACTTTGGCCACCTGATGCAAAGTATTAACTCATTTGAAAAGACCCTGATGCTGGGAAAGATTAAAGGTAGGAGGAAAAGGGGATGACAGAGGATGAGATGGTTGGATGGCATCACTGACTCATGGACATGAGTTTGAGCAAGCTCTGGGAGTTGGGGATGGACAGGGAAGCCTGGCATGCTGCAGTCCCTGGGGTTGCAAAAAGTCAGATCGACTGAACAACTGAACTGACTGATTGACTGACTGGCTATTGGTCTCTCAGTTGTTTCTAGACTTAATGAAGAGGAAAAGAGGATTTTACTAGACAGGGGAGAGGGGTGTTGAACCACAATACAAATGTTGGGCTGAAGAACAAATATATAGTAGCTATAGTTTAATACTGAATAAACTCTTTTTCAAAGTTGAGAGAACCATCTTCACTAACTGGCCCCAAGAAGTAGTACTTTCCTGGGTGGCCAGATAAGAGACAGAAAACACAAATTTGCTCTTGTTTTTCTATCTTCTTTCAAAATACATGGGATTAGAAGGGGAAAGGGACGGAAGTGGGTGATATGTAAAATAAATTAAATCAGGGCTTCAAAATGTTAATTCTATAAACTAAAAGAGACTTGTTTTGGGGAGCTTCAAATAACTAGGTAAGGTAGGGTGGACTTTTACTTACACCTTTTTCTCTTTATTTTTCTGGATCTTTTATAATATGGAGCGTGTAGAGGTAGTCTTTGATGTATTAAAACACTACCGATATCTTTTTTCCCCCTCCAAATATATGTATGTACTCCCTTTTATTGATAGTTCAAGAGAAGTTCAAGTCTTTAAAATAGACTGTTACTTTTCAAGGATGGAATTGGGAGCTTTTTGTGACTGTGTATGTGTGAATATAACTGTGTGTTTGTGTGTGTGTGCAAGTAAAAGCACATATAGGCTTTGGTATGTGAGGATGAAGAAAGGAGTTGAGAAAATGGGTAAAGAAGAACTAAGAATACTGTTTTCTTATCCTCTTCTCTTTTCCACTCAAGGGAAGAGTTGATAACCTGAAATGGACTCTATATGAACTTTAAGTGGGCTGAATAATGGCTCCTCAGAGATGTACATATCTGAATCCTTGAAACCTCTCAATGTAGATTTTGCGATGTGAATAAATTAAGAATCTTGAGATGAAATTTTTCTGGATTATCTGAGTGGTCCCAATGAAAGAGACAGGAGGGTCAGAACCAGAGAAGAAGATGGGCTGATGGCAGCAGAGACTGGAGTGATATGAGGATATGATCCAAGAATTGTGGGCAGCCTCTGGGAGCAGGAAAAGACAAGGATATTGATTTTTTTACTAAAACTTTCATAAAGAATGAGCCCTGCCAACTTATTTTAGATATCTAAACGTCAGAATTGTAAGACAATAAGTTGATGTTGCTTTAGTTGTTGTTTAGTTTCTGAGTCATATCTGACTCTTTGAGCCACGGACGGTAGTCCACCAGCTCCTCCGCCCATGGGATTTCCCAGGCAAGAATACTGGAGTGGGTTGCCATTTCCTTCTCCAGGGGATCTTCCAACCCAGGGATTGAACCCATGTTTCCGCCTTGGTAGGTGGATTATTTACCATTGAGCCACCTGGGAAGCCCTTGTGTTGCTTTTAGCCACAACATTTGTGGGAAATTGTTGTAGCAGCAACAGGAAACAAATATGGATGATTAAGTGGTAAGTGAATCAGAAAATATACACTTTCTTTTTGTATATGCAGGACCTTTCTTAAAGTTGAGGACATTAAAAAATGTAAGTTTTGTTGGCACTCCTTTTTCTATTGGGAGATTTTCAGGTGTTTTCCAAGCCTTTGAAGTTTCTGGAAAGCTGACTGCCAGGGGACAGCCAATACATGCTTCCTTAGGGAGAATCTATGAAAAATTGGGAAGGAGAATTAACTCCTTTAATCTACTCTATAACCTTTTGGTGAACTATTATTATGAACAAGCTCTTAAGCGCAAAGCATAAGACTTATGGCCTAGACCTAGGTTTAGGCCGAATAGAAGGAGGGTTTAATGTGAGCAGTTCTTAGAACCTGGCAGGTTGCAAGCGTTGGGTTTCATTAATAGACTAAAAGCCTATTAAATACTGTAGAACCATTCTTCTCTAAGCCGTTCAGTACACTTCTTACATAAGGAAATAAGTTTAATAGCTTATTCAGGAAATAATTAGATTTTTAAAACCCTAAAATTAATTATAGTACAAAATTATTGCATTTTTCCTTAAACAAAATAGAGTAGTAAAATTTTGAGTGTCTTAACTAACCCATCTCTCTTTTTCCATATAAACTTCCATTTCAAAGACGTTCAGGTTTTAATAGTTCTTAAAAGTCTCTTTTTTAAGAAACTTTAAACTTTGCTATTATAGTTAAAATTGGATTATAAAATCAATCTAATATAAATTGAATCATTAATTAAGTCAATTTTAAAAGAAATAATTCAATTTCATTAAGGAATTGTTACACAGATATTACAAAGTGAATGGATTCCTGTAATTAAAAAGCATTGAATTCCATATGACCATTTATCTTTCACCCTCTTTTCACCATTTTGGTGAATTTCTAAAATAGAATTTAATTAAATGCTGAAACAAAGACATAATTCAAAATTAAAATTCTACAGAAGAGCTCACTAGCAAATCATCAAAACAGTTCCCTGCTCTCTCCCAAATATTTTCAGAAACGATAACAAACGTGAAGTGCTGTGTATATAACACTAGGAGAAGGTATATAATAGGATCACAGCTATGACGGTGTCATTCATTAGCCATGTGATCTCCCACCAAATAAAGGGATCCTTTTCTTAGTGTCTTAGACCCATGTATATTAACAGATTGACATTTTCTGGGAGTGTTCACCCCATTTCAAACTATATTTTCAGGTGTTAGAGTTAGCATTATTCACAACCATTAAGAAGAATGAAATAAAGCCATTTGCAGTAATGTGGATGGACCTAGAGAGTATCATACTGAGTGAATTAAATCAGACAAAGAAGGAGAAATATCTGGGGAACCTAAAAAGAAATGATGCAAACGAAAATATTTACAAAACAGAAACAGACTTACAGACTTAGAAAATGAATTTGTGGTTCCAGAGGAGTGGGGGAGGGATGCCTGGGAGAAGGGATAGTTAGGGAGTTAGGAATGGGCATGTACACACTGCTTTATTAAAAATGAATAAGGACCTACTGTATAGCACAAGGAACTCTGCTCAATGTTACCTGGCAGCCTGGAGAGGAGACAGTGATTTGGGGGAGAATGGATACATGTATGGGGCTTCATTGGTGGCTCAGATGGTAAAGAATCTGCCTGCAATGCGGGAGACCTTGGGTTTGATCCCTGGGTTGGGAAGATCCCCTGGAGGAGGGCATGGCAACCTACTCAAATATTCTTGCCTGGAGAATCCCCATGGACAGAGGAGTCTGGCAGCTACAGTCCATGGGATCACAAACCATCAGACAGGACTGAGCAAATAAGCACACATGTGGATGGTTGAGTCCCTTTGCCATTCACCCGAAACTGTCACAACATTGTTAGCTATACTCCAATAAAATTTTTTAAGTTTTTTAAAAGGTAAAGAAACCACACATTTGGAAGATCATAATTTTGAAGAAAGTCTTTGAGGTCAGAGAGATTTCAGCTTGCCCTTTACCTGTGGCGTTGAGATTTCCCTAACCATTAATTTTATTGAGGCTTGATTTCTTAATCTGTGAAGAATAAAGAAGAAAGAAACATCTTTCATGTGGAATTGTCATGAGATTACATGTAACATCCCTTGTCACCTGTCCACAAAAGGCACTGGAATATAGATGACCAATGAATAGTTTTCTTTCCCTTTTGCCTGATAAAATTACAGAATTGTAGCAAGAGAGGAAATATTCAACCTTCATTACTTGGTATATGCAAGTGGGAAAGACCTTTTTCCATCTTTGCTTCAAAATTGTATTATATACCAGTTTCTGTTAGTTGGATTAAGTGGATATCTTTTAGGTAAAGTAAAGCTATGATAAAACAGCTTTGATATCAGATTTGTAAACTATAAAAAACATACACACATATGCATGTAAAGTAATGCTGTTATTATCTGCCTGTTCTAGAAATAAGTTTTAGCTTATGCTGTTTTCCCATTTTCTCTTTGGTTTCATGGGTTTATTAATTTGAATGACTTTCATCAGTGATTTCATGCACAGACCTGCATCTTTAAAGGGGCAATGACTAGGCTTCCTGTTTTGCCTCTCTCCAATAATTTGGACCACAGCAGCTAATTGCAGTGTCTAATTGTATCCTCAATTGGCTGATTGCACCCACAATTAACTAAATATAAGTACCAAGCATCTTGGTACATTCAATTTTATGCCTCAAAGGGAGCCTGTGTGAGAGGGTAGTTGGCAGTTGGTTATCATAGGAAAACAGCTTCTCAGACTTGGAATTGTAGGTCTAATTTTAAAGCTTCCAAATATCTTCTCATTGGCACACTCCATAAAGCTGGTGACTATCTTAGTACAACTTTCAAGGACATAAAATCCAGATGAGTTGCAAACAGGCCACGGTTTAAGAAAAATGTCAGTAGAGGCAGAGGGTTACGTCTCATTGGATCTTTCCTTAAAATATGCTTGAGCAGCTCATGGAATGGTTGTCCTGACCAGTCTGTGTGCAGTCAAGGCAGAAAAGAATGGAAGAACTGGGACCTTCATTTATTTTAGTCCCACAGCAGGCTGGATTGCCATTCTTCAGCAATTTGAAAGACCTCTTTGAGGAGTTGGTTGCAATTATACATTTCAAATGCAGACACTCCTGCAAAGCATGTAATTTAAGAGCTGACTGGGAGCCAACATAAATCCCAGTCCGGAAACTGGGCTGGAAACCCTATCTGTATGGAAGTTGAACACAGCCTGGACTTGAACTTCCAAATTAGTTCGAGTTTGTCAGATGTACCAAAGATATTACTGGTGGATCCACTGCCTAAGGTAGAAATTAAAAACTAAGAGTTTTGCAAATGTTGTTCAACAGCCATTAGAATGTTGTTCTAAACTAGAATGAAAAATTAGCAACAAAACAAAAGTTTGTCTTAAGAGTACTTAGAAATAGATTGACTGGTCAGAGAAAAAGAAGAAAGATGTATGTGGAAGAAATTTTCAACCTTTGTTTACATCTCATAATTTTAGCCTGAGAATAACCTGGTGGGTTAATCTGTCACCACTAAGCCCAGCATATGTGCATGCTCAGTCACGTCCCACTCTTTGTAATCCCATGGATTGTAGCCCTCCAGGCTCCTCTGTCCTTGGGATTTCCCAGGCAAGAATACTGGAGTGGGTTGCCATCTCCTCCTTCAGGGGATCTTCCCCACCTAGGGATCAAACCTATGTCTCCTGCATTGACAGGCAGGTTCTTTTACCACTGAGCTACCTGGGAAGCCTATAGTCCTTGTTTAATGGTTTCAACAGCAGTCTTCAGTATCTCATAGGATATGGAGTTCCTAACTCAGAGATAATTTAATCCCAGAAAAAGGACAAGACTGTGATTGCTAATTTCCAATGCACAGATTAGTGTTCCTACCATATATGCAAGACTGCACAATTTTGTAAATTTGAGCTAGGCAAACACAGGTAGGCAAACAGACTCTAGAATTTATTCAGCTATACAAACCATACACTAAGTTGGTTATTTCAGCTTTTAATGCATTGAACTCTCATCACCACCTTGCAATGGATTGGCCTTTATGTATGTTTCTCAGTTCTCTTGGTGTATGAGATGAGATTTTTTTTTTTTAATGTTTTTTTCTTACTAGCTGAGAGATATCAGTCTTTGTGTCATGAAATAAAATAGCTTGATAACTGTGTTCAGTGTTGATATTCAGGGTAAGATGATTATAGAAACTTCGAGATTTAAAAAATATGAACAGTGTATAGAGATAAATGTGTTATTCTCAAGTGTGGACAGGTAGACAAGTGGACAAGTTATTCTCAAGTGGACAGAGAGAATGAGAGGAGAAAATGAAAGGAATCAGGGAAGAATGTAAGTGCGATGCATGATTGCGATTTTTAGCAAGATTGTTTTAAGATAGGTTGTCTAAGATGGGATTTCTAATTCATTTTGGGTATGCAAAGCAGACCTCAGTAAGATCTACTTTGTTCATGGAAAAATATATACATGAATTATGTGTGTGTGTTGAAACCAGTGTATTAAGCCAGAGTCTAAATAGCATGTTCAAAGGTGTGAACCCAGAAACAAGAGGGTCTGTGGAAAAATTAAGTTCCAAGGAACTTCCCTCAATGTAGGGGAGGCATTGGACTTCCCCACATCATGGACATGGGTGTTCCAAATAACCTTACCTAAAAACCAAGGAGCCAAGGAGATCCCAGCTAAGTTCTAAGTCATACTCTACTGAGGAATAATCCAAGTTCCACTAAAAACACAGAAATGCTTCTGAAATGAAGTTATTCCCATGAAATGCCTTCAACCTAGTCAGGGAGACTATTGTGACAAACAGTGACATTGCAACGTGATCCATGTACTATAAGGAATGTGTACAAGTTGCCATGACAATAAAGACAAAGTTCAAACTGGGACTGGTTCTTAGGGTGCTCAAAGGCTCTCTGCTATAAGTGAACTCTATAGCATGAGCCCAGAGAACAGAGTCTATCCTGTGAGCCATAACTTCTGGGAGATGTTACACCAGAATTAGAAGCCTTAGGGTTTCTGGAGACCGTGAATAATCAGCCTTTTCCTAGAGTATCCAGGATACTTTTGAACAGTTGTTTTTTCATGCCCATTTCTTATCCTGTTGGACCTTCAGATCAGAGCTTTTCTAGATAGGCATTGATAAAAGCTTGTTATTTTTAAGAATGTGGAGTTTTAGAGAGTTTAGAAAGTTCAAATGAAGTTTGCATGGCAATTTACAATTCTGAGTACTTTATCAGAAATGACATGAGACTCTCAGATCCATCACTGAAGGAACAGCCTAAATGGCCTTCCTTTACTTTATCTTACAAGTGATTTTCTCTTTCCATCTACGGGAGAAAATATTCTGCCTTTACCAGTAAGCAGGCAGCTGTCATTTACTTTTTGGCATAATTTAAAGCCCTCTAAATGCTTATTTTTAATTTTAATAATTTTGGAGGTGTTCACTTGTGCATTAAAATTCAGGAAGCTGGCATAGCCCTCAGCTTACCTTCAGGGCAAAACTGTGTGCAAGACATGCTTCTGTGAGATAATTTGTTTCCTAATTGGCATCCGTTTGCTGAAATACAATTAAAGTTATTGCTTTAATATTAACATCAACATCTTGATTGCTCTATAAAATATGAATATTTATAATTTTTTTTCCTCCATGGCAGCTATCTCTTAGGCACTTTTTGGTATTGGCAGTTTATTATTTGTGGAGAAGTTTCTTATTGAACAGTAATAACATAAAGAGGGCCTGGGTAGCTTGTTGAGATTTAATATACTGCAAGGTTAGACCACTTTGACTCTAGACATGTGAGAGGTGACATTCCTAAGAAAGTATATTTGGATTCTGGAGCCCAATTGACTTGAAAACCTGAGAAGTGAATCATCTCCTCTACCCACTACACTGTTATGATAACCACATGAGCTAGGTGGTTTAGTCCCCCTTTAGAATAAAAACAATACCCTGTATTTGCATAGGTCTTTAGAACACCACTCCAGTATTCTTGCCTGGAAAATCCCATGGGCAGAGGAGCCTGGTAGGCTGCAGTCCATGGGGTCGCTAAGAGTTGGACACGACTGAGCGACTTCACTTTGACTTTTCACTTTCATGCATTGGAGAAGGAAATAGCAACCCACTCCACTGTTCTTGCCTGGAGAATCCCAGGGACGGAGGAGCCTGGTGGGCTGCCGTCTATGGGGTCGCACAGAGTCGGACACGACTGAAGTGACTTAGCAGCAGCAGCAGCAGTTAGAATTTACAGTAGACATTGCATCATTTTCAGCAGTGACTGATTTAAAAGACATGATATTTCACTACTAAGTCTTAGAGGCATCATTTGCGAATTTTATTACCTCTCTTTTACTTTCTCTTTTTTTGAGAGAGAACTGACACATTCATAGTTGCTTAAAGCTGAAAGGTAAGACTATAACTCTGTAATTCTATATTCAGAATTAAATAACTGTTTGTCAAGGAAAATATTTAGATTACATGTATTCACCTGTTAAATTCTTTTCACATATCTTGTAAATTGGAAAAGTAATACATCATCCATGTTAAACATATCAAATCATAAGAGGGGTTAAATGCTAAAAATTAAAAGCACCCTCTCATCTTTGAAAACTTAATCCCCCTCTCTAGTGGGCCAGTGCAGTGAAGATATCTTTAGTTCTTCATCTTCCTTTTCTTTCTCTTTCATTCCTAGATGATATGCAAAATTATTTGATAGTGCCAAATAAGACAGACATTCTAAGAATGTAAGAGGTACTTCAATACTCCAGTGCCCTTCATAGAGTCACAGCAAAATCAAGAGGCCGTCTGTGCCAGGGGCAGGGGGTCTGCTTGATGTGGGTGTGAGCAGCAAGAGGAGTGGAGGGTTTGTACACCGGGCACTCGGGAGGGACAGCAGGAGCCAGGACGTGATGGCGAGCAGGGTCTCTGCCATACACGTGGCTGATGGGGAGACCTGAAAATACACTGTTTACTTGTAGAGTACTGGTAAATAATAATATATTAATTATCCTGGGGACCTGGAATCTCCATATTGAAGAAGGGTATGGGTATTTTAGGGTTCCCTAGTGGCTCAGCTGGTAAAGAATCCATCTGCAATGTGAGAATCCTGGGTCCAATCCCTGGGTTGGGAAGATCCCCTGGAGAAGGGACAGGCCACCCATTCCAGTATTCTGGCCTGGAGAATTCCATGGACTGTATAGTCCATGGGGTTGCAAAGAGTCCGACAAGACTGAGCGACTTTCACTTTCATGAGTATTTTAAATGCGAAAAGGGAGAAAACTGTGATGAACCCTAGTGTTGAATTGGAAGATGAGATATTGATATGAACTTACGATTTCAATAGATAGAGAGAGGTGGAAATTAGATAAAAATATGAATGTGAGATTTCTGTGCATGTGTATCTGTGTGTATGTGTAAATAGATACATTTTTAGCCCTATCCACTAAAAGAGCCTGTAAGCTCTGACCACCAACGAGCATACCAACTGACCAGATTGTGGTTTCTGAATATATTATTTAGAAATAATGGTTTCTAAACATATATTATTTAGATTAATCATGGTTTCTAAATAGATATTATATATTTCTACTAGATGGAATCAGGGCTCCTTGGAGAAAAGGCTGATTCCAAGGCTGGAACATGTAAGACAGAAAGTGTGCCAAAATGTAAGAATGATGAGGGCATGTAAAAATAACAGAGATACTAGCTTAAAGGAGCTCCACTGGCCAAAGCTGGATGAATTTAAGCATCACATTAAATAATGGAATTAGTGGATTAAACTCATGGAATAGAAATAATTTATAAGATCATAGCATAGTGACATAAATATATGACTAAATTGTTGAAATTTTGATGAGGAATGGGATTTGCATACTCTAATACCTCCACCTTCAATACTCAGTATTTATCATGAGAAAATGACTTTATAGTGAAGAAGCCTGGACAAACCTCCTCAATGAAATGATCAAAATTAGCATCACCATTAAATGGAATATCTTGAAATTCTGAGAGTGCCACCTGAGAGGATGCAGTGAAAGCCCAGCACTGCTACTGTGTTATTATTGCCAAAGATCCATCACCTAAATCTAATCATAGGGAAACACTAGAGAAACCTAAATTGAGGGAAACCTTTCAATGTCACTGGGCCATAATCTTCAAAAGAAGCATAGTCATAAAAATTTTAAAAAGACTGAGAACTGCTCTAGATCAGAGGAGACTAATGAGGGGATGACAAATGCAATGTAAGACTCTGGGTTGGAGATTTTTGCTATGAAGGATATTTGTTTGGACCACTGACTCAAGTCTAATAGGGCATTGGTAAAACTTGATATATCTGAAGATTAAATGGCAATAAGATAGCAAAGTTAATATCTTGATTTTTATGGTTCTATCATGTTATATAGGAGAACATTCTTGTTGTTAGAAAATATTTATTTTGGCATTTGAGGCAATTTTCACTCAAATGTTTCCTGCCCTGGTGGTTTGGACAGTAAAGAATCTGCCTGCAATGCAGGAGACCTGGGTTAGATCCCTGGATGGGGAAATGGCTAACCACTGGAGAAGGAAATGGCTAACCCCTTCAGTATTCTTGCCTGGATAATCCTATGGAGAAAGGAGCCTAAAGGGCTACAGTCCATGGGGTCACAAAGAGTTGGACACTCTCACTTCTTTCATTCTCAAATGAACCAGGGAAAGCTCATTTGTATCTTTTTGCAACTTTTCTCTGTGTTTCAAAATAAAAAGTAAAAAAAAAAAATTTAATGTGTTTCTACAAGTATCATCTCCATATCAAATTAGTCATGAGTATGTAAGTGCTTGTTTATATTTTCTCATACAAATAGGAGAATGTACATGTTATTCTCCACTTGGCATTTTTCTCCTAGGGGTGATCTCAGCAATCACTATATATTAACATATGTCCCAGACATTCAAAAGTATGTATTCATTTTTTAAATGGGAAGTTAACCATCTGTTTCCTTTGAATCAAAATTCTGAACAAAACTCTGTGGTCATATTCTGATCTCAATAGAGTCATTGCACTGCTTGTAGTTTGCATATCTTTCTTGGGTTTAGATATATGCTAGTTCCTTATGTCTAACTGTTAGACTTGATTTAATTGAACCAATTACAAAGCACCTTTTTCTGAGATAAATGTAGTTAGTGTGTGTGTGTATGAGACAGGGTCAGGGAGAGAAGGGAAATATACCAAATTTTATTTTAAATTAGGGTATAATTGCTTTACAATGATTCTGCTGTACAATGAAGTAAATCAGCTATATGTATACATGTATATCCCTTCCCTCGTGGACATTCCTCCCACTCCCAACCAATGGTCCTCCCCATCCAGGTCATCACAGAGCACCAAGCTGGGCTTCTTGTTCTATGTAGCAGGTTCCCACTAGCTATCTATTCTACACACGGTAGTATGTATATGTCAATCCTAATCTCTCAGTTCACTCCACCCTCCTCTTCCCCTCCTGTGTCCACACGTATCTTTTCTATATCTACATCTCTATTCCTTCCCTGCAAATAGGTCCATCTGTGCCATTTTTCTTGATTCCACATCTCTCTGAATTACTTCTCTCTGTAGGACAGACTCTACATCCACCCATGTCTCTATAAATGGCCCAATTTTGTTCCTTTCTATGGTGAGTAATATTCCATTGTATATATGTACCACATTTTCATTATCCATTCATCTGTCAATGGACATTTAGGTTACTTCTGTGTCTTGGCTATTGTAAATAGTGCTGCAGTGAATATAGGAATGAAAATGAAAGTGAAAGTCACACAGTTGTGTCCAATGCTTTGTGACCCCATGGGCTATACAGTCCATGGAATTCTCCAGGATAGAATATTGAAGAGGATGGGCTTTCCCTTCTCCAGGGGATCTTCCCAACCCAGGTCTCTTGCATTGCAGGCGGATTCTTTACCAGCTGAGCCACCAGGGAACCCCAAAAATACTGGAGTGGGCAGCCTATCCCTTCTCCAGCAGATCTTCCCAACCCAGGAATCGAACTGGGGTCTCCTGAATTGTAGGTGAATTCTCTACCAACTGAGCTATGAGGGAAGCATGAACATTAGGATGTATGTGTCTTTTTGAATTATGGTTTTCTCAGTGTATGTGCCCAGTAGTGGAATTGCTGGGTCATATGGCAGTTCTATTTTTAGTTTTTTAAGGAAACTGTGTATTGTTCTCCTTGGTAGCTGCATCAATTTACATTTCCACCAACAGTATAGGAGGGTTCTGTTTTCTTCACACCCTCTTAAGAATTTATTGTTTGTAGATTTTTTGATGATGGCCATTCTGACCAGTATGAGGTGATACTCATTGTAATTTTGATCTGCGTTTCTCTAATAATTAGTGACGTTGAGCATCTTTTCATATGCCTCTTGGCCATCTATATGTCTTCTCTGGAGAAATATATGTTTTTCAAACTTTGATGTTTGGTATCACAAAAGTTTAAAATATCTTTATGTTTATCTTTAATTGAACACTTTGTTTTAGGAAAAAAAGCATTGAAATATTCTAAAACTACAGTGTTGAGGATAAGATACTCTTTGAAGTCTATAATTGCTACCTTATGATGAGCATCCTTCCTCAGTACACCAATTCCTGATACCTATTTTGTCATAAAACTCTAAATGTGGCTTGATAAACTGAGAGTACAGAGTGACCACAATGAGGAAGTCCGTAGTTCTAGGAGAGGTAGATTAATATTTGCTGCTATTCGAGTAAATTGGGGTACATTCTGGAAGTTAGAGATTAGGACTAACACAGAAAAGAGGGAAGCAGATATGGAAGACTAATGAGTACCTAGCATGCCTGTCAGATTTCACTGTATGTACCTCCCACTTGCCAGAATCTGCCTATCAGGTGCTGCCTTCTTTCACACCATGGAGAGCTGCCTAGGTCCATTCCACATCAGGCCCAAAGTGCCAGGGAATTAATGCCATGCTGGAACAACCTTCACCCTGTGATCTACAGTACAGGTGTGTAAATACTTCTTCTTCTCCTTTTTTTACTCACATGGAATGCCTGAAGCCTGAGTTTTCATCATCACCCAGAAATTCCCTTCTGAGATGAATCTCCAGTTTCCCACAGGTAGCTGGCTTAGTAATGTATTCTTTTTCAGTTGCCTTCTCTCCCTAAGTCACTTCTTTACTTCCTGTCAGTATTCTTTGAACTTTCCAAGCAAATTGCTTGCACTTGGATCCCAGTCTCAGGGTCTTCTTCTAGAGGATTTCTTGCTAGAGTGTTGTTAGCAGTAATTGATGGTGTGCAGATAAGGAAGAAAAAGATCTCATATAGGCATTTTCCTGTAGCTCATTATGACATTATTTTTCTTAGAAATAAAGAATGATAGGATTTCAAATCCAAGTAGGTGTACCAAGGTCATCCTGTGACTCTGCAACCATCTGAACTTTGACTTTCCAATAACATGTACATTTCCATACTTTCAATGACTTGGAATCAGCCTTTCTTGAGCTGCAGATTACTATTCATTAGGATACTCCTTTTGTTCTGTATTTCTGTGTCTCTTTTTCTGTTTTGCATATAGGGTTATCGTTATCACCTTTCTAAATTCCATATATATGTGTTAGTATGCTGTAATGTTCTTTATCTTTCTGGCTTACTTCACTCTGTATAATGGGCTCCAGCTTCATCCATCTCATTAGGACTGGTTCAAATGAATTCTTTTTAATGGCTGAGTAATATTCCATGGTGCATATGTACCACAGCTTCCTCATCCATTCATCTGCTGATGGGCATCTAGGTTGCTTCCATGTCCTGGCTATTATAAACAGTGCTGCGATGAACATTGGGGTGCACGTGTCTCTTTCAGATCTGGTTTCCTCAGTGTGTATGCCCAGAAGTGGGATTGCTGGGTCATATGGCAGTTCTATTTCCAGTTTTTTAAGAAATCTCCACACTGTTTTCACAGAAATACAGAACAGACTTTTGAACTTTGTGGGAGAATGTGAGGGTGGGATATTTCAAAAGAACAGCATGTATACTATCTATGGTGAAACAGATCACCAGCCCAGGTGGGATGCATGAGACAAGTGCTCCGGCCTGGTGCACTGGGAAGACCCAGAGGAATCGGGTGGAGAGGGAGGTGGGAGGGGGGATCAGGATTGGGAATACATGTAAATCCATGGCTGATTCATATCAATGTATGACAAAACCCACTGGAAAAAAAATAATAATAATTAAAAAAAATAAAAAAAAATTATGATAAAAAAAATTGCAGAAAATCTGGATGCTTGATAGTCTTAAATAAAATGACAAAGAAATAGAAACAAACAAAAAAAAAAGGATACTCCTTTTGCTTGGAAAATGAATCAGTTTCTTACATTCTTCAATCTTCTACTGACACCACATAATTCCAATTTCTTTTCTCAAACCTTCCAGTATCTGAAGACAATCATTGCATCTTCTCTAAGACATCTCCAGACTAATTTTCAATACCTTCAATTAACATTATGGGATGTTGTGTGAAGGTAGCCAACTCTGCAGGTAGGCAAATGATACAAACATAGCCAAGAAATCTCATGTTAGCCCTAGTAAGAACCAATATAATGAAGTTTTTCTTTGCTTAACAAGCTTGGAGACCTGTGATTTTTCTAATCCCACTGGTTACAGGGAAGTCAAGGGAGCAGGAGGGACCATATAACCATGTGCACTATGCATTTCAGCTCAGTCCTGTCAAACCAGGGACAGCAACTTGTGAAATGAGGCCTCAACCAGGGGATCAGAGAAGGCTGCAGGATTCTTTCTCTCCCTAAGTAAAGTTTCAGGATAACATCATCTGCATAGGCCTGTCGACAGGAATACAATAATATTTTATTTAGATTAGGTCGCAATCCTTGCAAAACCTTCAAGACATCAGTAACACTTTCTTGGCTAGAGGTTTAAGGGCAACTTTTAGAAATAGTGCCAGTGAGGATGGCATCTGAAAGATGCCAGTGCAGGAAACAGTGAAGTATCAGACAGGTGAGGAGAGGTTAGTGGGGTAGTACCAATGGGATGTGCCCTACTGAGCCTGTGTGGCTTAATGAGGTTTTAAGGAAAGGAAAAAAATAGACAGGTGAAGTTTCATATCATGAGTTTAATTCCTGTGAGAGAAAGACAACAAAAAGCCCTGCTTATACACATCTTTAGAATACATGAATTTATTTGCATTTAAGAAAATGTTCCCTAAACCATTTGAGTCTTAGAGGAAGCTTCCCTTTCATTCTTCACTTACAGCTGCAGTATCCAGAAGAAAATAAAGACAATTACTTAGTCTGGGTCAACTTATTCAGGGTTGTCATCAGCCTAGCATCAGTGTCTCTTTCTTCTACTACATCTCCCTTGCTTGGAGGGCTATCAAGGTCTCCTGTAGAGTATCACATTCAGTTCTGGACACAACATTTGAACAATATCATTGGCAAATAGGGCAAAGTTAATCAGAGAGATACCAGGATCACGACATGACTCCACACAATGTCCAGTGAAGAAAACTGAAAGGGATTCTTTTTTTTTTAATACACGGTTTTCACATATCTGCACAATATAATAAAAATGCTTTAAAAATCTCCCTCATATCTACAGCATTCTTGAGTGTGGGTATAATTACTGTCCCAAGCAAAAAGACTCTACTTTCCTTCCATATAGAAGGGACTTAGTGAATGTTGATTAAAATCTTCTTTAGTTGCACTTAAAATGGCAAGTCTATTGAGAGTTACCAAATTCTTCCATTGGCATTTTGTAAAATCACTCATTACAGCATTTGTTTCACTACTTTGGGTTTCTTTTTCACTTGTTGATCTCACCTACCAAATCAGGGGATTCCTTGAGGGTCCTATGTCATGAATGAATTACTAATAACAGGTACATGGTAGCCATTCAATAAAGATTGAATGAAAGAATGAATTAAGGCCCTCTAACATTTGACTGGGGCCATCAAATAAATACTTTTGGATGGTTTGTTTTCAATTTCTTTTTATTATATTTTAAAATTTTATACAATGCTTTTAGACTAGCAAACAAAGACTGCTTTATGCCTTGCTATTCAAAACCTCTTGTCTTCTAGTAAGAAGGAAGTTTGTATGAGAGATATGGCAGAGTTACATACTAGAACTGAAGAGACTTCTAGGGCCAACCAATTCCAGTCGGCTCCTAGATTTTAAGAATGGCAGGTATGTGAATAAATGGCATCTTTGCTAATTCATTTCCCCCACTGTCCCCTTTAGCTGAACTGGTTTCTTCTCCTACTGTCAAACTCTCTGAAATACCTTCCTTGAGAATTGAGACCTTACTTTCTCAATGTAATTATATTTGTCAAACTCACCTGGCAGTTTGTCAAAAGAATGCTTCTATGATCTTATTGTTAGTAGCTGAAGTAGTCCCCAGAAATATGTGGCATGGTAACTAGAGAATCCTCTTTGGAAGAATTGTTAATTGTATTGCTTATTATTTTAGTAGCCTCCAATTGCACATTAATTCCAGGACTGTTAACATTTGCATTTGTCTACATTTGTGACAACTAAGTTCAGAAATATGTCATTATCAGTGGGTTGAATATAAATCCCATAAGAACAACTGTCCTGCATCAATAGTAGAGTTCTTCTTTGATCTGGAGTGCAACCGTCATTCAATAGCTGTGAGACATGTTAGTTGAATTATCTGGACCCTTCTTCATGCGTCATTTCATTTTATTACATATCCATCATGTTCTGGGAATTTTGACATGTAGTTTTGGAAAGGTTACAAGAATTTTGTCAGAAACAAAAATCTGGTATATAGCAGAACCATATTTTAAATTCAGGTTTGGGAAACACCAAAGCTTGCCTTTATTTCCCCAAACCATGCTGACTTTGTGTATGTGTGTATACTGATGTTTAAGCAGATATTTTATTATCATGAATTGACATATTCTTGGCTATATAAGAGAAAACTTTATGGGATATATAAAATACAATACTGCATAAACACACAACAATTTTATAGGTAACTGATTTTCAAGTTTTTAAAAATTAAATATGTACATATTTCATTCATCCTGACAAACTCAGAGATGCTTCTTTCATTGTATCCATTTTCTAACATTCTTTATGATCTTACTTCATTGGATTAGAAAGAAAAAAAATTAAAAGGGCCAAGGCAGTCCCAAATAATCTAATGATCTTTTAGATGTGTGTCCTCAGTATGTGTCTCAGTCTTAAGCTGTAATGAAGAAAGATTGTAAAAATCATTTCACAATGCATACATGAAGCCATCAAACCATTATATTCTGCATTTTAAATATACTACAATGAATGACAAAAACCACTACAATATTGTAAAGTAATTAGCCTCCAACTAATAAAAATAAATGGAAAAAAAAATAAATATATTACAATTTATTTTTCAATTAAAGCTCAGTGAAGTTGATGAGAAAAGGAAAATTCTAGATATTTGCTTGCAGCTTCTTCAAGATTTTGTTTCTGTTCTAACCAGGCTTTACCAATATTTCAGTAGAGGTGCATGAATCACTGAGAAATCCAGACTTTGAGTTTGTTTGTACAGTATTGCCACCCACATATGCCAGTCATGTTGTTTACAATTCAGTTTAATTTACGCTTAAAAATGATAGCCAGTGCTTGCAAAAACATAGTGAAACAATCACTCTTTTATAAAGCTACATTTTTGTTATTCATTTAGTAAGCAACTTGACTATATAAACCAGAGCTTAAAAGTATTTACAAATTTTGTCCTAATAAATGTGCTTCTGTGAATGTAAACCAAGACAAATATCCTGAATACAGAAAGACTGTGAGGAAGAAGGAATACTGAAGTGCAAAGAAATTTAGGATAGCATATTTTACTACAGTAAAAAAAAATAAATAAATAAGGGAAACATATGCATATCTCTATTTGGGAATTAGTTTAGCAGTGCATCCGCTTTAGGGACTTCCCTGGCAGCCCAGCAGTTAAGACTCCATGCTTTCGTTACCGGGAATATGGGTTCAGTCGCTGGTCTGGGAACTGAGATCCTGCATGCTGCACGTTGCCTCAGAAGAAAAAATAAGTACTTCATTTTTAAAAATATTACAGAGCCATTAGAAGTATAATTTTGAAGATTTTATAATAACACAGAAAATGCTTTGGGTATCATATTAAGTAAATTTACTTTGCTTTAACTGCACCTGTATCTGTAATCCCTTTATACCAAATCAGCCATGCTTTTTACCTGCGAAGCAGTTTGCAGGATTTGAACTCATATTTCTAGTCCCATGGCTCCCTCCACAACATGTCTTCATTAAAATCTAACAGCCTCTCAGGCTCCTAGGGGAGAAGAGCATCTAAGTAGAGATGTAAAATTGATACAGGAGGGAAGAGGAGCCTGCAGATGAACAATACAATAGTTTCTGTCTCGGATGAAATTCTGTGTCTTATTTTTCTCTCCTTTGCTTCCTGAAGATCCTTTAAAATCTTATTTCTCAGTGAGTAATTTTGTCTTTATGGTACAAAAGGTAATTCCCATACCTAATATTGTTTCTAAGCACATGTGAGTACCCTGCTGAGTTATATATGAGTTTTTTTATGAATATGACACAAAATGAAAATTCCATTTCTCGAATTGAAAAAAAATGTAAATTGACTTTCACGCTCAAGTGAGTTGTTTCAGGGACGGGAGGAGGGGGATAGATTTGGTGCATCATCTACTCTATATTCACATGTAATTGATGTAACTTTTAGTGATTGTTCTATGTTCACAAACTTCATATTCAAAGAGGAAAGCAACAGATGTTATTGATTTTAAACAGATCTTAGGTTGCCCTCATCAAAAGTTGTCTACTCTTGAGTAAAGGCATTAGCAGTCTCTTGAAAAAAATTGTAAACTGCTGAGCATTATGTTTTAGTTGTCTGTTGTTCAAGTTAGATTCCTTGATATTGTGCATTATGCTTATTATGTAGTAAGAAATGGGCAGCTGGAATTCTAGCTGCTGTCATTCATATTTTCTTCAGTTTTTAGGCAATTGTGATAAAGCTCCTTAGATGGATAAACAATGCTGGCATGAGGAACTGTTTTTAGTGACCCTAGAAGGTCAATAACAAGGATGTCATTCTTATCAGAGCAAGCAGAGTTGTGAGTAGACACACATTAGCGCTGAAATGTGAGTTTTCTAATTTGTGCAAAAGGTTACACAGAGAAAAGATAGTAAAATGGAAAATGCATACACAATGGTGATATTAAAAACAGTTTGTTCAAATCATCAGTATAAAGCATGAAGTTCATATGTTACATAAAAGAATTTTCATAGGCAAAATGACACTGGTTAGCTATCCTCACAGTCCATGTGTCAGATTAGGTTTCCAAGTGGATTACTAAGCAAAGAGCATTTGGCTCTTCAGGATGGAGTTATGGGATCAAACTAAGGTCATGTGACAGAAAAATTTTCCACTATGTCATTACACAGCAGGAATGCACCCTTGGAAACATGTACACATACATTCATCTGAGCACGCATGCACACACACACACACAAATGTCTCTTTAGTGACCAATATCAGTTAAGTTTGCCCCATCTCTTATTCCTTTAGGAAAAGTTTTGCAACATGCTAACTGATGTATCTTTAGAACTTATTACTGTGCCAGGCATGTAATCGGTTCTCAATGAATATCTTTTAAATGTGTGAGTAAGTGTATATTTGATCATGTATTTATAGTGAGAATATGTTGAATCTTCTTTAGGTATGTTCTAGAAAAATGCTTTTTATATTTTTCAACTCAAATAATTCTTTGACTGAATTAAACAACATTTTTTGGTCCAGTCAGTAGTACAAGGTAATATCCACATATTTCAACACAGGAGAGTTTAAGAAATAGAGCTAGAAAGTGTAATTGATATACCTGGTGGAAATATAAAGTTCTCACTTTATGATGGCTCTGTTTTTAATAAGCATATGCTGGCAGAACTGAGAGGATAGTGATTGTTCTAGACTAATTATTATTACTTTATTATGCAGAGACCATAAATATAAATATGTGAAGGAATTCCAAGTGCAAGCTAATTTCTCTAAGTGTCTTTAAAGGCAGACTTCTGAGGTCATTGACTATTATTTTGTAATATCATCTATACTTCCAGAAAGGAAATATAGCATTTATAGGAAAGAACACAGACTCCCACATAAAAATTAAACAATGTGTTTCACTGATAATATATATAAGAAGTATTCCAGCAAGCCCTATTATAGTAATTAGAATTTGGGGGCGATTCTGATTTCAGTACACTGTTCACTTACACAATTAAGTACATTATGTGCCACAGTTGAGAACTATAAAAATATTAATGTTAGAAAATACTGGAAGGTATCTAGCCAACCTCCTTATTTTTAGGATGGCCACAAAAATGTCTTGAATTCTTCCACCATAAGATGTCTCTCAATGACATCAGGAGACATAAAACTTACACTTTGAATGAAGAATTTTGTATAGAAATCCAGTCACGTCACATAACTTCACTGTAGACACTCAATTTACATGATAGAATAATTCAGTAACAAAGTTTGTTCCTAGGGAAATCTTGAGCCTTTAACCCTGGATGCATTGAAAACTTACCTACTCTTTTGTGTTTCTCACTTGGGCCTGCAGCTGGTATATTTATTTGTTGATTTGTTTTTTGTATTTGAACTGACTAATGCATGAGTTTAAATATATGCCTTTAGTAGTATTAGTTTTACTGTTGCCATATTTATTTAATACGGCATACTTCTAACTGAAAAGTTAACAGCTAAACTGACATTTGTGAAAATATCCTTAAAAGAAGACAGCCTTTCATGAAGGAGAGAGAATGACTGTGTTATGTCATAGTAATAAAATTCCTTGAGAATGTAATGTGATACTTTATTTTTTATGACATTCTTAACACCCTTTCTTGCTAAGACATTTTCAAGGAAAAAGAAATAAAGAGAAGACTAAGGTGAAGTTTTAGGCATACAGAGAAATCACCCAGTGAGCATGAATTAGAGAAAAGAGTCACAAATATTACCAACCGTGAATGGTCAGGGTTATTGAATACAGAATTGCTGAATGAGTCTAGTTCATTGATCAAAAAAGCAATTTGGCCTTTGAATCCTTGTTAATATCAGAAATGGGATTTTAAAAGTGATTGGTATTTGTATTATATGTCCCATCTCAAGATACATTTAATATAAATTTTCCAAGAATCCTCTAAAATCCAAGAACAATGCTAATGCTGACTAGACGAAGACCAGTAAGGTAGAAATGCTGCTAATGAGCAGCTCTGTTTGGTGAAGTCACCACCATGGATAAGTATCTGAAAGATATACATACGTTGTTAAAAGCAACCAAGCTAAAAGCATGGTTTTCCCTATGGAAATCGAGAAGGATAAAAAGAGCTAATGGTTGAGTAGTTTTTCTATTTATTTATTTATTTAGAGTTTCATGTAGATAAGCAAGATGGAAGCAAATGTTCTTCACATCTGGGGCATTGCATAGCAAGATACTCCTTCAGACATCCAGGCAGTTATTAAAGCAAAGCGAAGTCGCGAAGTCGTGTCCGACTCTTTGCAACCCCATGGACTGTAGCCTGCCAGGCTCCTCCATCCATGGGATTTTCCAGGCAAGAACACTGGAGTGGGTTGCCATTTCCTTCTCCAGGGGATTTTCCTGACCCAGGGATTGCACCCTGGTCTCCCGCACTGCAGGCAGACTGGTTATTAAAGAGAGGTTGTCAAAATGAATATAGGAATCCCCTGTGCCTGAGGTAGACCCCCACTTCTTGCCCTCAGTTTCTGGACTTGGGTCTTCCATTACTGGTGTCTTTCTTATCTCGCATGTCCAGGTTATAAACTATCATTTCCAACTTTTCAAGCCCACATTTTCCATGCTGATTGTCAGAACATGGATTTGAGCATAGAAATCTTCCAAATCTCCCAACAGAGCTGTCAGATACTGGGTGCCACATCTCACATTGTACTTATAATAGATGTGTGTGTTTGATATGAGAGTTTTCTGAAAGTGAAAGTCGTTCAGTCGTGTCTGACTCTTTGTGACCCCATGGACTATAGAGTCCATGGAACTTTCCAGGCCAGAATACTGGAGTGGGTAGCTGTTCCCTTCTCCAGGGGATCTTCCCAACCCAGGGATCGAACCCAGGGATCGAACCCAGGTCTCCTGCATTGCAGGCTGAATCTTAGCTGAGCCACCAGAGAAGCCCAAGAATACTGGAGTGGGTAGCCTATCCCTTCTCCAGGGGATCTTCCTGAATTAGGAATTGAGCTGGGGTCTCCTGCACTGCAGGCAGATTCTTTACCAGCTGAGCTACAAGGGAAACCCTGAGAATTTTCTGAATGTGGTACCAGATGGCCTTGAGAAATGAGTGCCTTATTGCTAACTCCCAAAGCATTCTATAGATGAGGCTGTTCTTGCCGCCAAGATCCCTCACATTCCAAGGAAGTAGTTATATCATCAAGAACCTCAAGGTCAAAACTCTTACTGGAAGAAAAAAATGTATCAGCATCTTTGGCTGGTGTGAGAATTATCCTAATCTTCATAGGGATTGGAAATTTATATCTCCTGAATAAATCCTTGCCTTGTTTTCACCACCTAGTAAATACTGGGAGAGCTGTCTTCATAAAAGGATCTGTCTTGTGTTTAGAAATATGTTCCAATCGTGAATATATTCTCACATAACCACATGCAGCTGCTGTCTGTGTCTTATTCTAGGTGGCACATAGAGGGTCCTATAGCACTGGGTCTGAATAACTCCCTTGAATCCATATTTTATATTACATCTTTGTCCATTCCTACTTACAAGACATTGTTTTCTCTCATCGAGAGAGTGACTCAATTTTAAGACTGCTATTTAATACTCTTTCCCCAGTTTTAACAACCTCAGCTGCTCTCTCATAGTGTCTGGGTTTTCTTCTAGCAGACTTGTCCTCGCTCCATTTAATTGAACCTTATAAGCAGAAATAGGGTAGGTGCCCAAGACATAACTATCCAGGGACCAAAATACTTTCCATGTGGAGTCATTTAGTGTGAGAGAACATAGATGGATATTTTTATTGAATATCAACCTCTATGTGAAGGGGAGTATTTTCCCTTGAGCAAGCCATGGTTGGAGCTGGACCTGAGAAGTCTCATACCTTCCAGGGAGGATGTGATTATTTTCAGTGTATCTATAATGATACACAAAATATTCAAGACCTGCGCTCTCGTTATTTGTATTGCTTTTTCTCCTTATTCTTCCATGGATCATTTTACCCCTGTTGGTCCTGCTTCAAGATGCTATCATTTTCTGAAAGAAAATAATTTTGATCAGAAAATTTGCATTTTTTACAGTATTCCCAATCACTGCTCTCAGAACTCACATGAAAGGCTGGTTATGTCTCCCTTTTTCAGTGAGATACAGTGGCTGCTACCCGAGAGAAATACAAAGCCAGACCATCAAGACTGGGACATGAGGCATTCATGTGACAATCACATAATGAGTTGTGAAATCAGGATTTTAATGAAACTCCATTGTCTGCTCTGCAGATTAGAGTATGTCATCCTCCTGAACAAGCAGAAACATTTCCAGATTGATTGAACCATCTTTATTGAAGCAGTATCTCCATTTATTTTACTGGGACCTTTAACCCCTAAGAATAGTAGCTGATTGTAATTGCATAAATGGCATAATATTTTAGAGACCTATGGAGAACTTGTGTGGAACTAAAGTCTTTTTTTGAGCAGAGCCTGCCATTGTACATCATTCTTATTCATTTTCCTGATTTCATTAGTAAGAGTATTTGTATGGAAATGGATTAAGGTTTGTAGGTTTATTTTATTGTGTTGTAGACTCTGCTGTAATTATACCACTGATGGATTATATTAAACTGCTTTGCAGGAAGCTTTCAAAACACATCAGACTCTGGAAGTGCTTTTGATCTACAAAATCTGCTTTTTTCTTGTCCCACCTAGAGTTACTGAAAGAGTCTGCCCCAACTTAGCTCACCCACACCTTTGAACGCATATCATTTTTCTCTTCATTTTTAGACTTAATAGGCATTAACTTGACTGTGGTAAATATACTTGAGATGCCCTCCAATCCCAAGTATACACATGTTCATAACATAACAAATAAGACTGAATAATAAGAAAGAGAATACATAATAAGTTTAGTTAGTCTTACTGTATTATTTTTATACTTACCTGTGATATTTTGAATAAGAAATTCTCTGGGATATAGGGGCATTCTTGTGAAAGTTTGGATTATAGAGATGTAAAAGTTTTGGTGTGAACTCATTAATTTATTTCTAAGGAAGTCTGTGACTTTTATGGAAATGAGAGAGGACAATTTGAACAGATATCATCCATCAAGAAGTCATATGAGGGGCTTCCCTGGGAGTCCAGTGGTTAAGGCTCTGCTCTTTCACTGCAGGGGACATGAGTTCAATCTCTGATCAGGGAACGAAGATCCCACATGCCAAAGAAAAAGTCATTTGACTGGACTCTATGGGCCTTCAATGTATCCCATCAGATTACAATTGAGGGCTTCATTCCTCAGAAGGAATTCCCTCCCTGTTTTTACTTCCTCAGTTTAGGGGGCTCTGACATACATATTTTATCAGCCCATCAATTTTTAAAATCTGAGACTAGATTTTTAGAATATCTGAACTTGAGGGTCAAGTCTCTGATCATTGTTTCATTCCACAGGAAGGGAACATGAAGAAGTCTCACAGGTGAGGCCAAGTGGAATTCAGTAGGCAATGGGGGATAGTCCTCTCTTTTGATCATCAAATTTGTAGATCCATAGCCTGTCTCATGGTTCCATTTAGATATCAAACATATATCTAAAATTTAACCAGTTCAAAAACAATGAAGAGACCTTGATTTCTACACAAAGACCCTGCTCCTACCTGCATAACCCTAGAATCCTATTTCCGCTCATGTTTGTCCCATCTCAATAAATGGCATCATCGTATCTCAGGCCAAACATACCCCAGTTCATCTTCCTTCACTCTCTCACAGATATTTCATCCAGGCCAAAATTGAGTCCTCTAGTCTTTAAGTGAAAAACTGGTATCAAACTGACAAAGTTTCCTAGCTTCAGAATAGGCATCCTAGTCTAAACAGCAATTCCTCTTCTGGATTACTGAAATAACTTTCTTGCTAGCATGTATTTCCTACCTTCACTCTCATATGTCTGTGGTATATTCCCTACCAGGAAGCTGGAGCAATGTTTTATTTTAAGAATTTTTCTTTTTGATGTGGACTATTTTTAAAGTCTTGATTGAATTTATTACAATATTATATTTTGGATTTTTGGTTGTGAGGCATGTGGGATCTTAGCTCCCTGACCAGGGATCAAACCCACATTTCCTGAATTGGAATGTGAAGTCTTAACGATTGGACCACCTGGGAAGTCCAGGACGCAATCTTTTAAAATTGAAAATCAAAGCATATTATTCTCACTTTCAGAGCCTCTAGTGGTGTGACATGGTAGCCAGAATTAATTCAAGACTTTGCCCTGGAGGCTGCTCACTTTCATTCTCTTCTTGCTCTCTCAGCCTTCCTGATGGCATCCTCAATCCTTCCCTGCTTTGCTTGATCTTCCTCAGAAATACTATCACAGCTGGAACATTCTCAACTTATCTGAGCCACAGCAACGTATGTATTTTTGGCCACACTGAGTATTCATTGCTGTGATTCTTTTTTTTTTTTATTGACTAATTAATTTTTATTGGAGGCTAATTACTTGACAATATTGTGGGTTTTGCCATACATCAACATGAATCAGCCACGGGTGTACATGTGTCCCCCCATTCTGAACCCCCAGTCCATCCTCCCTCCCCACCCCATCCCTCTAGGTTGTCCCAGAGCACCAGTTTTGAGTGCCCTGCTTCATGTATCGAACTTGCACGGGTCATCTATTTTACATAGGGTAATGCTATTCTCTCATATCGCCCCACCCTCGTGGAATGTGAATTCTCAACCACCGGCCCACCAGGAAAGTCCCTACTTTTAAATTCTTATTCCTCACAATTAATTGTAAAATGCCAGAAAGACTGAGGCTTTGTCTCATTTACTGGTGGTCACTAGTCCCTAGCAAAGTGCCTGCCCATGCCAGGTGCTAAATGAGTATTTGATGAATGAATAACTAAATCAGTGAATGAAATAGAAAGAGGCTAAGACTGAGTCCTGAGGAACTTGAATGTTTAAAATCCAAGAAAAGGTACAATGCGAAGGAAGGACTAGGAAGATCTGAGAAAAACCAGGAGAGTTACTAAATGTGGTCTGCCCTTGAATTCTCTTCCATAAATATGTATTCCAGTGAGATAGTCAGTGCTTTGGAAAGAAACAAGTCATCAAACTGGCATCTGGGAATGGAGGGAAAAGTGAAGGAGAAGTACAGTCATTTAGAAGCTGCAGACTGTCCCTTTAGCAAAGGGACTGAATGCTAAATTTAATTGGATGTGCTTCACTAGAGAAAATAGTCTACTCATTAAAACATCAATACTTGAAGTTCCAAGCAATCTGGCATCTTTTTTGAATTACAATATGCGCAAAAAAAGAACTTGTACAATATTTTATCCCAGTGATCGTTTTTATCCATAAATTTGTATTGAGTTTGCAATCTGTGGAGATAAGAATTTTCTAGACATTGATCATCTGCTTTGGAATCAATGTTAAAGCATATTCATATTTGTAAAACTGATAGAATGTTATCTTCTAGTCCCTTGAGCTTAAATCAATCCCAGACACATATTTTCATATCCCTTTCATTTTGATTTGGAACTTGAAGTAAAAGATCAGTCTTGTTTTGTGGAAACAATCTAAGCAGTCCAAAACTCTGAGTTTTTTTGTCCTGGACTTAAACTTCAGTAACTCCCTACCCCTCAGCGGATCCTTCAAATTAGGTTTGCAGATAGATTAGAGATTGCTCCCAGGTCTGCTTGGGAGACCAAATGATAAAACATTTCTGCCTGAAGTTTATAAATTTTGAGATAGCATTAGGAGTATTATTACAATAAATATTAAAGATTATACAGAAGTAATCTTAATAACTTTGATTGATGTGCCCATTTGGCAGTAAAATACAAACTTTGTCTCCTGGTCTTCACAATCCTATACTATCTGGCTCTTGATTATTAATCTTAACACACTGATCTTGTCACACTGATCCTTACATGTCATGCTCACTCTCGCCTTAAGGCTCCTCATTTGCTGTTCCCCCTTCCTGAAAGTTTCTTCTTCCAAATGGCTTGGTCCTTTGCCCAATATAGATGCACCTTAAACAGTATGTCCTCAGGGAGACATTACTTGGCAATTCTATATAATGAATGATACTCTTCATACATACCTTCACAAACAGGTGCTTACTGGCAAATTTCTAAATTGTGTTGAATTTCCAGTCATTATGGGCTTTCTAGGTGGCTCAGTGGTAAAGAATCCACCTTCCAATGCAAGAAATATGGGTTCAATTCCTGGGTCGGGAAGATCCCCTGGAGAAGGAATTGGCAACCTGCTCCAGTATTTTTGCCTGGAGAATCCCACAGACAGAGGAGCCTGGAAGGCTAAAGTTCATGGGGTCACCAAGAGTCAGACACAACCTAGCAACTGCACTTGCACCAGTCCTTATACACTAACTGGATTTAGGTAATTAGGCATTTCTTTATTCATGTATTTATTTATATTTTGTCATCTGTTGTGCCTCACTCACTCTGCAAAGGAATGTAAGTTTCTTGAGAATAAGAACTCCTGTTCATTAATATAGCTTTAGTCTTAGATTCATGGCTATAGAACGAAGGAAAAAAGGAAGGAGGGGGAAAAAAAAACGCTAAAATTTAATTGGAAAATTTTTGTGAAGAATTGATGATGTTATTTGGCATATAGTTAATGCCTAAAAAGTAATAGATGCAATGGTTATGATTATTTTTGCTCTTGTTGTTAGTATCATATATATTTATTCCTCAGGGGATCAGAAAACAAATCTTAAGATTTGGCTTGGGCATCTTTGTTCCTAGGAAATTCCTCAAAAGGGTCACTGCCATACTTAACACATCGTTCTCATCGAGTTACCAGTGGAATAATCAGAAGTGTCATGAGCAGTAACATGAGAAGCAGCTGGGGGAACTCATATCTGATATTTGAGGAAGAAAATTAAGTTATAAACCCCAGAATTTCTGAACCATTAAGTCAAAGTCTAACCCTTTGACTTTCAAAATTGCAAAATATGTTTGTTTCTTTTAAGCATTTCTTGGTTATGTATTACAAATATATATTGAGATTATTGTGTTATTTCAGTTTAGTGAAAGATCTATTAATAATAAATCATCAGTGAGATTGTTTTAGTGTTTCCATCCCTGGAGAAATTTCAAATTCATTTGTTTTTTGAAACTTCACATTGACCACTAATCCCCTAGTTGTCTCTGTGTGCACTGAAAGAAAATATTTTGAAAATTGTATACTAGACATCAATTTCTCACACTTTACCCATGAATAAGGCATCGCAAGATTTATGGCAAAAAACTTTATAATGTGTAGAAGGATAATCAGATAATAGAAGTAAGTAGAATCTAGTAAATAAGAGTCTGATTTTAATATAATAATTGATGAAAATAATTATTAAAAATAATAATTACCAACAATGTTATTATTTTGATGATGTTGATGATGCATCATCTTGTTTTAGAAAATTGGAGGTGTTGATCAGATAGATATTTGATAACAAGCATTTCCATGCTTCTCATGTAATCCTATTACAGGCATGCATGACAGGCAAAAAATATTAAAATAAATACTTCTTTATCAGCATTGATTTATTCAAAACCCCTCTATGTCTCAACAGTTTGGGTTGTCCTGATGGCTCAATATAGGCTGAGCAGATTCAAAGAGGTTCAAGATGTATTTTAATAGGGCATGTCTAAGAAGTAGCAATTTGCAAATGATATACTTATTGTAAGTATTAGATCTAATTTTAAAGGAAACTATTCTTACAGAGTGTCATCTTGAATCATATTGTAGTGCTAAGTGTACTGTTGTTGTATGTATTTTCACTAAGTAATAGCCCAATTAATATTGAACTTTCTGAAAACTCAGTTCTGATGACTATAATCAAAATAAGGCCTGTGGAAGAAGTACTTCCAATGAAGTCAAAAGAAAGTATTCCTTCATGACTTACCCTTTTTAAGCTTTAGGTGATCTCTATTCTACTGATTTGCTAGTTAGCATTCAACTTCTCTTTTGTCAATTACCTCCATAATTATTTTTACCTTTCAATGGTTTCCTTCTTTTGTCAAGCTTCTCTATTCCAAAGATTTCAAAACTTTAAAAAAAAATCATTCTTGAATAAAGCCTGCAGGAGATCCTTAATTTATCCTTTCACTTTGGTTAATTTTTATTGTATTTTTCTCATTAACAGTCTTCTTTTAAGCTTTAGATTGAAAGAACCAGGTGTATTATTCCATATGACCTCATTAGCTGGGATTCAGTATTTGAATGTTAATTCCATTTGACTTTCTCTGTTAGAACTTTGGTTTGGTTTTGAAAATTTCGTGTTCTTTTATACTCTTAGGCATCTAAGAGTAAAAAGTCAAGAGTTAAAAAGTCTACGACACTACGCAGATAAAATGGACATTTTCTGAATTCCCTTTAAGAATAAACAAGGTCACTGGGTTACACAAAAGCTAGCCTAAGCACTCAATTGAAACCAAATCCAAGAGAATATCTATTGTTTTGAGTTCCAAAAAGTTTAGTGAGAGGGTGGTTGGTTTGAGTGTTTCTTTGTTGATTTGCAATTTTTTGAAGCCATAAAATCTCTCATTCTTGGAACCTCGGTGTAGAAACAGTATCCATGCAGTGTTATTGCTTGTTACTGCTACATATTTTTGCAGTAACTCAGTTTATAAAATATTTGAGCAGATGTTCTTTAGATGTGTGAATTTACCTGATGATATAACAATAAGGCCTCAGTCAGGCATTGATGACACATGTTTATACTACCAAGGATTTATTTGTAAATGTGCATCCCTCCATTTGTACATGGATGCATTCACTCCTGTTATAAATCCTAAGCATTTTGAGGAATAATAGCATGAATCTCAATAGTCCCAGCAGCAATATATGTCGGGAACAATCTGTGTGAAAACAGAGTTTAACACATGGGATTATGGGAGTGGGGAAGAAGGCATTTTGGACAAATTGGAATGATATGTCATCTGAGTAAAATCTTGAATTAGTACTTTAATAACTGGAGATAAGAGGGAAAGAGAGATAGCCAGGCTGAGGGCTTAGGATCAAAGGCACAGGATATGAAACAAGCCTATACCTGAACATACCAGGAGCTTCTCCCACCTAATATCACGAAGCTGAAACACTTTAATACCATTTCTACTATTCATTATTTTAATTTACAGTCCTTGTTCTTTTCTTAGTCAAATAGGTGCCATATTGTTTTTTTTTAATTTATTTATTTTTAATTGAAGGATAATTGCTTTATATAACTGTTGTTTTCTGTCAAACATATTGTTATAAATGTGTATATATATATATATATATATGCATGTATATTTACCTATATTTACTAATGTATGTGTAACTTGCTTTCTTCTTTAGTTTTTCTGTTACCTCAGACCTCTTACCTGACATTTCTTCTGTGTGAAAAACTTGTTTTAGACTTATTTCCCTTGAAGAAATTCTGATGGTGATGCATGACCAATTTTTGTGTGCCTGGTATGCCTTTTTTTTTTTTTTCTATTATCACTCTTTATTCCTTAATTGAAAGAGCTTGTATATTTATAATTAATAGAATCATTGATCTATTTGATTATCATGTGCTTTCTATTCATTTGACCTATTCTAGGCCTTCACTTCTTTATCTCCCCTTACCCTCTCTTGCCCTCTCACTTGATTCTGGTTGACTGAAAATGGCTTCAGTTGGTTTTCCCTCTACTAGTGTGGTATTATACCCTCTAATTCTGAACTTTCAGAGTAACCCACAAATTAAATATGCATCATTAATTTACTAATTCTAAAGTCAATAGAGGCCATTATTTCCCTCCTGAATAGCATGGAAATTTTATATAATTTAAATCTTTTATTCTTCTCCTAAATTAAATGGTGTTCCTTTGTGTATTTAACTAGAATTAATTTATATCCCACAGAATATTATTATTTTGCAGTAATAGTCAATATTTATATGCACATTAATTATCTAATCTTTGTTCCATTCTGAAACTCTTATCCTTTGGAAAGAGGAAAATTTTCTGTCTGTCTAAAGCATATTTTTTAGAAATACCTTTAGTGTAGGTCTGAGGATGGAGAATTCTCTTTTCGTATATGTGGGTCTTAAATGCCTTTGCTTCTGAAGAATATTTTTACTGAGAATTGAATTTTAAATGGAAACTTGCTTTTCTGCTTTATGTGATTTTGGAATTGAAGATACCATTCCACTTTCTCGGGCTTCCATTGTTTCTGTTGAGAGGTTAGGTGTCAATCAAACTTATGCTTCTTTGAAAGTAGTGTTTTATTTTTCTCCTGCTTTTTTCTTTAAGGTTTGTTCTTTGTTTTCTATACTGATTTACTATGTTGTGTCAGGTTGTGGACTTAGATTTAATTATCTTGCTTGCAAAATTTTAAAGTTCTTAAAACTCAAGATTAATATATATATATATATATATTTTGCTCTGGATCAGCTGAGATCTTTTCAACCTTCTGTTCTTATTTTTTTTAAATCTTTTTCTTCTAGTATTATCCAACTTTATTCACTTCATTTTCTATATTTCAGTTTCTCTTTGAGTTTACCATGTCTTGTCTTTCCATGCTGAATTCCAGATACTTCTGATCTATATATATTCCAATTCATTAATTATATTTTATCCTTTGCCTAATCTACCATTAGACATGTTCAATGAGTTATTAAATTTAAGTATTTTTTTATTTCTAGAATCTCTGCTATGTCACCTCATATTTTCCTACTCCCTGCACATATTTTAAAGCTTGTTGATTTTTAAAAATATACTTAGCAGTTTTATGTTTTTAAATAATGTTGGTTTTATGATATAAAATTCAGGTCTTTATTTAGTCTTTATCTGCTTCTTATTATTCTTCTGCTGGTTTTACTCATATTGTCTTATGCCTTTTTGTTGCTGGGTAATCTTTGTATACTGGTCTTTGCCTCTTAAAAAAGTGTGCAAATTTCCTGAACCCTGGAATAAATATGCCTTTTTATATAGAGATGTGAGGTTTGATTCTGCTAGGTGTCTGGGAGAACTGTTATTTTTGGACTACCTGAAACCAACTTTATGACTTGAAGTTCCCTGTCCGATCCAGATTATACATAAGCCACAAGAAAGCTGTACTATAGCTAAAACTTCACAAGATATTTTTTGTTTGTTTTCCTTTCTTCTCATGCTGGTCTCAGCATCCAAAACTACATTTCATTGGTTCCTTTTTTAAGATGGGGGAGGAGAAGCATATTTATGTTTTTGCATCCCTGAAATTCAAACTTAATGTAAGAAGAAGTGTTCTATAAGACACTTACTTTGATAAGGCTCCTGTTAAGTATTTCTCACTTGGTGAGAATGACCCATCAAAGTCCAAGAGTGTGATATTGGCAGATACCACCCAGTAAAAGTGATCTTGTGCTTTAATACTTCAGCATCCTAACTATTATTTCAGATCTTCAAATCATATAAGGTGATTACTTATTGTTTATTCTAACATTTATGCTACTTTCATAGGAGGGGTGATTAGAATGATTGCACTTAATATAGTGCACTTTTCCTTGACTGCTCACTCTTTCATTTCTGATCACCATTTCTGTCATTATTTTTGCATATTATCAAATTCTGTGAAGTTTCCTCTTACTTCTGGTTCCAGATTCTTTACCAGAAGAAAACAATAGCAAATAATGAGCTCTATTGAGTAAGGCTGATACTGTTTGTATTCCTTTTGTCAGTGTTTTCTCATGATTTTCTTTCCTCTTAACAGTTGAATGATTAATTTTCATGAATTCTTAAAAACCATCTCTTTCTATTATATCACCTTTCCTCTCATGAAATGGGGCATATCTGTGTAACTCATAACTTTTCACTGGACACTAATGTACAATTTTTGACACTTATATTTGTTTTGAAATACCAAAATTGATATATCTATATTTCAGGAACTCAGAGCAATCAGTTCAGTTCAGTCACTCAGTCATGTCTGACTCTTTGCAACCCCAAGAACCACAGCACACCAGGCCTCCCTGTCCATCTCCAACTCCCAGAGTCCACCCAAACCCATGTCCATTGAGTCGGTGATGCCATCCAACCATCTCATCCTCTGTCGTCCCCTTCTCCTCCTGCCCTCAATCTTTCCTAGCATCAGGGTCTTTTCAAATGAGTCAGCTCTTCACATCAGGTGTCCAAAGTAGTGGAGTTTCAGCTTCAACATCAGTCCTTCCAGTGAACACCCAGGACTGATCTCCTTTAGGATGGACTGGTTGGATCTCCTTGCAGTCCCAGGGACTCTCAAGAGTCTTCTCCAACACCACAGTTCAAAAGCATCAATTCTTTGGTGCTCAGCTTTCTTTATAGTCCAACTCTCACATCCATACATGACCCCTGGAAAAACCATAGCCTTGACTAGACAGACCTTTGTTGTCAAAGTAATGTCTCTGCTTTTTAATATGCTGTCTAGGTTGTTCACTGGAGAAGGCAATGGCACCCCACTCCAGTACTTTGCCCAGAAAATCCCGTGGATGGAGGAGTCTAGTGGGCTGCAGTCCATGGGGTCACTAAGAGTCGGATATGACTGAGCAACTTCACTTTCACTTTTCACTTTCATGCATTGGAGAAGGAAATGGCAACCCACTCCAGTGTTCTTGCCTGGAGAATCCCAGGGAAGGTGGAGCCTTGTGGGCTGCTGTCTATGGGGTCGCACAGAGTCGGACACGACTGAAGGGACTTAGCAGCAGCAGCAGCAGGTTGGTCACGACTTTCCTTCAAAAGAGTAAGTGTCTTTTAATTTCATGGCTGCAATCACCATCTGCTGTGATTTTGGAGCCCCAAAAAATAAAGTCTGATACTGTTTCCACTGTTTCCCCATCTATTTGCCATGAAGTGATGGGACCAGATGCCATGATCTTAGTTTTGTGAATGTGGAGCTTTAAACCAACTTTTTCACTCTCCTCTTTCACTTTCACCAAGAGGCTCTTTAGTTCTTCTTCACTTTCTGCCATAACGGTGGTGTCATCTGCATATCTGAGGTTATTGATATTTCTCCCAGCAATCTTGATTCCAGCTTGTGCTTCTTCCAGCCCAGCGTTTCTCATGATGTACTCTGCATATAAGTTAAATAAGCAGGGTGACAATATACAGCCTTGAAGTACTCCTTTTCCTATTTGGAACCAGTCTGTTGTTCCATGTCCAGTTCTAACTGTTGCTTCCTGACCTGCATACAATAAAGAGAAAGAAAAGCAAACAAAAATCTATGATATTTAAGCACAACTGTTGCTATAATTTTAGAGTATTTCTTTTCATTTTTTAGTGAACTTTTCATTACAAAGCATAAAGTGATGTATTGTTCTCTTTGTTTTAACATGGTTAAACGTTCATTTAATAATGTTTTTCAGCTGGTTTATTGATTACATTTACTAATGTATAACATAATATTGCATTAACTGGTAGGCTCAAGTTAAAAACTAATACTTTGAAGACAGTTCATCTGCGTTTGATTTCTAGATCACTCATTTACATATAAATCACTCATTTACATCTAAATCACTGTCTTTACCAGCCTTTTCAAACTTTTTATAATTCATATATTAAATAAGGATAATAATAGTAGGGCTTAGTACATAAGATAATATGTGTTCATGTACATAAGATAACATGTGTTCATGACTCTGTTTGCCACTCTTAAAATTTGAAAATTTGAACAAGATGGGATATACTATGGACAGAATTTTGTTCATATTTTTGATTTGGAATGTTATATGCCTTATTACTTCCAAAATGTTTTAGGTAAACCATGTAAAAAACTAAAACACAAACCAGTTGAAAATCTTCTTTTTCTGGAATTTTATGGTGCATCAAATTAAGAAAGCTAGCCTCCCCACATTTAGAACATAAATGAAGTTGTGTATGTTTGGGAGGGGAATGTTTTCGTACTGCTATATGATTCTGTTTCCCATAGCTTCTCAATATTAGTCCAGCTAACAATTGTGAAGACTTTTTTAATGTTGTACATAAAATCTATAGTGATAATTAATTAAAAGCATCATCACACATTTATGTGTCTATTCTAAATTTGGTCATCTTTCTCCACGTGTAGCTGTAACTGTCTTAGTACATACCACTTGGACAGACTTCTAGAGACTCTTCTAGACTTTAGAGACTAAAGTCTAGAGACTCTTCTAGAGATGCCACTAGAGACTCTTCTCACAAACTGTACCTGCTCTATAGAACTGTCAGCCCTGGAGTTTATCAATTTACTAAAGGAGCAGCACAAGGTGACCAAGGGAGCCTCTTCCACACATCTGGATCAGTAGATGATCACCGCTGGAAAGCATTCTACAGGGCATCGATTTTTTTCAAGTGATGAAGTGGAGGTTCCTAGGTTGTTTTCCCATCAGGTTAGTGAGAACACACAGGTAGTCACCCGCATCACTTGGAAGAACCAATGAGCCCTTATCGTGACAAGGTTAGTTTGGTTATTTTGTGTGTCTCATTGGGCTGTCTCATCAGGGAGTCAAAGGACTCATCATTTCCCTGGATCTTGAATTCTGAATCATAGTAACTTTCCCATGGTACTTAACCCTTTGAAGAGCTGTTCAAGTTTTTCTAAATTCTTCTCAAATTTTCTACTACAGTATACTCTTATTTCTGTAATTCATGAAGGTAATTGTTGTAAAACCTCAAAATGTGAGTCTGATGATAAAATTTTTTTTTTTTAATTTTCCATTCCAAAGACTATTAGGATTAAACCCACTTTGAATTGCCCTCTAGATGTTCATTTTCAGTAGTTGCCTTGTAACGGTTTTTTCTGTTTCCTGCTTTTGTTCACAGACAGGCCACAGGTATGAAATTTGGCTGCACCAATTAGAAAGACTTTAGCAGCCAAAAGGAGAAGTTCACTATTTAAACTGACTTAAATGAAAAGGAATAGAAGGAATATGTTACCTCACAAAGCAAGGTGTCTTACTGAAACATGGTGTATTAGGTAGAAATAGGTTAAGCTGTTGAAACAATGAGACCTGGAAATGCAATGGTTAAACAAGGTAGGATATCTGTTTCTCAAGATGTAGGTGGACCACATGTCTGAATATGTTTGTAAGTGGGCCATATGTGGGTGGATTATTCTCAGCCGATGTGTCATCCCCCAAAATTTATTTCTCCCCTTTAACTTCAGTGTCCTGTAGAATGCTATCAACATTTTCATTTGTTCATTTCTCACTCTTTGGACCCATATGCATGTTCTAGCCCATAGGAGAAAGGGACAAGAAAAAGTATAGAACAAGCAAGTTCCTTTCAAAGAGGCAACATGAAAGTCGAAAACAAGTCAGTTCTGTTCAGACTCTGTTTCCGAGGGCTCATTCTCAAGGTCATGCCTAGCATGAAAATGGTTGGCCTAATAAAACTGAAGTGAATTGTATACTGAAAGAAAAAGTGAAGAGTAGGTGCTGGGGTGTTTGGGCTGGATATAGGAAGAACTAACAGCACAGCCCCAGGCAAGTTTCATAGTGCATTGATTCAGCAACTCAATTATGTCAACTTTCCTCTTTTCTTCTTTTTTACCATTGACAGCATGTGAATCTTCCCTTACTCCAGTTCCGCCCACTGTCCCAAGAAAGCCACAGATGATCTAAGTTCCCAGTCGAGACGTGAGATATTCGGGGGCAAGAAGGACTAGTCTTTTTGTGGGATTTTATGTCAGGAGTGATTTAACCTTACCCAGAAATCCTGCAGCCAGCCCTCACAGGGTTACCTGCCCATTAGTGCATCCATAAAGAGATTCAGAGCACTACTATTACTTGCAACAGTCAGTATTTACTGCTGAGCTGGGACTGGGTCTTGACCTCTAAGTCACAGAGGTAAGGGATAGATGCTTGAACAAACCTGAAGCTCTGTTTTCAAAGAGAAAGAAGGAGGATGGATAAAAAAGATAACCACTGCTTACTGAACAGTTCTGAGACCAATAAAAGGTACAGCTGCTCAATTTCACATAGTTCCAGAAATCTTATGATCACCTTTTTCCTTCCCAGACAAAGTTCAGATAGTTTAGAGGACTTGTACAAGGTCACATAGCAAGCTAATGGTTGAACTGTATGTTGTCATTCTTCCCAAAACTTCAAAACAAACAAATGTGCATATAAATAAACAAAGAAACCCATTTTTCCAACATACGCTTATGTTGATAAAGCAATAGCTATATAAGTTTGTACACATGAATGAGCAGCTAGAATTCATTGCCACATTTTCTCGATGGGGCCTTAAAAATAACCACTGTCTTTAAGTTGTAATTTTCCACTTCTGGTCTTCAAGAAAAGCAAGTGTTCTTCCTCTCTGTGCCTCCCATCAGGTCCAAACACTGGAACGGTATGGTGATTTAAATCAAGCAGTGTTGATTCTGCAATAATTGTATAATAACTACTTTTGTGTAGGGAAATGAAGTTGGGGAGGGACAAGAAAATGTGAGAGACAAGAATTCTACATGAGGAAAGTGGAGGCATCTAGTTACTCTGGATGGTGGAGAAAAAGGAGAAATCAGAATAGAAGTTATGGGCTATAGTATAGAAAATATTTATGAAGTAGATGAATTTAGATTTCCAATTAGCATAGGTTTTTTTTTTTTTTTTTCATGTGGACCATTCTTTAAGTCTTTATTGAACTTGTTATAGTGTTGCTTCTTTTTTGTGTTTTGGTTTTCTGACCATGAGGCATGTGAGATCTTAGCTTCCTCACCAGGGATCGAACCCACACCCTCTGAACTGGAAGGCGCAGTTTTAACCACTACACCACCAAGGGAAGTCCCAAGTTAGCACAGTTTTATAAGAACAGACCAAGCATCAGAATAGAGGTGTCACTGTGCAATACACAGAATAACAAAGACAAAGCGAGGGGAAGAAGCATTAAGACAAGAGGGCATGAGAGGATGGGAAACTGGCCTCATGAAGCTGGCCAGAGAGTACCCTCTGGGTACCCACACAGGATACCCACCGGGCTCATTCAAGCCTTTCTCGGGTTCTTCTCTGAGTTAGTTTGAGGTTCATTCTGAAGAGTGGGGGAGACCTTTATAATTTTAGCAGGCAATGAAAATTACATCATTAGAAAAGATGAAGTGGACATGTGTGCACTTGATAAATTGAGAAGTGGAAAGACAGCAAGCACTGAAACCAGTGATGAAACCACTGTAGTAATCAAGGAGCAAGTTTTTGTCCTTTTTTTGTTTGCTTTTTTGGTAAAGGTTTAGACTACCTTGACAGGAATAGTGGGAAACAGAACACAAAGGCAAATAGGTTTAAAAGGTAAAAGTAGCAGGTCATGGCATATCTCTAGAGGCCATCGTTTGAAGAGATGTGCGGACATACTTCAGCTCAATCTAAGACAGAGTTCTTTGATAACTAGAGCTTTCAAAATCTGAAGTCAGTCACCTCGTCAGGTAGCAATTCCCTGACCACTGAAAGTCATCATTCCGGGGTTGTAAGGACAGCTGGGAAGGGAAGAATTAACTTCAGTATTCAGTGTGGTTGAGCAAAAGGAGGTAATTGATTTAAAGAAAAAATCTTGTTTTCATCTCAGTCATGCAAATATTTCATGATTGTATTCTGCAAATGAATCTTCAGATGGAAGATAATAAATGTCAGAAAAAAAAAAGTATTTATACAAATTTATAAGAAAACACTATACAGGTTTACCAAACTAGAGAGAGAGATGCTGAGAAAGGGAGAGAGATTATATAAGCTAGATGTAATGTGTATATTTTTTAAAATCAGTAGTTCTCAACTGGGGGCAATGCTTTTCCCTACAGATCATTGGTTAATTCTGGAGACACTTTTGGTTTTCCCAGCTGGTGAGGTGTCTAAGAGGGAGAAACAGTGGGTGGTCCCTAGTCTCCAATGCAAGAAAAAAAATCATCTGGCTCAAGATGTCAGCAGTACTGTTGAGGTTGGAAACCCTGTTTTAAATGAAGAGGTATACCGGCCACTCAACCCACCTTCTTGTTTGGTGTGAAATTGTGTATTCTGTTGGTCATATGTTGTGTTGATTTACAGACATAGGTTGTAAGGGAGGCTGGAACTGGCTTATTTCCCCAGTGCGTGATGTAAGTAAAGCACAGGAAATAAAAAGTGTCTGAGATATTAGAATACAACTGCATTCTCCTCTCTGTGAATGACTTCTTACTCCATTTCATTATTAAAATAGGTTCCTCTTCTGAGAGGCATAATATTACTTCAGTGTGACATCTCATTTAAAGTTGTCCTTGAGAACAGCAGATAATAATATTGTACCTGGCTTCATAATTGGACTCAAAAGCTAAAAACCGACCAAATTTGTTCAGCATTTTATTTAAAATTGGTTAATGTGTGAAAAAGTCATACATTAGAATGACACCTTTCAAAAAGGCCTATTTAAGTCACATCACAATAAAAGTGTGCCTTAAATTCTACAGCAAATTTGTTATTAATAGAAACCTTGTCGACTATTCAGTGAAAAGGACTTTCTGACTAGGAAGATTGCCAAATGCCTAGAAATGACTATGGAGCAAAGTAGAGGCTTTCCTTGTGGTACATTCGTTAGAAAAGACCTTAGAAATCACCTGGTTTGTAATCATGAAACAGAGCTCAGAGAAAAGAAGTCTGAAGACTCACATTTGATATTACCTGTTTATTTGCAGACCAGATACAGACATTCTGGCTCCCAGTCCAGGGCTCCTTCCAGGGCCTCAGGATTTCTCAGATTTGCTTTTTTTTTAAATCAAACTAAAATTTTTTGCACAGCAAAGAAAACAATCAACAGAATTAAAAGGCAATTCAAAAAATTAGAGAAAACAGTTGCGAACTACATACCTGATAAAGGGTTGATTTCCAAAACTTATAATGAATTTCTACAGCTTAGTGGCAATGGAAACAAAACAAAACAGAATAACAAATAGCAATTAAAAATGGGGCAAAAGGCTTGAGCAGCTCTTTTTTCCAAAGAAGATATACTAATGGCTAACAGGCATATAAAAAGATGTTCAGCATCATTAATTATCAAGGAAATGCAAATCAAAACCGTAATGAGATACCACCTCAAATCTGTTAGGATGACTATTTTTTTTAATGTCATGATTAACTTTATTTTTAATTGGAGGATAATTGCTTTATAATGCATTAGTTTATGCTGTGCAGTGACATGAATCAGCCACAAGTATACATATATTCCCTGTGAAATCGGTAAGTGTCATTTCCAGGGGGCTTCTGAAGAGCTCGGGCACCATAGTCCTTTATGTTTCAGCACAGAGAAGAATTCAGTGAAAGAGCAAAGTGGTAGATAAGAAGTGACTTATAGACTAGGACACTTGTGAGATTTACAAGTGGGCAGGCAAGAGAGAGGCCCCACCCTGAAAACTTACTGGGCTACAGTTTTATAAGCAAAGGAAAAGTGGGGAGAAGGAGAAGACCTTTGCCTTTGTTGACTAGACGTCATGTTACCATCATCCGTCCCCCCCCCCGCCACCCCCCGGGAGGGCAGGGACATTTACGTGTCTCTATGGTTAGGTCAGGACTATCATATATCACTTTGGAAAAATAGTTTCAGGTTTTAGTCCAATGAAGGTTTTTTCATCTTGAAAAGTCACCTTTCCATAATTGATTATTTTGTGTGTGCACAGAGCCTGAACTAGGCGTCCTTAACTTACTGAGCTCACTGAACGGGATGTGGGGCTCATGCCACCATTGTTGTACTGGTTGGGGGCATGTCCTGGGCTCCTGTTGCATGGTTTTGTTGCTAAGCAAGCCTGTTTGGTTTTGTGGTTAAGCAAACCTGCTTTCTCGAGTAATCAGTAATTTACAGGAGTCTCCCCTATCTTTCTACTTACAATCCCCTAGTGGGATTAACTATTTAGTCACTTATTTTGTCCCTTCATTCTGTCCCTGTCAGCTGTGAGCCTCTCTCTCCTCTCCCCGCATCCTACCCCCTTAGATCATCACAAAGCACTGAGCTGGGCTCCCTGTGCTACACTCAGCTGCCCACTAGCTATCTATTTTACATAGGATACACAGACAGTATAAATGTCAGTGCTACTCTCAATTCATCCCACTCTATCTCAGTTCTGAGAACAGAATCATGTTTTAAGGGATTATCTACGTTCTTCCCAGGAGACAATTGTAGTCACTGGAACTGAGAGACCCAGAAAGAAAAAAAAAAAATTCCATGGCCAAATAAGACTTGGAAATATTTCATGCTGCACCTCAAGAATGTATATTGTTCACATTTGCACATGGAGAATATCTAAATTTGTTTCACTTAAAAGCTTAGTTAATTTAAAAGATATTCAATTTGGTCTGCAATAACTTAACAATGAAATTTTGAGTTCATGAAGCACATATTAATGTTATCTGGTCCACAGCTTCTTGCAAAACATAAAAATCAGCCAAACTCTCTTGCTCAATGTTTTAAGCTGAGGCCTTCTGTCTGAAGTGATTCTTTAGTTCTTTCTTTCTTGGACTAACTCCTCATTTCCCTGCATATTAAGTGTCATCTCCTCTGAAAAACTCCTTCACCATCCTCTGTGTAAGGTAACACTTCTTTCTTAATAAGCATCCTCTGAAGATAAGTTATACAATATTTCACCCTATAGTTTGTGCTTTCTCTCCCACTAAGAAATATCATCCTTGAATTGCATTTGCTTTTGGCTTACATCAGTGTTAGGAATAGAGTAACTTTTTAATAAATGAAATCTTAGTGAATGAATTTTATGATTTTTCTTCAAATATCTTTAAAGAAGAAAATCTCAAAGCTTCTTTGCAAATATCATCGTTCCTTTTAGAAAATATTCTATTTTATCTTTTTTAGGCCTTCCTATTATTCTGTCCACAAAATATATGCTCAATTAATTGTACCATAGAGTTGTTCTCTGGTATCTTTCATATATACATTTATAGATATATATGCATGTATATGGGTGTGTGAATACTTACATTCATGAATATAGTAGATGGAAAAAAATACATATGCCATTTGTAGATTTTACATTTGGTCAGGTTCAGTGTATCACTAATTAAATATGTGAAGCTCTGAAGATATATGAAATGATAATAATTGATACTGTTGACAGATGAATATCATGTTCAAAGAAGTTTTTAGGTATTTATAGATTTTTACCCCCAAATCTTGCAACCACCTTAAAAGTTAGCTAGAGAAATAGTAAAGGACACTTCTTTGAATTGAATCTTGGCTTTGAATTTTTGATCTTGAATTTGGATTCTGCCACTGGTGTTCTTAGGCTTCCCTGGTGGTTCAAATGGTAAAATCTGCCTGCAGTGTGGGAGACCCAGGTTCAGTCCCTGGGTAGGGAAGATCCCCTGGAGCTGAGAATGACAACCCACTCCAGTATTCTTGCCTGGAGAATTCCAAGGACAGAGGAGCCTGGCAGACTATAGTCCATGGAGTCACAAAGAGTCAAGCACAACTGAACGGCTTTGACTTTTACCTTCACTGATATTCTTAAACACCAGTACACTCTTAATAATAATAACAATAGCAAGAGCAATATCAAAAGGCTATCAGAAAAAAATAAATGAAATAATACTTTAAAAATCCTAGCTTATGGAAAGGCATCACCATTTACTTGATATCCATTTAATTCTTTTTTGTTATTATTGTTATCTAGAGAATCTAAAGCCAAAGTTCCTTCTCTCCTAAATATTTCACGTGAGAGCCAAATAAAGAAATTGTCAGTTAATTATGTATTTTACATAAAATTCAATTCTGTATTCTACTTATTTGCCAAATATAATAGGGATTAGAGGAGTAGTTTGGTTCACTTTAGTTTTGCTAACCTGTTTCTATTTCTTTTCATGAAGCAGTGATCTGGTCAAATTTTGTCAAGTTTATGGTTCTTTGCAAAGATAGGTGTTCCTAATCCAACTCCCTTTGTGTGTGAGCCTACAGTACTATCACTGTAATCCTGCAGTGCTTTGGACAGGCTTGCAATCTAGGAATGAAATGACCTAGGAGAGATAGGATGGATATGCTCAGTTCTGTAAACATAGGGATAAGGAGAAGCATTGTGGTTATTTCTTCAATGTGATAAATTTCAGTGACTTGGTTTCAAATGTATTACTTTTAATTATTTCTAGGTTGAGTCAGGTTAAAGTAACTTTCTTTCTGAGAGGCATTTTCTCCTCCAACACACACAATTACCAACAGGCTGACTCATGCTGTGACACTAGAGGCTGTGACTTGAAACATGAACCCAGACTCTGGACTTGGCCACTGGACCAACAGCTCACCCAGGCACCGTCACATGGACGTTCAGTTCTCTCTCCCTTTTGCTTCACTGCTTATGCTGTGGTTTGAGCAGACGTGTTTGTGAATATGTGAAATTCATCACACATTTTAAACTGTGGCTCTTGCCCTTGCACCAGATTCCTCCTTTTACCCCTGGCTCTCTCTATTTGGGCTCAGCTTGTTCTCTCAATCAGAGTGCTTTTGTGTAAAATACTCATTATATCCAGCCCTGGGTTATAGTCTCACTTTAGTCCCTACTTTTGTAGGAAATTCCAAAGCATCACCCAACCAGTCTATCACATTTCTCTGGGTACAGTGTTCCAGGACAACAATACACAGGTGGAAACCAATTATATTTTTAAAGACCCCACTTAACCCTTAAAAAAAAAAAAATTTAGCAACTTCCTCTGGAAGCTCCATTCAGTATTTATTTCTCTTCCTAGCTATCACACATCTCCTATCTCTAGTTTCAGCCTTTTCTTTAACTAGTGGTCCTCTGTCACCCTGTAAAGGAAATTGGGAGGAAGAAAGTAAGAGACAGTATAAAAGAGAAAGTATAAGGCAGCAGATTTCTAAATGTGCTCCTGGACCAGTAGCAGAAATACCACCTGAGAACTTGTAAGGAATGCAAATTATCGACTTCACCCCAGACCTACTGAGTCAGACATTCCGGGGTTAGGATTTAGCACTCTATTTTTGAAAGCTCACTAGGTGATTCTAATGCCTGCTGGAGTTTTAGAAACACTCCGAAGTGAGTGTAAGTATAGATTCTTTAGTCATATAAATTGGTCCCACTAATTGCTAGCTATGTGGCAGTGAAAAGATATTAAACAACTGTCTACTTTTATTTTCTCATGAAAGATGCAGATAATGGAATTGACACTGTAAGGGCTGTGAAATGTAAATAATTAATACAAGTAATGTAGTCAAAGGTGTCTGCCACATTGCAGAGTGTTTAATAATGATAATTATAGCAAAGACCAAAACAAGGCATTGACAGCAGATTCCAAATATTGGGGAGGTGAATAAAATTCCAACATTCCTGAAATATGTTCACATTATTATTATTTTCAGTGGTTCTGCTCTGTTGTACCTTCTGCCTAGAGTGAGATACTGTGTTTAGCTTTTTAATTGTCAGATCAAACTGCTTCTTGATTTCAAGGCGAGGCTCAAAGGAGACACAAGTGTGTGATTTGTTCCTTATTAAATAAATATTGGTCAGTATTAGAAATGAAAAGTAAAAGTGAAGTGATAAAGTATGGGGTGTCGTGGAATCAAAAACTTTGCCCTTTGGTAGTACCTCAACTAATGGAATAACTTGACAAACACTCTAATTTCCTCAAAAGTTTCCCTGACAAGGATTTGTCTGAATACATCCTCCATGAGAGGAGTTTCAGCCCCACATAAAGTAAGATGTCACTTCATTTGTTGCTGCCATTCAGTCACAATGTCATGCCTAACTCTTTGCGACCCAGTGGACTGCAGCATGCAAGGCTCCTCTCTGTCTGCCACTATCTCCTGGAATTTGCTCAAATTCATGCCCACTGAGTCAGTGATGCTATCTAACCATCTCATCCTCTGTCACCCCTTTCTCCTCCTGCCCTCAGTCTTTCCCAGCATCAGGGTCTTTTCCAGTGGGTCAGTTCTCCACATCAGGTGGCCAAAGTATGGGAGCTTCAGCTTCAGCATCAGTCCTTCCAGGGAATAGTCAGGGTTGATTTCCTTTAGGATTGCCTGAGTTGATCCCTGCTGTCCAAGGGACTCTCCAGAGTCTTTTCCAGCACCACAATTTGGAAGCATCAATCCTTCGGTCACTTCATTGGCCTTTTTCAGTTGTCAGAATGAGGGAAAACGTTCCTTCTCTGGAAACCCTTTCATGCACAGGCTGTAGCGCAAAGTAGACACTAATTAAACCGTGAGCACCTCTGAGCCTCTCCAGAAAGGAGATAAACATGTCAGTCTCGCAAGTATATCCTCAGGGTTCAGCAAGGAGACACCTGTACAGCACCAAACACTGAGATGTTGCTCAACTCAAGATGTCTTCCTGAAGAGACACTTCTGCAAAATAGAGGTAGGCTAAGGCTGATGGGGCTACATGTCCCTAATGTCTCTATTTCTTCAAGGTAGATCATTGCCTTAGACATGATTTTAATACAGGAGACAAGACATGGAAAAGGAGTTGGGTCTTACCAGAAGGGGGCGGTCTAGGTTGCAGAAAAAGTCTGAAGGATCAGTGCATATTTTTTAGCTTCTATGGCTTTGGAGCCTAGTATTTGCTGGCAGTTCGTTCCTTGACAACTTTCATTGTTATTTACAAGTTTGTCTTATTTTTGGCAATATTAGGATGTGATTTCCAAGTTTGCCTGTGTGTTTAATCTTTCCTACTCCTTGATATAGCTCTTCCCACTTGTGTTTGTATGTGTTGAGATGTCACCCTTTTGTTAATTAACTCCTTTCTCTTTCCCCGGTCTCCTTGTTGTGTTACTCTGCAGGTTTCCTTTTTTGGTTTCCTAGTGACAGCTTCTTTTCCATTCTTCTCTGTTTGCCTCTCCTGAGAAGGAGCCAGTGTCAAAATGTTAGCTCAGCTGGGCTTCCCATTACCAGCTCTGCAAGTCCCCAGGCCCCTCCTGTATTTAGCAGTCTAGGAACCATTATGGCCCAAACATCATTTTCAAATTGTCATGTAAATAAACTCACAAGGCTGAAGAAAATAGGAAAAATACAAACACCTGTGAAATAATGATTACTCTTGCCTTACCTCATGCCCACTTCATGTTGATTTATCCAAATTCTTGCCTTGGAAGCTGAGATAGCTATGCTGTAACTGTGAAATTAATTATCAGCTAGTAGGGTTAAGGGCTTAAGGTGTGAAAATTGCTGGTTGACAAAAGTCATGGCTCCATTACATTTTAAAACTGAAGGAGATAAAGTGAACTAGTCTCAAAACCTTAAGCGCTCTTTGTCTGTTAACAAATACCCCTGGAAGATGTCCCACAGAGAAGAATTAGTCAAGTAATAAAAACAACAAAAATAAATGGGCAACTTCTAGATACAGTATCTTCTTGGACCTTGCATGTTTTTAAGCAGATACTTGGGCATTAATTATCAGGTTCATTTATCAGGAAGCAGGTTGGGTTAGATGAGGTGGAAATATGTGATCCAACCTTTAAGGAGTTTATATTATATGAACAGTTATCTTATTTCCATTGACTCGCCTCCTGGTCTCAGTTCAATTCAGTCGCTCAGTCGTATCTGACTCTTTGCGACCCCACAGAGTGCGGCACACCAGGTTTCCCTGTCCTTCACCAATTCCTGGGCCTTGCTCAAACTCATGTCCATCAAGTTGGTGATGCCATCCAACCATCTCATCCTCTGTCAGCCCTGTCTCTTGCCTTCAATCTTTCCCAGCATCAGGGTCTTTTCCAATGAGTTAGTTCTTTGCATCATGTGGCCAAAGTACTGGAGTTTCAGCTTCACCATCAGTCCTTCCAATGAACACCCAGGACTGATCTCCTTCAGGATGGACTGGTTGGATCTCCTTGCAGTCCAAGGGACTCTCAAGAGTCTTCTCCAACACCACAGTTCAGAAGCATCAATTCTTTGGCGCTCAGCTTTCTTTATAGTCCAAATCTCACATCCATACATGACTACTGGAAAAACCACAGCCTTGACTAGATGGACCTTTGTTGGCAAAGTAATGTCTCTGCTTTTTAATATGCTGTCTAGGTTGGTCATAACTTTTCTTCCAAGGAGTAAGCATCTTTTAATTTCATGACTGCAATTACCATCTGCAGTGATTTTAGAGCCCAGAAAAATAAAGTCTGCAACTGTTTCCACTGTTTCCCCATCTACTTGCCATGAAGTGATGGGACCGAATGCCATGATCTTAGTTTTCTGAATGTTGAGCTTTAAGCCAACTTTTTCACTCTCCTCTTTCATTTTCATCAAGAGGCTCTTTAGTTCTTCTTCACTTTCTGCCATAAGAGTGGTGTCATCTGCATATCTGAGGTTATTGATATTTCTCCCGGCAAGCTTAATTCCAGCTTGTGCTTCTTCCAGCCCAGCGTTTCTCATGATGTACTCTGTGTATAAGTTAAATAAGCAGGGTGACAATATACAGCCTTGACGTACTCCTTTTCCTATTTGGAACCAGTCTGTTGTTCCATGTCCAGTTCTAACTGTTGCTTCCTGACCTGCATACAGGTTTCTCAAGAGGCAGGCCAGGTGGTCTGGTATTCCCATCTCTTTCAGAATTCTCCACAGTTTATTGTGATCCACACAGTCAAAGGCTTCGGGATAGTCAATAAGTCCCTCAAAAGTGTTCCTCTTACTCTGTCCCTGTTCACTCCCATGGTTAAAGACTGCGTAACTCCTTGTGAAGAAGCAGCTAAGAATACAACAGATAGCAATTGTATATTTTGGGAACAGCTCTTGGTATTTGTTATGTACTTTAATGTTTATTAATGTTCAGTTGTTTCTTTGTACATTTTATTTATGTATTTCAGCCCTTTAAATTAAACTACTCAAGAACTCTTTAGCCTCATTTTGATCTCTTCAAAGCTGAGAAAGCTATATTAAAGTCATGTTCCATTTTCAAAGAGCATTTACTTAATTTGTTTTGATTCAATATTGTGTTGCATAATGATTTATGACTCTTAACTCTGTTATGAATTGTATCTTTTATCAATATGAAATGATGTTTTCCCTTCTATTACAGCTGTTTAACTTTGATTTTCATTTAGTCTGAAATAAATAATATTTCAGAATTATTTGTTAATCATTTGAAAAATTTTGCAACTATATTGATTCAAATAGTATATATATGGGTTGGGAAAGTGTGTAATCTGAAAATGCTTATTGCATTAGGGATATTTATTGCAATAAATAAATGCTTTTTGCAGTAGGGCTGTCCAGAAACCATTTCCATCTATTGTCATAATTAATTCAGATCTCTAGAAATTGGGTCAAAAGTTCTAATATAGACATATGTAATCACATTTTTTCATTGTCAGTAAGTGTTCTTCTGTTATAGTTGTAATCTTAGCAATAATCGAACTAACCAAGATATTTGTGGATTGGTTTAGAACAACTGGGACTTCCCTGGTAGTCCAGTGGTTAAGCCTCTATGCTTCCACTGCAGGGGGCACAGGTTAGATCTCTGGTCAGGGACCCAAAGCAATTAATTTTCTATTTCTGTTTTAGTTAGAATAGGGTATGTTATTCTTTAGTAATAAGTGGATAGGAAAGAAAGGGAAATGAGGGAGGGAGAAAGGAAGGGAAAGGAAGAAAGATGAAAGGAAAGAAGGGGGAAGGGAGGAAGGAAGAGAGGAAGGGAAAGAAAGAAAGAGGAAGGAAGGAAGATGGAAGGAAAGGAAGGAAGGAAATAAGGTGAAAGGAAGGAAGGAGGGAGGAAGGGAAAGAAAAGGAGAAAACTCAGTGGTTTAACACAGTAAAGAAATTTATGATTGTTGTTCTCATTATGACTCAAATAATTCTTTTTTCCTCTCTGAGACAGTGAGGAAGAGGAGACTCAAAGAGCCAGACTGTTTCCTTCTTACAACCCCACTGCCTGGGCTGTGTGGCCTCCAGGTTGTTACCGAGCTGTGAGGACTGTATAAGACACAGCACTCTCACCCACCTTTCTCCTCTTACATTCCTTTCACATTTTTGTTTATTTCTTGGGAGGGTTTCTTAGTTTGCCTTCTATGTTATTAATCCATTTTGATGCCATGTCAGTTCCTTTTACTGTCTGTCTGCATATAAATTCTGCTGCTGCATTTTCAGTTCCCTTCCAATGTTTTTTTCCCCACCATCACAGAGCTCTTTTTTCCCTCATAATCGCACATTGTTTTCCATAGACAAAGTGCTGAAGAAAGAAAAATGATTTCATAGAGACCAAGGCATTTTGCATTCTTTAGAAAATGCTAAATATTTCTCTCGATTTGCTTCTCATTTTAACTGTAGTTTGGTTTCATGAGAGGATCATCTGAGTCCTCAGGATGATGCGCTATTCTTTTTTGCAAGCTCAGAGGGTTCACTTTTTCCCATCAAGTGGCTCTGTAGGGATTGAGGAGTGATCTGAACTGACTCAATTGTGTCTACAGGTGAGTGGATCAACCTTGATTCTGTGATTCCATCCGACATCCCTCTTGCCCTGCCTCATTCCGTCACCTCTGATTCGGGCCCAAGATAATGTTCTATGTGGCCCTGGCTCTACTCTGATGGCTTCTGGCCTCACTATGAGGCTTGCTGCCTTTCTTTGAGCTTCTTTGATGACAACACGTGTCACAACTCAAAATGATGAGGCAACTAACACTCTCTAAGATAACTGTCAAAAAAAGGTGGGGAGGGGAATAAGCACCAAAGGACTAATACTACACTCTCCAATTATCAATTCTGAGAGGATTTCTTTGAGTTCTCCAAAAGATCCTAGATATTCTTAATGCTTATTTCTTAATTTAATTGGTTCCAAGCACCATATAAAATAGTCCTCCAGTTGTTCCTTCTATGGACGTCCCAGGTGGCGCTAGTGGTAAAGAATCCAGTTGCCAGTGCAGAAGACACAAGAGACACAGGTTCAGGTCCTGAGGTGGGAAGAGCCCCAGGCGTAGGGAATGGCAACCCACTCCTGGAGAATCCCGTGGGCAGAGAGGTCTGGTGGGCTATAGTCTGAGGTGGCACGGTATTGGACATGACTGAACACTCTTACTTATTCCTTCTAAACATTCCCTTTTTATTTCCTCCCTCCCTCCTCCCCTCTCTCCTTCTTTCCTTCTTTATTTCTTCCCTATTTTCTTCCTTTCCTCTCTTACCCTTCCTTCCTCAGTTGTCCTCATGCTAACACACCTAATGAAGCATTTGCATTGTCTTTTTTATTTTCCATATCTCTTTTCATGGCCCCTTGATGTTTTCTCCCAAATAAAATTCATATACATAATTCCCTCCACGTTCAAGTCCTACTTTTGGAGTGAACTGTGTCACAACACTGGTTGTTGTCAACTTGATTATTTCTACACTCTCCTCTTCCTTTTCTGATCTAAGGTAGTTACTAATCTCAGAGTTACTCGATTATAAACAAAGCTTTTTCCTTTATCATTTATCACTTTATTAATTAACCAATTGCAGTAGATTTTACACATTGAACTATAGTATTATCCTAAGCTTATCTCCTGGTTCTCTAAAATGTTCAGCTAAGGATATATACACAATAAAATCCCCAATCTTTATTTTTACCTGACATATCCGTGTCTATAGTTTATTTGCTGCTTTTCTATTTTCCAGTATGATGAGCTATCATCCATCTCCCCACTTAACGATGCCATATTATTTTTGGTAATTACCAGTTCATATTTTTATGTTGAAAAAAAGGATAATCAGTCCAGGAAGACATAATATACTATAGTCATGTTAAAACTAACAACTGTATCAAAAAGACACAATTTGTTTGTACCTATTAGGTACAAACTGGGAGTCTCTGACTCAGGGGGAAAGAGAAAGTGGGAGACAACTAAAATATCTGTTTTCTTTTCAAACTCCAGGGTTTGCCTACAGTGACAAAGCAGGGAAAATGTATGGGCCATAAACCCAGGTTCCAAAATGAGCCATAGAGTCGTTAGGCAAAGTTTACAAGGATCTGGGTTGAAAGAATTTTACAGCGTCTGCCTTAACTTTTGATTGTGTTATCAGTTTAATATGTTATGTGTCTTCACAGGAAATAGGAAAGTTGAGATATGCAAAATAGGGATTGCTGTTTAGATGCTGCACTAAACTTTTAGCACCTGTAGTTATATCCTTGGGTAGTTTCTAACTCATAAGGAAATAATATTATCTTTCATTTTCCAGTTTGCTAAAGCAAATTAACTACATTGTTGACTTTTCTGTGGTCTCCCTTTGAATGGGAAAAGCAATAAAAGTGAAATAATGGTAATAATCACAGTTGCTGGGAGGTTTTCTCTGCAGTGTGTGTGGAGAATAGACGCACCCACAAATGAAAATCCATATGATCAGATCTCCTTCAAACAGGTCACTAATTAGCTACTATAACTAACACCTTAATACAGTAGGGGGAGCCAGGTAATTATTTGATACATTCTGAAGGTGAGTCACCTCAATTTAAGTAGCCATCATCCTAGAAATACAATTGCAGAATAACAACTTCTCCATGTTTCAAGGAGTCGTAAACCTCTCCAGCAGTTCTAAAGACAGTTATATGAAGCATCTTTTCAACAAAAAGATTCTGACATGACAGTTTTATCATTTGACCATGGGGTCGGTGAGCAACTTCTTTGATTTTTTAAAAGACACTCATATTTCTTGAGGCAAGAGACTGAAACTCTTTAAGGGTTTCTGGGGCAATTAGAATTTAACCCTTTCATTTTTGAAGTTGTCTTTAATGTATTTCTACTTCACAGCCTACTCAACTAGCATAGTATTTATCTATTCTAACTGCCTGCTTCCTACTCAGGAAAGACATGAGAGTTGAAGAGAATAATGAAAGGGAAATTATAAGGGGGACTTCCCTCATCATCCAGTGATTGGGAATCTGCACTTTCGGTGCAAATTTCACCCTTGGTCAGGCAACTAGGATCCCACTTGCCATGTGGTGCAGCCAAAAAATAAAAACAAAAATCTTACCAAAGAAAAAAAAGTATTAAAAAAAAAAGAGAGAAATTATAAAAGAAAAGAATGATCAGAGTTCAGGTCCTACAATCTATAGATTCACTAGAAGACATGAATTTTTTTTAATATGTTGCCTTCTCCTGAGATATAATGTCCTTGTTCTCAATCTAACTTATTGAACTGTATTCTACATGTCTATCTATCTATCAGTCTATTTGGAGAGGGAAAAATACATACATGTACACATTCATGATCTTACTTGTTCAAGGTAATTGGATTTCCTATTACTGTTATAAGAAGAAAAATATTAGCTATCAATTAAAGGAATCTTAACATAGGATGGAACTGGGTTAAGTATTTTACCTTTCTTAAATAGAATCCTTACAAAATGTTGCAATTCCTAGTCTGATTTTTATACATTAATAGCTTGAGGTCAGAAATAGTCATATATTCAAAGTAGCCAAAATTATGACCCATTTTGATAAACTTTAAAAGACCATTTGCATTACTGTACATTGCTTTATCTATTATTGGTGTGGTTTTGCCAGTATTATAATGTACAGTTTTTCTTACAGATTAATATGAGTTAAATAGCAGGGCCCTGTTGTGCAGAGAAAGACAGAAGTGCAGATAGTCAGCTTTGGTTTCTGACTATGCTAGGAATGGGAAAACTATGGCCCATGCTCCAAATTTAGCTAGCCACCTGTTTTTGCAAATACAATTTTATCAGAACACAATCATGCTCAATTGTCTACATATTGTCTGTGGCTGCTTTCACGTTACAATGACAAAGTTGAGTAGCTGTGACATAGACCTTAAGGATCCCAGACTTAAAAAATTTTACTCTGTGTTGCCTTACAGAAAGAGTTTCACAGTCTTTGGACTAGATCATTACTGTAAGAAACTGTGATGATATAAGATTTTATCAAAGCAGCATATATACATTTTATTAACACTGAATCCCAGGAACCCAAAAAGAACATAAAGTTACTTTTTTCCCATTCTGTGAAATTTTTTACTGATACCAAAATTATTCACCTTTACTCTTAAAAGTGACAATTATATTTTCTTAATGTTTCCCTTTTGCAGTATATTCCTTAAGTTGAATCCAAATGTGATAGTAGCACTTGTGGTTATATTTGCCCTATAACAAACTATCTTTAAATGGTCCCTTACTTATACAATACACTTACTCTATTACAAAATTCTGTGAGTTATGTCTCTGAAATTATTTTTAATTCAAGATCTCTTTCCTTTTCACATTTTCATCCTTACAGAATCTAATACCTTAAGAAAGTGAAACTGTTAGTTGCTCAGTCATGTTTGACTCTGTGCAGCCCCATGGACTGTATCCTACAAAGTTCCTCTGTTCATGGAATTCTCCAGGCAAGACTACAGGATTTGGTTGCCATTCCCTTCTCCAGGGGATCTTCCCTACCCAGGCATCAAACCTAGGTCTTCTGCATCGCAGGCTGACTCTTTACCACCTGAGCCACCAGGGAAGTGGCGATTACCCTGGCAGTCATCTTCTAACCTTACCTATCTCCGCTTCCTCAAAATAAGTAGTTTTATAATTTCTCCTTTCCATCAGTCATGACAATAATATTAGCAACAATAATGACAACAGCAAAAAAGTTTACATGGCACTTATTATCCGCTAGTCACTGTTTATGTGTATCAACTTATTTGATAGTCACAACTCCCTGATTTTTTTATTATCATGATGCAAATGAGAAAATAGACAAAGAGGTGTGTGTAAAATAACTTGCACCAGAAAACTGTTTGAGCTAGCATTAGCATCTTGGGTTTCTTAACAATAATCTTCGTGTCCTTTTTCTTCTTTAAATTATTGCATCTCTTTACCAAGAACTCTGGAATTGACTGCCTGATCTTAAGATGGCTATCCTGATTTAGATTTTAGGTGTCTCCCATCCTCCAATCCATCCTCCAAAGTATGATTCCCAGTCTCACTACCTTCATCCCTTTGTTGTCTGTAGTGGCGTGGAGAATGCCTGATGTGAAAGCTTCACCGAGCTTCTAGGTGCCCAAGCGCTCAGAAGGCATCCTTCCTATGATGTGGGCTCTGGACTAAGTGTTGGTTGTTACTGTTTATCTCATTCTAAAGAGGAAATATGTGTGTGTGTGTGTGGTGTTTATTTTACTTTTATTTTTTCTGTTTTTGGAGTATAGTTGCTTTACAATGTTGAACAACAAAGTGGATCAGCGATATACATACATTTATGTCCCCCCTCCATCATGGTCCTCCCTTCCACCCCTCTCTCATCTCACCCATCTAGGTCACTGGAGACCACCTAACTGAGCTCCCTGGACATCAGGTCCCACTCGCTGTCTGTCTCACACATGGCAGTGTGTATACGTCAATCCTAGTCTAGTCCATCCCACCCTCACGTCCACACGTGTGTTCTCTATGTCTGCATCTCTATTCCTGCTCTGCCAATAGGTTCATCTGTACCATTTTCTAGATTCCCCATATATGAGTTAATATACAATATTTATTTTTCTTTTTCTGACTTACTTCACTCTGTTTGACAGACCCTAGGTCCATCCATGTCTCTACAAAAGACCCAGTTTCGCCCCTTTTAATGGCTGAGTAATATTCCATTGTCTACATGTCCCATATCTTCTTTATCTACTCCTGTGTCAATGGACATTTAGGTTGCTTCCATGTCCTGGCTTTGTAAACAGTATGGCAGTGACCCTCAGGGGTGCATGTGTCCTTTTGAGTTGTGGTTTTCTCAGGGTATATGCCCAGTAGTATGATGGGCAGAAGACCGAAGTAGACATTTCTCCAGGGAAGATACATAAATGGCCCAGAGGTACAGAAAAAATGCTCAGTGTAACTAATTATTAGAGAAATGCAAATCAAAACTACAATGAGGGATCACCAATCAGAATGCCATCACCAAAAAACCTACAAATAATAAATGCTGCTGAGTGTGTGGAGATAAGGGAACTCTCTTGCATTTTTGGTAGGAATGTAGATTGATGCAGCCACTATAGAGAACAGTTTGGAGATTCCTTAAAAGCTAAAAATATATCTGGTCTTTAGCACTTTTTGCTAACTGATTCCTATCTGCAATTCTAACCTTATCCTTCATTTCTTCTTAACCAAGTCTTATTCATTTCAATGCTCAGTGTGATTCTTCAGCTCTGGCTTTCTAAATTCAGATCTTGTAGCTTTGCTCATTTGATTTACCCTGTCTGGGCTGCTGCATTAAATGTATGTGCCCAGCAGTCACAGGTTCAAGGCTTTTCTCCACTCACAGTGCTCGGTAACCTGGTGGCCCTAAGGGAGAAACTTACCATCTTTGAGCATCAGTTTCTTTTCCCAGAAAACAGAAATAACAGTAGCTGCTTACCATAAAATGCTATTGTGAATACTTAATGGAATATGCCATGGAAAATACTTAGCATATGGACTGGTATGTAGTAAGCATTCAATTTTGGTATGAATACACACAGTCTTCTAGAAAAAAAAACCAAAACATGAAAATTCCGCCCTAGGATAATAGCTGACTTATTTTGCAAAGATCCAGATAGTTAGTATATTAGGATTTTTGGGCAAAGAAACAAAATGAAGGATATTATACAGATATTTATATAACATTTAAAATTTTTTATCATTCTTAGCTCATGGACCATGCAGAAATAAATGGTGGGCTAGATTTGTATTTTTTCTCAACCTCTGCTCAAGGAGATAAACAGTAAATATAGATAATGAATATTCTTAATTTGAATTGTTATATTTTTTCTTTCCTAATCTTGTTGCCAAAATTGTTTTACTGTTGTTTTCATTATCCTTCATATAAAATTATACTGTAACATAGAGTGATTTTTATGTAGAGGGTGTTTATACACACACACACACATACAATAAATGTAATTATATACTGAGAGAGAGAGAGAACATTTTGTATATTCTAGGCACCAAAAATAGTTTTATTATAATAAATAGTGATTCCTAATATTACCACATCTGTTCCTTAGTTCTTTTTCTTACATTCCCTTATTTGTGTTGGAGGCCCATTGGAGGCCCATAGTAGTATTATTTTTAATGTGATTTGCTGTGATCAGAGCTCAAACCTGAATTTGAAAGCACTATTGTTCATGGGGTTTGGATTTGATTATTTTAAAAATTAAATCACAGTTACCTAAAGGGAAAAGGTTGATTAAAAAAAACACTGGAAACAAAATTCTGGTAATTCCATTTACCCTTTATATTCCTTGAAGAAGCTAGATATCTCTTTGGCATCATGCTTTGAGCAATTTTATAAGCTCATGATATGAAATCTATCAGGCTCATTTTAAGAGACATTTGACTGTCCTTCATTTAGGTATGAGGGAACTCTTTTTCCCCTGCCTTTTTGCTATTTTATATTTCTTACTAGTGAATCAATAGTCTACAATGCTGGCAGCAAACAAACTTAATTATATTTACACACGAGTGCAATTTCCTTCTCCAAATCAAGTGGGGAATGCTTTAAAGTCAATATCAGTAAGAAAGTGATCCAGATCTTAGATGGTGGTGGTGAAACGAAGGTTGGTAAATCAACTACATTTCTTCCTGGAAGGAAGTAAAGCACTGCAGATATCATTCTGATTTGTATTCTTTCATTGGTGGGGAATTAGACTATATAACACAGAGTGGACACTTCTAATATATTCCTCTCTAGTCATCACAATTAAATTTCTCAGTATATGAATGGAGAAACAGTGTCTGAGAGTAGTTAAATTACTTCCTGAAACTAGCATAGCTATTTACACAGCAAATGTGTGAATTCTAACCCACATTTTTTTGGTTCCAATACCCATGTAAATATCCAAATATAATTTTTTATTAGCAGAGTAATTCTAAAACCAGCAATCCAACTATTCTTTAAGCATAATGCAATGATACAGATTATTATTTTAAATTAATAATGATGCCTATTATGATCATTGCTCATTCCACTAAACAGGTACTTGAGTTTCTGAGATTAGTTATGGTCTGGTAGCTTGTAAAATGTTAGTAACACAATCAGGGGAGAGAAATATATATTTTGTGAAAATGTGTATGCTCTTGCACTGCTTTTTCTGTTGTCCCAATTCTTTTTATTGTTGTTGTTGGACTGTAGTTGACTTACAATGTTATATTTTTTTCTGCTGTGTAGCAAAGTGAATCAGCCACACATGTATATGTATATCCCCTCTTTTTTGGGTTTCCTTCCCACTTAGGTCACGAGAGAGCATTGAGTTGAGTTCCCTGTGCTATATAGTAATTTCTCATTCTCATCTATTTTATGCATATTATCAATACTGTGTATATGTCAATCCCAGTCTCTCACATCATCCTACCCCGTCCCACTTTTGGAGTCCATGTTTGTTCTCTACATCTGTGTCTATATTTCTGTTTTGCAAATAGGTTCATCTGTACCATTTTTCTAGATTACACATATGTGTGTTAATATACGATATTTGTTTTTCTCTTTCTGACTTACATTACTCAGTATGACAGTCTCTAGGTCTATTCATGTCTCTACAAATGGCATGATTTCATCCCTCTTCATACTGACAATATTTTTGATATTGTGGATCACTCTGTCTGGGCTATCGGTTCAATCTCTAAGTATTCTTCTTGACTTCATGCTGGACTCTGGTTTTCACTCTACGTTTTCTCACTTTCTAGCTTCTTCTGGTTCCACAGCCTCAACTAGATACACTAGGTATTTCCAATCAAATATAGATAGCCCCTGAAATCAAATTCCCCAAATGGAACATCTGAATTCTGCTCCAAAACATCTTTTTTTTTTTTTAATCTAGAGGTACTATCTTAGTGGCTTCTATTTGGAGGAGAAAAAATAGAATAACACATTGCTCCTCTCTTTATTTAAAATTTTGATACACTATGCGTAATGGATCATCATCAAGGAAATCAACCCTGAATACTCATTGGAAGGTCTGATGCTGAAGCTGAAACTCCAGTACTTGGCCACCTGATGTGAAGAGCCAATTCATTGGAACAGACCCTAATGCTGGGAAAGATTGAGGACAGGAAGAAAAGGAGGTGACAGAGGATAATATGATTGGATGGCATCATTGACTCAATGGACATGACTTTCAGCAAACTCTTGGAGATAGTGAAGGACCGGGAAGCCTGGTGTTCTGCAGTTCATGGGGTCACAAAGAGTCACACAACTTAGCAACTGAAAAACAGCAACAAATGGATTTCTACATTTTTATAAAAATGTAAAAGTTTACAAAATTTAATTTTACAAAAGAATTAAATTTTTTAGATATTACTTAATCTTGATTAAATCTTATTACAAGATTTTTGACATCTCTTGAAATGTTGTACCTATAGCAAATGCCTCACCTGCCTGATGCTAATCTCTGCCCTGTTGGGATCAAATGCATAACAACTTCTAAAGCCAGTGTGACTGGGCTTAAATTTTTGGTCTACCACTTTCTGGCCAACTTTCCTTCAGTAGTTTTCCTTGACCTCTTAGCATCAGTTTTCTCACTTATAAATCAAAGATAATAATAACATTGGCACCAGTATGAATTTTATGAAGTTTAAAAAAATAATATGCAGAAAATTTTTAGACTAATTCCTAGCTAGTTTTAAGTACTATTAAGGTATTCACTATTATTAAAAGGTTTGAAATCTTTCTGATAAAAAAAAAGCTTAAAAATAGAGATCCATCTTCATATATAACTCATTTACTGACCCAGTATCTCTCAGGGAAAAGCTAAAACTCGGTATTGAAAGAAGGAAAACAAGATGAAAATATCCCCTCATGTCATTTTAATGATCAACTTTTCTTGGAAAGTCCTCTGGAAGATGAGCCTCCTCAATTCCTCTTGACTTGACTCACTTTTCACTCACCTCGATGAACTAGGTAAAGTTCAAATCTTAACTGATTCATGTCTAGACTAGTTCAAAGATATTCTGGATGGTTTCCCTGCATCTGAAATTATAGCATTGTAAAACACAGGAGAACAAAGAAATCTTTGAAAACAGACCTGATAATATCTTTCTTGAAAACTTTGAGAACACATGCATTTACATGGCTGATTCACGTCAATGTATGGCAAAAACCACTACAATGTTGTAAAGTAATTAGCCTCCAACTAATAAAAATAAAGGGAAAAAAAAAAAAAAGTGAGCCAGAAACGCTGAATAACTTAGTGAGTTCATGTAACTCTTCTAGATGTGGACCATGTCAAAAGCTCCAGATTGATCTACACAGACTGTTGTAGAGAAAGATTTGGAACATCATTTCCCAACGTGATGCCGGTGTTTCTGTGCATTTGTAAGCATTGTTCTCTCTGCTTGGTCTTCCCTCACTTCTCTCTGCCACTACTCATCTGATATGTTCTCATCCTTCAAAACTTAGCTCCACGGTAAACACTGATTACCACGGCTTCTGAAAATGGTACTTCTTCATGGTAATTGTGGTGTATGCACAAGCTTTAGTGTCTGCGCTCCATGTTCTAAAGAACACAGAAGTATATGCCCCCTCACTTGACTTTGAATGTCTCAAGGTCACCTGCCCAGAAATTATAATCTCTAATTCCTGGTACATACCTTGCTCACGCTTGGCAGCCTTAAAATTTTTTGAATAACTAAGCAGACACATGAGTGAACAGAGAGAATGTTGCCTTATGCACTAAAATTGTTAACACAAGTTTGTGTGTCCGACGCACAGTGAAGTCAAACACACCAAAACATCAGGAATTTGGAGCAGAGAAAGGTTTATTGCAGGGCCATGCAAGGAGATAGGAAGCTCATGTCCTGAAAAGCCCCAAGCTCCAAGGGTTTTGGTACAGTATTTTTAAAAGCCAGGTGAGGGAGAGCAGCCTCCCAGGATAAGATCAGCTTGTGTACAGTTCTCTGATTGGCTGATGGTGAGGTAATAGGGTGGGGCCTCAGGGCTTAGTCCTTAGGCTCCGGGAAGCCTGGGGCTCTGTGCTTTTGGTCATCAAGTAGTTAACATCCTCCATTTGGTGGAGGGTTTTTGCATCTGTAAAACAACTCAGGAAATGTACATCAAATAGTGTTATCTAGGTACTTCAGAGAGGAGCTATAGCAGAGGATACATGGGAAAGCCTGTCCCAGGAAGGCTCACAGCATCCTGTGCTAAGCCGTTTTAATCGTGTCTGACTCTTTGCAGCCTCATGGACTGTAGCCTGCCAGGCTCCTCTGTCCATGGGGGTTCTCCATGAATACTGGAGCGGGTTTGCATACCCTCCTCCCCATAGAGTCCTGCTAGGTTATAAAATGACTGAGAAATCCAAGATGTCTCATGTAAGCTAATCATATCTAGATATTATGACTAGGAGATAGACAAGTAATTTACTTTTATCCCTTTTACTCTGTCGTCTTCATAATCAGTCATGAAGCCTGGATGACTGTATCTTCAAAATAAATATCTCTTGAAATTGTCTCCTCCTTTCTGTTTTTACCCAGTACCCGATGTAGTCATTTCAAAGCATGAATCTGACACCTCTCTCCTTTACAGATAAAGACAAGACTTAACACTCTCTTGCAGGCTCTGTCTAGCCCAGCTCTGCCTCTGTACACAGCCTTATGGTGGCAGAAGATATTTTTTCAAAGACGACTACCAAAACATGCCACACATCAAAAGACATTGTTATCATATGATATTTACGCTCTCATTGAGTCACGTAACATATGCATCATTTTCAGCTGACCAATGTCAAAGCAATCCTGGGTCATAAAAATTGCCAAGCAAAGGGGATATCCCTGGCATCCAGTGGTTAAGACTGCACCTTCCAATTCAGAGGGCACAGGTTCTCTCCCTAGTCAGGGAATTAAGATCTCCCATGCTATGCACTGCAGACAAAATAAATGTAAGAAAAAATAAAAATGTTTTTAAAAAGTGTCAGGCACTTTCAGTTTGTGCTCTTGAGTGCTCACTCTCGAAACCCAGTCATCATGCTAAGGGGAAGCTAAGTAACACTGTGGAAAGCCACAGGAATGAGTTCCGGTCGATGCCCCAGCTGACCTCTTAGCTGACAGCCAGAGATGCTAGTGGGATATGGATTCATTCACACCTCTAAGCCACCCCTGCTCCAGCCCCGTGGGGGGAGCAGAGACGCTGTACTTACTGTTGTTGCTCTTGGTCAGTCACCCAGTCGTGTCCGACTCTTTGCAACCCCGTGGACTGCAGCAGGCCAGGCCTCCCTGTCCCTTGCCATCTCCCAGAGTTTGTCCACGTCCACGTCCATTGGCTCGGTGATGCCATCCGGTCACCCCATCCTCTGACACCCTCTTCTCTTTCTGCTCTCTATCCTTCCCAGCAGGGACTTTTCCAGTGAGTCAGATCTGTTCACATCAGGCGGCCAAGGTGCTGGAGCTTCAGCTGCAGGGTCACTCCTTACGGAACCCTGCCCAAGTTGTAAATTCACATAAAAATAAATATTATTATTATTTTAAGCTACTAAGCTTCACGGTGATTTGTCATACTGCCGTAGATAACCAGAACACTCTGGGGTACCTCATTTTTCCCCTGCTGTCTGTGTTTTGTCCACACTGGTCATCCAGATCTTTATGTCTTCCCTGTTCTTTTTTCACACACTTTTCTCTGCCTGGGATGCTCAGTGTCCCTTCTAATTAACCTTATCAGTTTAATTCATATTTATCCTTTCAGTCTCTGTGAAAACATTCTTTCCTTAAGATTTCTTGGACTTCTAACATTCTTAGACCTTTCCTTCCCTTTCCTCACCATGGCCATATGGTTGAAAATTGGTATAATAATAGGCTATGATCTATCTTACATACTAGACTAAAAACCCCATGAAGGAAAATCTCTTTGCTTACATCATTGCAGCACAAAACCTGCTATAGGATGTGGCACATACTAAATTTGCTGTAAGTATTAGTATTTGATAAGTTGATAATGAAAATAGTAATCATTAAAAAACATTTCTCTAGATCGTATGCTGTCTTATGGAATATTCTAGGTGGTAGGGAATTTTGCTGTGAACCAGGAAAACCAGAATCTGGCCTTAACGGGGTTTACATTGTAGTGGAGCAGAGAGAAAAAAAAATGTATATATAAATAATTTTTAGTGATACAGGCCATAAATAAAAATAAATCATAGTAATGTAAGAGAAAGAAGGAGGATGGGGTATTTTTCTAAGAGTGACTTAAAAGAAGATGATTAACTAGGGATCTGAGGGAAAATGTATTTCAGGAACAGGGAAATGCTAGTGACACACTCCTAGAGCAGGAGCAGATGTAACGTTTAGAAACAAAAGTATATGTGGAGCACAGCAACCAGTGAGTGAAAATGAGGAGGAAATTGAGGTCAGACAGGTGGTGAGCTCCAGAGTTTTGACAGCTTTACAGAGTAGAAAAGACTTTTTATTAAAGTGTGAAGGGAGACTGATGAGTTTTGAACAATGGAGTTGGTATTATTTGTTCATGTTTTAAAAGATTTCTGTTTGTAAAGTATACTTTCTTTGGTGGGAGAAGTGGAAGAAAAGAAACTAGAATCTGTGACTATGTTGAAAAGTGTGCTGTGGCCAGATCTCTTTAGAAGTTAGAAAGAAAGGAACTTTCTGAATTAATGAATGAGTATTCTATCCTCTAGTGTTTTGGCATCTCAACACCTTTTTTTTTTTTTTTCCTTTTCCAACGCCTTTTCTTCTGTGTTCCTATTCATTCTTACTTTTCTCTCCTTTTTCTACAGTTCTCTACAACTCTAGCCAAATATGCAAGTCCCCTGTAGCTTTTTATATGCATCTGGTGCTTAATGACAAAATTAAGCTCATCAGAGTTAAGAATGAATCACCATTTGCAGGGGTCTAAGTTCTTTAAATCTGCATTTTTTTTCCTTGTTGTAATAAAGCAGAAATCCTCTTTGGGTACTTCTGTTAATATGTGTGATTGTATTCTTTCTTCCCACCCATATGAGATTAAATGCAATCTCTTCCCCTAATACTCAAGTGCCTATGCAGCTTTACAGGTGAATTAATTGTTCGTTTCATTTGATTTTCTTCAAATGAGCTCCAGTTTATTTCTCCTCAATTTGTCTTTGGCAGATTTATTTTAAAAGTCTCTTATTTCAGTTTCTAAAGTATTTATCCTCTGGGTCTATTCTCTTTGCTGTACGATGGGAGACTAATTATTCTTCTCCTAATGAATGTTCTAAATGTATCCCATATGGTGGCATATGTGTGTTCAGACCAAAGATGCCTTGGGATAAAATAAGTAAATTCCTCTCATGGGGTTTCCTTACAAACTTCTCTTTGTAACAGTGATAAGTTCAAAGATTCATAGACTCTAGGTTGCTATAGAGATCATTGGCTTCTCCCCACCTCTCTTCCCCCCATCCTCCCTGTTTTGCAGAAAGGAACAGAAGCCTAGGAACTGCTTAACTGGATTATGAAAGAGCTGAAGGCTGTGAATCAAGAAACTTAAGCTCTATTCCCAATTCTGCCTCTGACATTTTAAAATGCCTTTTATATTACAGTCACTTGATATCCAGATGAGAAAACTGGTATTCAAAGACAAAGGGGAGATGTAAGTTCCCAAGGGGTGTCTTGCCTGGCCCTCCCATTTCAAGTCAGGCTACTATCTTTCAAAGTAATCATTTCTGTTTGTAAATAATATAAATTAAGTAATTACACTAATGAAAATTTGAATCCCTTTTGTCATATCAAACAGTGTGTACGTTTTTGTTCACCTTACCTCATAGATTGTTGTTCAGTCACTAAGTCATGGTCAGCTCTTTGCGATCCCATGGACTGCAGCACCCCAGGCTTCCCTGTCCTTTGTCCATGCATGCTAAGTCACTTCAGTCATGTCCGACTCTTTGTGACCCTATAGTACTATGTACTATAGTCCACCAGGTTTCTCTGTCCATGGGATTCTCCAGGCAAGAATACTGGAGTGGGTTGCCATTTCCTTCTCCAAGGGATCTTCCTGACCCAGGGATCAAACCAGCATCTCTTATGTCTCCTGCATTGGCCAGCCGGTTCAAGATCCACCTTGCCAAAGCATATTTGAACTTTATAATTTTAATTTATCAGTTAGTGTTTCTTTACTACTAGCTTCACCTGGTAAGCCCTGTCCTTCACTGGGTGCTAAATAAATGTTTGTTAAATGAATGAATGGAATCAATTGTTTAATATTCTGAAGTACCTATTATGGGTACAGAAGGATAGCAGGTATTTTGTCTATGTAAATTAGCTTTGTCTTCACAAGGAGTCAGTAATATTTGGAAATAATAATGCCTTTAAAAAATAAGAAACTGAGGCTCAGTGAGTTTAAATACATTGGCAGCAACCAGTCAACTTGCAGAACTATATCATGAATAGAAGTCATCTGATTTCAAAATCCAAGTTTTTCCACAAGACCGAAGCAATAGTTAACGTTCTATGCTATGTACCAACCACTGTTTCATGGCATACATTTTTCAAAATGACCCTCTAAGTGGACTGTAGTTTTATCCCATCAAGAAACCAAAACCTGAGATTTTTAAATCTATTTGTCAAGGTCAAACAGCTAGTAGTGGGTAAGGATTTGAATCCCGTGGTAAGGTTCTACACTCCCAACCAGGGTACCATATATCCTGGTAGATTTAAGGTCCACCTTGCCAAAGCAAGTTTGAACTTTATAATTTTAATTTATCAGTTAGTGTTTCTTCACTTCTCTTTTAACTATTTACTAGTGACAAACATGAGTGGATTTTGTAGTGGGGATGGAGAGAGGGGGAAGATGAGATAGGAGATATTAATTCTCATTTCTAAAAATGCCATAGAGTTCCTCTTGTTTAATGTTCATTTTTGTGCTCTCTCTATATATTTTTTTAAAGTATGTAGCTCTTCCTGCTACAAATGGTGTGACTTTGGGGAGGAAATGCAATTAAGTTTATTTTTAGAACTTGAATTTGATAAGGGTCATTTTAACAATATCATGGACATTTTTGTACAGTTGCTGCACAGAGATTATGTATGTGTAATATTTAAATGTACATAAATATGCAATTTGGGCACTATGAATTTACTATAAAAGGAAAATGGAACATAAGAGAAAGGAAATCACTTATGGTAGGCTTGCTATGTGCCAGGTGCTGGACTAGTCTTGTTTTTAATGTTATTTGCCCTCTTATCAAAGTCATTGGAGCCATATCATAACCTCTCTGTTGTTGATGAAGAAAATGAACTTGTGAGAACTTAAGTAGCCCTCATAAGGTTGTACATGCAGTAAGCACTAAAAGGAGTGTTTAAATCTAATTTTACATCTACCTGAATCTAAAGTCATTTACCAATTTACTTGGATAAAGAGCTCATTATAAGCTTAACATGCTTAAACTGCTTTATACCAAATCTTGTGTATTTAAAAATGAAAAACATTTCAGAAAAGAAATCAGCAGCTGTATTTCTACCACTCAAAATTAAAAACTGTTAATATATTTGCATATATGCTTTCTTTGTTGTTGTTATTGCAAATGACACTTTTAAGGGAAAACTGTTTCAATTTCTACTTATTTTTATAGAATGAAAAATGAAAATAGGGAAAAATGCAAGCAATAAAGAAAACTGCCCCCCAAATTTTAAAAAGTACACCATATCTTACCATTATACATTGTTGTTGCTCAGTGGCCAGTTGTGTCCGATTCTTTGTGACCCCATGGACTGCAGCACACCTGGCCACCCTGCCCCTCACCATCTCCCAGAGTTTGCCCAAGTTCTTGTTCATTGCATCAGTGATGCCGTCAAGCCGTCTCATCCTCTAACACCCTCTTCTTCTGCCCTCAATGTTTCCCAGCATCAGGGATTTTCCAATGAGTTTTCTGTGCTCATCAGATGATGAAGATACTGGAGCTTCAGCTTCAGCATCAGTCCTTCCAGTGAATATTCAGGGTTGATCTCCCTCAAGATTGACTGGTTTGAACTCCTTGCTGTCCAAGGGACTTTCAGGAGCCTCCTTCAGCACCGCAGTTCAAAGGCATCAATTCTTTGGTGTCCTGCCTTCTTTCAGCTCTCACGACTATATGTGACCACTGGGAAGACCATAGGCTTGACTATACGAACTTTTGTCGGCAGAGTAATATCTCTGCTTTTCAACACACCATCTAGGTTTGTCCTCAATAAAAGACCATTATACATTAGGTGCCCATGATTTCAAGTATCTTTCTTGCATATGTAAGAGTGGAAGGAAGAGAGGAAAGAGGGAAAGAAAAGGGAGGGAAGAAAGATAGTACTTGTTTGTATGATGTATTTTAGTTTTAGCCAAAACTATAGCTATTTTGAAAGATGAGGATACAAGAACCCTTTCCTCTACCTACTCTCTAATTTGTGTGTATGTGAATTTGTGTGTTTACAAACCTGAAAACTATAAAAATAATAGTCTGCCTTTTAACTTTTTATAGTCATGATTTATAGATCCATGATTCAGTAGTTTTTATTTTAGTATTATCATTATACTTAAGTGGACTTTATATTTGCCACTGGTTTTTTATTGTGGATGGTTCATTCTTGGGTTGCTGATTTTGATTCTCCTTTTAATTGGTGGGAATCTGTCAAATGATTTTTTTCAGTGATGTCATAGAGTCTGTGCTGATTCTGCTCCTCAGTGATCGAGGTGTCTGCTTTTGCCTGTAAACAGTTGCCCCTCTGCATCCACAGATTCCACGCACACAGATTTGACCAACCATGGATTGGAAATATTAAACTTCCACAAAGTTCCAAAAAGCAGAACTTGTTTTTGCTGTTTTTGCATAGCATTTACTTTGCATTAGGTATCACAAGTAATCTAGAGATGATTTAAAGTGTATGCAAAAATATGTGTAGGTTCTATGCAAATACTACACCCTTTTATTATATAGGTGAACATCAAAGAGATAGCAGGTTTTGCTCCAGACCACCATAATAAAGTAAATATCATGAGAAAAGTGAGACACGTGAATGGTTTGGTTTCCCAGTGCATATAAAAGTTACATCTGCACTAAATTGTTGGCTATTACATGTGTGATGGCATCATGTCTTTAAAAAAGTATATATTTTAATTAGGAAACTTTATTACTAAAAGCTTCCCAAACAAGTACAACAGTAAAATCAAAGATTTTTGATGATAGATCACCATAGCAAGCATAATAATAATGAAAAAGCTTGAGGTATTGTGAGAATTACCAAAATGTGACCCAGAGACAGGACATGAGGAAATGCTGGTGGAAAAACAGCGCTGACAGTCTCGCTTGATACAGGGCTCTCACACACCTCCAGTTTCTTTCTTTTTTTTTTTTTTATTTTATTTATTTTTTTTTTCCAGTGGGTTTTGTCATACATTGATATGAATCAGCCATGGATTTACATGTATTCCCCATCCCGATCCCCCCTCCCACCTCCCTCTCCACCCGATTCCTCTGGGTCTTCCCAGTGCACCAGGCCGGAGCACTTGTCTCATGCATCCCACCTGGGCTGGTGATCTGTTTCACCATAGATAGTATACATGCTGTTCTTTTGAAATATCCCACCCTCACATTCTCCCACAAAGTTCAAAAGTCTGTTCTGTATTTCTGTGTCTCTTTTTCTGTTTTGCATATAGGGTTATTGTTACCATCTTTCTAAATTCCATATATATGTGTTAGTATGCTGTAATGTTCTTTATCTTTCTGGCTTACTTCACTCTGTATAATGGGCTCCAGCTTCATCCATCTCATTAGGACTGGTTCAAATGAATTCTTTTTAATGGCTGAGTAATATTCCATGGTGTATATGTACCACAGCTTCCTTATCCATTCATCTGCTGATGGGCATCTAGGTTGCTTCCATGTCCTGGCTATTATAAACAGTGCTGAGATGAACATTGGGGTGCACGTGTCTCTTTCAGATCTGGTTTCCTCAGTGTGTATGCCCAGAAGTGGGATTGCTGGGTCATATGGCAGTTCTATTTCCAGTTTTTTAAGAAATCTCCACACTGTTTTCCATAGAGGCTGTACTAGTTTGCATTCCCACCAACAGTGTAAGAGGGTTCCCTTTTCTCCACACCCTCTCCAGCATTTATTGCTTGTAGACTTTTGGATAGCAGCCATCCTGACTGGTGTGTAATGGTACCTCATTGTGGTTTTGATTTGCATTTCTCTAATAATGAGTGATGTTGAGCATCTTTTCATGTGTTTGTTAGCCATCTGTATGTCTTCTTTGGAGAAATGTCTGTTTAGTTCTTTGGCCCATTTTTTGATTGGGTCATTTATTTTTCTGGAATTGAGCTGCAGGAGTTGCTTGTATATTTTTGAGATTAATCCTTTGTCTGTTGCTTCATTTGCTATTATTTTCTCCCAATCTGAGGGCTGTCTTTTCACCTTGCTTATAGTTTCCTTTAAGAACAAACAAACCCCACAGTATTTGTAAGGCACAATAAAGTGCAATAAAACAAACCTGAAAGAAATTGGCTTATCCTCCACTTTTTGGCATCAGCAAGGGTCTTGGAATCCATCCCCCAAGAGTACCACAGGAAGACTTTAGTTAAAAGGTATTTTAGCTAAGTTTAATATTCTTGAATACCACTCTTCTTCCTTTCAAAAATCTGGCTATGTTCTGTTGATATGACACTCATTATCTTTCTAGCAGTGAGTATAGCTGTAGATGATACTGGGATCAGCATAATTTTTCTTTCCTATAGGTGATTTGTTTTTGTGTGTCTAAATTCTTGAGGAATTATTTTATTCTCAATTTAGACATTTTATCTAGACTATGTGTCGGTCATAAAACTTTGGTATCCCAAAACAATAGGTGTTCTTTTACGCTGTGTATTCATCTTTGTTTTTTTTTTCCAGCCATATATCTTGCATTATATGATGATAAATCCTATATGTAGGTATTTTACTTCAGGCACGCCGGCTACCGTGTGTGGAATCACAATGCCTTGCAAATTCATTAACACATCTCTAATTGTTTTACTCTGCTTTTTTCATCTGTATTCACTGTAATTACCCCAGTGTCAGTAATTTAGGATTAGCATCTATATTCCGTTCTTTGCCTATGTTATGATTTATTAGTTGCATAATGAAAACATTTGGTCTCTAGTGTGTTTTTTTCAACTTGCAACTTCTCTTTTTTATTTGGTTATTGCAACATTGATTTTGAATACAAGTTTTTAATAAGTTATTCTATAATATGAAGCAAGTTTTAGAAGTTGTGAGTAGGTGTTATCCTAGGTTGTGGTCTTTCACTCTTATTTAAGTGGCACATATCTCCACTCGCTCCCCACGACCAGCATATTTTAAATTTTGGTTATAAATTTGCCATTTAGTTTATTTTCAGCTTAACTACTCTACAGTGACTCTGTAGACTGTCCGTTTTGATAGAATAGAAAGAGAGCCAAGTGACCCACACTGTATCTGAGAACAGTTGTTTTTTTTGTTTTTTTTTTTAATGAGCAGTTCATGAGGGCTTTTCTGTGTTTTATCAACTCTACTATACCTTAGTTAAATAGATGGGATGCTAGTGGGCAGCTGGTATTGGGAAGAGCATTGATATGGGCAAAGTACAGGCCTTATTAAAATGCCTGAGTTCTATTCACTTGTGAGAATGTTCAACACAGGAGTATTTATTATACCCTAAATCAACTTTAACATGAGGTTAAAGATTTACAATTCTCATCTGTTTTGGTCATTTCCCTCTTCAGTGTGTTCACTCTCCTCATTTTACTTCTTTTTTTTTCCCTAGTGGTGGTTTCTATGACTTCTAGGTTAGAAGGAGAAACAAGAAGATAAGACTGCCTATTAATTAGTGAGAATTACTCACCACTTTGCCTTTTGGGTAATATCTAAACTCTCTATTTAGGTCCAATTTTTTTTTTCTTTATTTTCCCTGGTACCAGTTCTTGAAGGTTATCCTATGAAGTTATCTTCAAGTTCTTTCTCTCATTCATTCTCTCTCTCTCATCTCTCTCATCCTCTCTTGTCTCTTTTTGTTGTTGGTAAATTTTCCTCCAAGTGATGATGATGATGGCAATGACATGGGGTGTTAGGGGATAGTTCTTTGAGTTTTAATGTTTACTTAAATTTGAATTTTAAAATATGTCTATAGTTTTTAGCTTCTTAATCAGATTCTATTATTGATCCATGTCTGTTCATCTGTTGTCCCCAGTAAATTGTGGGCTCATTGAAGATAGAGTATGTACCTTCTTCTTTTTTCTTTTATTTTTACACTCCTAGCATCTAACCCCATTGCTGAAAGTGTGTGAAACAAAAAATAGATGAGTGAATTTACTTGGTATCTGATGTATATCCAATATAAGAACTTATTTTCTAAAGCATGGGACTCTCTAAAAATATAAAGAGGGCTTTTAAGGAATTAACTACTGGATAGCTCAGCTGGTAAATAATCTGCCTGCAATGTAGGAGACCCCGGTTTGATTCCTGGGTCGGGGAAATCTGCTGGAGAAGGGATAAGCTACCCACAGCAGTACTCTTGGGCTTCCCTGTTGGCTCAGCTGGTAAAGAGTCCGCCTGCAGTGTGGGAGACCTGGGTTCAATCTCTGGGTTGAGAAGATCCCCTGGAGAAGGGAATGGCTAGCCATTCCAGTATTCTCGCCTGGAGAATCGCAAAAAGCTGAACATGACTGAGTGACTTTCACTTTCACAAAAATACTGAAGACAAGGACTGAATGATTATCTGGAAGGGCTGTGTGAGAAGGAAATTTTCTTTTCTTTTTTGGCCATGCTGAGCAGCTTGCAGGAGATTAGTTCCTCAATCAGGGATGGAACTCAGGCCTCAGGTGGTGGAAGTGCAGTGTTCTAACCACTGGACCACCAGGGAATTCCCAAAGAGGATTTGGGAATGGCTACAATTTGACATATATTCTGCAGTTAGGATTTTATTAAGAAGCACTTACTTAAAATTTTTCAAAAAATGTTTCCACAGAGCTTTCAGCTAGATGTCCTGGAGTAAAGAATTTTTAAAATATTCTAGAAACTTCAGGCTCAAGATGGGGGAACCATTTGTAAGAATTTTTCACTGTTAACTTTTTCACACACCGTCTTTTTCTTTCTGGACTTCCTTCCTGGTGATTTTTAATATAATAGTAAGAACAAAACAACAAAAATACTAGCACTAAAATATCAATAGCAGGAAGAAAATAAATGTGCCAGCCTTAGAAAAAAAAAATTTAACTTTCTGCCATTCCGTTTTGGAATCTGAAACTCTGGCATTGTCTGTGGCTGTTTTGAAAGCAATGGGAGAGTTCATTCAGATGCATTTTTAAGCTTCTGATTATTAACTTTCCAAACTTGGAGGCTTCCCTGGTGGTCTCCTCAGTAGCTATGTCCTCTGCATGACTTTCAGTCTTGCCTGCAAACAATAATGAGAGTGCAGACCATTTTAAAGTAAAATCACTTTTGCGGAAAGGTTTGTTTCCCCTTCTTTTGTTACCTTGATACGCTACTAGTTTCAAATGCCTAATTTAAACTTTAAAGAAAATTCCTGATGTCCTTGCTTTACTTTTCAAGAGATCCAATAGAGTACCAGGTTTTGAGATAATAATCTATTTATAGGTTTATAGAAAGAGTGAATAACTTAGTTGGATAAACTTAAGCTAAATCAGGGGCTTTTAAACAAGTTCTGAGAATTCTGACCATATAAGTAAGCTTCTCTTGCTTTTATATGTGATGAATAACTAAGCATTTAATAAAAATAAGTTCTTATTTTTTAATGTATTATGTTCTGAATACCTTAGGATATCATATTATTATTGCCTTCCATTGTTCTGAGATGGAAAACTGATGCTCATAGTTGGTACTTAAACAGATTTGTAAAATTAAAAATTAGAATTTGAATTGAATTATTTTAGATCTTAACACTATTATGAAACAGTATCCCTGTGTTTAGGCCGAGCAAAATTTAAAATATAAGGGAAGAAAATGTTTAGCATGTAAGTAAAGGCAAGAACAAGCTAAAAGTTCAAGAAGAATTTCATGTCAGCAGTGGGCTGTTTTGATAAAGCAGTTTATAGAAAAAAATAGAGGAAGGTAGCAGAGACTTGGAACAGGGAATTTCAAAACTGTTTCCAGCTTTATTGAGATATATTTGACATATAAAGTTATTTAAGGTATACAGTGTGATGTTTCAATACATATATGCATTGTGAAATGATTACCCCAGTAAGGTGAACAATGGGGGGAATATGCCACTCTCAAATAGGCCCCTTGGCATAAGGTTTATCTTGGGCTGATTATTTTTTGAGAAACAGCAGATACAAGAGAAGCTCTGAGAACCCTGTAGAAGTTCTAAGAGACATTTATTTTAATAAGGGAAATCATTTTTAAGACTGTCTCTATGTACCAGGAAGAGGAGGATGAACTCAAAAATCTCTAGAAACTCTTATGAATGGAGAAAGCAGAGACATAAATCTATATCACAGCCATATGTTTGTTTACTCTGCTTTTCCTGGTAACTTTCCATTACTGGCCTTTCCCCAACCCCTACATCTTTCATTGGTATTTAGTTGGGGATGGTATTTAAGTTGGTGGCTGGGTAGCTCACTTGGTGAAAGATCTGCTTGCAATGCAGGGGACCAGGTTCAACTTCTGGGTCAGGAAGATCCCCTGGAGAAGGGCATGGCTACCCACTCCAGTATTCTTGCCTGGAGAATTCCATGGACAGAGAAGCCTGGCAGGCTATAGTGCATGGGGTCACAAAGAGTTGGACATGACTGAGCAACTAACACGTGGGCCATTTGGGAGATTTACTTGATTTTCTTGAATATTTCCCATGTAAACAGGAGATACACATGTTATAAAATTTGTATGTGTTTTTCTCTCATTAATCTTTTTTTTTCTCATTAATCTTTTTTGATGCACATATATATTGTGTCTCAGCCAAGAATCCAGAAGGCTAAAGGAAAAACTATTTCTTCTCCCCTATAAGGGTTAGTTAACACATCCATCATCTCACATAATTATTGTTATTTTGGTGTGGTGATAATATTTAAAATCTACTATCTTGGGTGGGAGGGAAGCTTCAGAGGAAGAGAATATATGTACACATATAGCTGATTCATATTGTACAACTGAAACTAGAACTCATTGTAAAGCAATCATAGCCTAATTAGAATAGTCAGACTCATAGGAGTGAAGAGTAGGGTGCTAGTAGCTAGGGGGTGGGTGGAGGTGGGAATAGAATGTTGGTCAAGAAAAAGGGAAGAAAGTTTGTTATGTAAGATGAATAAATTCTGGAGATCTAATGTACAACAATAAAAGAGAGCTATCCTCTTAGCAACTTTTAAGTATATAATACAGTACCGTTAACTGTTATCACAGTGCTGTATATTAGGTCTTCCAAACTTATCCATCTTATAACTGGAAGTTTATACCCTTTGACTAAATTTCTTTATTTCTATCACCTCCCAGTCCCTGGGAACCCCCATTCTATGCTCTGTTTTTATCAGTTTGGCTTATGATCTGATGACCCTTTATGCAGAAAATAGATGCATGTGAGTCAGTTAGTACAGGTATATAAAGAAGGAGAATTAGAGACAGAACTAGTGATTGGTTCCAAGACCCTAGAGAGGAGCAAAATTTGTCACCCCAAAATATGTCTCTCTGACATGAGATTTAATTTAGGGCTGATTATTTTTAAAGCCCAAGAGACTCAAGAAGAACCTTGGACCTTTCCCCTAACATCCTAAAAGGATTTAGGTCAATGATCTGTTCTAGAAAGGAAGCTATCACCAGAGATAACCATGTTATGAAACAGGTGTACAGACAGGGAGGAACCCAGCAGAGTCTGTAACACTGTCCCTGTTTATCAGACTTCTGCTTTTCCATCTCCATGTGAATTGCCTTCCTGTTTTTGAATTCCCAAACAATTACCCCCAACATGCTCTTTTGTCTTTAGTTGAAAGTTGATTTTTAAGATGAAGCTTTTGGGGGGGGGGGAAAGATGAAGGTTTTGGTCATACTGATGAGTTACTCAGTTTTCCTGTGATTCTCCCATGAATACGCAGTACTAAATTCTTGTTTGATTTCCTCCTGTTAATCTGCCTGTGTCAATTTAATTCTTAGACGAGCCAGAGAACTTAGAAGGGTAGAAGAAAATTTCTTCCTCCGTAACAACTCTGAAGCAGGAGCAGGCTTAGTGAATTTATGGAACAATAAAGAGCTAAGTTGAGCTGGAGCCACATGGCTGGAAATAGGGAGGGAGTTTGCTCAGATAAGAAGTTAGGTAATGAAGTTCAGGGGCTTTCCTGGTGGCACAGTGGAAAAGAACCCACCTGCTAATACAGGAGACACAAGAGAAGCAGTTCCAATTCCTGGGTCCATAAGATCCCCTGGAGTAGAAAACAGCAACCCACTCCAGTATTCTTGTCCCGAAAATCCCATGGACAGAGGAGCCTGGTGGGCTACAGTCCATGGGGTCCCAAAGAGTCAGACATGACTGAGCACGCATGTGCAAACAGAGTTCATGAGCTTGGGTGGCCTCCGCCTGCATCATCTTCAAGCAGGGTTTTGGCTCCTGGGATTGAGGTTGGGTCATGGCAGTGAGAGCACGAAATCCTAGCCACGGGTCAGTGGTCAGTCACCAGGCCCTGGCTCTTTAGCTTTGCAGAAAAGAATTCCCACAAAGAGAAAAAGTAGTGAAACAAGCAAAGGATTTATTAAGAGGAAAAATGAGTACAGTATGGATAGACACATGCAGCAGACTCAGAGTCACACCACTGTGTAGTTTAAATCACTTATATGGGGAATTTCTTCTCGTTTTCCTTTGACTGATCATTTTGATTTGTCTAGTTCACAGTCCATCTTTGGTATACCTCAGGATCCTCCCGTGCGTGCGTATGCATCTCTTAGCCAAGATGGATTCCACCAAAGAGGCCTATGGGTGGTTTGCGTCACCTAGTATCATTCCCCTTTTGACCTCCAAGGAGGCTTTCTGTGCATGTGTAGTCAGGGAGGTCTCTTCACTTCCAGAATGAGAAATATGTGATCTCTTATTTTTTATCTGGGCGGGGCCCAGTCTCCTCTCTCAATTGTCCTACCATTCTCATCTTAGAGTATGGGTCCACAAGGGACAAATCTCAAATTGCTTTACCCTGGGCAGGTTGCAGGGGTGGGGTGGAGGGGTGTTATCTACCTCCTTCTTCAGTCAGATGGTATATCATAGACTGTAAAACAGAATGGATGTTAGACATTAAGTAGATATGGAACTATGCTCAACTAGAGAGTAATACAAACCCAAACCAAGGGAATTTGGCTTACATTTTATAATACTAAAACACAATTTTTAACCAATATCACACATTAAAAGTTGGTATTCAACCAGGAGATCACTAGTTTGGAATTCCTAACTTAATTCTGCACCTTTCTTTTATAGAAAAAATTTAGGGTCCATAGCAAGTTTAGTGTCACAGCCAGCAGATCTCAAAATGTTGTTTTCTAAAATGCCCATTTATTTTCCCCTTTCTCTACAAAATATGTTGTGACTTGGCAATGTTTTAGAAAAGGAGTTTGAACATAAGCTGGGAGAAACTCAATTTCCAAGAAAAGCCAGGAGTGTGTTAGAAACCATGAGATATCGTTGCATAATCTGAAAGAACAAGTTTGCTTTGAAAACTGGTTTGTTAAATCCATAGCAACACCCCTAAATCCCCATGATGGAGGTGAGATTGTACCACCAGTTGTGCTTCCATTGATGTAACTTGGTGAAATGACTTTTGGATCAAGTTAATCCTTTCCTTTTTCTATCTGGCTCTGCAGGAGCTTTCCTTTTAGAAGATAAGGACTCTTCTTCTCCCCCAGTATGCATTTATCTATCTTGTCTTTTAGAATGTTAAGCCTTAGAAATGTAGCAAGAGTCTGTCTGTGCCTGCATCATGTGATGTTTACTCTGTGAAACATGATGAAATGGAAACACATACCATATATTTGGATGTACCATGTTCTAGGGCCTACTGTGTTTACATGTCTTTTTTTCCTTTCAGTCCCACAGAAAAAATAATATAAGCTATATGAAAGCTCCTGTTATACATTAAGTCATTTTTAATAACCTAATATTTCCTATATCTATTTTAACAGTTATGGTAAAGATTCTAGTGTATTCATAGTCTTGCTACATCTCAGTTTCCTTAAGTTTTTCTGTAAGCCAAAGAATGTATACAGAATAATGTCTAACACATAATAGTTAAGGCATGGCTCATTGGATGAAGGGATGGATAGATGGGTGGACAGATGGATGGGTGGAGGGATGGATGGATGAGTAAATGTATAGATGGTTAGACAGATACATGAATAAACTAATGAATCAATATATTGAATTGCTTTCTAGAAAAGAGCAATTTAGTTAATTAAATATGTCATTTGGTCAATTACAGTATGTAAAGTCATATTCAATTCTGAAAATGTGTGATTCTAGAAATAGTGGTTATTTATATCTCACACATTATCAGACTTATGTCATATGTTGAAAAAATATTTCTTCTTCATATTTAAAATTAGATATATATGGAGTTGCATACATGAGATTATATGAATATGGGACTCTTGATTCACAAAACAAGTTGCACTGAGTTAAATTTCTTTTAGAAATACAGTGATAGGTAATATGTTGCTACATTTTTACTAGAGTATTATGTCTTCATCAAAACATTTTTGTTGTTGTTGTTCAGTTGCTTAGTCATGTCCAACTCTTTGCAACCCCATGGACTGCAGCACGCCCGGCTTCCCTGTCCTTCACTATCTCCTGGAATTTGCTCAAACTCATATCTATTGAGTTGGTGATGCCATGCAACCATCTCATCCTCTGTCACCCCCCCTCTCCTCCTGCACTTAATCTTTCCCAGAGTCAGGGTCTTTTCCAATAAGTGGCTCTTCACATCAGGTGGTCAAACTTTTGGAGCTTTAGCATCAGTCCTTCCAATGAATATTCAGGACTGATTTCCTTTAGGATTGACTGGTTTGATCTCCTTGCAGTCCAAGGGACTTTCAAGAGCCTTCTCCAGCACCATAGTTTGAAATCATCAGTCCTTCAGCATTCAGCCTTCTTTATGGTCCAAATTGCACATCAATATATGACTACTGGAAAAACCGTAGCTTTGACTATACAGACCTTTGTCAGCAAAGTAATGCCTCTGCCTTTGAATATGCTGTCTAGGTTGGTCATAACATTTCCTTCAAGGAGCAAGCTAATTTCAAGGCTGCAGTCACCATCAGCAGTGATTTTGGAGCCCAAGAAAATAAAGTCTGTCACTGTTTCCATTGTTTCCCCATCTATTTGCCATGAAGTGATGGAACCGGATGAATGTTGAGTTTTAAGCCTGCTTTTTCTCTCTTCTCTTTCACCTTCATCAAGATGCTCTTTAGTTTCTCTTTGCTCTCTACTCATAAACATGTTGAGGACAATAATGCTGCTGCTGCTGCTAAGTCGCTTCAGTTGTGTCCGACTCTGTGTGACCCCATAGACAGCAGCCCCCAGGCTCCACCGTCCTTGGGATTCTCCAGGCAAGAACACTGGAATGGGTTGCCATTTCCTTCTCCAGTGCAGGAAAGTGAAAAGTGAAAGTCAAGTCGCTCAGTCGTGTCCAACTCTTCGCGACCTCATGGACTGCAGCCTACACC